>NC_133821.1:13627072-14268857 GCF_047830755.1 Zonotrichia albicollis
TCCCATGAATCTGAACCAGCATTGGAGGCATGGAACTGACACATGAGCACGTTTGTCCAGCTGATTAGGCAGACATGGCATGTTCGGGGCTGACCAGCCTTGTGCCAGGAATATTGTAGAAATCAGCCAGCTGTCTTGTTGACATTGCTAAAACAGAGCTTCACTTAGCAGCACCAAGGAAAAGCTGAAGGGGAAGCAGAGCAAGGCTTGAGTCAAAGGTAGTGAGACAAGCACTGCCCCTCGTGTTCATGGATATTTCTTGTTACTGGAGGTGTGGAAACGAGTCAGAGGCGTGCTCTGGCTTCAGCCAGATGGTGCTGGGTGGGAAATCAGAGGTGCTCTCCTAGGATGAACTTCAGGAGCTGTGGAGGAATGCATTTGGCTCCTGTGGGACGGGAAGCTGATGCAGTGTCCCTTCCAGTGGCCTTAGAAACTCTGCCCTTTAAAACCCAAGGAGCCATGGGACTTTTAAAATGCAAATGTTCTGGCTGCTTCAGGATGATCAGGAGTTGCCTTTCCTCATGTATCCACTGCTCTTTCCTCCAGGTTATGATGCCCTGAGCTACTCTGTGGGAGATGGTGACAAGTGGAGCGGGCGGCAGCTCCTGCAGGCGCGCGAGCAGAACGTGAGTGGCGCTCCAGAGGATGGGGGACAGCAGCTCTACATCAGAAACTGCACTGAGCCAGGTAGGAATGAAAGCAGCCTCCAGCTCCTCAGTCCTGCTGCTGCCTTCCTCACATCTCTACTGCCAAGACTTGCTTATTTTTAAATCCACACATGCATTTCCTCAAGTTTTGGGGAGAGGAGGGGAAGGGTTTTTTTTCTCTGTTCTTCAGGACTAATGTAGGTTACGTGCCCCAGGAGAAATTCTAACAAATCCAGTTCTGGCTGCACTTCTCTGCCTATAATTTTTGCTCTGCCATAATCCTTAATAACATTTCTGGACAGATGGATGATTATGGTCTTTTTTAGACAGCAAAAACTTGTACAAAAATTCTTCTTCCTCAATTTTTGCTTGTTTGCATAACTCTGGCACTGTGCAGACCCAGTGTTGCAGCCTCACACCAGCACTGGCAGTAATATTTTCCCCCACTGTGCTCAGCACCTTCTGTCTCACCATTGCAGCTGTTCCTGCTGCCCTCACCAAATAGAGTGGTTTGTGGGAAGAATGGGAGATTTTATTTGTGGTGTGTGAGTTTCCCCCCGCCCTTTTTTTCAGTAAGTAGAACAACAGCTACTGGGCACCCTGTGTTTTCTCAGGAGAGAGAAAGCAGAAATACCTAGATATGCGAAATTGCTGTTTCCTCTTGAAATTGTCATGATGTGACAACCCCGTAGTAGAAACCGCTGCAAAGTAGTGCAGAAAGGAAGTGAAAGTAACAGAGTTAAGGTCCTGCCTGTGGTTTTGTCGATTTTGTTTGGGTTTGTTACAGTGCAAATGCAAATAGCATTAAGGAGTGTTAAGTGCTGTTGGTGTCAGGCCAGGTGGCAGCCAGAAGCATTTGGGAGTGTTCCTCTTCCAAAATTCAGTGTCTGTGGGAGTTACCTGTTGAGCTCAGTGGGATGAGGATGACCTGCAGGATACACCAGTTGTGCTGCTCAGCAAACAAGTGAGTAAGAGCTGGCAGGAGGGCATGGGCACATCAGTGATAGTGGTGTCAGCTGTGCTTTCATGTCTGAAAGTGTGACCAGCAGTAGGGTGGCTCAAATCCTGGCTCAGCCCTGACAGCAGGAGCTGTGCTTGTCAGGCAGAGCTGCTGGGAAGCTCCATGCCAGGGCAGCACAGTCCTTCCCTTTGGATCAGGTCCCAAATGGTGGCACAGCACTTGGGGTTTCACCAGGCATGGCTGCTTTGCCTTCTCCAAGAGCTGCTCAGGGAAACTGGGGCACTTTGTGGTGCTGCTGAGGATAATGCATCAGTGCTGTGTAACCAAAGCCTGGGGGCCCCTGTGACCTGGGAATCTGCAGAGCTCAAACCTCCCTCCAGTGTTGGCCTGCAAGTGCTTCTCCTTCCCTTGAGCAGGTGTCAGGAGGGAAAGGCTGCCTGAAAAAGAGGGTTTTTTTTTCCTGCTTACTTCCCAAGTGAACCTGTATAAACACCTCGCAGCTTGGCAGAAGTGGGTTAAGAAAGCAGTTTTACCTCACCTGCTGGTGGAGGGGAGTGGAATGCCTCCTGTTAAAATGTGCTGTGTTTTTTTACAGTGCTTGGCTTCTGTTGGCAATAAACACACCTTGACCTGCTGAAGGGAGGATCTGTGTTCTTTAGCTGCTGGGTGATTGCAGGCTCATTTGAACGCCTGCCATGACATTTGCCAACTGCTGCTTTCATTTCCTAATGGTTTATCCAGTGACCTATCTAGTATCATTTCATCATCAGAGCTGCTCCAGATAGTGGGGGTTTTGCTCCCTTTGCCTTTGCAACAAAAACCGTAGAAATATTAGAGTGCTGAAATTGACTGATTCCAGCCTAAAGACCATTTTTAGGATTTTTTTTTTTGACGTTTTTCTGAGAAATGCCCATCATGGGCTCTGGCCTGGTCCTGTGGCTGATTGTGGTTGTTTTGAGTGGAAGCAGAACCACAGAGCAGCCTGCTGTCTTTTCTAAGGACTCCTCTGAGTGTCCAGCCCTGCAGTCAGAGCTGCTTGTCCCCTCCCTCTTGGATCTTGGTGGCTTCTTATGGCATTTTCTGCTGTCTCCTACCCATCCCCTTGTCCTTGTGGTATCCACATGAAGGTGTGTGGAACTAGAGATGGACAAAAACAAATTGGACAGTTTATTCACTGGAGTAGTGATTCTGTTTAAATGAAACACTTGTGATTCTGGGCCATGTTTGACAGTTTCAGCTCATGCAGAAGATGATGAGGAAAGAGTGAGAATGACTTGTGTCAGTTCAGGCACAGTATCATTTACTCACCCAGTCCTGTTCAGAAATGTGATTCACCCACTGGAGGCCAAGAAAAAGGATTAGGCTGGTTTAATGTTGGGTCAGGTCTCTGTGCTGCCAGATTCAGAACTCAAATTGCACTGGAGGAGCTCCAAAGCTTGCTCTCCTTTCTTTTATTGGCTGCCAGAAGGTGACAGGCTCTGGGGCTGGGTCAGGATGGCATGTCCCATGCCTGGAGGTTCAGGTGGGACAAGGTGGCCAGGTCCCTGTGCCAGCTCCTCACCAGACTGACATGTGCTTCCTCTGATGAGCTGTCATCACCTTCTTTCCTCCCCCTCTTTAGCACTTCCACCTCAGAAAGGCTGAAAATAAAGTAACAGCCCTGCTTAAATGTGCTGTTTTAAAGTCATTATCAGTAATGGCAGGAAATACTTGATTGCTGCAGGAACAAAAAGATCTCCCTGTATTCATTTAGACCCTCAGGCATAAAAGTGCTTAAATTAAACAGCCTGACAAGTTTTTTGTGCAATTATTTTTTTTACATTTCCTCATCTTATTTCAAAAGCAACTTTATCAATATTTCTCCAGTGAGTCACAGCTCATGGTAATTTGTAGTGCTTGGCTGTGGAGCAGGTAACCCTTGCTGAATACTTGTGGCTGTGTTTTTGGAGCCCCTTTGGCACTGAACCAGACCCCCAAGGGTGGAGCTGAGCATTCTGATCTCTTTCCTCATTTTTGTTTATGCATGTGGTGTGAGTTCTGCTGGGCTGTCATGTCCAGAGAACTGCAGAGTTTAGAAAGGCCTTCTTCCCAAGCAAATACAGCATCCTATTCACTCTTCACATGAGTGATTTAGTGTTTTGTTTTCCTTTTTTTCCTGTTCTTTCTTGAGCCTCAATCCAATTGAAAGTTGCCTTCCCTCAAGCAAAATTAATTTTATCCTAGCAAAAATGAAAAGTAAAAATTTGCTCCTGCCTTGCAAGTTACCAAACCTTGCTTTCACTTGGGGCAACGTTAGCAAAATAAATTGCTGTAAGTTTAGTAACAAAATATCCTTGAGGAATAGCAAAAACGATGTTCTCCTCTCACTGAGCTATAAGTTTGGTGAATTTGACAGAAATTTGCTCGAACTTCTGTTTCCACGCTTTGCTCCTGTTTGTCAACTTCAGACCTAAAGCGTCAGAAAAACCGGAATGTTGGGGTTAAAACCTCAGGAATAGAAACAAAAACATGCTTATTTCTTCTGGGTTCTTGTGCTGGCAGGGAGCTGGGTTCTCCCTTGGTGCAGCCAGGAAGGAAAGATGTTCTTGTGGTGGGGACCAGGGTCTGAGCTTTGGTGCTGGGGCTCAGGGAGGTGGGTCCTGGTCCCCAAGCTGTGTCCAAACACTGGATTTGGCTGTGT
Organism: Zonotrichia albicollis; assembly: GCF_047830755.1. Taxonomy (NCBI): domain Eukaryota; kingdom Metazoa; phylum Chordata; class Aves; order Passeriformes; family Passerellidae; genus Zonotrichia; species Zonotrichia albicollis. Next base: position 13,631,361 of record NC_133821.1, read on the forward strand.
CCCAGAGCTGCACTTGTGGCTGAGTGAGGGCTTTGGAGCTCTCCTTGCAGAGCTTCCTTTGCTAGAAACCACAGTGGGTATTTTCATTTTCTGTGCTGCGCTCTGGGCTTGGAGCTTGGGCTTCGCCTTCTGGGCTGGGCTCTTCTGTGGGTCTGCTGGATTGTAGGGTCTCTTAGTAATGAGGGGTGGTCACAAGTACTTTCTGTAGGATTTTCCAGCCATCCAAAGTGTGGCTGAGTGCAGGGGAGCAGGTGGCTGAGCACCATTGCTCTGAGGCAGGACCTGGTGTGTTCTACAGCAGGACCTGGACAGTGTGCCAGAGGGGGAGCTCAGAACAACTGCTTTTGGCTGGGTGCTTGAAAACTCTGAACTGATCACCAAAACCATGCAGTTCCCTGTAAAACAGGCCCCTCTGGGCATACACAGGAGGCCAGTGGTGTTCTTTTTGCTCAAATTTTGCCAGTGTTCCCATGTGATTATGTGTGCAACTCCAAGAGCCAGAGCTTCAGGGAGGAAAACAACACAAAGCTGGTGAGATTAAAATCAAGAGGTGGCGGTGCTACTACCCAGTTCATCCTTGGTGTGTTCTGTTGCATCAGTGAAACAAAAGGAGGAGAAAGCAAACTCCAGATTCCAAAGCCAGCTTTGTCCCTGCAGTGTGCAGACTGAGGGGAGGTGCTGAGCTCCAGAGTGTCTTCCCCAAAAAGCTGCTGTCACTTTTTCCAGAGTCCATAACTACACATGTATCAAACAGCTTTCAGTCCTGAAACTTGAGTAAATGCTTGAGGCCCCTGCTTACACATTCATGTTTGATCTGTGAAATACTGTATTCACGAAAATTTAAAGCATGTGCTGATAATTACTTGCTCTGATTTCCTTCATTATCAAGCTTGCTCCCTCTACCCTTCTAGCATCATAGAGAAACTTTCAAACAGCTTAGGAAAGACACTGTCCTTTATGAGATCTGCTCAGGAACCTCATACTCTGTCCCAACAAAAACAACTCACACATTTTACATGGCCTGGGGTCAACAGGCACCGAGGCAAATTCCTTCATTCCCAAATTTCTTACTGCAAGTGTAAAATTTTTAAGAACCAAAAATTTACAGCAGCACAGTAATTAAACTCCTTGTTCTGAGGAAAAGAGTCTTGGCTCAGCCTTCAGTACATCCGGGTGTGCACCTGTAGTGTGGGCAGATCTCTCAGGCTGGGACTTGTTTGCCCCATTGGTGATGCTTGTGCTGGGCCTGTTTTCATTGTTTGAGTGTTTTAATTCCTGTTTTAATTGCTGCTCCTGGTGGGAATGCTGTGTTGTCACGGGCTGGCTGTGCAGGAGGGCTCACAGAGCTCTGGGGGAGGATCAGTGTGGCACCCTGCACAGGGAGTGAGGAGCACCGCAGGTTAATTGCCTGTTGCTGCCCAAGAATCGTGTTTATAATCTTGAGAAATGATGGCAAGGGGGCAGGAAGAAAGGAATAATCCTTGCAGATAAAAAAGAACAGGAGCTGTACACTTGCTGCTGCCCAAGGCATGGGAGGAGGAGATTTCAGAAGTGCAGCCCCATCTGCATGGTAGCTCTCCAATGATGGAGTGGGGAAGCCCTGTGTCCTTTTTTATGATTATGTTTCCCCCTCTGGAATAACTTTAAAACACCCAGAAATTTTCTTGGTTTTTGGTTTATTTTGGCTTTTTTTCCTCCATTGCTTTTTTGTTTGCTCTTTGTATCTGGAGGAATGAGGCTTGCTTCCTTGACCTTTCAGCAAGCTTGGGTTACTGTGTTGTGGAAAAGGCAGCAGAGAGGCTTGAAATACTGAAAGGGGACCCTTGCTTCCAAATCTTTAAATGCCTTTGCATTTAAAAGGTGTTAAGCAACAAAGCATGACTTCAAATGTGAATAAATATCACATTGTGCCTCCCTGAATTGGGTTTTACTTGTCTGACACTTGAGGATGCCAGGCTGCTGCTGTGCATCACTCTGGTAATCTGAGAAGTCTTCCATGAAGCCTGTGACCTGAATTTCTAAGGAGGCAGTGAAAAAAAAGAAAAAAAAAATTGTCAAGTCAGACTTGCTCCTTTCTCTGGGAATAAAATGCACTTGGATTTTCACAAGCTGAGCATGGAAAGCAGCACCAGTGGAAGGTTTGGGGCTGGCAACTGGGAAGAGCCAGTGTGGTCCCCTTGTTTGGTGGCTCTGGCTGCCTCAGGGCATTGCTGAGGTGCGGATGGCTGCTCACAGCTGCAATAACATTGCAGTGATTCTGTACCAGATGTAGATGTTCTAGACTGGCCAGATACCAGAATGGGTTTTTTTTTTTTTTTCCACACCTGAATCATTTGCGGGGCGTGATAAATTCAAATTGTCCACTTAGCATTGAAAAGTACATTGCTGCATTTTTGTAAAATGTCCTAATTCTCCCCAGGAAAATCTGTGCTGCTGTAAATTTTTGGTTCTTAAAAATTTTAGACATGCAGTACCAAGAAATTAGGGAATGAAGGGATTTGCCTTGGTGCCTGTTGACCCCAGGCCATGTAAAATGTGTGAGTTGTTTTTGTTGGGACAGTGTCTTTCCCAAGCTATTTGAAAGTTTCTCTATGATGTCAAAAGGGTAGAGGGAGCAAGCTTGATAATGAAGGAAATGAGAGCAAGTAGTTACCAGCACATGCTTTAAATGTTGGTGTGTCTATAGTATTTCACAGATCAAACCTGAATGTGGAAGCAGAGGCTTCAAGCATTAACTTTAAGTTTCAGGGCTGAAAGCTGATGTAGCTCTAAGATCCAGGACAAGCCTTTCTTAGAGTTCTGTTTTAAATTTGGTATTTTTGAGCTATTACTGCAAAGGAAGAAAAATAACATCTGGCCCCATGTTGCAAACTGGATTTTTGTTGCTTGTTTTTTTGGTTCTTGCCAGTAGTTAGTAGTTAAAAATCAAAGGTCCAGATTTTCCACGAGTGTTAATTATTACTGGCTTCATTGACTTCATTGCATTTACACTAGATTTAAATGACCAAGAATCAAACAAGCCATCCCAAGTCAGGTTTTAATACAGTCAGGGTGGAGTTTTTATCATCTGCAATCTGCATTTTAAGCAATGCTTAATTGTGTAGTTTTTATATACAGACACGTGCGTAAATTCACTTATGCATGCACAGAATAATGGCTTCATGTATTAATGCTGAAGCAGTTTGATTTAATGTGCAGCAGTGGGTAAAATAAAAATATTTAATTAAAATGCCCTTTTTTGTGGGCTGCATTAAAAAGAGCTCCCAGATTAGATACTGGCTGCCCATATGTGCAGGTCCTTTGTCATTCCCCTGCTGCTCCTGTTAGAAAATGGAGAGGTGAGTGGGTTTTCTTTCCCAAAGATCCCAAGATGCCAAGTGCTGGCAGAGGGATGGAGAACTCCTTCTTCAGCCCAGGCTCTTCAGGGCTCTCCTGTTGGGATATAAATCTTCTGTGCTGGGTGTGGTGAAACCACACAGAAAGGGAGATCAGCCCTGCAATCCAGAACTGTCCATGGCAGCCCCAGGCACATGTGGGGAGTAACAGAACAGGGTGCCAGCTGCTTGGAGTGTTCAAACCAGGCTCACACCAGCATGGAGAGCTGCTCAGCACTCTGTGGATGCTCACCCAGAGATACTGGGTGCTTTTCAGATTTGGTTTCATTTCCATCCTGAATGTCAGGATTTTAGGATATGGTTAGATACCCTAAAATTTCAGGATGGGGTCAAATATCTTTTAAAAGGGTTATGCTGGTGCTTTGGGGAAAAAATGCTGATTGTGGGGCAGCAGCTACCCCAGTGCTTCGTGAGGTCTCTAGCAGCTTCTTTCTTGGGGGAACTGCTGCCCCCCAGCTCATTGAGTGCCTTTGCCAGTGACCAAAAGCAGTGTCCAGGCAGTGCCACAGCTTTCTGTCCTCACCCCTGGTCTTGGCAATGCCCCCCATAGGCATGAGCTTGGATGAGGATCTGCCAGAAACTCTCAAGGTTGTTTGCACAGTCGTGGTTGTGCCTCTCTGCTGGAGGGGGAAATGCTTTGGAATAAACCTTTTCCTTGGTTTTATATGTATGTGCATAGAAAAAAGAGAGGTGGGATAAAGGGAAGTGAGCAGTCCTGAGCAGAGTGAGTGTAACCAAGGCCAGTCCTGGTGAACACAAACAGCCCAGGCACCTGGTGATGGATGGATGGGCAGCTGCTGACAGCCTGAATGCCACTTCTAATTAGCACTCATTAAGAAGAAACCAACTGGAGGATGAGCTCCTGCCCCCATGAGTGTGAGTCCCCTGTGAGCCAGGCACTGTGTGGCCCAGGAGAGCATCCCAGTGATTCTCCAGCACTGCAGTTCCGCTCCCAAAGGGCTCTGAGGATCCAGGAGCCAGAGGTGTGCTGCCTTCCCATCTCTTAATTGGCAGCAGAAGAGGAGGAAAGGAGAAAGTGATCATTATTTTATGTTAAAACAGAGATAATTACTGCTATAGAATTTCACCAGAAAACAAAGCGGCGATTAATTATTGATGGTCAGAACTCCAGCACAGCTCAGCAGAGTGGGGGTTCACGTGTCCTGGGGGCTGGGGCACAGGGAGCCCTGTGCCTTGTCGCTCTGCAGGGATGGCTCCCTCAGGAGGAGGGTGCTTTGGAGTCTCTTGGGGCTGCTGCCCACGGGAGCTCAGCCTGTGGCTCCATAAAACCTGGCTGCAAGCCGAGTGCCTGATGGCATCCCTGCCTGTGCTCGTGGTAGAGATGTCAGTGTGCCACAGCATGCCTGGAGAAGGGCCCTGGCAGTGGCAGAGGTGGCTGCCAGGCTGGAGGGCTGTGTCTGACCCTGCCTTCTGGCTCCCTGTATGCCCAGGGAAAAAGAGCAAGCAGAGTGTGAGATGTGTTTGCCACTGGGATGGGGCCAGTGGCCTGAGTGACACTTTCCTGGTGCACTCTTGCATCTCGCAGTAAGTCTGGTATCTCTGTATGAAATAGCTCCTTGTGTTTCATTTTCCCTGGGAATTTGAGTGTTTCCTGTACCCTTTGTGCTCTGCAGTAAGAGTTGCTGAACTTTGTGCTGCCTCTTGAGAGGAGGCCAGTGTGCTGAGGAAAAGGGAAGGAGAAGGCATGGATTTCCATGAGAGGACATCAGAGCCATTCTTGAAGCAAGCAGGATCTCAAGGACGTCCTCCAGGGCATCCTTGGTTGCTGCAAGGACCCTCAGTGAGCAGGATGCTTCATGCAGGGATGCAGTGACTTTCCTGTAGCCATAGCAACAGCTGGAGATGTGGTGGTGGCTGCCAGCATCCCTGGACTGATGGGCCTGTGAGAGAGGTGTGGGCAGGGCAGGGACCCACAGCCATGCAGGTGGGCAGGGCAGGTGTGCTGAGAGTGTCCAGCTGTGCTGCCAGGTCCCTTCTGGTCACTGCACTGTGCCCCCAGCCCCCAAAGCTGAGGAGTGGGCAAGGGACCAGACAGGAGAGCTCAGGGACCACTGTACAGGGCAGTGCAGGTGGATCCCATTCTATGAACTATGTCCTGGAGTGAGGTTGTTGGATCCCTGTGGAGCCAGGCTCCTGTGGGTAGTGCTGAATCTTGTCCTCTCCCCCATCCCAGGTACCAGGATTACAGATTTAATCAAGATGCAGGAGCTGACAAATACCTGGACTGGGAGATGGAAAGTTCCACTGAGCCACCACCGCTCCTGTGCTTGGGGGGAAGCTGGCAGTGGGGGAATGGAGCTGTTCATGCTGCCTCTGCTTGAATTAATTTTATCTTCTTCTTGCACTTTGGACATGTCTTTCCAAACTCACTTTTTCTTAAAAAAACCCCATAAATTCCAAGTGAAGCTTTTGCTGAAACCCAGTACATCCTCTGCCCTACCTCCACTGTGTCTGTGCTGAGTGGTTTGGATTGAATCTCTGTCTCCTGGGAAAGGCTCACAGGGATATTTAACCCGCCCTCAGAACAGAATCAATGAGTAGGTGAGCACACAGGGAGCCAGGAGGCCCCAGCAGCCCACAGAGCTGAGTTACGTGATACATCCTTACCTAATACCTGCCTGGCCAGGTTTCCTTGGAGCTCTTGGTGGCTTTTGGTGGCTGCTGGAGGAGCCCTTGGTGTGCAGGCATGCGTGTTGGAGCACGCATGTGAGAGCCTGGGTCTTGTTTGCTCTGCAGAGCACTTGGAGTGCTCTGCCCAGCCAGGGACAGCAGAGCTGAGGACAGGATTGATGTCTCCCCTGGCAGATTGTTCCATGTAGGAAATTCCCCGCTGCTTCAGGCCTATAAATCAGCATCAGATGGCCTTTTAAGGGTGTGTGCTGTCAGTCGGTTTCCCATCCTATCTTGATTTTGCAGATGCATGGCACGTTCCCAGTGGAGGTGCAGACTTGCCTGCAGCCAGTGGAACTAGAGAATGTCCTGTTGCTCTGATTCCTTCTCCCAGCCCCATGGATTTTTAGTCCCACAGAGCCTGCCTGGGTGACACTGCTTCTGCAGGTGGAGCTTGGGCAGGCAGAGGGCTGGTGGGGTTAAAGCAGAGCCTGTTGCCCAATTTCAGAGGGAGGAGGTTTGCAAGCAGACCAGGTTTAATTTACTGCCTTGTAATTAATTGTTGCATTGTTGTTGTGGGTCCTGGGATGAGGTGAGAGATGAGAATTGACTCCCAAGTTTTTAGAAGGCTGATTTATTATTCTATTATTCTATTATTCTATTCTATTCTATTCTATTCTATTCTATTCTATTCTATTCTATTCTATTCTATTCTATTCTATTCTATTCTATTCTTCTAATGATCTACTAAAACTACACTAAAGAAAGAGAAAGGAGACATCAGAAGGCTACAAAAGAACGATAATAAAAAACCTGTGACTGACCAGAGCCCCGACACTGTTGACTGGGATTGGTCATTAATTAAAAACAATTCACATGGAACCAATCAAAGAAGCACCTGTTGGTGAGCAACCTCCAAACCACATTCCAAGCAATCAGATAATTATTGTTTACATTTCTTTTCTGAGGCTTCTCAGCTTCTCAGGAGAAAAATCCTAGCAAAGGGGTTTTTCATTAAATATAACAGTAACACTGCCTTATTTTTCTACTCCCACAAGACCAGTAGAAGAAACACATACTTTGTAGTTTATCTGTAAAACCCAAAGAACTAAGTGAACTGCTCAGAGGTGCTGCTGTGAGTGTGTGGAGAACTGAAACAACCTGAGGCTTGTGCTTGGTGCTGGGAAGGTGTCAGGCTGTGTGCCATACCAGGTTTGTGCTGGAAATTGCAGAGGAGGGAGGTTCTGTGCTGTGTGGGAAGCTCAGGAATGGTTTGGGGTGGTGTTGCCCATCTGACAACTTCCATAGCTCAGCAGCAGGGCTGGGGCACTCAGGGATGTGACAGTGAGGTCATCTGATTTTTGGGGTAAACAGAAACTGCTGGGGAGGTTCTGTGTGGAGCCTCAGGTGCGGCTGTCAGGGCAGATCCGTCCTTATTTCCTGACATGCTTAGCAGCCGGCACAGTGGGATGGCCTCAGAGTGCTGACACAGGCAAACACACACTCTGGAGAGGCTGTGCAGTGTTTATATGGAGGTGAAAATACTTACAGGAAAGTCAGAATAAATACTTCCCTCTGTTGCCTTTATTGTTCTCTTTTTTAAAAACATTTTTTAACTTTTTTTTTTGACTCTTCTGTGTAATACTGTTTTGTTCACTCAAAATTTAAACAGAACAGCTTCACCTGATTTTTAATTTTTGAGTGGAAATACCAGAGACCCTCATCTTCACGTTTCAGCATGATGGTGCCACAGGTGATGCATCCTCTTCCCAGCCCAGGAGGTTGGGAGCAAGCTCCAGGATCCTGTGGAAGGCTGGAACAGCTGAGGAGAAACCTGTGCTGTTCCAGCTCTCCTCGGGCAGTGTGTCCTGAAGTGGGAGATGGAGCTGCAGTTTTTGGATTGAAACATTTTGTTTCTAACATTGGCTGCAGCAAACAAGTCTGGAGAAGCATTAAATCCTGAAGCAATTAAATGTATCTGCAAAGATTTTTTTTTTTTCCTTTTGTGAGATACTTTGCCAGCTGTTGTTTATGGAAAAAATCTCAATCTTTTTTATGAGAACTGTTTTTAGGTTTCTTTGTGTTTGGGGCTGATTTATACATTATGCATTAGCTCGGGAAGGCAAAACATTTATTTACCAGCCTGAATATTTAGAGGAAGAATAAGTGGGAGTCAGTGAAAAGCTTGTATGGATAGCTTAGCCAGAGATTCAGAAGAGCTTTCCTGGTGTTAGAAATGGCACAATTAACTTGTAAGGGAAGAGCCAGACAATAAATGGACTTTCCTCTGCCTATGTGTGGGTGACCCCTGTGGTGGTGTTCTCAGGGGTCCCAGGATGAGAGAAGAGATGAGAATCCTGACTCCATGTTTCAGAAGGCTGATTTATTCTTTTATGATATATAATATATTAAAGAAAATTATATATTAAAACTATACTAAAAGAATAGAAGAAAGGATTTCATCAGAAGGATTGAAAGGAATAGACAGGAATGGAATGATAATAGAATCTTGTGACTGACCAGACAGTCCGAGACAGCTGGACTGTGATTGGTTATTAATTAAAAACAACCACATGAGACCAATCACAGATGCACCTGTTGCATTCCACAGCAGCAGATAATTATTGTTTACATTTTGTTTCTGAGGCCTCTCAGCTTCTCAGGAGAAAAGATCCCAACAAAAGGATATAAATAAAATATGTCTGTGATATAAAATATGTCTGTGACAAACCCCTCTGCCTGCAAGGCCTTGTGCTCCATTGCTGATGCACAAAGATTACAGAGATCCCTCTCTCTGCTGGATTTTGGGGACTGACAGCAGCTGGGGATTTCTCTGTTGTTGAGGGTACTGGCTTCATGGAGGCCAGGGAAAGAAAGGACACGTGGAATGGTTCCTGATGGGGCTGGCTGTGTTTGGGAGGAACTGAGGAGGAGGAGTGGGTTTTCTTTGTTCAGGTTTGCTAAATGGTGTTTTTGAGGGAGTTCTTTTCTGAGGCACTGTGCTGAGAAATGCACAGTTCTTTATGCTGTTCTCTTTTCTTTTTGCCTGTGAATGAAAGGATGTTGATTAGAGCTGGGGCCAAGCAGCATGCCCTTGTCTGGGATCAGGCATGCCATAGGAATCCTGCTGCTACAGAACGAGGCTCTGAGGTGATTTTATTGCTGCTGACTGCAAAAACTTGCCACCAAATGATAGTTTATGAGAGCTGGGCTGTCTTGGGAACAAATGGAGTAAGTGGGTTGGAGCTGTGAAGAAAACAAACAATATGGGGGATAATATATCCTTATAGTTCAGAACATCAGTTTCAGAACAAGAAAACTACTTCCCTGGGAGCAGGTCCTTGGCTGCCTCAGGAGCTGGCAGGGAATTGTGAGGTGAATTTGAACAAAATGCAGCAAACTGGGCTGTGAGACCTGTGAGCTTTGCTTCAGCATGATGGCATTAAACAGAGGAGCTGCAAACCTTCCTGAGCATCGCTGTGGGAATGAGGGCTGAGCTGTGGCAGTCACGGAGCAACACTGTGAGCTGTTCCCTGGAAATGCTGCAGGAACACACAGCAAGCAGCCAGGAATAAGGGCTCAGAGAGGGATTTGGTGTGGTCAGAGAGAGGGGACCATGTGTGGTCAAAGCAAACTCCCATGGGCTGCCCAAAATCTCCCATTGTGTTTGCCACTGTGCTTTGGCCATTTCATTGCTTTTCCAGCCAGGCTGTTCTGTGCCTGACTGTGGCTTCACTCATCCTCTGCTTGCACTGAATAATGATAAAAATATTATCATTAGGTGCACTGAGCCTGGCAGAGAACATCGAGGAGAAAGCAAAGCAAAACCCCCCTGGGCTTTGTTCTGAGGAGGAAAGAGAGGGTGTTGTTCATTTCTTTGAGGGTGATGCAAGTAATCCATGCCTAGTTGGCAGAAAGCACGTGGTCCAAAGCAGCCAGCCCCCAGTCCTGAAGGGTTCATTGATTTGCCCCACAGCATGTCCTGAAATAGTAATGTTTGGATAATGTTTTGGGGGTAACTAAGCTGGGACATGTGTATAACTGTTCAAGTTGTGAATGCCAAAAAAGGGAATCCATGTTAAGCTCAAAAATCTGGACTCGTCATGTAATTATGAAAAATGTTACAATTGTAGTTGGGTTTTGTTGCATTATGCTATAGGCTTTTTGGCAGGGATTTCATGGGAGATGAGAAAACAGCAGCTTGATGCTTCCCTCAAGCTTTTTTGAGCCTATTCTCTTTTTTGCCAAAGTGTACATGACACATTCTTAAAAAATCCATCTTGTGTTCCTCAGCCTCTGCTGGAAACCACTCTGGAGGGTAAATGTGGGACAAAGCAGGTCTTGGATGCCCCTGCTCCCCCTCCAAGGCTTTGTCTTTGAAAACCAGGGTGAGGTAAGGAAGGGTCTGGCCCTTCTGCTCAGCTGGACCTGGTGTTCAGGGAGGCAGGAGAGGTTCTGGCATTGGGGACCATAATTTGTGTGATCTGCAGTAAAATCATAGTTAGGTGGGGTGGTCTTCAGTGTTGGGGCTGAGCTGAGCTGTCCCAGGGGTTTCTGACCCAGGCAGAGGCACTGAATGTCTCTGAGCACATGGAATGGGTTTATGACCCTTACACATGGAATAGGTTTGTAACCCTTACATAAGGGCATGCCCTGCGTGGAGAGGATGATTAAACATGCAGAACCCTTCAATAGGGGCAGTTTCTCAATTTCTTTTGAGGAAATATAAAGTCATAAGGGCTGTCCCTTTGCTTGCATCTTCAATTAACCCAGAGTTTAATTTGTTGCGTTTGTTTTAGTTTGTCAGCTGAGCTCGGGCAGAGATACGTCAGAAATTTGTGCTTTACTCCTTAGAAAAAACCACAAAGCCTTACAGCTGCAGGAATAGCAAGGTTGGGGAAGAGGAGTGAGGGGGGAAAAAGAGATTTTTAAAGCCAGTAGATTTCTTCTTTTAGTTGAGAAACCTGAAAACCCTGAGGTTTTTAAGCTCTTTTCTGCAAACACGGGGAATTCAGGAACACTTTTTGACGTTTGCTTGTTTTTCCTGGTTTTGCTTTTTAACTTGCTTGTGATGAAAATGGGTTTGACCCTCTGGCAGTGCGAGGTGGCACTGAGTGAATGCTGCCAGGCTGTCCTACAGGGCAGCTGGCATGTGGGATGGGAGCTGGGAATGGGGACAAGGATGTGCCTCAGAGGGAGCCAGGACGGAGCGTCCCCTTTTCACAAGCATTGCCTGCTCCTTTAAGGAGTTCTGGTGGGGAAATCTCTTGGGCACTGATGGTTTTTATGCTGGCATGGCTGGCTGGGGAGCAGGGGGAGCGGGGCTGCAGGAATTGCCTCCCAGTTCTCCCCAGCTGTGGTGCTGCTGGGGGCATTGTGCAGGGGATGCTGGGCACTGAGAGCCACAGGCATATGGCAGCGGTAGGAGGGGTTTCCATGGAAACCTTTCAGCTGCATGACATCACCAGCGCTGTCACATTTAAGCTTTTCAAGGCTTTTTGGATTTTAGGGATTACATAACATTGGAGGGGTTAGGCTGGGGCTTAGATCTAATCAGTATTCAGGGTCTTAGTTGAATTAAATTTTTAGAAAATCCAAACACCCCAATCCAAAAGTGGCCAGCAGCAGCAGTGGTTTTTCAGTCGTCTTGGGCAGGCTCTGTGTGAACAACGCCAATCACTTGTTTTTAAAATTTTAAAAGTTTAATAGTAATAAAATGGTTATTAAAAATAGTAATACAATTAAAGTAATAATAATTTGGACAAATTGAATTAGGACAATATGAGACAATAGAAACAAAGAGTTACGGACATCTGGGTACCTTTTTCTGGGCAGCACAAGCCCAAAAAAGGACCCATGTTAACAGAGGATTAACCCTTAAAAGCAACAGCCTGTTGCATATTCATACACCTTATACATGATGCATAAATTCCATTCAAATACAGGATTCTGTCTGGTCAGCGTCAGCTTCTTCCTCTGAATCCTGACAGCGCCTTCGAGGCGGGAAGAAGTTCATTTCTTCTGATAATGGAGCAATAAATTCTTTTTCTCTGAAAGATTCAGGTGTCCTGTGGCTGCTATCTCACTGCCACTCCTTTCTTTAAAAAAAGTATCCTACATAGCATAGTTTCTATTTTAACATTTTTTATAACCTAAAACTATATTTAACACACTACTTTAGAGAATTAGTACAACATTACTTTCTAACACAACACATATAATGTTCATTTTAATATTTGCAAAAAGCCAATCATAAAATACATGTATTTTTCACATTCTGCAAATCCTGGAGCCTCAGGGGCTGGGGCAGCAGGAGCTGCTAGGCTGGCCACTCACACTCACACCCACCTTTGTGTAGCTGAGTCAAGGCTATTTTGCTTGGAACAAAAGAAGAATCTTCATCTTGCTTCTTGGTGTCTGTAATAATTTCCTAGTAGCTGTTTGTGTTCGTCTTTCTGCCCAGTAACTTGTCTTATATGTGAACTTGTTGAAAATACTCTGTGGTTTTTTGTGAAATGTAACTTGGTGTTTTTGTGAGGCTTTCAAGACTGAAGAGCCTTGTGGGAAATTTGGAAATAATGCAATAACATCTAGTGAGGCAGCAAAGCCTGCAGATAACACAGGGAAAGTCTTGAAAGATGATGGATTTGTTTTTAACCACAGCACAACTGCTCCAGACTTAGGGTTCCTGACTCAGCATTCCTGATGGGAACAATTTCCAGCAGTGAAAGGCAAGTTAGCTCTAGGATTCCCTGGAAGGCAACTTTTAATCATGATATCTATTTATTTATTTATTCATTTATTTATTTTAGCAAAACACATTTGTGTATGTCAGAAGATGTATCATCTGCCAGAAGAGTGTCATACCTGGAATGTGATTCATGAACCAGATGGCATTTGTCTGCCTCTGGAGAGTTAATCTCCTGATCCGTTTGTCTTTTACCTGCAATTGTGTATTGCAGATGGGTATTTTAAGGGAAAATTATCAAACCCCTTCTTTTTATTAAACTAATACCACTAGAGTGCACATAGAAAATTTTGTTTTGCTAACAAGAAATTCCTGGGACTGCCTCCAGTGAGAGAATTATCTGTGCAGGTAGCAGAATCTTTTCTGCAAAAGGTTATGGTTAGGAAAGATCAGGCTGCTTTTTTAAGGAGACAAAAATGTTGCAAATCAATAACTGTAGCCAGAAATAATTTCATCTCCCTTGTTGAACAGCAGGATAGTTATGTTCAGTAAAACAGGGGTCGGTTGTCACCTCTTCAGCCCTCTCAGCATGGTGTTGGTCATGGGTCAGAGAGGGGACAGCTCTGTGAGGTGTGGCCTGAGCCACTTCTCCAGGTTTGAATCACTTCTTCTGTGGATGGCCAGAAGGAAGGAATGCCCCCTCCATGCTGGCCGTGGGCCTGTGTTACAAGATCTTCTAAACCTAAACCATCCAATTAAGAGCTGGCACCTGGATTATTTCCCTTTTAACCCAATAACTGATCCCAAAGAGCCAGCAATGCAGGCTTTTCTGTCCAATTACAAAATGCCACCCAAACCCATGAAGAAGCATGAAGAAGAAACCCAGGATGACACCCTGTGCCCTCCATCTTGTTTCCATCCACAACATACTCAAAATCCCAAAACCTAAATTTCTCACCCAAGTGATACACCTACACCACTCTCCATAATCTGTTTCACACTTTTGTGGATTCCAGTCTATTCTGGAGTTTGGGAAACTTTCTGCATGGGTGAGGGTCAAAGTCAGTGCTCCCCTGGAGGTCAGGGCACCCCAGAGCAGACAGAGAAATATTCCCAGTGCCCTGGACTTCCACATCTTTCCACAGCACAGGGAGAGGGTCACTGTGAAGTGGAACTTGTTGGATAAAATGCACTCTGAGCTCTTATGGACGTGTGAAGTAGGGAGAGGATGCACAGGGTGAGTCCAAGCCTTTTCCAAGCTCCCTGGGGAACCACTGGAGGAGTAAATTAATCCCTTAGGCAGGATCTGCACTGCCCAACTGAAGTTTTATGCTCCTGCAGAAGCAGGCAGTTTAGGAACAATTTAATAGATGAGTTAATCCAGATTTGGGTCCTGGGATTGGTTGTTTTCCATGTATTTGGTGGTGGTTTGTGTACAGAGGTTGGAAGGCAGCAGCTGTGAGTTGGGATGGAGCAGACCCAGGTTGCCATGAGGATGAGCACAGCAGCCATAGCTGTGAGAGGAGCTCCCAGCACAGCTCCTGCACAGAGGGCAGCCAGTGCCTGAGCTCTGGCACATGAAGCATTTCCAGCAGGGATCAGAAAATGTTCACAGCCCACAGCTCTACCGGGAGCTTGTTAGGGCTGCTGGCTGCAGCAGTGTCAGCACACTGAGGAAGGAACTCAGCCTGGAGCAGGTAAATGGAAAATACTGGGATAATCAGGGGACTCTGGAGGCTCAGAACAAGAAAACAACACCTTGGCCTTATTTGGTGCAATAATTAAAAAAAAAATCAAGTGCTATCTGTGCATACCCAGGGGTTAGCACTAAGCTTGTGGTAGGATTAGCACAACAACAGGGGATAGGAATGGGCAGTGGATAAACACAGGCTGGAAACAAGAAATTTTAGCCACAAGATAGGCAGTGTGGAAGAGCTTCCTAGAAAGGGTTGAGAGGGAAAACCAGCCCAGCCCCAAACTGGGACCAGTGAGGTCCCAGCTCAGATCCAGTGTTGTGCAGAAAGGCTTTTGAGGAGTACAGGGGGTGTTCATTGTTCATGGAGGTGCCAGACTGGAGCAGCTTCCTTGGGTGGAGGAATCCCTGCCTTGGGAGCTGAGGGCTCTCAGGGATCCTGTGGATGCTCTGCCCCAGGCATTCCTGGAGCACCAGGAGAGAGCTCTGGGAGCTCAGTGTTCAGGTGGGAACATGTTTCTCTTCTGCTTAATGAACTGCCATGAGACAGAAAGGTGAGCACAGCTTCAGGTAACTCCATCACTCCGTGGGCTGGTACCTTGGTGTGCTGAGAGTGCTTCATCTCCTAGAAAAAAACCTGCCTTTTGCTTGCAGCCCAGGGTCCCATGTGCTCACCCACGTGTTGAGAAACAGCTTGCAGATCATTATCTGATTGGCACCCAGCCACTAAACTTCCAGTGACCTGCCTGCTGATATTATTTTGTGTGCTGCGTTCTCCTGACATAGCCTCGTTGAGCACGTTGTGTTGGTTTTGGAATAAATATGAGGGTAAACAGTAAAAACTGCAAACAGCTGCCAAGGATGGAGGTGAAACATAAACTTTGTGGCTGGTGTTGGAAATAGGATCTTTGGTCTGGCTGCCCTCTCTGGAAAGGGGCAGGCTTGCTTAAGCAGTGCCAAAACAAAGCACACTTGACCTTTGCCCCTGCTGGATGCCAGCTCAGAAGGCATTGTATGCAGAATCTGGCTATTTTTGGATCTTGCCCCACAGGGAAAGTGCTGCAGATGTGTGGCTTGGTGTATTTAGGAGGTATAGAGAGTTTGTGCAGTGGGCTAGGCCAGAGGTTGGTTTTACTGTCCCAGCTCCAGCAGAACCAGCTGCACTTCAGCAGTTGTGTCGAAACTGAGGAGTCTGATAGACACTGAGAGGACCAGTCTCCCATGAGTTAGTCTAATGTGCTTTTTAAATTAATCTAAACTTTTTGGTTTTAAAAAGTCTAAACTTTTTGGTCTCTGCAGTGCACTGAAATGCAGCACCAACACAATGAGTGTCAGCCATCTCTAAAATCACAGGGAGCTGGGGCAGCCTTTTGTGCCACACAGGGCTTGTCAGATATAGGACTGGCAGCCAAAATAAATCAGCAATGCAGGAATTTTGAAGCTTTATCATTCCAGATCTGCCACGAGCCAGCTGGGTGACGCTGGGACAACCCTTTTTGCACATGTATTTTGTTCACTAATAAAAGGTGCAAAGTTGATCCTGCTCTCTGTGCCGGGCCCAGCAGAGCACGGTTGGTTCTTGGGTGAAGCCTCCTGACTCTTTGCTGAACAGTGAGGATGTTATCCATGGTTTTTTGTGTGCTCATGTCCTGTTCTGCGTGGGGAAAGGTCTAAGCTGGAAAATGCAGTGAGCAGGAGTGGCTGATTAGCAAATCCCTGTCTTGTCTGTGATGTGGCAGCAAAAGGCAGATTGCTGTTGCTTACTGTGCTCCTGTGGCATTGAGGGTGGCCAGGCAATAAAAGTGAAACTGTGAATTGCACAGTAGGCAGGAAAGGACAAGAAAGAGGTGTGATTTGGGAGTGCTTTGTATTCCTGGTGTTTCTCCAGTGTTTATGAGCTGTTGATTTTCTTGCTTTGAGTGATGGGACCCTAGCAAAGAATCTGGGGATTCCCTCCGTGGCCTGGTGCCAGGGAGATCATGGAAGGTCAGCTCAGGTAAAGCCTCCTTGGGGAGCTTGACAAGCACTGAAATACTGCTGAAATGGAAATTTCAGCGTTAGGGAGTTTGGGTGGTTCTTTCTTCTGTTTGAAATATAGCTGTTGTTAGAGACATTTCAGCCAGACCTGCTTGCCCTTGTCCCTGACATGGGAACAGCTAAAGCTTCACAGATCCCTTGCAAACCTTTCCACTTCCAGTTTAAATGAACTCATTATGTTTCAGCTTGGCAGCAATAAGAGGAACAATGGGCAAGAGGGGAAAAATCTCAGAGTTAAAAGAGATTTCAAAAACACCTTAGGAAATGTTCCCAGCCAACCACAAACCCTCCCTGGGGATCCTATCCACATATTAGACCTCCAACTGTGTATATCGTACAGCTGAAAAAGGAAAACTTGGCCTCTGCAGTGCTTGGATGGAGAGCAGGCTGCTGTGGTGGAGTGCCAGAGAGCCTCGTCCTGTGCAGCAAAACCTTCCCTGCTCAGGGCTAGGAGACCTTTCAGGAAACTCATCAGAAAATGCACGAGGTGGGGATGGTAATGCCTTCCCCAGGCATCATCCAAAGGCATGCTGCTTTACAGATTAATTCCTTCCCCGTGGCTGGGGCAAAAATATTCTGCTTTGCTGATCAATGGAGCCTTGCTGTGGGAAAAGCACAAAGTGTGTCCTGTTTTCATGGCAGTGGCACAGTGTCAGCAGTGTGTGCTTTGGGAAGAGTGTGTGCTCTGTGGCATCCAGGGCTCTGTCCCAGGCACCTGCACAGTGGGCCAGGGAAAAGTGAGGTGTGGGAAGGGAAGAGGGAAAGTGTGCTTCCCTGCCTTGCACCAGGATGTTCCTGGTCTGGTTTGGGCAGGGAACTTCCTCCCATCCAGCCTCTCTGTACAAGTGGAGATGCCTTTGGGTAGTTCTGGGGGGGTCACATGCTGCTCTCAGTCTCAGCACTAAATTATGGCATTGACAGCAAGCTGAAGTGTGCATCCCAGATTTCCACCAGAATAACCCAGCACTAGGATGGGTCAGATCCTCTGTCCCTCAATGCCTGAGCTGTATTCCACATGCACGTCCCCTCCAAGGGGTCCAGACCTCTGAAGCTGTCCTATTCCCAGCTTGCACTGTTGCCCTAGAAATCAGCCAACCCTGTATATTTAGGGCTTCAGGTGGATTAAAGCAGTCAGCAGAAAAACTTCCCTTAGTTTTGGTTTGCTCTGGCTGAGCCAAATTACGATAGGGAAATTCTCAGCAGAGAGCTGAATAAAATCAGGGCTTTTGGAGGCAGGAGACAGGCATTTAATGAAAATAATTTAGTTTTCTATAAAAGCTTTGTGGTTTGAGTCTCATAGCATCAAGCTTGAAGGGTTTTTATTGGAGTTTGGAAGGGGTGGGGCTGTTTCTGGTGATGATGCTGAGCCTGGTGAAAAGGAGAGAAAGTGTTTGAGTCTGTGAGTGTGCGAGGCCTTGGTTTGGTGCTGCTTTGCCATCTCATGAGTCACTTCATCCCCCTGCACCTCTGTGCTGCTCCCTGGAGTGACAGAGGTGATGCCTGTGCCTCGAGAGGATTGTCAGCTCTTTGCAGCAGTTTGGGAAATCTCATGGAAAGGAGCCTTAGAAGTGGAACAGATGGGTATCTGTGATCCAAATACTTGGTTGCTCCTTGTCCAATTCCAAATTTGCAGCTGCCAGCAACTGCTGTGTGCCATCCATCATTTTGGAGCTGGTTTTGTGCAGGCATGCAGGGATGCACTAATCCTGGCCAGCAGCAGCTGTTACCCTCCTGGTTTGGTGACCCCAACTCCTTGCTGGGCTCTGTGTCAGCAGAGATGTGCTGGGTCACACTGCTGTCACAGGGCAGGTTTCTGTTGGTTATGTTAATTATCACAGAATCATGGCATTGTTTGGTTGGAGGAGAGCTTCTTGGCTTTTAAAGCCTCTAAAAACTCAGGCTGTTCTGGAGAACAGAGCAGGAGATTGCCAAGCACCGTGGTGTTGTCATCTTGTTCTCTCTGAGATGTCCCTACATCTCACCTGGGTGACAGTGAAGTCTGCTGCTGCCCCCTGTGCTTTAGGAAATCCAGTTTAGCCACAGAGATGCTAGATGGAATAAAATAAGTGTAGATAAATGTAGATAAGTGTAGATAAAATGTTGTAGATCTTTTCCTTCGCTCACCAACAAAACTTGAGTCGGGACCTGTTTGCTGCTCTGTTCCTACGTGGGATCTCATGGCTGTGCTCGCTGTGCTTTGCCCTCCACTTCCCTTGGTGGGGCTGAGAGGGGTTTACAGCCCAAGGAAGAGCCTTGGGTGTGGAACTGTGAGTGGAAAGGTGCTGCAGTGCAGAGTCCCCTGCTGTGTGTGTGTGTCAGGGCACAGAGATCTGTTTGCTGCTGTGCCTGTGGTGCTTCTCCTTGCAGAGTGCTGGGGCTCTCTGGTGCCATTCCAGCCATGGAGGGCCCTGCCATGCAGCAGGTTGTTAGCATGCACAGCCATGCCTTGCCTGGCTCTCAGCAATCCCCTTTTCCCACTCCACTGCAGCCCCAGGATTCACTGTTTCGTGCCCAAGGTTTGTGCACCAGCAAAACCCCGTGCCCCAAAGCTTGGCAGTGCATGGGGCTGTGCTGTGCCCTCAGTCTCTGCAAATACTCAGAGTTTCCCCTGCTGAAAGGGCTTCCAGCTGCTCTGCACACACATTTCTGCATCTCCATTGCATCCTTACCTTAGTTCTGACAGAAACCAGGCAGAGAGAGGTGCTGTGCTTTGGGCTCCTGCATGGCTGGAATGGCACCTGGGAATAACGCCCTCAGAAACTGCATTGGGGGTGCACAGGGTCCCTTAGCTGGTGTGCCCCTGAAATGGCTCAAGCAAGGGAGATGAGAGGCCTTTTTAAGGCTGTTTGCAGATTATTGATGGCAGGGAAGTGTAACAGTTATGCAAAGGTTATGCCACCAAGGGAAACGTGGTATTTAGCTGTGTGATTGCCACTGAAATCCATTGCCCTTCTGGCTAAAGCTCCCCAAAGCTCTTTGAAAGTGTCTGGCATGTGTTCCCCGAGTGTGACACAGCAGTGTATAGGTCAGCAGAGGAAATTAGCCTGGATCATTGTGTGTGGCTGAGGCAAGCCTCCTCCTGACGGGATGAATCACTGGGAGCAGCTCACAGCCTGGTTCTGGAGTGTCCCCTCTGTGTCCCTGCTCACATCCCAAGCTGGTTTGTGTCCCTTGCTGGCCTGTTTGTGCCTTTAGCAGCTCTCTGGCTCTGCATCTTCTGTGGTACAGTGCTTTTCTGTAGCCTGCTGAAACAGAAGGAGATGCTTGCCATCCTCCCTAGCTTTGCTTTAAGCATCTTCTCTCTCCTTGCAGCCATTAAAACTAAAAGCCACGTGTTGTGCAAGTGGATTTTCTCTATATTAATGCTTTCAGGGGCTCTGGGCCACTTCTTAGTGCAGCATGTTATGTGCATTGTTAGGAAGTGGAGTTGGGCTGTGAATTAACAACGTGAAATGGCTGAGGTTTAAGCATTTGCATTTTCCCTGTGGCTCAGGAAGGTCCCAGTCCTAGCTGAGGAGCAAGTTTTCATAGCAGATTGTGGGAACCAGCACTGTCCTGCCCAGGTGTTTGTGCAGCAGGCAGCAAGGGGTGGTTTTAATGAGCTGCCCTTATGAGCTGTGTGTTGGAATGGGGTAGGATTGATGGATTTTGTGTAAGACAGCAGCACACGGTAAATATTTGAGTCTAGCAGCTGGAGATGGTCAATGCCTTGTGTGGGAGCCTGTCCTGGAACCAGTGGGGTGCAGGGGGGTCCCTCATCCCAGGAGTGCATCCAGAGCTGCCAGAGAAAGAAGGATGTGAGCTCTGGTTTTTGGGAATCTCTGGAGTTTGCTCAGTGAGAAGCAGAATGCAAGGAGGGGTTCTTGTCCATGATGTGACCCTTCTGCCATTCCAGCCTGTGCAGAGTGTGTGTCATGTCTGACTTCCTCAGGGATCAGTCCTTCACACAAAGGGACTTTCCTGGAGGGTAGGAATGCTGCCTTCTTGTTTTTCCATCTTGGAAGGCAGGAGGGGGAACAGGGTGATGAGGTGGATGATATTTGCTGTAAAATGGAAGGTATTAGGTAAGGCGTTGATGGGAGAACATCTCTGGGGTGCTCTTTGTCTGTCTCCGGCTGTAGCTGCAACATCAGCAGTGCCGGTACCACCCTGACAAGCTGGCCTCTCCATGACACAGGATTTTGCTGTGGAAAACAGAGCTAGGACGGGCTGCAAGAGGAGAAATAGTTTAAAAGCCCCCTCAGATTGCTGTGTCATGGTTCCCTTCCTGCTGGCTGGTGACACCTCTGAATCCAGGACCACACCTTCCCTCCTCCTCTGGCAGGTCTGGAGCTCTGGAGGAGCACCAGAGGGAGGTTCTGGGGTGCTCATCAAAGGAGAGGCTGGAGGCACTTCCCCTGAATGCTTCTCATTTGTTGCCTGGTAAATGTAGGCTCTTCCAGGATAATGAAGTTGTAAGTGTATCCTCTGGAATTGATTGAAAGTCTGGCTCACCGTTTTAAGGTTTTTAAAGACTTTAAAGACTCTCTTATTTGAAAACATAATCTTATTTTAAGACTCTGGATATTAGCAATGCAATACTTCCATTTAGAGAGGAAGGGGAGGAAAGGCTATAATTGGGATAAAACAGAAAATTAAAAAAGAGCCTAGTAGTACCTTAGTAAAACAGATGGTCCTTTCTCCAACCACACGTAAAAGAGCTCTGCCTGTGTGGGATTTAGATGTAATTACAGCTGCCCTTGGAGCTCCCTCTGATTGTCTGGAAGAACAAATTCTTGGGGATCCACTGAAATCAAACCTTTTTTGTGCCCAGCTTTCTCTTGTCATGTGAGGGAGGTGAGGGGGTTCCTCCTTCCTCTCTGCTTCTCCTTTCTGCCAGCAGAGAGCAATGAATGCTTTTTCCATGTCAACACAGAAAGTGTATAAATGTTTGCATATATAAAAAACATGAGAAACTTAAACCATCGCAAAGAGCAACTATTCTTTCACTTCTTCTTCATTCTGATTGATCCTTTAAGGTCAAATGATTGTGGTGGGAGGCTGTGGAAGGAGCTGCCATTGATGATGCCCCAGTCAGCATTGTCACCTGCCATGGGGCACATGTCACTGCAATGAGAAGAAGGTGTTGCCTGTGTCCAGAGGCCACTGCCACCAAGGAGCTGGGACTCTGCTGAGGGCATCCAGGGCCTGCAGGGAGGAGGGATCACTGTAGGAGTGATCTGGGGTACAGCTCCTGGAGAGGAGTCCCACCTTTGGGACAGAGCTTCCCAGCAGCCTGGTGTGGTCAAGCTCCAGGGAGCTGGCCTCGTGCACATTATCATTTGGGAGCTAATAAGCATGAGGCATCCAGATGGCAGGAGTGATGTGTGTAGTGTAGCAGAGCTAATGCTGAGGCCCAGTGGTAATGCAATGTTCCTTGGGTATCAGTAGCGATGTTCTCTTCTAAAATGGTAATAAAGGGCACATTTGCTTATTAGTAATGAATGTCAAGCCATTCACCATCATGAAAATATCCTATTCCCATGACTTTGATAAATAGCTGCTGAAGCTCATGAATTTTTAACAGTAGTCCTATATTTAGGGGCTTTCAGTTTCTGGGTGAGATGAAAGGCGCTTCGGAGATGGAGTTCTGGAAACGCCTCGTCTTCTGCAACCACTGGTACCTATTTAAAGCCAGTATTGTCTTTCTGATGTATGAACAGTATGTTGACATTGATTGATGTGATTTTTATGCTGGAGATTGGGCTCTGAGCCTGCCTGTCACCATAAAGCAAAATGCATAACTGCAGAGGGACCTGCTGTGTACTTTGCTTCATCTGCATGAGCTGCGTGTTCACTTTTCCCCACAGTCACAGAATAAACCGAACCACTTCTTCTTCCCTGTAGGAACCAGCTAGGAGGAAAAGAGGAAAGCAAAACTGAAATCTGTCAGTGGGACCCCAGGGGAAAGGGCAGGACCCAGCTCTGGCATGTGACAGGACAGGGCAAAGCCTGGGTGTGGGTTTTCCAAAGATCTGGACCCCGATGGTGCTCGCTCTCTGGCTTGGTCCCCTCAGCAGCACTGAGCTCCCCCATCAGGGATGCTCTCCTGGACAAAATGAGAGGAAGAAGGAAGAGTGGCACTATATAGATAATTACAAAGGAGACAAAAAATCTGTTGAGCTTCCTGTGCAGTTCAGAGGTGAGATGTGGGGAACAGAAAGTGTGTGCTCTGTCAGGCTGTGCTGGAGAGCCAGAACCCCCAGTTTCACTGACCTCAGCCCTCTGAGGGCACTGATTCCAAAGGGTGTTGTGACAGCCTTGCTCTGGGAGTCACACTGGTCCTTAGTCAGTGCTAATTGCTGGAAAGCAATTAGTTTGTTTAGACAAGGCTGTGGTGGTTCCCATCCATGGAAGATCTTGCTTGCTGCATCCTCTCCTTTCCACAGCCATCCCCAGTTCCCATCTCACTCTGCTCAGCAGAATGGTGTGCAGTTCCCTGGGCTCTTTTTAGAAATAATGTGTTTCATCCCATTTCTTGGGACAGCACGTGTCCCAGTCTTCTCTGAGATGGTCATTGCCAGGTGTATGATGAATGCATGTAATGCTGAGAAAATTGTTGAAATATCAGCCTGGAGTAAGGGAATTGCTGGTGGCAGGATAATAAGGGGGCTGAGAAACCTCCTAGTTGAACCTGGACATTTTCAGCTACTGCATCACAATGCAGTAAAACTGGAAAAATTGGATTAAATAATGGCCAGACCATGAGCAGGTAACTCTGAGGAACTTGTCAGGTGTGCAGTTGGTGTGAGCTGAGGGTCTGAGCTACGCTTGGAGGAGCAGAGGGGTGTTCAGAAATACCAATGAACTGCAAAAAGAGCTGGAGAAGATGTGATGAGGGCACAAGTAAGACCCCTGTGCTATGTGTTTCAGCCAGAGAGCTGACTGCAGCTCTCTTCCAGAAGAGCTGGGCTTGTGGCTGATCCAAGCCAAGCTGAAGCCACAGATGTTGGATGCCTTGGAAAAGGCTGGCTGTCATCCTGAGAGCTTTGTCACCTGACAATCCTTCCCATGCTAATGTTTACACCCCCAAGAATTCCCTTCTAATATACTTTTATTGCTCTATCAAAGTAAAGAATTGCTCTAATTTCCTTTTATAGATGCTTTAGGTAGATGTAGCATTTTAACCTTGCAATTTTGGAATGGAAATTTTCCCTGCCAGTTTTACATGCAAAGAGCTAAATGATGGATGTCTGAAGTATGGAACTGTCTCTGATTTGCTAAACATAATTTCCATAAGATTTAAGTGCCTGAGCACTTTAAGCACCTTGTGTTGGGATGGAAATGGGAAAGGAAAATTGCTTCTGTTGTGGCTGAGAGGGGAAGGGACCAGATCCTCTAGGTGTCATTTAAGCTTAAATGGAAAATCCTAACACGTTTTGGGTCCTGTCCTGTGCTCCCCAGGGTGTCAGGACAGGGGCTCCCTGTCATGGCAGGGCTGCCCTGCCTTTTCAAACAACTCTGGGCCTCTAGAGGAGACAGGCCATGTGTCCTCATTATCCACAACTAATCTCCAAATAATGGTAAACACTAATTACATCAAAGTAAGAAAATAGTTAATGGGATGCCTAATGTAAAATAGCAGAGATTGTAATAGCTTTAAGCATTTATACATTCAGTGGAGCTTAAAGCATATTAGAGCTGCTCCACAGATGAGCCTGGACAGTTCAAATGTTGAAATTCATTTGCAGGCAGTAAATCCCTGCCCTGATGGCTTTGGGGGAGGCCTGGAGCAGAGGCTGCTTTGGCAGGAGGGCAGTGCTGGCTTGGGGGCTGCACTCTGTGACCTGTGAGGGCTTTTCCAGCCCAAAGGGTTCTGTGACTCCAGGGTCTGTGTCCCCCTCACATCCTCCTCTGGCCCAAGGTGCTGTCCCTGTGCCACATTCCAGGTGCTCACAGTGGCATTGCCTGCTGCTTGCCAAAGCCAGCCCCTGTTGAAGCTGCCTTTATTCCTGGACCACGTGTTTAAGCCACAACTTTAAACATGTTTCTGGCAAAATCCAAAAGTTTGGTTCTTTGCAGGAGGTTGTTTTGTTTTTTTTTTTTTTTTTTTTAATATGCTCCAATCCAGGTTCCCAGCCACCCCTGTATTCCCAGGGTAATTTGCTCCCCTCCTTTGAGCTCATGGCATCCCTGCCTCAAGTACTTGAGATGCTGAGAGGTTAAAAAGTCCCTCCCTCTCCCACCCCTCAGAAAAGCAGAGAGGTGACAGCAGCATCTCTTCCTTTCCAGGTGGCTTTATAGAAGTGCTTCTGTAAAGTTGCCTTTTTTGGTTAGCCTGCCCATGGATAGGAGCACAATATAAATATTTGTTACCCAAAATAAAGCTAATGAAAGAGGGACTGTATTCCGTTCCAAATCAGAAGAAGTCTGGGAACTCCAGAATAGCTGTAATTAAGCCAGTAAATTATTAGGAATTTCTGGCAGTTCGTGTGAGGACAGGAACCAGCCAGGGATTTGTTCTTTTCTTGCTTGGTTTTTGTTCTTCTTGTTTGGTTTTGCTGAGAGCCTTCCAGTACCAGCTATTTCTGCCCAGAGTGTGTGGCTGATAATGGATCACTTTGCAGGAGCATTGCATTTGTCAAGGGTAACATTTTGATCCAGCACCAGCTGTGCTCAGGTCTGTAAAAGTTGTACCACTGGCACTTGTGCTGATAGCTCCCTGTGCTGCCTCTCACAGGGAGCAATTGCTGCTCAGGATGGGGACAGAGCAGAGCAAAATTTACTATAGAATCCCAGAAAGGTTGGAAGGGACATGAAAACCTGTACAGTGGAAACCTGTACTCCCTGCCATGGACAGGGACACCTGGCACCATCCAAGGGTGTTCCAAGCTCCATTTAACCTGGGCTTGGACACTTGCAGGGATCCAGGGGCAGCCAGAGATTCTCTGGGCAGCCTGGTCTTTTTCTTCTCACAGGGAAGAATTTCTTCCTGGTATCCAATCTACCCCTGCCCTCTGTCAGCCAAAGCATATATTATATATTATATATTATATATTATATATAATATATTATATATAATATATTATATATTATATATTATATATTATATATTATATATTATATATTATATATTATATATAATATATTGTAATAGAACATATATTTTTATATATTCATATATAAATATAAAATATAAAAATATATATAAATGTATACTTACACATAAATATATATTTTTATATAATATGTATTATATATATAAGATACTATATATATATATATGGTCAAGTAAAACACGGGAAGATAAAAGCTCAGTGATCCTGGGAAACAATTGCCAGATTCTCGCTGTGACAGAAATTAGTTCATGTACTGAACAAAGGAAAGTATAACCTTCTCTTTAAAGGTCACTCGCTGCTGTTATTTGACTTAAACTCTCTCTGACCCATATGCTGTAGCATATTATTTGTTATTTCTGATTTCTCCCCCATTTTTGCTGAGATATATGTGCTTGTTGTCCTTGGATCTTGATGCACCTTTGACCTTGCAAGCAACTCATTTGCACTGCAGCCAAGGCAGAACCTTTTTGACTTCACAAGGGCTCTGCTTGTGTTCAGGGGTTTGTTCCTTCAAGGCTGTGCTTCCTGCAGTGGGGGAAAGTGTCAGGAGAATGTGTGTGCAGCTGGCATAGGGAAAGAGCCCCATGATGGAACAGGACTTGAGTCTGGGAGCACAGTGTCACCCAGCACACAGCCAGGAGAGTGTAGAGAAAAGGAGGACCACACTGTGTGGAGTGTGCAGGGCTGGGCATTTCATGTGCTTCTTTCAAAGGAGATGCACTTTGCACTTTCTGCACAGTTCTGAACATGTTAAATTCTGGAGAATTGTCAGCTAGGTGTGTATGGAAATGACAAGCTGCCCAGCTGCTGGGGACACCCACAGAACCATGCATGCCCTGGCTGTGTGCCTGTTTACAGCCAGGTAAAACAGCCCTGCAGCCTGGCCAGAGCTGCCCTCCCTGGAGTTGGTGCTGAGAGGCAGCAGTGGGGCTGCTCCATGGGTGCAGAGCCCTGGGAGCTGCTCTGGCAGCTGTTTTCAGGCTGTGATTTCTCTCCAGAGTAGCAGGGAGTAATGTTTGTTCTCACTTCCCATGCAAATGAGCTGCCGGCTCTGAATTCCCCATGGTGCACAGGGTTCACCATCTCATATCCCTCCATCTCCTCCCTCCTTTCTTCCCCCAGCCCATGCCTAAGTTACTCAGCAGAAACACAGACCTGTCCCATTCTGTTCACACCACCCCTGCTCTGTCTGGAACAGGTACCTGGCCAGCCTCAGTGGCTCCAGCAGGGGTGAAGCTCCCACCCCTCTGCCTCTTGCTGCCACCTCTGTTGGGTGACTGTCCCCCCAGGGGCCAGGCACAGAGCCTGGAAAGCCACTGTAAGGTGTGGGATGGTAACTCTGGGCATGCTGCATGATTTACTGTGGGCTCTGTGCCCCGTGCTGCTTCAGCTGCTGCTTTGCAGCAAAGTGGAGACAGGAGTGAAACATTAGCAAAATGTTTTATTATTGATGTATCACCATAGTTTGGCTCTCTTTGCATTTTGGCTCATGCCACTGCAATGTAAGCACATTTTCACTTAGTAGAGAGTAAAACATTATTTATATTTATATTTATATTTATATTTATATTTATATTTATATTTATATTTATATTTATATTTATATTTATATTTATATTTATATTTATATTTATATTTATATTTATACTATATTTATAATATAAAATATAATTTTAATATATATTTAAATATATATTATATATTTTATATATATTACATATAATATAATATATGTAATATATATTTTATTTTATTCATATATTAAATATTTAAATTTATTCTATATTTATATATAGAATATATATTTTATATTATATATATTTATATAAATAATATGTATATTAAATATATATTAAATATATATATTATATTTATAGTTACATATATATATGTGTGTGTGTGTGTATATATGTATATGTGTGTGTATATATATATATATATATATATGTCATAGGTGACAACAGCAGAATTCACAGAGAAGGAATTGTGGGGAGAGCATGAGAAAATGAACCAAGGCTGTAAATTTGTGAGTTTTCTTTTCTGGTAACTCACTGGCCAGGATGAACATCTTTCATTTCTTAAAGCTGTGGGAGATTTCCCAAGGGTTTTCTTGTCCCCAGAGTAGAAACACAGGCTAGCAATATAAAGACTTCCTAAAAAAATAAGTGGATGTCATAGCATTTAGAACTATTGCTCCAGTACAGTGCTGGATTTTTGGAAAAGTAATCCTTTTGGAGAGGTGGGAACATTAAATGTGAGAGGGAAAGGAGGAGCTGGGAAGGGGGTTGTGAAAAGTGCCACCCTGAGGAGAGGCACAGCAGCACATTCTCTGCACCTGGGCAGAGACAGGTTTGTGTTGTGCCAGCCAGTGCAGAACCTTACAAAAATCACCTGTGGCCTGGGCGGAATAGGGTTCCAATTTTGCACACTAATTGAGAATAGCAGGACAAGAATTAATTCCAGCTCATTGTATTATGAAAAATAATTTTCTCTTGGCAGGTGTAGATCCAGATATTTTGTCTGAATCTGGCAATACCCTTTTGACGGTGTCCCCAAAAGGTGTGGGGTCCCTGTGCTGCAGAGCAGCCTGTCAGAACACCTGGGGTCAAGTGCAAAATAGCACAGCTTCTCACACCTAATGCTCATCTGTTCCTGCAACATTTAGCTCCCTTTCCAAGGCAAATCCATATCTTGCTAATGGCCATCTAATTCCAGTTACTTCCAAATGTGAATAATCCTTGTATTAATTCACAGTTCTACGAGTTGCCCCAGTGCCAGGCAGAACTGCACCCCTGGAAGGAGTGTTGATCAGTGTTGGTTTTCAGGGAATGTGACCCTCAGGAACTGAAAACTGAGACTGAGTTATGTGTGTCCAAGGGCTGGAACCACCTGGGAAATGCACCAGGAATTGTGCCTGATGCCCACAATGCAGGAGGTAACTGGGGAGGTGCTAAGCCAGCTCTGTGAAGATCCTGCCCTTCTGCTGCTCCAGGCTGATACCTGCCAATCTGCAGGACCAGAGTGGATTATCAGGCTGAAGTCTTTTATTCTTTGAGTTTAGGTTCGTTGGCTGGGTGGTTGGGTTTTTTTCTGTGCAATCAGAATAAACCTGGCAAAATCTGCACCTATTTTCTGACAAAGGCTGGGGACTCTTTTAGTGAAATAACAAACTGTCTGGGCTTTTATAATCCACTAAATAGGGCAGCTGTTGTTGGAGTGGTGTTCCAGCAGCACCCTTTATTTCTTCTTAGAAAGGAGCTCCTGTGTTTTGCAAAGCTCTCCTCTTATCTGTACTCATCTGCACCTGATGCAGCTAATAAAAATGCAGCAGATTTCAGATTTGCATACATTAGTTTATAATTGCATGTTTCCCAGTGTAACCCACTGAATGTGTTTGTGTTGGGGAGGATGTGCTGATGGACATTTTGGATTTTTTCTGAAAAGCAGGTGCATTTCCTGCCTGAGGGAGCACTGGGCATTTCTGCTGTGCGCAGGAAGGAGGGCCAGGATTCCCAGACACTACACTAAAGACAGCTTATGCTATTTTTGTACTGTTTTTTCCCCTTTATGCCTTTACCTTAGGTGCACTTCAGGCTCCTTGAGCCTCCCAGAGACTCTTGATAAAGGGATTGTATTTTTATTTATCATCTGTCTGTAGTGAATGTAAAGTCTCAGAGGCAGCTGCAGGAGGAGGGGAAGCACACAGACGTGTATTGGCAAACCATTCTGCATATTGCTGCAGGCAGACCTCCCTGTGTTTCCTTTGGTCAGGAGTTTTTCTTAAAGCTTTGAGGGAAACACTGGATTTTGACATAATGTTGTTTTGCTGAGGAAGGATGAATCCTTTCCACCTCATTTACCTTTGCTGTCTCTCAGATTCCACAGTGTTTTGTGTTGCTTTTAGGGGTTTTCCTCACTCCTGTCCTTGTGCTGGTACCTCCCTGACTACTTCCTTAGGCTGCACACCTAACACAGGGGTTTCTGGCAGCCTTTGGCAGCTCTAACACAGCAGATGTGCTGGGGTGGGAGGGGAAGGCAGCCTGGCAGGACTTGTTCTGCCTTGGAAAGAAGGAATCACAGCTCCTGGAAGTGGTCACAGCTCCTGGTGGGTGAGTCCCGACTGGTGATGAAAAGTCACAGGCGTTGCTGGTTCTCATAAAGGAGAAGGGTATTCCTGTGTTCCTCTGTTGTGGATATTCTAAAGATGCTTCTGCTGGTTTGTTAGGACTCCTTATAGAATTTACCAATCCATAGGAATACAATTAACAGTAATAAGCTGAGCCTTTGGGTAAAAGACTGTAAAAAAAGAGTGATTTCCTCCTCTGGTGCAGTGCCTGGGTAGAGCTGTTGCTTGCATGAAGAACAAAATTAAAATGCAGCTGCCTTTTGCTCAGTTATTGCTTCAGAGGCAGCAAAACCAGGAGAGTGAGCCGGATTGTTTTTCCATTTAATCTTCTGTGCAATTGCTAATTAAGTCCCTATTGCTGGAGCTTTATTAATGCTAAGGATGTGAAAGGCAGTTTGATTTTTTCCAGCTGATGGCTGAATGTGAAGAACTGACCATTAGAAGAAAGCTGTTGTTTCAAAATCTGGAATTACTGAGAAGCACTTGAATGCTAGACCATCATCTTCACACTGGCTTTTTGATTTATAACCCAAAGCCATTCCTGCAGCATAATTGCCAGGCTGTTTTTAAGAGCTTTATAATCCAATTAACATCCAGAGCAGTAATAAGGCATTTGAGCAAATGGAGGGAGTTTGTCTCTTGGTGACTTGCAACAGTGCATTTGCAGCCAAGGCTGTGAGGTGCTTGCTGTGCTCCTCTCCACGGCTCTGTGGGTTGCTGGGCAGTGGGAGCAGAGCTGCCAGCCCCTGCAGGAGATGCTGCACCTGCTCTGAGTGCTTCCCTCAGGGAAGGAGCCATGCTGTGCTCTAGGGAGGCATCTGTGGGTCACATTGTGGTGCTGGCCACGGCAGGAAATGGCACAGTGAAATTTGGGGAAGGAGGTGCCTGAGTTCAAGGTAAGCTGAGCCCCAGGGAGGTGAGGCAGAGCCTGTGGCAGCGGCTGCAGGGCTGGGTTGGGCACCTCTTGCTGTGCTACTGAGCAGCTCGAGGGGTGGGTGTGAGGAGCTGATTTTTTTAAACATCTGAGCTTTCTTTCCCCCCTCCCTGCTTTTTGCAGCTCTTCATGAGTTCCCCAATGACATCTTCACCAACGAGGACAGGAGACATGGAGCTGTCGTCCTGCACGTCCTCTGTGTAAGTGTTGTGACTTTGCCTTTCTTCTCCTGCTGGCACGGACAGGGCCTTGTGTGCTCAGGAGCTCTGATTGAAGTTATTTTCTCTTCGGTGCATTTTCATCTCCTGGATGGACTGTGAAGTCAGGGATGTGATGCTTTTTTGTTCTTGGGATCTTCTGATATAAAGGAGTCAATAATGGAAGGATGGTTTAAACTCACTTCTCATTTTCATTCTTTCTGTAGACACCATCAGAATGTCAGGCACAGCAAAAAGAAAGTTGTCTCTGAAAATGGGACAGTTTAACATCTTTAAGATGAAAACTAAATGTCAGAGAGCTAAAAGATGCAGGAGTTCTGCAAGAAGTAACTCTGGAAGTTTATGGGATGGAATAATTGACATAGAAATATCCATGGCATTACATGGATTGGAAAGTTTGCTTTATCAGCTCTTTGAGTTACATCAGAGACATTCTTAAGCAGCCAAGAAAATACCTGCTCCTAATGAATGTTTAGAAGCTTTCAACAATTTTTAGTCAAATGCTTTTAACAATTTTTAGTCAGCTTAAATGAGCAGTCACTATTAGCTGTGAGAAGTGATTCATGATTTCTTTTTGAGCATAAATTAGATTGCATTGTGTATTTTAATGTGAGCCCTCTGTGTAAGGATTTTATTTTGGCTAAATAGCTGCAGAAATTTGTTGAGTAACGTTGCTATTGACCGTGCCTGGCAAGTTCAAGAATCTCAAGTTTCCATGGGAACACTGAGCT
Source organism: Zonotrichia albicollis (assembly GCF_047830755.1). Classification (NCBI taxonomy): domain Eukaryota; kingdom Metazoa; phylum Chordata; class Aves; order Passeriformes; family Passerellidae; genus Zonotrichia; species Zonotrichia albicollis. The sequence continues at coordinate 13,662,912 of NC_133821.1, forward strand.
TTGAAATGTTTTGGAAACTGAGCACTGGACCCGAGCTGGATTTTATATCACCAACAAGAATACTCCTAAAAATTCATATATGAATTCAGTTGTGAATGTGCCTTTAACACATACCAAAATAGAGTCTGGAGAACTGAACTGTCTAGTTCAGAATAAAGAGAAAAATCTGTTTTTAATGAGAAGTCGAAAAGCATCCACTGTCCCAGCAGAAATGTACTCAGTTTCTTCCCTGCTAGCAAACAGCAAGGCAGCTCCCTCCATCCATTGTTCCATGGGTGCTCCATTGTTCTCTGCAGCAGTTTGGTGGACTGAGGAAAATTTACTGACCACTCTTTGTCTTGTGGTCCTTGAGGTGCAGGACCTGGCTGGATTCTGCCTCTCTAGTACTGGGATAGCTGGAGACAACCTCTTGTCAAAGTAAAAAATTATACTCAGATAAAACAGAAGATGTTAGCATTTAGCAGCCTGCCTCTAGTCTGGGTTGGAAAGGGTGCTCTGAACCTCCAGTTCTGTTTTTTACCTCCCAGAAATAGTTACCAAATGTGTGATGAAATCAGAGCAGAAGCAGAAATGCACTTTTTAGGGGAAGGAGGATACAGACACAGAGGGTTTTTTTGCCTCTACTGAGGTTTCTTCGTGGGTTTGAGGAAACTGGACTGTAAAAGGAGCTCTGTAATGGCAGGGAGAACAATTCAGTGGTGATTAGAGGTCATCACCATGCTTCTCATGTTAGTGACCTCTCCTTAAGACAGTTTCTATTCATTTCAGTGAAAATGTTGTTCTCTGCCCCTTTGCCTGTACTTTCATGTTTAATTCTGAAGGACATCAAGGCAAAGCTGCTTTGCCAGAACCCAGAGGAATGGGACAAAACCTATCACAGGGACCTTGGGAAGAGCAGGAGGCTTCCCAGGGCATCTTCTCCCTGTTGTTCAATAAAAAGGGAAAAAAGACCCCAGCAAATCTTTACAGTGGGGCTGTGTGAATTACTAAAACTGATCTGATACTTCACAAAAATGAAAGTTAATCCCTAAACACTTGAAAAATGTGGGAAAAATGGGCAGGTCAGCAATAGTTTTAGGTCTGAACTGAAAATACTTTGGTTTGAAGGAGAAGTGGGCCACTGAGGCCATAATTCAGGTTAGAGTTATGGTGTTTAATTTCGCCTGGATACTTTTTCAGAGCTCAGCAGCTGGCTGCTTCATTGCCATTCATTATTTCCATGTCCCCTCTGAGAAGAGGCTGAGCTGCTGAGTATCTCCCCACTAAGTCACTGGTTTGGGATGTTCAGTTTGGAGGGGCCTGGGTCTGCATTTTAGGTCTGGTGCTGTTCCTGCAGCCTGGGAGCTCCCCAGCACCCAAAAGGCTTCTTTTTGCGATCTTAACATCACTGTTTGTAGAATCATAGTAGGTTGGATTGGAGGGAACCTTACACATTATCCAGTTCCAGCTCCCCTGCTATGGCCTGGGACAACTTCCACTATCCCAGGGTGCTCCAAGCTTTGTGCAGCCTGGCCTTGGACACTTGCAGGGACCCAGGGGCAGCCACAGCTTCTCTGGGCACCCTGTGCCAGGGCCTCAGCACTCTCACAGGGAAGAATTCCTTCCCAGTACCCAATCTACTGTGCCCTCTGCCAGCATGAAGCCATTCCCCCTTGTCCTGTCACTCCAAGCCCTTGTCAGAGTCCCTCTCCAGCTCTCCTGCAGTCCCTTTGGGTGCTGGAAGACTGTGTAGGTGCTCTCTTTGCCTTTTACTGGGTTTCATTTTGTTCCAGCTGACATCCCCATGTGGATCTTCAGCCCTGCCATGCTCAGGGGCACTTGCACCAGTTACCCCCTCCAGACAGGAGGGAAATGGCTTTGCTGAGAAATTCCCAAGGGGAATTTGAGAGAGAATGGGGGGTTTGGGTCTCTGCATTACCCTGGTGTTTTGATAGCACAGTGTTGCTTCCTCCTTTCCCAGCCTCCTCCAGCAGGTCTGGAGTGCAGAGCCAGGATATTTTGTCTTGCCAGTGTGAGGAGCATGGTCAGAGCTGAGCCTGTCCCTGGGCAGAGCAGGGTGGAGGAGCAGTGTGTGTGCTCAGCCATCCATCGCTCCTGCTCCTGCCTTGCCACTGCCTCCTGTAGCCATGGGAACGGGCTCTGACAGCCCCTGCCTCCCTCCTGCCAGGAGCTGGGGAATGTAGGTCGCCCTGGACGGGCCCTGTCTCTGTTTCTGCATCGGGTCAGTAGCCAGACACATCTCATTCCTGCAGCACAGGGCTGTCTCCTTAGGGGGTTCATTTCCACAGTGCCCCGGCCGTCTGTGGGAGCACTGCTGGGCACATCGTGGTACACAAACTGCTGGGCACATCATGGTGCACAACCTGCTGGGCACGACATGGTACACAAACTGCTGGGCACATCATGGTGCACAACCTGCTGGGCACATCATGGTACACAACCTGCTGGACACATCATGGTGCACAACCTGCTGGGCACATCATGGTACACAAACTGCTGGGCACATCATGGTGCACAAACTTCTGGGCACATCATGGTACACAAACTGCTGGGCACATCATGGTGCACAAACTGCTGGGCACATCATGGTGCACAACCTGCTGGACAGAGTCAACCCAAGCTCTGTGGCTTCCTGCTTTGGTTGGGGTTTTTAATTTCCCTCCAGCAATGGAGTTTTAGGTGGGTTTGTCTCAGAATCTCTGCTGGTCAGTGACCCCAAGATGTCTTAGAAAGTCTCTTTTCCCAGCCCGGTGCTTGAAGAAGGAGTCAGAACTCTTCTGTTCTCATTCTCAAGGTTGTTTATTGTTTCTTATCTATAAAATTCTTTCTCCTGGCATGACAAGGTGCACTCAAGAGATCAGACAGAGGCACTCTGCCTGCCCCTGGGGCAGTGTTATCTTTTTATACTAAAAACTATGTGTACATTATTTACAATAACTTCCCAATACCTATCACCTATGTTAGACAGTGAGCTTCTACTCTAAACCAATCTAAAAATGCCAACATCATCCAGAAGATGGAGGCTAGGAAGAAGAAGAAGGACAAGGCACGCCCAAATTCCTCCATTTTTGGGACCTCGAGCCCCCATTCTAAAAACCCTGAAAAAAATCTATTTTTCACCCAGTGACAAACTAACTATTATTCTAATTAAACCCTTTTAATTTGTAATTCTTCATATAAAGGTTGGTAATTGTTTTTTCCTAGGGTTAGATCAAAGGCACAGGGGTCTTGGGCTCGAGTCCTCCAGGGTAGCCAGAGGAATTTCCTGGTTTGTGATGCAGTTAGAGTTGAGGAAAGCCCTGTGCTTGGTTAAGGTGGTTTCAGGGGTGGCCCCTTGCTAGTCCTGCCCCCCCAGGACAGGGTCTGTGGGGCAGCAGCAGGCACCCCACCCCGCTTTGCTGCCAGCAGCAACCTCAGCCTGTCACAGCCCCCTGGGAAGGAGGCAGGGCTGCAGGGATTGCTGCTTCCACGGCATTCTGCTCTCTTGTGAAAAGCTTCCTTCACTCAGTGAAGCGAGGTTGAGTGTGAAGACTGTCATGGGAAGCTCAAAGGACTGCTGGGCAAACATGAAGAATGACCATTTCTGTGCTGTGCAGTGGAGCAGGTATTTTGAGTAAGAAACTTAATCACCTTTAATGCAGAAATTGCATCTCTGTTTGTTAGAATCGTCGTTTTAAAATCAGTCCTAATGTGGTACTTAATCTGGCATTTATAATCCTTTTATGCAGAGCCATTGCATTTTCCTAATTTTTTAATGTCCTTTGGGGGAGGAGGAGTGAGTGTGTTTTTTAAAGTGTGTTGCCTGGCTAAAGACTCCCATATCATCACTTAAAACTGAGTGAAGCTGGGGATGAGCCTTATTTTGTGTGTTGAGTCCTCCACATTGTACTCTGCTGCCATTGCACAGGCCATATTCTGTGTCCCCCAACCAATTCCTTAATTCCCAGTGGCACTTCCAGGTGGAACAGCCTTCAGTCTGTGCTGCCCTGCTCCTTTCCAGAGCTGCTGCTCCCGTGGTGCTCATGTGCTGAAGGAGAAATCCATGTGACTCCTTGGTGGAATCTCAGGATGACTTACTTGAAATCTCAAGATGTGCAGTTGGCCCTCTCCTCACGGGACATGCCATGCAGATGCCTCCTTGATGCTCCTGCCTTCCTCCCTCTTGCATAAAAAAGCCCCCTCCTGCTTGTGTTCCTGCTGGCCCAAACTCTAAATATTGCTTTGTTGTGTTTGTTTAAGAAGCAAACAAACAAGCCCCACCAAAAAGCCCGAAGAACTTCCAAGGAAGTAACAGTGTCTATCCTCATGTGTTCACTGACTGTGGGCAGCTTCCAGTGATTTAGGCTGTGAACAAGGCTGGGATTTAGCCAGATACTCCTTCAATTCTGACACTTTGCACTTTATTGCACCCACTTGAATGAACTTAGGGAAGACTCAGAGCCAAAGCCAGCTTTGTGGCAGCAGTGAGGTCATGAAAGGGAATGCTGGAGTGTGCAGGTGCCGTGGGCTCAGCCTGGTCAGTGCACTCCATCCTGAGGAGTGCCGTGGGTTTGCTTTAGTGCTTCCAGCTCCTGCAGCAGGGATACAGTCCCCACTCCTGGGGGGAATGAGCAAGAGCCTGGAGGGGCAGCTCCTTCACATTTATTTTTCTGTTCCTTACTCATTTCAGTGCCCTTTTTGCCTTTTGTCTTGTACCTGATCCTACTAATAAGAAAGCCTGGGTGGACAAAAGCAAATTCCCTTGTCACCCTTGAAGGTGGTTGCTGTGCCCTCTCAAAACCTGGACACCATGAGATTCCACTTTGATGCTGGGATGTGGAGATGCTTTGGCAGTCTTGAGTGCACTGGAAGTGACACAGTCCCTCCCCTGGCATCATTTGAATGTGCATCTAAGATTCCAGAGTAGGAATTGTCTCAACTGAAGAACTGGTGGCCCTGGTGCCTCAGTGAGCCCTGTGGAGTGTGGCATCATCTGTGGACACCTGCAGTGCAATGCAGTGCAAGCATGGGGGCATCTGGGGTGAGCTGCCTGGGTTTTGGGGCATGGGATGCTGCCTCCCCTTGGCCCCATTCCCTTGCCTGGCTCTGGAAGGTGCAGGAAACCCAGCAGGCACGTGGAGCCCTGTGCTCCGTGGGTGTGGATCATATCAAAGGGAGAGGACATGCTCACGTTACAGGAATGATGCTGCTGGACAGATTAGCCTTCTTGAGGGGCATTACTGTGTGTTGGAGCAGGGCACTGAGGGCATGACTCACTGCAGATTATTATGATTAGCAGATCAAAAATCTAAGCTGAAGTTAGGCACCCTTTATCTGTTATGTTTCAATGGAATTTGGCCACATCACTCTCTGGAGCCCTTTCTGATCCTTGTTCCTATCTTCCTTTATCTCTGTTGATACAGTTGATGTTGTATCAGCAGCTGGTGCTCCCTTTGCAGGATCAGGTTCTTTGCTGCACCCAACAGAGTTGGAGACCTGGAATTTTGCTTACTCTTGTGGTCCTTGGGGCTGTTTTGCAGTGTAAGATTTTCAAAAAGCCCAAGTTACACTTACTCATGTTTATGATGAGGGACAAAGTAGCACAGAAACTATCCAAGTGACATTCTAGCACCTGTTGTGTCAAGATTATGCCAAAATAATTTGTTATGATGAAACTCCCATCTCTAATCCTGAAAAAAAAAATACACTTGAGTTATTTTTGAACTCAAAAAGTTGTCATGGCCGAGATGTACAGTAATTACTGCCTTTTTTGCAGCAAACTTGTAACTCTGGCAAATTAGAATCTGTGTTTTCGGTGGGGCTGGGGGATTTAAACCTGTTCCTGGAAAATCAAAACAAGAAGAAAAAAACCTGGAGGCCATTTTTATTGCTGCTTTCTCTCCAGAAAAAAATACTCTGGTCTCCTTGCATTGCCTGAGCTTCTGCAAGACTCCAACAGCAAGCAAAGCCAGAGGATCTGTGGGTGATGTGCTTGCAACTGTGGTTCCCTTGGATCAATACACTGTTTTTCTACAAATATTGGCCACTTCTCTCAGCTGTATTTAAGTCACTGGAGCTGCACTGCCTGTAGAAGTAACTGTGGAGTGAGCTCCTTCCCTGTGGGCAGGATGGGCCAGGTTGCCTTCCAGGGTTTTGCTGTGTGCGTGTGAGCCACGCTGTGCCATTTGCCCCTTGGGGCAGAGATCAGGCCCCAGCACATTCTGTTTAATAGTACAGAAACCAAGATTAAATGCTTCTTGCATGAAATTGAAGAGCTGATTGGCCCAGTTTCTTTTTGAGTCCTGTGTTCCCCCTTGGTTATATTTTTTCCTATGTGAAGTTCAGCAAGATTTACTGCTGGGACCCAAGTGACATGGCAGGGCACTTCAGTCCAGAAAAAAAGCTTCTTTTCCAGAACACTAGATTTCAAAAATACTCCTCCAGGGTTTAGATTTTTACAGAATACAGTGATAGAAAAGCCTTGCACTGCCCAACAGGGAAAAAAAGGAAGGCGAAAGTACTTCAGTGTGGCTTAGTAATGTCCAGAGTAAAAAAGAAGGAAAGCAAAAATATTTCAATGTGGATTAGCAATGTCCAGAGAATTTAAAAAAAAAGAAAACAAAAAAACAGCAGCCTTTATGGTGAAGATAAAATGTTGGCAGCTTTTGATAGTTTATAAGAACTTTCAGATAAATACTCCATGATTTTTCAGTTACATCCTAGACAGCTCGATGAGTTCTTCTTGCAAGAGCATTTTATTTTCTTGCAAAGTCTGTACCAAATGAAACCTGGGATGGGTTGGGCTGCTGCACTCAGCTGTGTGTGACAGTCTCCAGGCTCAGCCCTCTCTCTCCTCCCTTGCAGGCTGTGTACATGTTCTACGCCTTGGCAATCGTCTGCGATGACTTCTTCGTCCCTTCGCTGGAGAAGATCTGTGAAGTGAGTGTTAGATCTTCTGTTCCTTCCTCTTGTGCTGCTTTCACAGCACTTCTGGAGAGCCCTGGGCTGTGGTGATGGTGTGTTTATTTGCTGTTGTCCTGCAGTGCTGCCTGTGCTGCTTGTCTTGTTGCTCAACATGACGTGTGCGTGTTGACTCAGCTCTGTGTTCTTCCTCGCAGGACAGGCTCTCCAGGTGCTCCAGGCATTCCCACTGGGGTGGTTCTGCTGCCTCTTGTTTGTGTGTTTTTGCAGATGTCTCTGCAGAAACACCAGGCCCTAGCCTTAGCTGACAGAAATTAAAACCTCTGGTGATTTATCCTGGTAGAAATCCATGGATCTTGTACCCTGCCCTCACAGTCATGACTGTCAGACCTTGTGTTGTGTGGGTGTGAGTTGTAAAGCAGCAGGGACAGCTAGGTCAGCTGTAAAGAAGCTTGTGAATGCTTCCAGCAATTACAAGGGACTCTGTTTCTCTTTGGTAAGGTCAGGATGCCTAAATTTTAGAAGACAAGGAGTACATTTTTGCCTAAATCAGCTCGGACAGCCACAGAGCGAGCACAGACCATGTGCCCAAAATTACTGCGAGCCATATCTGCTGTCAGTTCCAGCAGTGAAATCTCTGTGAGGGGAGAACATGGCTGGTCTTGGCCGTGAGAGATCTGTGCCATTTGTACAAGACACCTGTCCATGTGCCTGGGAACAAGTGTCACCCGTCAGGGCGTGGGCTGTGCTGGCCCTGGGAGAGGTGTGGGAGCTGACAGGGCAAATAATTTGTGCTGACAGCACTGATGGAGGCGGTCTCCAAACTAATCTGATAGTTAAAGTTCAGCACTCTGCTGTGTGGGCCTTTTTTGCATCATCAAAGAAAAAAGCCCCCAGCAAATTCCACTTTTGGTGCTTAAGTATAGAGGTATCTGAAAGTTAACAACATAAGACAGGAGCTTCTGTCCTGCAAAGTTGCTGCACCCTCTGGGGCTGAATCTGGGGAACCCCATTGCAAGGTTCAGGAGAGGGAACACTGGTGTGGGAATGGGGATAGGAGATGCTGGGGGATGTGGACACACTGAGTTCTTTGACCTCCTCTCTGCCAGGCAAGTGAACCTGACTGGGAAATATGGCTCTAGAAGCTGGCTCAGGTGTCTGTGGGTGAACAAAACCTGAGCTGAGTGAGCACTGTCCAGGACAGGCTTGTATTTTGGGGTGCTGTCAGTATGCCCAAGGGCAAACCACCCCCTCAGGAAGTCAGCACAGCTGTCTGGTGGCTGTGCCACCTTGGCTGGTGGCTCTGCTTTCAAGAGGCACCACCATGAGTTCCAGCAGCTGTTGTAGGATGGATGTCTCCATAGTTTCACAGAGCATCCTGCAGAAGAACCTGGCCTTTGAGGATCTGCCTCTGGTCCTGTGAACTTCTTTCACGATAGTTTTAATCCCGTTTAAAATAGTTTTTCATAAATCTGTATTTTATCAGGTTAAACAAGCTTTATAGCACTCCAGCATTGCAGTGGTCTTCTGCTTCAAGGGCACTCCTGGTGAGGGCACATCCTGTCCTTTTCCCTTGTCCCCATAATTTATGTACAAAGGGTTGTTACCTCTGGGCAGTGGATAGAGTTACCCTCCCTTAGGGGTGAGGAATACCCATTGTGGAATCTTCAGAAACGGCTGCTGTGATGATTTCTGTTCTTGTCTCTGTGCAAAGGTACTCAGGCAAGGATGGAACAGCAGAGGAGCCCTGCAGTGCTGCAGGGGAATGGGGACAGAGGGAGGTTTGCTGTGTCCTGCCAGGCTGGGGGGCAAGCCAGCTCTGCCAGGGACACTTTCCACCACCCTGAGCTGCTTTCCCCATGCTCCTGGCTGCCTTTCCTGTGCTCTCACAGTGGCAGCTGCTGCCTTGGTGTAGTAACAGCTCAGGGTGGTTGTTGCTCCTCTTCAGTGCCTTGTGGCATCTGCTGAACAGATGCAGATGGGTGCTGGCTCAGTAGGAGCTGGTGCAGATGGAACAGTGGGAGTGCCGACACAGAGGGTGTAATTAACCAAGGAAATCTTTGGAAGCAGCATATGCTGATGAAGTTTTTGTAGAACAGCGGGTCCTTTCCCTTCCAGAAGCCCCGGGTTTTAAGACAGTCCCTGGGTACTGCTGAGGGACAGGGACAGGAGGTCAGTGATGTAGTCCAGGAGAAGGGGGGTGAGGAGAGGGTAAAGCAAGGCATAACTTGTGCCAGGGAAGGTGGCTGGAGGTGAATGAAGCCTGAGCCCTGTCCCTGCCCTTTACAGGTGAAAGTGGGAAAGATGAGGTGTATGGTGCTGGGGTTGTGGAGCACACAGACCCATGAGTGGTGGTGCTGCCTTCCCTGTTGGCTGCAGTGGTGACCTGTCCCTCCTCTCTAAGAGTGTCTCTGCCATAACCTGCCCTCTCTGCCAGGTGGTGCTCACTTCAGTAGCCAGGGCCTGTGGTGGCTTTTCCCCTATACTTAACCTTTGTTTACACAAAACTTTACAGGTACCCACTCTCAGCAGGCAGTTTGACGTTGGGAGTGGGATTCCTTCAGCTGCTTAGTGTGCTAATCAGTGACTGTGTTTCTCTGCAGCGCTTGCATCTCAGTGAAGATGTGGCTGGGGCAACTTTCATGGCAGCAGGAAGCTCTGCTCCTGAGCTCTTCACATCTGTCATAGGTAAGGAGCTGCTTCCCTAAACCTGCACCTTTCCCTGGCTGTTTTCAGGGCTGAAATGGGATTGCTGTGTGCCTGCAAGGTTTGTTGTAACACTGGGCACAGATGGCACTGACTGTGGAGAGTCCTTGCCACAGTCAAAGTGAAGTGACTCTGAGAGTGCTGTTATCCTGACCCTGCCAGGATCAGTGGGCACTTCACCCTAGCTACCCATTATCCAGGTTTCGCCTACAGCATTATCCTCTCCTATCCACTTTTCTGCCCCATCTGCCACGCTGTGGGAAAGGATTTCCCCCAGATTTCCCTCTCTGGTACCCTGGCACACTGTTCATGCCCTCAGTGGCAGGTTCTGTGCCATCACCTCCCCTCTGGTTAGTCTTCCAACACTGCTTTTCCCTGGAAAAGCCAGAGTGGGAGGAGAAGAGGATTTTAAATTCTTTCTTACAGCAACAGGTTGGTCAGAGCATCACATTTCCAAAGCAGCTCTCTGCTTATGGGAAGTGTGATGGAGGGATTCAACCATCCTTAAGTGTGCAAAACGTGGGAAACTCTCAGAGAGGGTTTGCAGGCCGTGTTACAGAGTGATGTTCTACCCAACCACATCAAGAGGGTGAAGTGTTCCTGCTGTGAAGCTGTGTGCTCTGCAGAGGTCTGATTGCACAAGCAAAGCCTTAACATTTGGGAACTTAAATTGCACCAAGTTGGGATTGTCCTTTGGTTAAGGGTAGTGCAGCACCAGGGTGAAAATAGAACCAGATTCCTTGAGGTGACTTAGAGAAGCCCTGATGGTCACCAGGATCATTTTCCTGCTGTGGTGTAACCAGCCAGGTGCCCTGTGTCACTTGGCAGGTAAGGGCTTCTGTGTTTCTGAGAAAAGGATGAAGTTGGAGAAAATATGTGAACTGGTGTTGGAACCTTAAAAGCAAGAGGTGAATTCAAGCAGACTGACAGCTAGCAGGAGATGGAGTGTTATTTTTAGGCTGTCTTCCTAAGGAAAGGATTTTGTGCAGCACAGTGATGCATGTGTCTGTCAGTTCATCTCCCTCACCATTAACCTCATTGGCCAATTTTAACCAAATTTGACAGAAGAGCTCTGAAAAAAAGCTTGTAGCATAGCCCCATAACTCATCCTGAGAGGCTTGTGAGTGGCTGTGGCCAGACAGCTCTGAATCATCTCCAGCTTCTACTGAAGCTTCATCCCACTGAAGCCAGTTGGGATGGGGATATGGGAAGGAGCAGAATACTGCTCAGGGAATATCTTAGGGGAGACAGCTTCCTGTGGATTTGTGTCCCACCAGCTGCTACCATGAGCTTGCAGTGTTTGTGGTGTGTATTGCCATAATGTTGGGTCACAGTAGCAGGAAGTTCATAACTTGGATGTGCTTGGTTTCCATCACACAATCCATTCAAGTATCCTCAGGAAACAACTCTCTGCAGTTTGCCTTTAGAGTCATTAATCGGGTATGAGGTCTGCAATTTTATGTGAAGAAAAGTCAGCTCTTTCCCATTTACACAGCTTCTCTTGAACTTGTTTTTCAGGTGTTTTCATCACAAAAGGAGACGTAGGCGTTGGAACCATCGTGGGCTCGGCTGTGTTCAACATCCTCTGTATTATTGGGGTGTGTGGGCTTTTTGCAGGACAGGTAAGAGCATTTAATGATTCCTTACAGTTCTTGCTTCACCCTGTGCCTTGGCTGTACTGCAAAATCAGATGCCAGGTTCACCACCTTGCCACAAATTTCTCTGGTTTTGCTGTTTTTAATCACACCCTGTGCTGTTCCTCCTGCATTTTTGAAATGAAAAACAGCAGCAGCAAAGGTCAGCTCAGGCGTTTTGAGGTGCCCAAGGTGTGTGGGTGGGCAGAGGAATAAATGTTGGTTGTTTGCTCCTCGTGTAGTTTGTGACTGCTCTCCAGCGTGTCAAACCACTGCTGACAACACAAGCTATTCATCTGAAATTAAAGCAATTAAGCTGTGAGATCTGAGCTGCTGTCTGAATTGCAGACATGATTGACTGTATAATTAAATACCTGAATCTGCATTTACCTTCACACTTGCCAACATGCCAAGTGTTTTTACAATCTCATAAATGTTCTCTGGCGTGTTACTGTGCAGACTTATTTGTAAAGAGGAGAAGCAGAGTCATGTTACCAGCACAGGGCAATGGAAGAAGAAGTGAGAAGAACTTGGTCAGTGTGGGAAAGCACGCAGAGAGATGGGGTTTTCCTTATGATCCAGTTCTGTTTTCCTTATGATTCAGTTCTGTTTTCATTAGCAGGGAAGTTCTGCAGGCTGAAGGTGAACATTTTCAGTGTGAGGAGGCCTCAGGATAAGGTCACAGCAGTACTTTTTAACCACCCACGTGCCATGATTTGCATGCAATGTGCAGCTGGCAGCTACAGATGCTCGGTGTGTCAGTGGTTCTCCATAACTCTTACTGTGAAAACCCAGTTAATTGAGGTAAATTTTTAATGACCAAAGCCTTCCCAGGGCATGAGGCTCTGCTCCCCAGAGGTATTCTCCTGTCATCAACAGGACTTCCTTCTCAGGCTGCTTTTTTCATGCAAATGAAGGTGATTAACTGTCTAGCAGTTAATGATGGCAGAGGAGCCAATTCTGAATTTTATTCTCCACGGTATTGATTGCATGCCTCAAACCTGCTAAAAAATGGCTACAAATCACAGCTTTGGAAAAGGCTGCTAGAGTTTGGGGCTTGACAGAGAACTTCAGAAGGTCAGAGGCCTTTTACAGGTGGGAGATTGTTATTTCAGAAGCATAAATCGCAGCCAAAATGCTCTTGTAAAACATCTTCAGCCGTGGTAGCTTTCAGAAGTTCAAGTCATCCTAGGCATAGTCTGTGAGTTTCTTTCAAGCCAGGCGTTGAGATTTTTACTTCTTTGCCCCATCTTTGTTTTCCTTGGGACTCTGCTGATGATTTGTGTGTGGTTTTGTCAAGTCACATAACCTCTCTTTGCTGCAGTCCAACCCTCAGAGGGTGGGTGAGCACTGGAATGATTGACGTCACTGTGTGGAGCTGTGATTTTAGTGAGCAAATAAGAAATGTCAGTGTCAATAATTGCAATGGTTTAGATAAAACTCTGGATCAATTCATGCTTTTCATTGTTTCCCAGCCTTTCACCAAAAAGTCATTCCCTCTTAGTGGTGTGATTCATCATTTGCTTTGTGTTAGTATGAGTAGGAGTTTGGTTTTATTGTCAACAGTGTCTCTACAGAGGCACTAACATAGGTGGTAAATTTGGTTGTTGGTGAGATTTCTGTTCTGCTGGGGACCTGAATCTCAGTAGTGAGTTGCCAGGTGAGTCTGGGGTTGGTCACAGCTGCTTGCTGTGCTCCAGGATTTTTTTCCTTTGAGCTCAGACCTGTGGATTGAGCAGCTGGAGCCCTCAGATTTTCAGATGTATTGCCCCTGGACTGGGAATCCCAGAGGTCAGACCTTCAGGGGCCTTCTGCTGTGTTTCTGTTTTTTATTTTATTTTTGACTGGTAAACAGTTGAATTGTAAAATACTGTCCAGCCCTCTCCAGGATATGTTTTATTTTTTAATTAGGTTGTAGTTTGTATGTGCTGTGTTGGATGTATTCTTCTTTGGCCTAAGAAAAGACTGGGTTTGGTTATGTGCACCATGTTTAGAAAAAGAACCAAATTCACAGCCCCAGAAAGCTGGCATGCATTTGTTTGAGCACCAGCCCTAATTGTTTATTCTTCCAAGCCTTTACTGGCTGTATGCACATACTTTTCAGGATAAATCAGAATAAGCATCCCACTGCTGGAACGGGAGAAGGGAAGCGTGCCCACGCCTCTGTGTGACACTGCACACCTTAAAAAGGCATTGAAAGAGCATTGTGAAGGTTGAAAGTCAAACACTGCAAAGTTAGAAAATAGCAGTGTGAGGGTTCCCTGTGCACCCTTAATTTGCCCCCCCAGTGTGTGTGCATTATTATCCAGGCTTTAATTACGGAGTCCCTTGCCGGGATCTCCACGGGCTCCCTGCCTCCCTCTGCACACAGAACGGACTTTGCTCACTTAATGAGCAGATATTCAGGATTTTGTTTTCTCTTATTGTTCACTCTGTGCCCTTCTGCCTTATTTACCAGGCTCTATTCAAGCTCTGTTCCAGAGGCAGAATTATTAATTTCCTCTTGAACTTCTGCCGATCTCGGCGCTATTGTATCTGAGCAGTTGATGAGCAGTTAATTAATCTTCCCCAAACCTCTGTGAGATGAAGGGATGCTTTAAAGATGGGGAAACAAAGCACAGAAAGATTAAATAAAAAAGAATAACTTGTCTTTTTAGGGGCCAATTAGAGCTGGCACAGGCCTGCTCTTTCCTGTGGTGCATAGGATTCTGTGGCATGCTCGTGGATCCTGGTGCTGCTCCTGCTGCTCCACAGGACTTTCCAGCAAGGCATTGGTTTGAGTGGCCATGTCAGTCTGCACACAGCCCAGCTCTCCTTGGGAGCATTCAGCTCCTGGAACCATATGAGCCCCTCTTCTTCTCCTCACTCCCACCTCCTTCCACAGAGCACGCACAGAATGCCTCTGTCCTGAGCCCTCATCCCCAGGGCTGTTCTTGTCTGGAGCTAAGCAATGACTTAACTACATCTCCTAACATTTAGTGGTTGCTCTTGCCGGTGTGGTGGTGATGGTGTTCCTTCTCCCTCCAGCTCTTGAGGCCTGAGAGAAAAACTTTCACCAGATTCCTGCCTTGGGTCATGCATCCACCCGTAGCAGCTTTCTCCCAGTGGTTTTGATCCCTTCTCCTCTCTCCACTCCTCTGCTCTATGTCTCCTTCTCCTGGCTAATGTTAGCCATGCCAGGCAGGCACCCCTTGAGATGCAGGAGTCTGCTCTGCAGCCAGGGAAATCGTGTTTTCCACTGTTTTCATCTCCTCCTGAGATTTTGGATTGGAGGAATTAAAAAAGCAACAGTGGATGCAGGCTGCCCATGTGTTTGATGGCCAGACAAGAGCCATCCCCTAAAGGCTGGGTTTTATAAACTAGCATCCACACTCTGAAAATCAGAGCTTTCAAATATAGCTTAATCTGGGCCTCTCCAGAAGCAGAACTTCATGTCTGGTGTGTGTTGAGATGTTTGATCAAGGCATGTTTGGAGAGAGTGCTCAAGTTTTCCCCATGGATAGTGAATGCTGCCCATGTGCCTGTGGCAGTGAGCCTTAGAAGCTCCTCCTGCTTTCTTCTTGCAGCCTGTTGAAATATTCTGCATAGCACTCGCACCCAGAGGAGGATATCTTTTATTTCATCCAGGCAGTAGATGCAACTTCTAGGCTGTAGATGGTTTCAGTGTATGGAAATAAGTTAGGAGCTGTTCTCATTCCCCACTTGCCTGTGCAGTGCAGGCTGGTTTTGTCTGCAGCTGTTTCCTCCTATGTCCCCACACCTTGGACACCAGCACTTCTCCTTGCAGGTAGGCAACTGCTAAGGCACATAACCCAGCTGTTGTTTTTTGGCTGCTGTGTCTGCTTTGCTTCCTTCTGGCAAAAGGGGGAATGAGGAGGTCAGGGAACACGTAGGGAGAGTGAAATAGCAGCAGATGCAGCCCTTCAGTCAGTAGTCCAGCAGCATTCACGGGGACACAGGCTGGATAGCGGCGAGGAGGCTGCTGTCTGCCTTGTGATGGATTGCATCGGGCTTTTTCCATGCTTGCAAGCCAGCTGTGTATCGGGAGCTTGACCTTAGCCTGGGGTCCCCTCCAGGCCTTGGTTGAGCTGTCCTGCCTTCTCTCACGCTCATGTTTGTGCTTCCCAAGCCCTCCCCTCCTTCCCCTGCCCTCTCGCCGTCCTTGGCGGCAAGGACGCGGCATTCTCGGAAGCTGTCCTTGCTTCATTCAGCTCTCATTCAGGCCAGCACAAGCAGAGCTTGTTCCCTTTTGGACATTCCCCCATCCAGATTCGTCTTGTTTTCACAGCTCTGCTGGTCTCTCCTCGCCATGCTGTCCTCCCAGCACTGACCCACAGCGTTTTGCAGTGCTGCAGAGGAGGCTGAGAAGTGCTTATGTGCTTAACCATGAGTTGCAAGTCACTCCAGCATTACCATGTCATTTTGAATGTGCATGGCCTGATTTGTTAGTTAGTGTTTAATTGCTCTGATTTTCAGTTGAGTCAAAGTTTCTCTATTTCACCTTTCCCCAGAAACAGACAGGCTTCTCTGGGTGGAGCAGGGGACCGGGAATGCTGGCTTGTGCCACAGATCCTCTTCCAGTTATTGGTTTTGTCATGGGGCATCATTCCTCAGCATACTGGAACCGAAAAGGATGACTGTGACTGTCTGACCTGCCTCCTTCTTTTCCAGTGGGATTCTTTTACTTCAGGAATTAAACTAAATTCAGCAGGCTCTCCTTTGTCCAGGTCACAGAACCCCTGTGCCAGCCGAGGTGCCTCTAGGAATTATCAGCTGCCATGGGTTATGTCAGTGGAAAATACGCCTGTGTTGACCAGGACACTAAACAGAGTTTAATAACCTGGTGGAATGTTTTTTAGTGAAGCAACTGGGACTTCTGTAATCTGTTTTACCCCACTTCTGCCATTCAGCCAGCTTGCATGCCTCTTAATCTTTTAAGCTTTAATTTCACTCACAACTCAGACTGCAGCCATTACTGACTTTTGGCTTTGATTGCATTCATGAGCTTTTTTATTTTCTTCTTCTTGACTGTGGAGAAGTTTTAAAAGGTGAGAGTTGAAATCCTGTTGCTTTTTCTTCATTGGTTTGTGAACATTGGTGGAAAACATGTAAAACTCTGGGGAAGTAGTTTAAGGAGAGCTTAATGCCAGCTGTTGGGACTGTTCATTGCTCTCAGAGCCCAGGACACGTTGGGGTTTGGTGCTGGCAGCGTTTTATAGTGACCATGAGCCTGGTCTTTCACTGCCAGGGCTGTGTTGCAGACATGGGACACACTAATAGGTCAGACTGAAGTGGTGCAGAGGCCAAGGCTGTGGTCCTTGGTACCTAAAGCTGCTGGCATGGCACACACAGTGGTGTGTGAAAGCCCAGGTACAGGGAAAGCAGGGGGGATTGATGGATGATGGCAGAATGCTGTGGAACATCAGGCAGTCTGTAAGGTGCCAAGACTGCAACCAGGACAGAGAGGTGGGGATGGAGTTTCAGGATAGAGAGGTACCATTAATTCAGAGGTGCTGCCCAAGGCAATCAGAAGAGTGGCAAATGGATTCCTATCAGCATCAAACCAAGGTTACTTCCTGATTGTCACAAACACCATCACCATTTTCAGTTAAGTTGTCTCTGTCAAAATTGACACACAGATCAATACCATGAATGTACCATTTGTAGGATATTTCCTCAAATCATTTATAGTGTAAATAAGGGAGATAATAAATTCTGTTTTTTACTTCTGGCAAGAACTGGTCAGTCTGAAGAGACTGGGAGATGTTTACTCTGTGCACGCCTTCCTGTCTACAGCTATCCTTGAATTCTGCTGTGGATCTTGTGGTCCAGCAGAGGCCTTGGGGTCCTGCTGCCTCAGCACTGTGGGAATCTGAACTAAAGAGACATGCTGGTCCAAATAACTCATGGATGATTATAACCACCAGTTGAGCAGGGAAATATTTCTGGCTTTGTCCTGAGGTTTGGAGAGTGTCCACTGTTTCCATTCTGAGAATGTCACATAGACAGATTGCTGCAGCAGTGATGAAAATATCAAGAGAGGCCTAAAAAAGCAAATATTCTTGGGGAAGTAATGAGAATAGATGGAGTTGGTGCACAGTGTGCAGACTGGGAGCCAGAGTGACAACTGAGCTCTGCAGAGAATGGCAAAGCAGAGGTGAAATTAGGGGGCTGGTAATTGGGAGGAGGCTTTCCTCACAGCAGGTCCCTTAGATCATGGCTGCTTTAACTGCCTGAGAAAGAAGGATTAGGCCTGGATTTTTCTTTGGCCTGACCTGTGCTCATATTTGGTGCTTTGCTGAAGCTGGGAGTTGTATTGATCAAAGCCTCCAGCAAGCCCAAATGCTGCACCGTGAGACCCTGAAGCCAAAATTATGGTCTGGAGACTGAGCTGGATGCTTGTAGTGTCCTGGGATATTCAGGCACGGCCATGGGGTATAGAGGGAGTGTCAGTGCAGGACATCCTGCTGTGCTGTCAGTCCCAGCTCAGGGCCCTCTGGCTGATGCTGGCTGCCTGCTGGAAAGCCTGCCTGGCTTTCCTGGGGCTCTGCACAGGAAAGAATGGCTTTCCATGCAGGAGTCTGTCCAAAAGGTTTGCTGTGGCAGAGTGGTTCAGTGTGCCAGGAGGGGATGTGGGATCAGGACTCCGGCTGTGCTGGGAGATGGCACCTCTGGGATCCTGTGGACCTGCTTGCCTGATTTATGGATGTGCTAAAAGTGCCATCAGGAACCCACCACCCTCCAAACATACCAAGTCCTGCTTGTGTCTCCCAGGAAAGGTGCAGAGGCTCCACAATGGCTTGTTGATGACAGCCACAGGTGGATATACAGCCTAATTTAATGTAAAGATGGGTATAAGTAAGGCACTATCACACTTTCCCATTAATCTGTGATGCTTCACTGATACCTTGACCAGTGAGAATGAGCAGGCAGGTGGCAAGGTCCTTGGAATTACCTGAGCTGAGCAAAATAATCTGCTGCAGAGTTTAAAGGCAGAGCTCGTACCCTGATACCTGACATAGAGCCCTTTTTATTTTTGTATAATTTTGAATGCACAAGACATGGATTAACTGCAAACTGTGGCCAGCCTGATTCCTTGAAAATCTATCCCAGACCTCCACCTGAGCTCACTGCTTCCTGTAACAGTGGCCAGCAGTTGGTCATTTCTCTTGCTTTGGCATGAGATCCTGCTGTTTTTAGCACAGCACTGATTTGAAATCTCATTGAGGGTTTGCAGAACAGCAGTGTGAGCAGCACAGCCCTTTCTGGAGGGGACCCCACCAGGCTTCAGAAGGCTCCTCCTCAGCTCTGAGGGCAGCTCCTGCAAGCCAGGAGCAGCATGTGAGGAGGTTCCATGGCACAGCTCACCCAGGGGGCTGACACAGCACTTGTGGGCTAGGGGCTTGTGAGGGATCACAGCGAGCAGCAGCTCTTGAGGCAGCACAGAAAGCCAGATCCCTGCATCTGCTAGGCTGGTGTAAGAGCTTCCCTAATCACCTCTGTGCAGTCCACATCAAAGAGGGGCAGCGTGAGGAATGACCCAGATTCTCTGCTCCTGGATGCCTTTTGATGGTGGTGGATTCACTGCTGGCACGTCTCTGCTGACCTCCATAGACTCTCACAGCTTATCGCTTGCAGGGATTGTCTTTAATCTTTTGACACCCTAGTCCAAGCATTGCTGCCTCTCCACATCAGCAAATTAGCTTATTAGTTCTTAATACCTCAAAATCTAGACCTTCTGTGCCAGAGGGTAACAGAGAAACAAGATTAGGGAGATTGCTTCCAAAGCCTGGCATTTCTAGCAGGGTTAGTAGCTGATCAGCACTTGAGAATGTCAAGCAAAGAGCCGGCCATGAGATGAGGAAAACCCTCAAAACAATTCAGAGTGAAGAAGATCCCTGAAGAACATGGATGGGATTGCATGCTTCCCCTGGAAGTTTAGCAGCCAGAATACTCAGGAGTGCACATGCCTCTGGACATCCTTGCCAGGGAGGGAGCAGCAGCCCCGTTCTGGCACATGTTGCTGCTGTGGGCAGAGCAGGCTGGAAAACAGCCACCAACAGGGTGGCCTCTGGTGATGGGTATCTCTTGGTTGGATTTAGAGCTTCCATGCTCCTAAGGGCAGAGAAACCATTTGGATGAGCAGAAGAGAGAAAGGTCAGTTTTACAGAGGATAAAAGGTGAAGTCCTAGGATGAGGCGTGGGGCATATTGCCCCTGAGGTCCTGGTTGCCCTGAGCCAACTTCTGTGCTACAGGAAGCAGAAGCAGTGTGTGGTTTTAGGGAGATTTTCCCTCTGGTGGCTCTAGATTTTCCCTCTACACATGTGCTAAGTGGAGGAGGTGGTGTGTGCTGCACAGGGCCACGGCTTCAGGAGTTACAAACCTCAAAAATCAAGCTAGAACTGAGAAAATCTTGATTTTTCTGCTCTCCAGCCCATCAAAAAGGGAAGTAAGCATTCTGAGTAGTGAATTTTATATGTGGAATTTTGCAGGGCGAAAGTTTACCTGTGAGAGACCAGGTAGCTATCATGGGTAAGTTTACCCTTAGGAGTGATGCTGTAGCATGCAGGGGAGCAGGCTCAGTATGTCTTGTGTGGAGCATCAGGGGATGCTCTCATTAAAGCCTTGACTTCAGACCTCTTCTTTTCAGCTCAGACACAGACTGAACTGTGTTCAGTCCCCACTAACTGGTCAAGGAACAGCTAAAAGGCATTTGTCTGGAGTTTGGATTTCAGGTACTCAGTTCAAAAGGAGGAAACATCACTGCGCTGACAATCAGTGGCTCTACAGATGCCTGCTTATGCTCAGCTCCCACAGGACCAGCTCGCTGCTCGGTTACAATATGACAGTATTGCTGATTTGAAACTCAAATTTGATCATGTTTTTACCCAAGCTGGTCGCTTTCCTGATTTCTTTTCTGCCTTGCTGATCTGTAGTTTCAGTGGTTTCCAGCATGTTAAAGTTTATGTGGAGTCCTTGGTACATGGTTGCCTTATATGCATGGCTTCCCTGTGTCACATGGATCAAATGGCTGAGAAACTTCAGCTTGGTGACTTGGGCCCCAAAGATATCTGAGATTTAACTGCCCCACAGTTATTGCATCAGGGAGACCCACTCTGATGTCTGTGAAATGTGAGCAGCCTGTACAGGTGCCAGGCATGAGCATGTTCCCCTACAATCCAATCTGGAATCAGCTCAAGGGTTCTTGTGATTCCCACAGGATCTTGGTCTGTCACTTCTGTGCTGTAGGACCCTGATAGAAAGCTGCATTTAGGATCTTATTGTGCTCGTTCAGGTGCCTGAGGAAAATTCCTTGGGAAAATATTATCCTTCAGGATCATTGTAGAATACCAAAGAACAGGAGGAAGACTACCTTGACTCCTCGTAGCCAGGCACCTTGCTTTCACAGGTGTGCTGTGCTGCCTGGTGACACCCCTTAGGCCAGGGACACAGGTTAGGAGACAGAGCCTCTTCCTGTGGGGGCTGTCCTTGGCTTCAGAAAAGTGATTTCTGTGTGCAGATCTGAAGTTACAGCGGTAAAATCCCCACCAGCATGCATCCATGCTGAGGCAAGTGCAGAGGATCTTCAGCAGCATCCTGAAAGCTGAGTGGAATAATGTCCAATCGTTCTATAAACTTGCAAAATTTGCTTAATCAGAATGAAAGGGCATGCTGATGTAAAATGTGAGATTTAATTAAGAATCTCTGAATAGAATTATGAACCCAACTCCATGTTCCTACATTTGGAAATTTTCAACGAAAAGCATCTCCATTTATCTATGTCTGTGTGCCTTGGAATGTATTGTCTGCTTGTAGAAATCTGGTTTGACCCAAGGACTTTAAAAGCCTGCTTTTTTGCTTCATGTAGGAGTTTCTAACATGTAAATGGTTGCACGAAGAGGCTTTACACTAGGCATAAATGACATCAATTTCTTAGAAAACCATGCTACCAAGAGACTGTAGAGATTTTTCAGGTATAATGATCAGTATCTTTTTACAGCATTTTTTTCATTAGCAGTTTTGGAAAATTCCAATATTGTAAGAATTATTTTGAAGAGAAATTTGGGAAACTATTTTTGCTGACACAGAAATAGAACTGAAAATGATGTTACTGTTCATGTGACTGAATTCATGCACAAGTATGACTGGAGGGTACAGTCAGAAAATTAATGTATATGTTCAGATCCAAATCAGTGAAAATGAACCATCTCCCATCTTCCTCCTTCAGCTATACACCTTTGAAGGATGTGATCCAGAGTGTTTGAAATGCACTCCAGGACTGGGAAATACAGATTTGAGGAGAAGCTTCTACTGAGGGGACTTCATAGAGCTGCAAAAAATAGAATCATATTGAAGATGTTACCTCCACATGAATGATTTTAATCTGTCCTTTTGAATACTATTAATGAAATTAAAGATAAACTCACTATTCAGTGGTATTTTCTTCTAAGATCTGAGTTGCAGGCTTGTGCAGCCTACAGTGAGAATTCTTCCTCATTTCTGTGGCTTTGGAAGGTGACAAGTGACATGAACTGCACAGTGATTCCTTTTTATTCTCCACTGCATCCAAATTCCTGGGTTTTGTTTGTAACACTTTGCTGGTGTGTTGACTGGAGTGTTTGTCCCAAAACCTGTGTAGGTGCACACAGAGCTGTAGTGATGCTCATCAGTGTGGTCGTGCTGGTAAAACCTGAGCTTTACTTTGCTGTAAAGCAGCAGCCCTCACAGATTGTGTGGGGACACACAGCTTGTTGTGGGGGACAGCTGAGTCCACAGGTTCTTGAAATGTGGCAGTTCCTGCCTGTCTCCCTTGCAGCTGTCCCTCCTGCAGCCACAGAAAGTGTTTCCTGTCTTAGGCCTCTTCCTCGAGTTCCCAGCATGTGTGGGGACATCTCCCCACACAGGTGGCACTGGGCATGCCCTGCTGGTGTGGCAGTCGTGCTGCAGAGCCTGGCTGACACCCTGTCTTTGCCTCTTTCCCCAGGTTGTTGCGCTGTCATCATGGAGTCTCTTGAGAGATTCGATCTACTACACGCTGTCTGTTGTTGCACTCATCGTGGTAAGTTGGTGAAGGTTTTGGGTGCCCATGTCTGCTGTTTGTGAAGGTTTTCCATCTGTGGGAGCCCATGTTTGCTGCCACCTCTGAAGGTGGCATAACAGTCATGTAGCTGAGATCCCAGCTCAAACATTCATGGGGATTTCTGCTTGTGGAAAGCTGCTCGTGGTCTCCCTGGCTCTGCTGGGAAGCTTGGCCTGAGGGCAGGAGGTGGAGGAGTGTCATGGTGGCGCTGTGCAGACATGGGGAGCAGAGCTAAACCCATGTTCTGAGCCCCCAGGCAGCCCTGCAGTGGGAGGGTCAGTGCTCTCCTGGCTCCCATGACTTCCTGAAATGCATGTCACTCACCTGTAAGGAGGCAGCACTTGTGCCCAGAGGAGAGAGATCCTGAGCAGCTACTGCAAAACCTTCAGGTTAGTTTTTCCACACATAATAGGGAAATGCAGTGCATGCTGACAGCAAGTCCTCAAGCAAAATCTACACTTTCAGCAGTTCTAAGTGCCTATCTCAATTTTCATCAAGCTCAGAAAATGCTCCAAATCTCTCAGAATTGGGCTATCCTTTGAAAAAAATTTGGCGCAAGAGTTAAATAAAGGCACTGCTATCATTTTAGCATTACCTTTGCAACCAGTACCAAGCAGTGCCAGGAAATGTAAAAATTGAATTTTCAGTTGCATCTTTTTTCCCCCCACCCTAGCCTACTACCCTAGATTCCCTAAGACAGGAAGAGAGTGATTTTGGGAGGTTAACTTCCATATGTCAGCAAGAAGGGGACTTTAGAGTCAGAAGAGGGTTGCTTGCAGTCTGGGTTACTTTGGTTGGTGTGTTTCAACAAGGGGTTTTGGTTTGTTTCCTGCTGAACAGGCCTGTGTTTCCAGATGTACTCTGTAGCTGCAAAGGCCTCTCTTTGCCTTGTCCCAAACAGGGGATCTTTCTCAACCTGTTTGTACTTTTATTTCCTGTACTTCAAGGTCAGCCTTTTTGTACCTGGTAAAAAATAACTTTTCTACATAATTACTAGCAATGAGCTGCAAAACAAAAAGCTTTTTTTTTGTTGGTTTTGTTTTGACAGCTTGACAGTAACCTCTTAGAAGACACTTCAGTGCTTTGCATGCAGGGATAATTTTTCCATATGAGGGCATTGAGACTTCTCTGCAGCTGGAATAGAGTAATCAGTCTTAAAGAATTATATTGTTTTTAGGAGTTTGTTCTCATGGTGTTTTAAACAACAGCCTGTGGTGCTGTGTTAAAAGTTGCACTCCACTGGTATCTTTAGTAATCATAAATACACCTGAGGGGAAATAAATATATTCCTTCCAATGCTGAGATACGGCAACTTTAAAAAGCTTGATACTGTGCTGGGAAAATCAATATGACTTTGTCTTTATTTGCACTAGAAAAGGAAGTATTTCTTACAATGCTCTTGTAAGAAATAGAGCAGTATAGACTCACCTGTTTGCTGCTCCAAGCCATTTAGTGAACTCTGAACCACAGAGGTTAGAAGTAGATATAAACCACATTTACTGTACTTAATTCATCTTGATTCAGCCCTATGATTTTATTTACTTTATAATAGTATTACTTGTCTTCTAGTAGTTTGGTAAAATTTGCTCCTTGTTCTCTTGAAAGGAAAAAGATGCATGTGCATCTTAACTTGAAGGGACATGGTCAGAGTCATTAGAGGCAAAATTGAGATGGGTGTTATTTTTAGTCACAGAAGTCGGTGCACACGCTTTCACCTCCCATCACACCAAAACATTGTAACCTAAAACAGGCCCTGTCAGATTAGATCACAGTGACTGGGAACTGTAATTTACAACGCTTTGTGGTCATGTTTTCTTCCAGTAACCAGTGTAACTCTTGCCTCCTGCTGGCTGTCACATAGGAGTTGCTATTTACGGCTGTGTGGCCAAGGGGAAGTGTTCACTGTGCTTTCAGGGCCTCGTTCCTTTTCCCTCCTGTTTACCTGGGGCACAGCCATGGATCTGTAATCCCTGGTGTGGTCACACGTTTCCCTGCTGGTGCTTTGGAAGGGCCAAATGGACCACAGCCTATCATGGGGCCATGAGGGCTGCATGTGATTCCAGCTTCAGCCTCCTGTGGATGCACTGGCACCGTGGTGTGACCGTGCTCACAGGGGTCCGAGGATGAGGGAAGAGATGAGGATCTGACTCCATGTTTCAGAAGGCTTGATTTATTATTTTATGATATATGCTATATTAAAACTATACTAAAAGAATGGAAGAAAGGATTTTATCAGAAGGCTACTTAAGAATAGAAAAAGAAGGAATGAATAACAAAGGTTTGTGTCTTGGACAAACAGTCCGAGCCAGCTGGGCTGTGATTGGCCATTAATTAGAAACAACCACATGAGACCAATCACAGATGCACCTGTTGCATTCCACAGCAGCAGATAACCATTGTTTACATTTTGTTTCTGAGGCCTCTCAGCTTCTCAGGAGGAGAAATCCTAAGGAAAGGATTTTTCATAAAAGATGCCTGTGACACCGCAGGGCCTTCTGCAGCCATCCCGCTGTGATGGGAGCAGGACTGGAGGCACAGGGAATGGCAGGGCTGGCAGGGCACGGCAAGGGGAAGGGCCTGGTCACAGAGCTTGGCAGCCACTGCCCCTGTGAGCCTTCAGGCATTGCCAGTGTGGGCCCTTCAGCCGCTGCCAGTGTGGGCCCTTCCCTCACCCCTTGCCATGGTGCTGCTGCTTCCTTCACAACTCTCACCATGGCGTTGGTTCTCCCTTGACACCTCTCACCTAGGTGCTGTTCCTTCCCTCATGCCCCTTCGCCATGGCACTTGTCCTTCCCTCACACCCCTTCCCTCACACCCCTCAGCATGGCGCTGGTCCTTTTCTCACACCCCTTCACCATGGCTCTGGTCCTTCCCTCACACCCCTTCCCTCACACCCCTCGGCATGGCGCTGGTCCTTTCCTCACACTCCTCAGTATGGCACTTGTCCTTCCCTCACGCCCCTTCCCTCACACCCCTCACCATGGCATTTGTCCTTCCCTTACACTCCTTCCCTTACACCCCTTCCCTCATGACCCTTCGCCATGGCTCTGGTCCTTCTCTCACACCCCTTCCCTCACAACCCTCAGGATGGCGCTGGTCCTTCCCTCACACCCCTTTCTTCATGACCCTTCGCCATTGCTCTGGTCCTTCTTTCACACCCCTCAGCATGGTGCTTCTCCTTCCATCAGGGAGGAGGTGCATCCCCAGCACTCTGTCCATCGGCAGTTTGCCAAAGGGGCTGTCAGTAGCTGCAGTCAGCTGGGGTGATGGTCACCCTGAGCTGATGGGAACAACACCCTGGGCCCAGCAGGACATGGCAGCAGCTGCAGAGCTTGCTGTGGATCTGCTGGTGGGTCACTTGGCATCCAGCTGGGAGCTGGCAGGGAAGAGGCCATGTCCAGTGAGAGAGCCAGGTGGGTCAGAGGAGTGCAGCCCTGTCTCTGGCTCACCACTGCTTTCCCTCTAACTGCTGCACAAGGACCCAGTGCCATTTGGGAAAGGGGAACCTGCCAGCCTTGACTAGCTGAGACAAACTATGGGTTAAGAAGTTCAAAGGCTTGGCAGGAGGGCAGTGCCAAAATACACCCGAGCTTGATGCCATTGCCACGAGCCCTGGCTTGCTTTACTCTGTTCCCTGCCTCAGGTGATGCGCTGTTTTCAACTGTTGTTTTGTGTATAACATGCTATTTTTAAATCTTTTCTCCACAGTTTATTTATGATGAAAGAGTTTCCTGGTAAGTGAATCCCTTTTCATTTTTTCTGGTTATACCACAAAAGCTGTCATAATTAGTGTTTATGAGGAGGAGAAAGCTGAAAAGTTCTGCAGGGCAGCTATTTGCTGCTGTATGAGAAACATAAGCACAAGATGGGCCAGAGTAACTATTTTTTTGAGCTAGAGAAGAAAGCCCAGGAGAATCAGACTGTTTCTGGTACAGGGGCTGCAGTCAGTGCCCTCTGCATGCCCTGCAGCAGTCTGGGGATGACAGTGTGCTCAGCAGAGCTGTGGGTGTGCAAGAAGGAGCCACCCAAGCAGTCGTAAATAAGTGTATAGTTGGATTTTTCATAATTTAGTGAATGGCCAGTTAAAAGAAGTAATAAAAAAAATGCTATTAATGTGTTAAAGAACAGTGCATTCAGTATGATAGTCTAGGAGGGCTGCAGATACTTTTCAGTTGCTTTGGTCTCATGGTTTTGTTTCTGGCACATCGCAGAGGTGATGTGGTGACATCTGGAGGTGACAGTGGAGGTGACAGCTTTGGCTTTGGTGTCACTCCCAGCTGGTGTCATTTGGATTACAAGCACTAGGGAGCGTCAGGCTGCTTGGGCTGGTGTTTTCCCTCACTGGCTCTTGCCCATTTCAGAGGCAGGTTTCAAACACCCATTCTTGGCAATGGCCTGGTTTTCTTTGTTGATTTTTTGTGTGTTTCTTTTTAACTGGCCAGTTGTATTTAGCTGTGGTCTAAAAAAACCCCAAAACACATAACACAGAAGCTGAGTGTTGAATCTTAAGAAGCAGGCAATGAGACATTGATATAGTCAGTGCAATATCTCAAGAACCTTGTGGAGAAAATGTTCCATGAGTTTAGCATACAGTAGTTTGATAATGATGATCTCCACAAGGACTAGCAGTTTGCCATGGGGAACTAAGCAGAATGCAGCATTTTGGACAGTAAAAAAGATCACCTAGAAACAAGCTCTAAAAACCATATTGTAATTTGTTTTCATAGAAATTTCATTATTCCATTAGTTTGACATGGAAACAGCAGAGGGAAAAAGCTTGTCTGTATGTAATCAGCAGTTTGAACTGCTGCCTGCTGCGTTCTCAGCACTCATGCAGCAGCAGTAGCAGCAGAGCAGCTGCCCCTTGCTCAGGTTGTCTCAGCACAATTGGTTTTAAAAAGCCCAGCATCCTGCTCAGATTGTCTCAGCACAATTGGCTTTACAAAGCCCAGCATCCTGCTCTACACTCCTGCAGGCAGAGCAGGGTGGCTGCTTCCCTCCCTTGGCCGCATCCCATGGTCATTGTCCTTATGGAAGTGTTGGTGGTCCTTGGGTGTGCAATTTGCTCACTGAACTCCTGGGTTTTTTCTCTTTTCTTAGCTGACAGGTCAGTTTGGCCAAGTAAAGTCACAGAAGTCAAGAAAACAAAGACGGATGCGTGAGCCATTTCTTTGTGCATCCCTTTTTTATAGAGGAATGTTAGAGCAGCCCAGAAGGGTCAAGCCTTTCTGCACACTTGTGGCATGTCAGAAACATGAGGGAATGGCTGAACTGGGGCTGCTGATGCCATGCCCTGCTCTGATGTGTTTGTGTTGCTCTTGTTTCCAGGTGGGAGTCCTTAGTCTTAGTGCTGATGTATGTCATCTACATCTTTATAATGAAGTAAGTCAAATGTACCCTCAGCTTATCTAAATTTGAAGGTTCCTTGCTCTCCTTGCCTCACCTAGCCCTTACAACAAGAAGAAGAAACAGCCTCCAGTTCTATTAGGGAAACTTACTGGCTATTAGGGAAAAATTTCTGCACCAAAAGGGTTGTCAGGTGCAGGAACAGGCTGCCCAGGCCAGTGGTGGAATCACTATCCCTGAAGGGGTTTAAAAGATGTGCAAATATGGTGCTTAGGGACATGGCTTAGTGGTGGGCTTGGCAGTGCTGAATCAACATTGGACTGGATGATTATGGAGGTTTTTTCCAACCTAAACTATCCTGTGAATCTGTGCTTTATGGATCTCATCCTGTGTGAACTAACCAAGGCTAACAGCAAACCTGTGGCAGAGCAGAGACCTGGATCCATCCTCAAGTCCCACCAAAACAGTCTCTTCTGACTTCACTTGAGCATCCCTACTCAGAAATAAGCAGGAGTGAGATTCCAGTCTGCTTTTCATGGGTGCAAAGCTCTGCAGCAGTTTTTGCTTGCCTGGAGATCTGTTAATAAACTACAACGCAGTCAGCAGTGATTTTCTGAGCATATTCACACATCTGGCCTGTGTGACTTCTTCCACACAAGTTCTTGCTAGTAAAACTGATCTGTTCTGCTGTTTTGTTCACCTCCTCCTGTCTTGTTTTCAAAAGACAGTGGAAAGGAAACCCAGATTCAAACTGGAACATTCAACAAAACCTTCCAGCTGCCAAACACACCAGTGGTCTTGTCTCCACAAGTAAGACTGGAGATTTGTTTTGAAATGATGAATAGAGTAATATTGTGAGAGCAATTCTCAGTGAGAACAGCAAAACACTCAGGCTGGCTGAAGGGAACACAAGTCAGAATTCATCTATTAATTAGAAATTTTGACATGGAAGGTAGCTTTTTACTCTTGGAACAATTAACTGACCAGCAAGACAGTTGTAATGTGTGCAATTTTTTTTTTCTAAAAACAATGTTGTGTTGTGAACAGGCTTTTTAGACCTGTTTGGATATAGCTTGAAAGGTTGTCAGCCTAGTTAGGGACCTCTGCCAGGTGTTTATAGGGGTCTGCCCTTGCCTTTGAGTGTCATGGGGAGAGCCTTGGCTCATATTTGTGTCAGCTCCCAGATGCCCCAAGAAGCAAGGGTTATTCCCCACCCCTGCCAAAGTTGAGATGAATTTAGCATAAGGTGTTGTGTTTCTGGGTTGAGTCCTCCCAGTAAAATAATGCTGATACTCAGGTGTGATTGTGTGATTAAAAAAATATATTTGGATGATGGCAAGCAAAGATTACTCATGTTACAGGATATTCATCACACCTAACACATAAACATGCATGTCATTCAAGATCCATGGCTTCTATCTTTCATAGCATTCTGGGTATAGAGAGATTGTTTGATGTGCAGTTTAGCTGGAGCTCTGGGATCCTTCTTAAATCCAGAGGAGTTTACTTCCCTCCGTTAACTATATTGCACAGGATACAAGGCTAGAAAAAGAAGACTTTCCTAGAATTCCTTTTCAAGAATTAAAGGTACATCCTGAGTTTGTTTCCTTTGTGCAGGTACAACTCAACCATACATCACTTCTTTGAGAGGAAGACAAAAAACTCAGCAAATATGGTGAATGGTTTAGCAAGTAACACAGAGATGGATGACAACAGCAACTGTGATGCCACAGTGGTGTTACTAAAGAAAGGTAACTGTTCCAGTAAGTCACCCTGTCACTTGCATCATTCTGGGTGTTCTCTCCTCACTGCTCACACAGTGGGAACTGCTGCTCTTTTGTAAGCCATGAAACAGGAGGGGGTAGGTGGTCCTTTGGAACCCCTCTCTCAGATGTGGGACACAGTGTGGTGATCCCAGCCACCACAGCCTCTGCCACTGGAAATGGCTGAGGCCTCTTGTGGCTGATTCTTGCTGCTGGACAAGGTGCTTGGCTGCAAGGACTCCTTCAAGCCCAGGGGCTGCTTATCTGGCCTGTTACACCCATTTTAATTTCTCCTGTGGGTGCTGTTACTCTGCACTGAAGTAACATGTCCAGTTAAATTTAACTCCACTCCAAAGGGACATCAACTGAGCAAGGAAAAAGGCCCTGCTTAGACCATTGTACACTTATTCCCAGTGAAGGAAAGGTGGGGACACTCTGTGGGTCTCGGTACTGTGCTCTTACTGCACTTGCTGGCTTTACCATGCACAACTTTTCCATGCGAGTGGTCTTTAAGGGTGTTTCACTTTGGCTGAAATCTGTTCCAGTTTGACTTTAGTCATGATCATGTATAAAAATAGTTGTATTTCATCAGCTTAAAGAAAATTCCCCCATCCCATATCTCAGCAGCAGTGGTTCAATGTCTGCATTTGCAAGGATGTCCTAAACTCTATTCACAGTGATTTTATTTTGTCTTTTAAACAGTCAACAAGCATGTGCAGTATCTGCTTGGGATGTATATGTACCAGTTCTCAGGAATAACACCTCCCCTTTTCCTGAGGCACTGACTTAGCCTGAGAAGAAGCTCCATCCTGTCAAAATCAATCCTGGTCTCTGACCACATGGGCTACCTCTTTTATTTAGGTAGTCTATCAAAAAACCCCAACCAACCACCCAAAATAGGTCTCTTTTCCTGCAAATGGGGCTTGAGAGGCACAGTATGTATACAGCAAGCAGTTAAGCATGAAATGTAGTGGGGTTTATTTGCAGCAGCCAGCTCTCAGTTCCAGGCCTGTTGCAGAGGGAAGGCTTTCACCAGTGCTGTGCACTCTGATTTGGGGAAGCTGCTTTTTTGGGGACAGCTCTGTGTTGCCTGGAGCTCTTCACAGCAGAACTACTCTGGCAATTCTGTACCAGGAAAGCTGGATTGGGAAACCTCAGTGAGCACAAACTCAAGCCTTGCACATCCAACTTTACCCAGTGGGATTTGGTTTAAATGTTCCCACAGTGGGTTTTTTGCATACTCTGCTGATAAATTTTTGATTTGGACACTTGTGGTTACTCACACTGGCCCAGGAAGGAAGACAAGAGGGTTGCTTCATCTTCTTGCAGATTGTTCCTGTATTTCCTGGGGGAGGCCAGGAGAGGCAAGTGGTGCTGCTTTGTGTCCCAGCCAGGGGTACAGGGCCACCAACAGCACCTGTTGCAATGGGGTGCCTGGGGATTTCAGACTTCTGAAGCCTTTTCTGAAACCTTTTCAGAACAGAGGACCAAAAAGTCTGAAACAGAAAGATTTCTGTGTTTGGCAGTTTTTCCAGGTGCCATTCAACAAGTGCCACTGTGGAAAAACTTACAAGGAAAAGCTGTGTGGTTGGTTTTTGTTGTTGGTTTGCATTTTTATTTTTTTAATATGGAGGAGCTCACATATTTACTCCATGTAAGCCTCAGTAGGCAAAAAAAAGTAACATAAAGGCTGAGGAGATAGTCAGACGAACAGTGATGGTTAAAAATGGTGATGCCACAAAACATCTGCCAGTGTTTAACACTGGTTTTAATAAAGCTGTGCAGAAGTGTGTTGGACAAGGCCTCAGGTTTCCCTGCTGCCAAGTCCCACTCCTGGCACAGAATTCAGAGCCCAAGGTATCATCCAGGTGAAGGAAGGATGATCCCCAGAGGCAGCAGTGGGCATTGGCACTGTGCTCCAGGTGGAGCACGATCCAGGGACCGGCCTCTGTCTCCCTGTCCCTTTGCTCCCTCACTGTGGGTTGCTCTGGCACATGCACTTGCTGCTGGGTTTGGTGGCTGTTCTTAGCCATGAGCTGCAAGCCCAGGGTGCAGGAATGTTCTTTTCATTTGTATTTGTACCTTGCAGGAACACAGCAGTGGATGAGGACAATATCCTCACAGAAGTACAGGTTGCAACTGGGAGTAGCTGCCGGGGTGGGATAGCTGCTGTTGAAGCAGTGGTGTGTCTAACACAGGCCTGTGATGAAGTGTGCAGAGCAGATTTAGTTCTGCATGAGTGGTCATACTATGTTGACAATTTATTTAAAACCAGGAGTATAAGGTGTGTAGAAGGCAGAAATTAAGGACAGATGAGGCCTGTTTTGAATGGTGTGGCTGAAGGAATGGTTCTTACAGAGAACTTCTGGAACCCATGGGTTCATTCTTCTTAGAGCCACATAGAACAGAAGGAGAGACTGCTGGAAGGCCTCAATTTGTTTTTGTTCCTTGGCTGTAGGAAATTTCCACCGAAAAGCCTCAGTGATCATGGTTGATGAGCTGCTCTCTGCCTACCCGCACCAGCTTTCCTTTTCTGAGGCTGGGCTCCGGATCATGATAACCAGCCATTTCCCTCCCAAAACACGGCTCTCCATGGCCAGCCGCATGCTAATCAATGAGGTGTGTCTTTTATCTCCTCCTCCCTACCTGCCCTGCTCCTCGTGAATTTGCATTTTCCTGTAGCAGTGTCTGTCTTGAAATGAAACTCTGGTGTTTCTTCTGGATCCCTGATAGCGCTCTCCCAGATTTTATCCTTCTGGCACTGACTTCACTGAATGTCCCTTGCTTTCTGTGCTCTTGGAGGTTTTAGCAGAGGTTGTTATGTAGCTGTTACATGTAGCTGTTGCTCACAGGAGGTGCCCTCTGCACAGATCTGTTTGATAATATGATACTACCCCAAGACTGCGCTTACTGTGTCACTTAGTGGTCTTGGAGTACTCCTGGAGTCAGTTCTGCTGGAATTGACCTTGTAAAAGTTGGCCATTGGACCTTCTCTTGTAAAAGTTGTACTTGTGAGATTTTTCTAGTGGTCTGCAAGCAAGCATCATGTTATACCCGTTGAAAATCATTCTTTTTGCTTTCAAAGATAAATTTGTAAAGACTTCTACACACCTCTCTTTCTCTGTTCCTCCCTTTTGCTTAAAAAAAACCAAAAAACTCAAATTTAAAAAAGTCTTACCTTTCAGCAAGGCTGCCTTTATTTACAGAGACAGAGGCTGATCAACAGCAGGACTTACACCAACGGGGAGTCAGAGGTAGCCATCAAAATCCCCATCAAGCACGTGGTGGAGAATGGAACGGGCCCCAGCAACTCTGCCGAGCGCAGCGTGAACGGCACACGGCGCGACGAGGACGCGGCCGAGGCCAGGAACGAGAACGAGAACGAGGACAACGAGAACAACGAGAACGACGAGGAGGAGGAGGATGATGATGATGATGACGACGACGACCATGAAGGGCCCTACACGCCTTTTGACCTCCCCAGTAAGAAGCTCTCCTGTGTTTGCGTGGTGTTTGTTTGGATATGGTGGAAAGCATTGCGGGTGGATGTAGAGGTGGAAGTGTCTCTGAGGGCTTCCATCAGCTTTCACTTGGCAGTGAGGCTCATGGTCACATGTAAAAAAGATGGGGGACTGGGAAGCAGCAGGAACCTCTCAGGGTTCCTTTGAGTCACAGTTGTCATAGCTGGAAAGATTTGCTGTGTTGATGTCCAGATGAGCTGGAGTACTGTAGGGAGTGGACCTGTCCTTCGAAGTCTAGATACGATTTTGGGAACTCCTGTTCAGGTCTCTCTCAAACAGCATTTCTGGAGTTTGAGTGACAAAAGACCTGAGCCATAAAGAGAGTAGTTTAGGTGTCCTGTGGACTTCCATAGTATGTGAAAGGCTGGACCTCTGGAGATCTCTGGTTCCAACCTCTGCACAGAGCAGGTCCTCCTCCAAGCCTGTGTTCAGTTGAGTTTTATTATCTATAAGGACGGACATCCCACAGACTTTTGGGTACCTGTTCCAATGTTTGACCGCCCCCTCTTCCCCCCACCCCAACAGGAAAAGAAGAGAAAATTCACAACTTAATGTACTACCCATTCTGAATTTCCCTTTTTGGAAGTTGAGTCCATTGGCTTTTGTAATTCCCTTGTGCAAGGAATTTTCTAATTCCCTTGTGAAGGGCCTGCCTCCATCTTTTCTGTACCGTCCCATTATGTGATTGAAGGTGAATCAAATCTATTTCTTGGACTTGCATTTTATGTGGTTTTGAAAGAACTGGACTAGGGTATGCATGTGGTCTGACCCATTACTTAAACTCTTTGTTAAACCTTCATACTCCTGTGCCTATCTCTGCCCTCCTATCTGCCATCACATCATTATCTTCTGAAAAACGAATGGCATTTTAGCATAACAGGCTGAGGTATCCCTGGCATCTTGTTTGCACATGCAGACAAAATAATAACATTCTGAAATGTGATTGTTTCCCTTTGTTTTGTTGTTTGGCAGCTGGCAAGATCGAAATGTTGAAGTGGGTCTTCACATGGCCCTTGAGTTTTGTCCTGTACTTCACAGTGCCCAACTGCAACAAACCCCACTTGGAAAAATGGTTCATGGTCACCTTTGCTTCTTCTACCCTGTGGATTGCAGCTTTTTCTTACATGATGGTGTGGATGGTATGTACCAACTAATCCAGAAACTGTTGTCTGGGAGAAGAAGCAGGAGGGGGGTTTGGCAGTCTAGAGAAATCTTCGGTTTGCTTCTATTTCTCTTGGACCTGTCCACACTCAGAGAAGAAAACTAGGGGCCATTAACCATGGCCTTTGAGCTTGATTTAGGGCTGGCATTTCATTCAGATTCTTTACTTTGGGCAGCAATTACAGCTGCAGCAGTGGAACATCTCCTAATCCTGCAGGGTAGTGTGAGGGGGCCTGAGTGACAATCTGGTCACAACAACTTTTCATTCTCTTGGACCAAGCTAGCTGAAGAGACATGGAGTTGTGAATGATCACACTTTGAACTCAGCATGAGCAATAGCATGACATTCAGTCAAATTCCTGCAGAACTAGAGCCATAGGGTGGTTTTGTGTCAGCTTAGCTGGTATTTGCATATAACAATGTTTACAAACCTCATCTGAGCTAGTATTTGTATATAATAATGTTTACAAACCTCATCCAAGATCAGGAGGCAGTTACCCAGGGTAGTGAGCCACCATAGAGTCTGTTTTCCAGATTAGTATCAGGAAAACTGTGGAGGAAATGTATGGAACAACTAACCTGAGAGGGTACTCAGCAGGTGAGGGCTATCCCCTGCCAGTTGATGAATATACCAAAAAAGCCTGTCACTGCCTCTGTTTAAAGGAAGTGTGAGTTTGCACTGAGAGATACCCTCTCTCTCAGCATCTTGCAGATTTGTGCCAAGTTGGTGTCAGGTCTTAATCGTTGTAAACAGCTTGACAGTTTATTCCATGCTCTCCTTAGGTGACCATCATTGGGTACACCCTGGGGATTCCAGACGTGATCATGGGCATCACTTTCCTGGCAGCAGGAACCAGCGTGCCAGACTGCATGGCCAGCCTGATCGTGGCCAGGCAAGGTGGGTCACTGCAGGGATGGCTTCCTGCTGTGGAGCTGTGTCCTGACATTCTGCTCCTCCTCAGGCAGCACAGATGTTCTCTCTGCAGAGCTCTTTCCACCAGCCTGGAATTTAAAACAAGAACAACAAAGGAAATAAATTGTGCTGCTATTGTGAAGCAGTTAACAGGTTCTCAACAGAAGTTCTGGCAGTATTGTCAGCTTTAAGCCTTCCTCAATAATCACAGTAATTTTCTTAATTTGAATATCAGTGGTATAGAACTATTTAATGGCATAAGGATCTTTCCGGTCACCCTCCACCTTTTCTTCACAGTCATAAGGACTGGAAGATGCTGCTGTATCTTCCTGTATCTTCCAGGAAAGCAGCTGCCCTTGCAACAGGTATGTAAAGAGGAAAAGCAAGAAGCCACTACTGCTTTGGGGAGCAAAGCCAGTGGCTTGTCACTGAAATAAGCAGCTGCTGAAGAGGTGACTCAAAGACCTTTTGCAATCAATCCAGTGCAGAAACTCATGTCATTGTCGCAGTAAAGGGTCAAAAGTCCCCCTGAGCATGGCACCAGGGAACTGGCAGGTCACAGCCAGCACAGCAGGTCCCCTCAGCAGCAGAGGATTAGTGGAGGGGAATTCTCAGATGATCCTGGAAGGTGGATTAAGCTCCTTTAAGCCTGCTGGCCTTGTGTGATGAGGGGCAAAGGGAAGGGAGGGATTGAGGGGCATCATCCACAAATCTTGGCCTTAATTGGGGGAAATTGCCTGGATGACTTCAGATTAAAGCTGCAGGACTTTTCTGAGACATGTCTGAGTGTTTGTGGTTTCCATTCCTGCAGGTATGGGGGATATGGCCGTGTCCAACTCCATTGGAAGCAATGTTTTTGATATTTTAATTGGCCTAGGCCTTCCATGGGCTTTGCAGACCCTAGCAGTGAATTATGGATCATACGTAAGTCCTGCATTTGTTCACATCATTGTTACTTATTTGTTACTTATTTATTTCTTTTTAATAAGCCAGATCTCTCTAGGAAAAAAAAAGACCAAAATTCTATGGATTTTATTTGAAAAAATAAGTAATTTTCTCTGTTACAATATGGGAGAAGTAGAAGTTAATTGTCACTGGACATTTCTCATCCTTTTGAGGACAAGTACTTCCATTTCTTCCTTGAAGACAGAAGTCTCTGCTGAAGTAAGCTAGTTTTACTAGAGTGCACTGGATTTTCTTACTCTTGAATCTATTCTAAGTAAGAATGACCTTGTTTTTAATAAGGCAGAGGGGATAAACACACAGATGAAATATAAAATGTAGATGAGATCTGTAGGGCTTTTGCTAAGAAAAATTCTGGCATTACTAAACTGTTAACACACTGCAAAGTGAAGGAAACTGTTAAATTATTGGATGTTTCAGAGCATGGCCATCAGCTGGAAACTCTGCAGAGCTTTCCTGTTTAAGACAAAATTACCAAACACCAATGAACTTTTATCACTTGGGAAGTAAAGGATAAGAGCCAACCTCTGCCCCAGAGCTGCTGCAAGGTTTCTTCTGAGAAGTAAAAGCAGGAGATACCACAGAGTTCTGGAGGGAAGTCACTGTGGCTGTTGCTGTTACCTGGACCCCTCTCAGACAGCAGGGTACGGCAGAGAGAAGGGTGTTGATTACAGTCACTGAGTGAATGCAAAATTAAAAGGCAGGAGAATGACAGAAGTGCTGAGCTTGATAAGTCCCTCCGTAGATTGTCCAGTCCCCAAACCTCTGCTCAAAGCTGGGCCAGCTAGAGAAGAATGCTTAGAACTTTGTCCTGTTGGAACTTGGGTACCTCCAAGGTGGAGTCTGCACTGCCGCTCTCAGCACTTTGCTTTGGTTTTAACCACTCTCAACAGTCAAAAGCATTCTTACATTATAATGGGATTTCTCTATTTAAAATTGTGTGGTTCCTCTTGTACTTTCAATGAATATCATGCAGAAGAATCTGGCTGCACCTTCTCTGTGTTCTCCCATCAGGTATTTATGCACATGGCTCAGATCCCCCTGAAGCTTCTCTTCTCTAGGCTGAACAGTCACAGCTCTTTGAGCCTCTCTGTGTGTCAGATGCTGCCATCCCTTAAATCTTCCTTGTGGTCCTTCACTGGACTTGCTCCAAGAACTCCACATCTTCCTTGTATTGAGGAGCCCAGAACTGGACCAATGTGAGGAGAGAAGGATCATCTTCCTCTCCCTACTGGCAGCACTTCTCCTGATGTAGCCCAGGATGCTGTTGATGCTCCATGTCACAGGAGTGCATTGTTGACTTCAGCTTGGTGTCCACCAGGACCAGCAGGTCTTTCTTGGCCAGTCTGCTTTCCAGCTGATCTGTGGAGGTATTCCTTCCCAAGTGCAGGGCTTTTCATTTATTTCCCTTTGTGGATATTAATGAGTTTGCTGCCTGCACATTTTTCCAGCCTGTCCAGCTCCCTCTGTGTGGCAGCACAGTCCTCCAGAGCACGAGCCACCTTCCTTGGTTTTGTATGGGCTGGGAACTTGCTGAGCCTGCTCTCTCCCCACCATCCAGTTCATTAAAAAAGGCACCAAAATCTCTCTCCCCATTATCCAGTTCATTAAAAAAGGCACTAACATCTTTCTCCGCATCATCCAGTTCATTAAAAAAGGCACCAAAATCTCTCTCCCCATCACCCAGTTCATTAAAAAAGGCACCAAAATCTCTCTCCCCATCATCCAGTTCATTAAAAAAGGCACCAAGCAGTCCTGACCCCTGGGGTAAGGCCCTAGTGACTGGCCCCCAGCTGGGCTTGGAGCACAGTGCTTTGGCTGCTTATCAGGCCACTCCACTGGCCACTTTTCCAGGCTGTTCTTCCTCTGTTTGTCTTTGAGGATGTTTGGGAGAATGCCAGAAGCCCTGCTAAAGTCAACATAAACAATGTCTGTTGCTCTCCCCTCACCCAGCAAGTCCCCCCTCATCCTACAAGGCTGTCAGGCAGGGTCAGAGGGATTTCCCCTCCATAAATTAACATGTCTGTCCTTTGTGTATTTAGAAGTGGTTCCCATGATCATGTGCTCTGTCATCTTCCCAGGGATCAAGGTCAGGCTGACCAGCCTTTAGTTCCTCACATCTTCCCTCTTCTTGGATATAGGAGTGCCACAAGGAAGCAGTGCTGTAGGAATAAAATCCCTTTCTTTAATGAACAGTTTATCTGTAGCTCATCTATGTTTTTGTGGAAAACGATGAAAAGAAGTGGCTGAACAGAAGCAGCCAGCTTTCAGGGAGGCATAACAGTGTCACTACTGTTTTGCATACCCAAAATGTCCATTGTACAGTGTGATCACATGGTTAGAAAAGGCAGTCTTGGAAACTGCCCCACAATTAGCCAAAGAGAGTTTCCTCAGTTTTCATTTGCTGTTCCTGGATTTCTCGCCAAATTCTTGGGTAATTGGACTTTAAAACAAAGCAAGCCCCCTTTCCCCACCCTGTTATTAGCAATTAATTTTTGAAGTATTACTCCCTTGCCAGCAAAGGCTGGCATTAGCTGGCTCAGGTGTACCTTGGTGACAGTGCCTAGAGCTCCAAGATGCTGGTTGTTATTCCAGGAGTGTGGCATCATCCCTGGCACCCAGGTCAGAGGGGGCAGCACACGTGGAGCTCCAGCTCCTGAGGTCTGTCAGGCTGAGCCTTGGGCTGCTTGCATGAGCCCTGATAACTTCCCTGGGGTTCGTGGGCTCAGGCCAGCCTGGTTTTCCACTGAATATCACTGGGAGTCAGAAGTATTAGGTGTTTTCTGAGCTTATACAGGATTTAGTACTGCTCCTTTGGTGTTGGGCAGGACCCAAATGTGTCTCTGTAGTATCTCATCCTTGTAAGTGGCTTCATGTGGAATCAGGACTTTTTGTTTAAACAAGCTTACTCCATGGGATGGTGTCTGAGTGGGGAAAAGGCAGCTTTGTGATCTAACAGAATGAGTCAGGAAAAGAGCAGGAGGGGGACCTGTCAGAGAGACAAATGGGCTTGCTGGAGTCACAGTAGGTGAATGCCAGAACTGGAAATAAGCTGTGAATCCCTGGAGACATGTCCTGTGTCTAAATCTCATTTTGATTGAGTGCCTCTCTTGTGACTGCTGCTTCCCCAGCCCCATTGTCAGTTTATGCTTCAGCTTAGTATTTATTTTATTCTGCTTTCCTTATTACAAGAAGGGAGAGGAAAACCATGATTCTCAGGCTACATCTTGGAAGCATCTGTCAGGAGGTTTTCCTTCTGTGTTCCTGCATTAAATGAAACATCTTCCCCTAGGATGTGGTTACATTGCAAGTGCCTCACCCTTTGCCTTCAGCTCAAGTGTCAGTTCCAGAATTCCTGGCTTGGACCAGTCCACTGACCCTTTTTCCATGAAAAGCCAGATCTGTTCAGGATTAAACTTTCCACATCAGATCCCTTCTGTTTTTACAATGCCAAGTCTTTAACCCAACCATATGTTTATTATTTCAAGGGCCCTTGTTTCTGAGCACTCAGTAATGTCAAGGTGCTAACTCTGCCTTCCTCTGCTTCCCACTGGAGCTTCCAGCTCCACTGCTCATGTGGCCACCCTCTTGCAGCAGCTCTCTCCTTCTGTTGTGTACACAGCTAATCTGGCAGGCTTCTGGAGGAAAAGCAGAAAAGCAGCATCCCTCTGGCCCTTGAGAGTCCTTTGACATTTTCACTCTCTCCTCTCTTCCAGCACTGAGTCCTGGACACGTTGCTGACTCTGTAATCCAGCAAGCATCCTTCCCCAGTGCACCTGGCATATGCAGAGTGGAAGGATTTTTCCTCCTTATTTTCTATCCAGTTGCTTTCCTCTGGAATATTTTTTTTGCATGTAAACCAGACATCATCCAGCAGTATTTCAGAGAACAGGAATTTTAACCTAAGGATAAAGAGCCAGGTTGATTTGATCACATCAGCATTTGGGAGTATAATCATGTCAGTCCAGTTTGCTCCTTTTACCTGATAACTTAAAATTTCAGCAAAATTTGACAATACGTTAGAAGTCTGAGAGACCTGATATTCCTTCCATGCAAGCAAGCAGCTTGAAACAGCAGAAATAATCCCAGTGCAATCATATTTAGGCATCAGAGGATGCAGAGGGAAGCAAATGCTTGCAAAGCACAGATGGAGGTGGGAAGCCTCACTGCTCTGCTCCTCGCTGACCAGTTGATTTTCACTGGTTGAATTCCAAGGCACTGTTTGTTAGGACAAAGCTGGCTCCCTGGCTTTGTGGCAGAGAGATTTTTTGGATAATTCTGCTCTAGTGGAGCAAAATTGTCCCTGCCAATCCTCCTACCATTACAGGAGTTCTCTCCAGTTACAGCTCCTGCATCTCCTGCATGATACTCTGAGTGGCCATGTGCAGCACTCGAGGTGTGTACCCTCTGCAAAATGAATTTTGTGATATGGAGCAAAACAGGGACACTTTCTTAGGAGTCTAAAAACAGGTTTAAGAAGGAAACTCCATTTAAACATGGAGCAATGCATCAATGTTTGAAGTTCCAGTTTGCTTAGACCGCTGTCTCATGGCAAGACCTCAGGAATGCTGGATTTAGACTGAATTTCCACTGCCAGGGAGAGACACTGAAGCAAAAAGATACCCAGACATACAGAAGACCTGCAGCTTTTTCAGCTGAGGGACTGGAAACAAAGCATAGCCCTTCTGAAATTCCTTACTGGGGTAATTTCTGTCATGTTAAGCCCCTGAAGCAAAACCAGTGTGGGTTTTGGCAATGGCTCCTTGTTTTCCCTTAAGCAGCTGCCAGAAAAGAACTTAAGAATAGAATAACTTTTATATCCATTGTTTTTCCTCTGCTGTTTGGCTTCAGCCTTGGTTACCACAGCAGCATGGGAATGGCTGGAGCTGGTGGCAGCCTCTTTGCATTTGCTGCAGGAGCAGCAGGGAGGTGGCCCCCTATTGAAGTGGAGGGAGACGACTCATCTTCTTTGATCAGCATCTGACTCTGTTTATTGATTCAATCAGTTACTTTTTATAACTGTGTTAATTAAGTTCATGCATATTGCAAAACTCGAGTTCACAATAGGTCAGAGATAACACACTAACCCCTCCTTTTGTTTCTAATACTAAAATTTGTATTCTCAAAACTTACTTTTACTTTCTCAAAACAGCTAAAGATAGAATATCTACTTGTTAGGAGAAAGCTGCCTAAGAACTCTAGTATACAAAGTTCTCAAAGCCTTCATGTTTGTCACTTTTACTTGTAATTAAAAACAACTTGAAAACTTCTACTGTTTACAGAAACAAACTGTGAGAATTTGCTCTTCACAGCTGCCTTCTAAGCCATTTCTGAAAAAATCTCCAACAGCCCCCCTCAAACTCTGACAGAGGAGGCTGTGAATGTGCAAACCTCCTGTGCATGATCAGCCAGAGCAGCATTTTCTGCCTTGCTTCAGCCCCTGCACACAAGCCAGTCCTCAAAGGGGAGTTTGGGAATACTAATTTTTCCTCCTTGCAGCATGAGGGAATGCTTCTTCTGCAGCTCCTTTTCTCTTGGGGAAGAGGCATTTCCTACTCTCGAATGAGCAGGGGACTGGACTTTTCCTTATGCAATTAAAAGGACTCCAGCTGAGACTCATTTTCCAGTCTTTGCCAAAACCTGAAATTATCTCCTCCCTTACTGTGAGTTTTGAATGTTTTGCTGCCCTTGTTTTCCCTGAACTTGCACATTTTCACATATCCCAAGGAAATGTATTCTGTTGCCTCTTGCAGGAAATGCCAGTCATCTCATGAGAGGGCTGCTTGACTATTTCTGCCCTAATTTGACAGATCAAGGACACATTTTTCCTAAGCTTCCGTTTCAAATTTCAGCATCTTCTGGGCCTCTGTGCTCATAATTAAAAGTCATGATAAGAAGTGGGGTAGGCTGGTGATTACCATAGGATTAAATCTGCATTTCCAGAGTCAAATTCAGGAAAAGAAAGGGTTTGTCAGGAAGCTCATTTGGCTGAACTAGATACACATTACAGCTGGAATTTCTGGAAGAAAAAGTGCAACTGTTTGAATAAAAAAAAAAAAATTCCTGGTGAGCTCAAAGTACTGGAGAAGGTGTGAAGGATTCCAGATGTTCTACTGAGGCTCAGGAGGTGATGTAGGTGTGGCACCTCCCTGCCATGGAGCAGGTAGAAAAGGGTTAGAAAAGGACAGAAACCACATGTGAAAAGGGATATAAGACAAGAAGCAAATAGGAAATAACAGGAGGACAGCTGGAACAAGTGGTGCTCACACTGCCACATTTGCTTGGCCCACATAGGAACAGCATGATGTGTGTGGCTCTTACTGCTGTAAATAATTAGCATACATTTTCTGCTTTTGAATTACCCCTAATAATTCCATCTTTTATTCCCCTAAATGACCTCCAAGGAAGAGCCTTGCACGTAGTCTGAAGAAAGCAGCACCAAACATCTCTTTTTTGAAGCAGTGCCCTCAGCAAATTAGACACAGAGGCCTTTGGAATACTCTGCTGGTTTTATGGAGCATGAAGTTGTAACTGAGAAGCAGTGTTAAGGTTAAATTTTTGCACTTTAGGTTAAATTCAGACATTTTCCATGATAAAATAATTCCGTCTTCTTAATTTGCTTCTTTTTCCTCTAGATCCCTTTCCAATTGATACATTTTATACTGACAGTTTTTAAAAATATTTGCACTAGTCATACAAAATTCCTGACCAAAATCCAGACAGGAATTTATTGTAAAATATTATCCCTTTCCCAGCCAGCTGCTGTTCATTTGGCATATAGCAGGGAAGGCAGCTTTAAGTGTGTATTTTAGTTTCAGTACACAGAGTCAGTGTAGGGCTTTTTAGAACTATATAATAATGGAAATGCAAGTTAACTGTTACGTGTGGGCCATTTGAACTTTATAATAATGGAATACAGGTTAACTGTTACATGTGGGTCATTTGAACTTCATAATAATAGAAATGCAGGTTGACTGTTACATGTGGGCCATTTGAACTTTATAATAATGGAATGCAGGTTGACTGTTACATGTGAGCCATTCTGGTGGGTGAAAGCAAGAGAGGAGTGGATGCACAGGAATGACTGAAGCCAAGCAGGCTGGTCCATCTCTGAAATTTACATTAGCAGTGGAACCATGATATTTTTCGTCTTCAGTTATGCAGACAGTCCCAAAATCAGTGTTCATGCCCTAAAACAATCCAAATACTCATTTCTTTGAGCAGTTTGATGAGGATATTGTATTTAAGATGTAATGGCCATAGGAATGTAATGGTCCTGCTGTCCATCCATACTCTTACAGCACAGTCATCCTAAAGAAATCCTCAAGCACCCTTCAGAAAAAAATTATCATCATGGTTGTAGCCTTTTTTATGGTGTCAGCAATCAGTAGGAACTCAGCATGTG
The DNA here is from genome assembly GCF_047830755.1 of Zonotrichia albicollis. NCBI lineage: Eukaryota > Metazoa > Chordata > Aves > Passeriformes > Passerellidae > Zonotrichia > Zonotrichia albicollis. Next base: position 13,706,305 of record NC_133821.1, read on the forward strand.
TAAAGGGAACAGCAATGCTCAGCATGGATTGGCTTAGAAGAACCCAAATCATTACTCTGGATTTAGGAGCAATAATGGGGTGAAAATGATTTCTTGGCTGTGGTACAAAATAATACAAGTGTATCTGTATTCCTGCAATCTTAAAATTGTAGTGCTGCTTGACATGTTAGTAATCCCCACTTCCTTTGCAATTGGGATTCTTTATAATCTGACTAGAAGGATGGGAGCACTGAGAAGCCAACCTTTCCTAGAAGGATGTCCCCTCCACACAGTAGTTCCTGCAGAAGTGCCTTGAGAGACTCCTCTGAGTGCTGCCCTGATGATGCTGTCTGAGGTCATATAAAAATGCCCAAAAGGATAATGATTAAGTTCCACAAGAGAAGGATGGGAAACCAAGGAGAAGTGTGATCCTAGCTGAGGAGCAGGATTGGAGAGATGGCTTTACTCCCTGTAGCTTCTTTTGTAACATTAGGTTTATGTCTCACAAAAATCACATTTTAACAAGTATTTGGACCTTAAAGATGCAGGTGAGTTCCTTAGGTTAGGCTCAAAGCCTCTAAAAGTGGCAGTTTAATGGCTTCCCAGCTTTGTGGACCTGCATCTCAGTTCTCTTGGGCAGTGACTGTAACTGGGGCTCTGCCTGAAGACAACTTGCACCAGAGCCTGTGATGTGCCTGCACACAGCCCTGCAGGCAGTAAATTGCCTCCTTGTCTGATCTGCCTCAGTGCTAAATCATGTCCAGCCTATGGTAGTGTGCCATGATGCACTGATAGACAATTTTTCAGCACCTTAGGCTCTGGTTTTGAGGTTATTGACTTGTTCCCTTCACCAAGAGGAGTAAGGTTAGGGAAGAAATAAGGTGAGAGTGGGGAAGAAATCAGGCACTTGTGTGTGTCCTTGTTTATTTTCCCCCACTGTGAAGCATTAATTGGTGACTGAATGCAAAATTTCCTTTCCCCTGTTGGTTCTTACAGGACTCATATAGGAGTTAGAAAATGTCATGATATAATAGTACAAGGGATGGCAAAGCTCAGGTGTAAGTGGAACATTGAAATGTTGTCAGGTCCAAAGGACTTTCCTCTAATAACACTCCTTTGGCAAAATAGGGAGTAGGCAAATTTATCTGCCATGTAATGGTCTGACTTGCCATTTACAGCTTGCAAGCCACTGTTGAGCAGCTCAGCAGTTTAGGATTGTGGAAATATAAGCAGAGAGGAATATTGTGTGAAATTGTGAGATGGTTTGATGAACTTCCTTCTTTTACAGATTCGGTTAAACAGCAGAGGACTTATATATTCTGTTGGTCTCCTGCTGGCATCAGTTTTTGTCACAGTATGTATATAGACTTTTGTTCTTCTTTTCCAAAAGAGGGATTTTTATAGACATTTTCCTCACCTGCTCCTTTCTCACCTCCAGCTGAAATAGTGGTTACAAAGTGTTGTTATGGGGTAGGGGTGCTCCCTGCTTGAAAAGCTTCCCAAGGCCTTGATTTGGCTGTTTGCAGGAGCTGTTGCTCCATGTGAGTTTTCCATGGGAGGAGCCGGGGAGAGCCATCAGGAATTTCTGTGGTAGAGCTGAAGCAGGTCCCTTGATGCATGATGAGATCCATTGTCCTGTGAGACAATCAGCCAAAATGCTGAGCAGGTTGCTTGGCCCTCTCTAGGATCCTTCTGAAATACAGCACAGGCCAGAAAAAACAGTGCTGACAGTGTTTCTGTTGAAATCAGTACTTGGTGTTCCCTGACCTTACCCAGAAATGATAGAAGAGGAATGATGTGACATCTTCCAAATCTTGAGGTGGGAGGGGCGTCCTGTGCAATGCACACCAACACAATTCCCATATACACAAGATGTTAATCTTTGCTGGGAGCAAACTATGCTAAGTCAAGCAGTCTTAGACTGTGTGGCTCTAGATTGAGATGCAGAGGAGCACATGAAGCATTTTGAGTTTAAAAAAAATAAAGGAACCTGGCCTTTAAATACATTTCTGATTGACTTAAGTGGGATTGTTCTTGCCAAAATTAAATTCCCTGCAGAAACCTAAGGTGAGGTGATGCAAGTCAGGGTGGCCTTTGTGACTGCTGCTCTGATTCACTTGAGCTGTGGTTTTCAGCTCACTTGGTGCAGTCTGTGATTGCTTCCAACTAACCATCCCCAGTAAGGGGACAGCCCTCTTTTGGCTCCTGTAGCTGAGGAGGGGTTTTACCACTTTATTCCAAATGTTCCTGCTGTGGTGGCTTACTGTGTTTATTGTAGGTTTTTGGTGTCTGTGTTTATTGTAGGTTTTTGGTGTCCACATGAACAAATGGAAACTGGATAAGAAGCTAGGGTGTGTGTGCCTTTCCCTTTACGGCATCTTCCTGTGTTTCTCCATCATGACAGAATTCAATGTTTTCACTTTTGTGAACTTGCCAATGTGCAGAGATCACTAACCCAGGTGGCAGACTGTCGGGAGGAGCTTCCTTTTTACCTGTGCAATACAAGCCACGGCTGGATTTCCTGGATGCAGTGCACCTCCAAGTCGTGACCTATATCCTGTTCACTGTTCATAGGACCCGTGGCCCCGTCTAGGTTTGCCCTCTCCCTGGCCCCCACAGCCTGGAACGATCCTTCATCCATGTGAAGAGCTTTGTTCTCAACATCCATGTGATTTCCTTGCTCAGTTTGTGAACAGTGTGACTGAGACTCAAGATGAACTGGCTGCTAACTGGCGTTAAGCCTGTCAAAACTGGTCTGCTACAATTCCTTCTTTTTTTAAGTTATTTGATGGAAGACTAATTAATTTATGACTTAAGACTATTGCTACAATGCAGGAGAGGGTACGTCGTATGGAGGCTGACTTTCAAGGAGAATAATTTTTTTTTTTTGGTTGTGGGGAGTGTTTTTTGTTTGTTTTTAGCTTTTAGTTTTGGGTTTGCAGGGGTTTTTTGTTTGTTTGGGGGTGGGGGTGTTGCTTTTTTTCTTTTTTTTTTTTTTACTTGCCAGAGATCAACGTCCTCTCTTGCATCTTCTCCTCCTGAGTGCTGGGTCTCCTGTAACAATCCAAAGGCCACAGGGCAGTGTAAAATGGAAATGCAATTCAAGGTACTCAGCATAAGAATGGATAAAAGAAGATTGTCAAGGAACAAAACTGATGACTTTTTACTATAAATAATTAACCTTGTACAGGTTTGTTAAAGAATGCAAGCTAAATGTGGATTCAAAGGGTAAACACTGCTACCATTTTACTATGAATGTTGGAGTTTTATTACTAGGGTGTTTGTTATTTCCAAGCAATAGTTTGATCTCCAGCCCAGAAGGGCTACCAAGGAGGTGTCCTGGTTTTTAATGGTCTGTACATGGAAATGGAAGTTCAGAACTTTCTCTGCCTCATGAGATTTCTTGTTTTGGGGGGGATTCAATAGTTCATGTCTTACTTGTTCTGAGAAGGACATAAGTACATGTGAAAACTTTTCTAAATGAGTTACAGACACTGGTTTCTTTAAGAGGAAAGAGGCATATTTTGCACAGACATAGTTACTGAAGTCATAATTTGCCATTCTTTAAAGAATACACTGGACCTGGCCAGATATTTTTCGTCTTAAGCAGCTGAACTTATCTGATAACAGATCATGTGGATTCATCACCTCTCCCTTTTGGGAGGGAGGAAGACACAGACAGAGATGGCACATTTTAAAATGTGGAATATCTTCAATGCAGACTCGCTCACAGATCTTAAGTTATTGTGAAAGTTTAGCTATTCATTGTTCCAATATCCCTGCTAGATTTTGTATAATTCTGTATTAATATGCAGGCAGATTCCACCCCTGAGAAACACCATCACTGCTTCATTTGTATGTATTGATACTGTGCGTTCCTGCCACTGCGGCTCTTGTATTTACTTTGAGCACTGATCACTTCTGATCCTCCTGTATATGTTCTGCTATGAAATGTATTAAGAGACTACCAGCTAGGTGAATGTTTTTGTCTATGGTACAAACAGTGGCAAATAATAGTAAAGGTACAGCAAATCCTACGTAACAGAAAGAAAGGAAAAAACCTGAAACACCAAACCCTAAACTATAGCAGGAAAAGAAAGCGCTCCAGTTTAAAAGAAAAAAGAAGAGAGCCACGTTGTGTTCACAGATGAAAAGCCAATTTTTTTTTTTTTTTTCATTTGCACTTTTGGAATTGATTTTTTCCGATCTGATTTTCTTTGGGCAAAATGTTGTAAATGAAAATATTTACACCCTGTGGTTTCCCTTCAGCTGAGCAGCTGGTTTTCTTTGTTTGTTACACCAAACACGGGGAGGCACTGGCAGCTCTTGCACTGTGTGTGGCAGTGAAGTCCTGTGGAAAAAACCATGTCCCACTGGGAACAGCATGTGCTGGTGGATCCCTGGCAAGAAGAAGAAGAAGAAAAGGTCCAGGGACAGACAGCAGAGAGAGTGAATGGCATGCCTGCATTGCCAGTTTTCATCCTGGAAAGCAATTGTGTTGCTGCTTGTTGAGCTCTGCAGCTGAGGTTTGAGCAGCCTTCTCATACCTGTGCCCACAGGACATCCCCTTGTGTTAGCAAGCCCACTGTACCTTCCTGTTGTTGAGTTTTTGTTTCTTTTGTTGTTGTTGTTAATGAGATGAATAATAATAATAGCAACCACTAAAATGCCTAAAATACTTCTGTAAGTCAAATGATGTTTGCAACGATGTGGCACACGTGTCACTAAAGCCACCCCACAAACACGCAGCTTCACTTCATAGCGAGTTGCTCCTAAGCAGAGTGTGTCCTTACTGATAAGGGGAAGGAATAAAAGAAGTTTCATATCAGGGCCTATTATTTCTTCTATTTTGAATATTTATACTGCTGCTCCAATGGAGCCAGTTGGATCTATTTCTGCGAAATAGCCATTACCTATCCCATGGCACAAAAACTACACGTGTATTTCTTAGGAACTTTTCCTACTGGTGTGCGTTAAATACTGTAGCAATTGTAGTTTTGTGTTGTGTGTAAAACCTGAAATACCTTTCTTTGATACTTGTGTGTGTTGCCAGAATGTTCTGCAAGCAGCTTGTTCTAAGCAAGAGCAAAAGGTACTTTGAACTGCCGTTACCTGTGCCGTAGATGGCTCAATAAGCACGTCCTAAAGCGATGCTTTCTGATAGATGTGCTGATGATTTGCAGCAAAGTTATCAGGTCCAGGCCTGCTTTGGAACAGAGCAGACCAACTGAGTGTGCCAGGAGGGAGAACACCTCTCATTCTTGTTAGCTCAGTCACAGCCTGTGTAGAGGAGCAAAAAACCGGCAGTTTTTGGCATCCTTCCTGTACGCTGCCTCCAAAAGTGGCATGGACAGTTCTCTTTCAATGCAGGGCATACTCAGAGCTTTCCTGGGCCTTGCAGAGGACTGAGTCTCCCAGGAGCTCTCTCCTCCCAGGGGGTTCTCTCTGCCCTCCCGAGGTCAGGCTCTGGAGGACAGCCAGTGCCTGGCTGGGTGTCCCCGTGGGAGGCTCTGCTTTGCCCATGGCCGCGAGCAGGGCTCAGGAGCCAGCCAGGCTGGCACAGCCACTGGGGCTGCAAAGAGGGAGCTGGGGGGCTCTGAGGCTCAGGGCTGGGGGCTGCAGGGAGCCACCAGGGAAGCTGGGTTGTGTTGGGCATTTTGAGCATGACTGTGATTCATTTGCGGTTTTCATCTTCTGAAAGCAAGGGTCACCTTCGCATCCGAGGCTGCTCTGGTTCTTGGACCAGGCAACTGTTTTTGTTTCCATTCCTTGCAATTTCAGATGATCTTCAGTGAGTATTTCAAAGGGAGATTAAAGAGCCTTTTTCTCCGTGGAGAGGCTTCACTGCAGTTCTTACTTTGACTTAAATATGTGACCCTTGGCTGGCTTCAGATCTGCTTGACATGGATGGCCTTCCTTTGACAGTGGTTCAAAGGCAGAATGACAGGACAGGGTATGATAAGAGATGGTCTTAAGACATGTTGGGAAAACTGCTTTTGTCCCTACCAAAGGTGAACTTTTTACTTGCCTTTCTCCCCCATTTTTTTTTAAATTTTAATTTGCATGTGCTGCGCTTTTTAATAGACTTTTTATGTGATAGGAACACCAATATGAAATGTGTGCATGGGAGATTTTAATTTGCATAATTTGTTGGTTTTGCTGTGATGTCACTTGCATGCTTGGTTTCCAGATCTCTGTCCTCAGCTGTGCCACTGAAATCAATTGATTAACTTTGGATTTGTGATGGTGGTGCTTGTGGAGAACAAGGTGCAGGACTGGGCTTTTTTCTTGACAAAACAAATCATGTAGAACAGCAGTCATGTTTTAGAAAAAACAACATTCAAGGCAGGTGGAGTAACCTGAAGGTAACTTTTAATACCCTGCTGTCAGAACAGGGATTTTTATGTCTTTTCCAATTGATACTTGTGAGATAAAATGTACATTCAGTATTGTTGAATAACTTTTTGGAAAACCATAGCTTTCTGCTGACTGACAAATATTTCTTATATTAAGATTTTTGGAAACACTAAACCTTTCAATTAAAGTTCACAGAGATGCAATAGTGTGAGGTTTGTCACTTTCAAAGTTACACCACTGGAGCTTTAAACTTGTTTAAAAATATATTTTAAAAATCAATCTCAGTGGACCATGCTTACCTGAATTTAATTCTGCCTTGTGCTTTCAAAGTTTTGCTTGATCAGCAGCCACTGCAAGTTAGTCTAAAAGAGACTTAAATCCTGGTAAAAATGTCCCTTTTAGACTGGTACAACTTTAACTGGATCAGTTTAAAGCCATGGTTTTAAGGAAAGCAGTGGAAGTTTGAATATTTGAAAGACCTCAGATTCAGATTTAAGGATCTGCAGAATCTGAGTGTGCTGAATGGATGCACCCAGCAGAATGCAGGGCTTAGTTTCAGGAAGGGATTGTTCAGTATTCAGGGACTTGAGTGAAATCTGACCTTTGTGAAATCAGGGGCAGAACCCCTCTGAGTGTTGTAGGGTCAGTGTTGTGTTTGTAGCAGAGTCCTGGAAGAGATGAGAACACTGCATATTTTTGGGTGAGTGGCCTTTTTATTTTCTTACCTGAATAGATAAATGACTATTAATTAATAAGACCAAGCACCTTTAAGGGAATTTACATAAATACTCTGTTACCACTTAGTGGCCTCAAATCTGAAGCACAGTTCCAAAAAGCATTAACTTATGCCCAAACTGCTTGCGCTTGTCTGGCTGAATCTGCAGAATCAAGCTCTGGTGAGGATTTGATCCCTGCCTTTTGGAGAAGTTCACTTTATTCTGGTAAAGCAATAGGGTAAGGAATGGAAGTCTGTTTAGTTGTGCCCTGGGGATGTAAATTGGCTATGAAATTGATTATTTGCTGGCCTGAAACAGTCTGACATCTAGGCCAAGTTATCCAAGTTTGGGTAGAAGTACCTAATTTCAGGAAGGCTTCCAAAAAAAGCAGATTGTTTTAAGCAACACATTTTTATATGTGTTTATGTAGCAAAAATTATTTTATTGTGGTGTTTTTTAGATAGGTTTCTGTTTTTCTAATAGACTTGCAGAACAAGTTTGAAACCCCCCATACCAGAAGAACCTGACAGAAATCTTGTCAGTGTAATCTGTCTCTGCCAGGTAGGATTTGAATGGTGCTAAAAGTCAACGTGATAATTTTACAGCAGCAATTCAACACAACATTTTTACTGCCAGCTGAGGAAAACCACAGCACTGCATGCCTGCCCCTGTGAGGATGTTTGTAGCTGATTACAGCTTCTTTCCAGTGCTGAGCATTTGTCACTGAGGTTTTCCATTGGTGTGCCCAATATCAGATATATCCCTGTACACCCAGCAGCCACCCACTTTGCCATCTTATTTTATCTTGCTCCTTGTGTTGCCAGGATTCAGAATTTTGCTTCCACTTTCTCATAAGCTGTATCCCTCTGGCCCACGTGCTGCTTTTTGTAACACAGAATTAATGCTCTGGGCGTGCACAAACAGTGTGCAGGTTTTGATGCAGAAAGCTGATGGGAGAAAATGCAAGGAGATCCTTGCTTGGCACACCAGCCTGTGAGCACCTGGCTCCAAACAGCACAAACTGCCTGCCTGGAAAGTGCCTGGAATGTTCCACTGGGATAATCAGGCACTGCACAGGACATGGGAACACTTCTCACGTGTTTTCAGAGACTCCCTCAAGGGAATTTTGCACCCTGGGCAAAGACATGCATTATACAGTAAATATAATTGATCTAATCAAGGGATTTTAGATCTGACCTGGGCCTTTTACACTTTATGAAACCAGATTATACTATGGGAGTTTTACTGAGGGACTTGGTCACAAGTTTATATAATTCATTGTCAGGTTTTTAGTGGTTTTTTTAAAAATATATGGACATAGATTTGTATTCAAGCAAAATATAATATTTATACATATATATACACTTTACCTAGTAAAGTATATGTGTGAACTGTTGTTAAATTGAAGCCCTGTGGTAACCAGCTCTTTCTGCATAGGAATAAATTCTTACCATGGTAAGTGCTAAGATACTATAGGTGTATGAGTATTTAAGACAGTCTTACACATGCCTATTTATAAACTCAAGCAAAGTTTTTATTTGTTTTAGCAAGGTATTGTGAGTGGTGCATGGCAGATGCCATGCATCTGTGTAATACATCTGTGTACATTGAGTAATATTTCTAATTATTGTTAGTAATTTGAAATTCCAGTTCTATTGCTGAATATAAAGTCAGCTTTGGGAGAGAAAAAAAGAGCATATGTGAGACATTGAGGAGGTCAGAAAGTTCTGTGCTGCAGTATTTGTGCATTTTATTTATTTATTTATCAAACACAGAGTGCTGAGCCCCTGCTTCAAGAAAACATTTCCACATGCTGGCAGGAGATTTAGGAACCTAATTTTGGTCCCTTCCTAAAGCCAATGCCAGGTTTCTCTGGGTCAGGGGCCAAGCAGACTGAGCTATTTAAAGCATCATTCTGTCCTTTTAAGTGGCCGCAAAAAAAGGGGTGAGACCTTCTCACATGATTCTTCTAACTTTTATTAGTAGAGAAGCTGAGAAATGCTGAGAGATCCAAAGATGCTTCTGCAGGTGATGTAGAAATATGTAAATAGTAAATACTCCTTGCACTTTTAATACTTGTAATATCACTGTCACGAGGTACCATTTGCAATAACCAAAATCTACATTTCATAAGTTACCCACAATAATTTTTTTTTTTTAGAGGGCTTTTTGTTCACCCTTTCTTATTAAGGAATTACTCTTCCTTTGACTTGTTTTCCCCCAGTTCTTTTTCAACAGTAAGCGATTGGCTCTGGTTAAACGTGAAGATCCCCCTAGACCAGGTGTCATGTGCCAGCTAATGCTTGGGGGAAGCTGGCATTTATTGTCCCAGCTTTATGGCAGGGCTGTCCCCATTTACAGCAGGCAAGGACCTCCCACCTTGAAATCCTGCAGTAAAAATGGTCCCACCACTCACAAACTCAGCTCTCCCCTCTTTCCACCACACTGCTTTGGTTTCAGGGGGTCAGCAGATCTCCAGTGTAGGGAATCTGTCGCATCATCACTATCAGGGGGGATACAGTAGGGCTTCCTGGGGGAACACACAACAGCAACAATGGAGTCCTTTTACAGATGTAAAAGGACTTTACAGTGTATTCAATTTTGCCATCTTTTGAAGATATGAGGCAATTTGAGATCAGGAAAGAAAAAAAAAAGGAAGATAAAGCCTGATTGTACAAAGTACAGCCCTCAATCTTTCATGAAGATTTGTAATAATGGTCAAGTTTTACATAGAATGAGCTCCCATATTCTGTCAAGCATAGAGCTCAGCTGAGTTTTTCATCCTTGGTTCTCAGAAACAATCTTTTCTTCTCATGTTTCTCACTGCAGTCAGGACCTCTGAGCATAACATGCATTTCTGTATCACGGAACTGCCTTGTAAAATTGCTTATAGGTGAAGTGAGCAAGCACAGAGATTGAACCACAGCAGGTTTTTGAAAGAAGCCAAAGCAAGCGTGTTTGTGTAGTAATTTCATTCTGAATTCTTTTTAATGGATGCCAGGAGCATAGGACACACTGGGAATCTGTAATCATGCAGCACCAGTGGAGAGCAAGTGCAGGCAAAAATAGTATGGCATCACAAAAATTTGTCTGTAATTCAGTTTCACAGGGATCACATTTACCTGAAGATTTTTCTGGATGCTACTTGATCTTTGCAACCCTTGGTCTTTGTTCAGGACAGGTGAGAAGTACTCTGTCCCTTTCTGAGAGAGAAAGGAGAGAGATGCCTAACCCAGTATGTCCAACTCTTACCCTGGCTGCATGGATGTGCCAGTCACAGTCTGTGCACCTGAGAGTTCTCTGGTGTGAAGATTTAGGGATAAATTTTAGTTAGCATTTCCTTGAGGAGCAGTGTGATTGACATCACTGTCCCCCCTTATAAAGCTGAGAATCCCTACTATGCAGGCAGTATTGTGTGAGGTTACTGATGGAATGTTACCTTCATCCTTGCATCCAGTCTTTGCTTTCAAGACTGAAACACTACTCGGAAGATGTTTGTAACAGTTTGGGGGATTTGTTTTTGGTTTGGGTTTTTTTAAAATTTTTTTGCTGTCTGTCAAAGTCCTGTGCAATATGAAGCCTCCTGGCAAGGTCTGGCAGTGTGGTTTGGGTGTTCCTCTTGCTGGTGCATTCATCAGAGCCCCAGCCAGTGGGACATGTGGGAGGGTGGGAGTGCCACTTCTCCTGGGTGTGTGACAAGTGGAAGGGGCACTTCTGCCGAGCACTCAGCACAGGCCTGGCACTGGGAGTTGAGACTCAGGTAAATCAGGATTCCAGAGAACAAAAGGTGAGCAGACAGACTTGTTAACCCTCTAATATGCTGTGCAGCTTTTAGCCCCTTCCAGTGTTTTTTCCAAGCCAAACCCAAAGTGATGTGTGTGCATGGGTGCCAAGCCAAAGGCAGCCAAGCTCAGCAGCCACAGTCAGCCTGGCATCACCAAGGCATGTGGGGACAGCCCCAGGGCCAGCTCTCCATCCTGGGCAGGGGGGAGGATGATGTTTAAATCATTTCAGGGCCCAGCAGTCAGCTGTTCAAGATCTGATAATTTCACAGAGCTATAATTGAAAATTTGGGTTTATTCTGAAGTTTGTTGCTGAAGTCTTAGGCTGCTGAATGTGATCCCTGCTGTGGCTTGTTCTAAACCAGAGGGCTGAGAGTGTGCCAGTCCCTGAATCGTGGGCATGGAGAGGTCTCTGCTTTGTGATACAGTCACAGCATCCAAGCTGCAGGGAGCACAGCAATAAAAGTGACTGATAGGAGCACTTTCTGTTTGTCTGGGGATCAAATGACACTGTCTGGGTCCCTTATCTCTGGGCAATTCTGTGATGCTTCTAATCACAAGGAAGAAAATGCAGGAAAATGGAACTGAGTGCAAATGTACATATAATGTATGTTCATTTACAACCAGCAGAAAGCAAAACAAGCAGTGGTTTCTAGTAATATAATTCTACTCAAAATAGCTTTCTATTAAGTCAGCTTGAAAGTGTTAAAATGGTGGAGCCACAGACAAAACATTTGTTACCTTTTGAAATTAGTTGCAATGGTTCTGTCATACTTGTACAAGTGTTATAAGGTCAGCCTTTCTGTATGTTTTACAACTTAATCTAGAGTAGACTTCTATGCATAGCTGTTCCACTTGCCTGTGTAAGTTACAAATCTAACAGAAATGAAAGCATGCATTTTTCTCTGTTTGCTGGTAACCTATGAAATTAGAAACTTGTATTTCTGTGTTTTTAATGTGTTATACTATAAACAAAATTCACAGCACTATTGTCTATGGAATATCAAAAAGTTTTATCAGAATGAATTACTTTAAATGTTTTGTCAATTGATTTAATAATGTGTCAGACATCTACACTAAGACAATATAACGTTTATCAATAAAAATATCCTCTCTTTGTACTAACTTAACATTTCAGGGTGTGCTTGGACATAGGACTAGAGCACCCCTTTGGGTTCCAATCCCAGTGATTTATTAATTTTTGGCTTAATTTTGGAAGTACTTTATACCCCTTATTTGACCTGAGCACTGTATTAGGGAGTGAAGGAAGAAGAAAAGAGCTTTTATAATTGTATTACCTGTGCCACTGAATGTGTGTTTGCTGTAAAGGTGTGTGCCCCACAGCAGCTCCTTTAGAAGTCATCCAGTACATGCTTCAGCTAAATTCAGTTTCATCATTTCCTGAGGAATCCAAATCAAATCCTGAAGGAAAGGTTTGAGATCCTGGCATGTAGCTGGGTCTGGCTGCCTCACCTTAACCACCTTTACTTGTGTCTGTGTAACATCTGCTGACAAAAGGATCTGGTCCTTCTGAAGTGCACTCCATGTCTCCAAGAAGCAGTGCTGTGTCTCAGGCAGGTTGTTGCACATCCACAGCTCCCTGCAGATGCAGAAGAACCCTGCAATGCAGGAAAGGCACGTGTGCTGATCCTACACTCCACGAGTGCAGGGGTGAGGTACAGCTTTTGATGTTAATGCAGAAAATGGCTTTGATCGGTGCCAGCCCAGCAGTTGTCTTGAAAATATTTTCCATTGGTGTGATTGTTTGATTTCCATCTCTGTGTGCTTGCAACCCAAAGCATATGTTGGAATCCATACAGATGCTCCATCTCTCTAAGTATTTCCCCATGACTGGTTTTCTGGTTCAAGGATAATCTTGTTTCTTGTCACAATTTGGTGAACTCCAGTTGCCTGTTGGTCTCTGAAGATGCTCTCACTCCCTGCCCTGTGCCATGGTGATATGACAAATGTGCATCTTTTTTGATTCTGCCTTGCACGCTTCACTTCAGAAAATTTTTATGTAGCTTACAGCCTGGAAAGTTAGAAATTGTTTTCAGAGATCAGGCAAGTATATAAATTTCTAACCACTTCCATTAAAATTAGGAAAATCAGAGTGTGAAGGCAAGCCATCATTGCTTTCAATGGAGTAGATATGGATGAACATGTATTCATATTCATGTATTCACTTCTGCTGCTTTAGAAGCTGTTCCTGTCTTGCCTTTACAGTTATTCTTCAACCATCACAAACCCTGACTAAGCAAAGATGTGAATTCTTAGTGCAGAACAACAAAAAAACAAAAAAAAAGAAGCTCAGAGCAAAAGTACGAACCGGTTAAAAGAAAACTAATCTTCCTCTCCCCATGACTACCTTAAATATGCAAAACTAGAGCACAAATCTGGGGGTTTTTCCCCTTTGGAGCTCACTTCTAGCTTGCTTTACAGAGGCTTGACTTGTGTCTTTGCCACCCCAGCAGTTATTTGCTTTGAAATAATACTTGCAGAGGTAAGAGATCTGTTCTCTGTAAATTGCAGATCAAAATCTCCCTCCAGGCTCTGCCCACTTGATTTTGACCTGTTTATTCCAGCAGAAAGAGTGTGTGCATGCTGGGCAGGCCGTGGGGCTGCTTGGCACCCCAAAGCAATGGGGTTTTACACTGCAGGAAGGCTGGGGCATTTCCATACAGCCCTGTGCACACCTCCCAGCTCCAGGTGAGACTTCCTACCTACCTGAGGCTTCTCCCCACTTTGCACAGGCATGCCAGGACATGGACATCCTAGACAAGCCAATCACACCCTGGAAAAGAAGGGCTTTAGCTGTTAGAGCTTTTAGTGCCAAAATCAGATTGTTCTGCTGCCTGAAGCTGAGCAGCCTGCGGGTTGCTGCTGGGCTGCACAGCTCCTGGAAGTGCAGCTGGAAGCGCAGCTCCCAGTCCCTGCTGCTGGAGATGGATGCACAGGGGTGCTCCCAGCACACTGTGCTGGCTGGGAAGCTGAAGCAGAGGAAGCATGGCCATGCCTTGGGCAGAGCAGTGTGGAGACACTGGGACTTGGGGTGAGCTGCAGGTATGTTGGGTTTGTGTGGTTTCCCTCCTTGCTCAGCCCTCTGGGCACAGCTGAGCTCCTGCCCACTTCCCGTCCAGCTGCCTCCAGCAGGCTGCAGCATTCAGAGAGGAGGAGGAGGAGGCTGATCTTCAGCCTCAGACTGTGGGGAACAAACAGCACTCTCTTCACAGTGCCAAGCAAGTCACTAGAGAAGAGTAGCACAGAATGAAGAAAAACAATTGAGTGCCACAGCCTGGAGAGAGCAGGTGCAGTGAAACTACTTCAAACCGTGCACACTGGAAGATTTTACAAGTGAGCATTTTAAAAACAACCAGGGAAAATAAAAAGTGGCATAATTAATATATCAGCTGCAATGCAAATGTCTCAAACAAGTAACATTTTAAAAAGAGAACTCTGCTTTGTGTGTGAACTTAAATCAACACTTGTCCTGCTTGAAATCCTTTTGTGCTGACTGCAGGGAGAGCTTGAATTTTAGGAGTGTATTTTCTAATGTTGCAGAGCAATGCCATCTAGGGCATAGAGCCTTACAGTTACCAACAGGAATGCTATCCATCCTTAGTGACAGAGCTTCCTGGATTGAATCTTTATAACTGGTTCATCACATCTGCATTAGGCCTGTTGAAATTTGCTCTTTTTCAATATCTGTTTCCAGTTTTCTGGACTATGCTCAGTTGTCAGATATTGTCTTGTCTCAACTGGAACATAATGAATTTCTGGATATACCTTATTTCCTCCTTAAATCCTCTTGTTAGCTTTCATCTGTGCAGCTCAGCAGGGATTACTGATGGTCTCTCTAATCTTCAGCTACTCGAGGAATCCACCATGGCTGTGATTAGAGCCACAGTACACTTGGGCAGCAGATTAAAACATTAAACCTAACAGGCCAGATCTTGTCATCCTTACTCAAAGCTTTTCACTGTGTTGCTGAGGCTCTCCTGTTCAAACCTAGCTGCCTCTAGAGTGCTGAACACAGCCCCAGAACTGGCCTGTCCTCACTCCTGGCTGATGCAGCTCTCTCCAGGCTGAAGGTGAAATGCCAAATACCAGGTAACAGTCTGCTGGGTTTTGTCAACTAATGATTAATGAACTTGGACTCATGGGTAGTACATTTTAGGTACCATCTCTTCTTCTTGCTTCCTGCCATTTGAATTCATCCTGCTTGGCCTTTCTAGGGAATGGTAGCGATACTTAGTGGCACTTTTGACAGGTACTGTTTGTCTCTGCAATGGGTTTTGTTCTGTATACAGAAATTTGCTCCCCATTAGAGAAAAGCAAGTGCTTTAGCTCACAAACCAGTCTCAGGACATTCTTCAAACTCCCAAGGCTGCACACCAGGTTCTAGACCAGCCAGCTTCTGCCTGCATCTGTGGGAGTTACATTTGCAGCTGATTGTCCTCAAGTTACTGGTTGGGTATGACTTTGTTGTTTTTACAAGCAGCTCCAAACCAAAGGCAAAATCCTTGGCTACAATTTGAAAGCATACCGGGAAATGTTAGTATTTTCACTAATAAACACAAGAGCTTTTAATGTAGCTGCAGGAATTCTTTCCCCTCCCCTGGAATAGTGGCATTCCTGTTGCCATCTGAGCATAGAGGAGGCCTGATTCTCCTCCAGGTTCGTAGTGGTCTGGTGTGGCTGCCAAGGTAATAAAGCAAATGCCTGCTGCTGCCTTGGAACAGCATTGTCTGTGGGCACTCCAAGTCTGGGGAAGGATTAAATATTAACAGTATTAATGAAGAAGCATAAAGTGCATTAGTAATTAAATTTTTGTAGGGTCTAGTTAAACAGTGCACTGTCAAAACATGATGCTGAAGTAACAAATAATTGGTTCATCACAGTTCTCCCTAATGATCTATTGTCCCATAAATTGGTATGGTGTATGGCACTCCTTGCTGTAACTGGAGATCTAGAGCACAGATGACTTTATTTAGAAAACAATTTTAAAGCCAGGCTAAAACCACTCTCTTTTTCCTTCTTCAGAGTAAAGATAAAAGGATGAATCACAACCATTACTTTCCTGCAAGTTAAGACAGCTGTGAGAAAAATACTGGAAATGTCAGCCTGGTTTTTTTGAAGGTGATGAGAGCATGCTGGTTTTTGCCAGGACTCCATCCACCACAGTGAAGGCACAGCTGGTTTACTCAGTAGCTGGTACTTCCAAATCAGCTCAAGTTGCTGTGCTTCAGTGGTGGGTCAGAGACAGAATCAGGGATGCTGAACTGGGGTGCACTGAGGAAGTCCTTACCCAAACACAGGTCCTACCACTGCTTCTCTCCTACCCATACCCACTCTGTGCCACCCAAAAAACAGATACATGTTCATCAGTGGGATCAGAATATGGCTCAGATCATTCCCAAGTTCCTGAGGATTACTCACAGCCAGTGTCTGGCAGTCATCATCTCCCTTGACAGAAGGCTCATCCTTGCTGCCATGTTACTTTGGTTTGGATTATAGAGAAAGGAATGGCTTTTGGCAGATACACAGCTGCAGTGAGCTTTCACTGGCAGCTGGAGCCTCTTTATTGCACCTCCCTTCTTGCTCCCTGAGCTGGTGAGGTTGCTGGTGAGGACATGGATCAGATGCCATGGCCCTCACCTCTTCCTTTCACAGTGCTCAGAGACGTGTGTGGTGTTTCTGTGCTGCTCTGACTGTGCAGGGGCTTTCTGAGAAATTTGGGCTTCTCCTGCACACCTTCTCTGGGAACTGAGATGTCCAAGTGTTTGCACATCCCTGTATAAGTAAACATTGTGTTTGAATACTGTTCTCAAAAAAAATATCTTGAAATTAAAAGAGGGAAAGTAAAAAGTAAGTGCTGCTGAGTTGGAAACACAGTTATGCAGCTTTTCCACTTTTTCATTTCCTGGCTGGTCAGGAAGTGTAGCTGTTGGCAGCTCTGTCATTGGAGCCCCACCATGGAGATCTGTATTGATGTGAGGGAGTGTTGGAAAGCTGTTGGCCAGATCTACCTTCATGGGACAAGGCTGAGAGAAAGGGAGGAGGTGGAACAAGGAGAGATTTTGCCTCACTACGTTGTGGGCCAACAGAACAGAGCACATAACAACTCAAGGTCCCAATACTAGCATAGCTACAAAATCTAGGCTTGCAGAAAAACTAGTTGGCTCAGTTCTGTGGGGTTTCGTTCACTTGTTGGTTAGTGGGGTTTTTTAGTGGCTTTTTTCTTTGTATGAGTGTAATTATGTTCCCTTTGATATATTCACAGCGTATGAAAAAGGAATTAGGAAAACTAAACAGAACATCTCAGTCTGTTTTGCTCCTAAGCAGTTTTTGCTGTGCCTCCTTCATGCAGTTTGATTTTCATCTCCCTCCTCTCTTGCTATAAGGAACAGCTGAGTGCAAATCAGAACAAGCAATCCAGCTTGAAGCTGAAAGTATAATACACATAATGCTGCCAAGGGCCAGATTTGGAATGCACTGAAGTAATAACTATCACATGCTGTAAAATGAAACACACATCATGTTTTCAGGTGAGAAAAGGTCACTCTGAAGTCATTGGTGGACATGAGCTGGTTGTGGAGGCTGGGGTGGATGCACCTCCATGGCTGGGGGATGGCACAGCTGTTCCTGTGGTTTCAGCTCACAGGAGAGAGATCCCAGGGCCTGCTCTGTCTTTTCCTGGGCTGTGGTTTCTCTTCTCACTCCCACAGAGCTCACAGCAGTGTGACAGGCATCTAGGGCAGGAGCCAGAGCAAGAGGAAAGTGTCTGGTGCAGGAATCTTGGCTGCTATGAGAGAAGCTAGCCAAAGGAATTAACAGTTTCTGCTCCTTGTTGCAGCTGCCACCGTGTGACAATAGATAAGCAAGTCTGTGTTCTGTCCCTGTGGCATCTTCTCAGGATACTGGAGATCCGTCCTGGTAACACACTTTTCCTTTGAATTTGGGACATGGTTTTTACAGCTGAAGTACATACTGCCCTGGCCCAGTCAATCCCAAATTCCATGGGAAAGCTTCCCTCACCTCTCCATGGTTTATGACACAGCAGAGCAGCAGCTTGGGGAAGGCTGATGCCAGTCTTGTCCAGACTAGTCAGGTGCTCAGGGCCATCCCACCTTAAATCCTTCTGCCTACAAACTGGTCTCTGACCCACACTTGTATGATGGGAAATACAGCCCAGCTGTTCAGGGCTTGGAAAAAAAACAAACCCTGCTGTTCTGCAGGCTTTCTGTATGCATAGGAAACCATGCCAAGCCCATCTCACAGCTGGATTGAGGGGAGGGGTCTCAGGGATAAATAAGAAACACAAGCCACGAAACTTCACACTAAATCTCAGATTCATCAAAGGCAGAGGCTTTTCCAGTGAATTTTTCCAGGCCTTAGAGCTCAATTCTACTCCAGTTTGGTGGGGCTGGCTATGCCCTAACTTGCCTCTTGTTTACTGCATTTTCTGCTCTCGTTTTCCTCTGTGGCTGGCAGCTCACCTCAAATGTTTGGTGGGGAGAGGGGAGCAGCAGTGTCTCCCCTTTTCTCTGTAGAAGGGTAGCCAAGGGCTCTGATGGCTCTGCCAACAAAGTTACACTTCATTTCAGTGTTCTAGGCTCCTGAATAAACACCAGCAGCTCCCATTGGACTGAAAAGCCAGTCACAATATAGTTTGTAATAAGTGCATTTTAATGTCCCAGTTCTGTGTGGTATTCATGCAGGTGGAGCCATTGCCAGTGACCTTGCAGAAGTCACCACTGCTGTAAATGGTCAGCTGTAAATTGCATGGAGGCTGCAGCAACCGGAGCTGCTCAGGGGGCCAACCACGACCTGAAGATAAATGGGAGCTTTCACGGAAGTCATGGATTAATATAAAAATCACCCTCTTGCACATGAGACAGCATTCCTTTGTCCTGCCTCCTCAAAACTAGGTAAGCATCTACCTTTCATTTTAATGGTCTCGATTCTGGAATTGTTTACACCCCCTTTAAGCAGATTTTGCCACTGTGGTGTGTCTATGAATGTGTATGAACTTGTTTCTAACCAGGCTTGATGCAGCAGCTGCTCCTCACTGTGGTCACTGGCATTCTTAATGGGCACTGCTGGCAGCTGCCAGAATGGAAGGGAAATGTTGCTCTCATTGTTTTGTTATTGAGATAACTTGCACTGAAACGCAGCCTGGAACGAGCTGTGGAAAATACACAGCCTAATAGCATCGAGGCTGCGAATGATCTTAACCAGTTTCTTCACTCCAAATCGGAGAACTGCGCCCATCGCACGGGTCCTGGCGACTTGGAGACATCTGAGGCCATCCTGCCCCACGAGCTCCGTGCCCGGGGTGTCCCCGGTGCCCTGAGGGGCTGTGCCTGGAGCATCCCCGGTGCCCTGAGGGGCTCTGCCCTGCTCGGCTTCGTGCCCGGGCTGTCCCCGGTACCCTGAGGGGCACTGCCCGGCCGGCTCCATGCCCGGGCTGTCCCCGGTGCCCTGAGGGGCTGTGCCTGGAGCATTCCCGGTGGCCTGAGGAGCACTGCCCGGCTCCGTGCCCGGGCTGTCCCGGTGCTTCTGCCCGGCTCGGCGGGGGCGGAGCGCCTTGCGGGAGCGGCGCATGCGCAGGGGCCGGGTCCGGGGCGGCGGAGCGGCGGCGCAGAGCCGGCCCATCCCCGCGCCTCCGCCCGGCCCGGCCGGCCGGGGCGGCTCCGACTGCGCTGCCGCCGACGCGCGGGAGGCGAGGTGAGGCGAACCGAGGTAAGGAAAGGACGCCGGGACGTGCGGGGGTCGCGGCCGTCCGTGCTGTTCGCGGGTCCCGATCGAAACCACCCCCGCGAAAGCGCCGCGGGAGCGGGAGGGCCGGGCCCCGCCGAGCGCCGGCAGCCGCGGGTGCCGCGGGGCAGCGTTGTCCTCGCCTTGCTCTCACCAGGCTCTGCCCCTTTCCCAGCCAAGGGCGGCCGGGTCGGGCCGGTCCCGGGGCTGGGCACCTTGCTGGTGTTTGTCCCGCCACCTCCCTGTGCCCTCGGGTGTCCCGGCCTCGATGCGGTCCCGCGGTGCGGTCCCGGCCCTGGCAGCGCCCGCCGTGGGCAGGAGTCCGGCCCCTGCTCCACGAGGAGTCCTCAGTGCGGGCATCTGAAACGTGGGCTCCTGAAACGCAGGAATGCGGTGTCTGCCTGCGTCCTCCTCTGAGGAGTTTCCTTGTAAATATTGCGTCAAAAGTTTGTTTTAGGTCGCGCAGGTGTGGTTTGGTAGGTGTAGAAAAGCAGACGGTGTGTTATCCTCTGTGAGCTCGTCTTCCCATCTTTTCAGGCTGCTCTCCTCTCATTTGTTTTATTTGCTGATTTCCCGAAGTGTCACTCTTCGTGGTATTTCATGAATGATTCCTATTAAATAAGGAAGGTCTTTATGTGCCCTTGCCAGCCCAGCTGAGTTGATGAGGAGTGAGCAGAGCAGAATTTCCACCAGGTATTTCCATGACAGCAGATGCCCTGGGGGATGAGCAGGACAGTGCTGGCCGGAGCCCTTTCTCTCTCCCTTTTTCAGAGGATAGCTTGGGGTTACAGGTGAGGGACTGGTTGGGTGAGTGGAGTTAAGGTACCTGAAGAGGTGTGTGCTTGCTAGGCGAGGGCTGGAGGGCTCATGGGACAGTGCTTGGAGAGGCAGGGGTTCCACAGCCATGACTTTGCTGCTCTGCAGCAGCTCTGTGTTCAATTCAGCCGTGTCTGCACCGGTTCCATGACTAAGTCTGTGTTTTGTTGTGGTAAAAGTATGCCAGTATAGCCATGCAACCAAGCCCTTGGCTTTCCTCAGGCTAGATCTATATTAAGGTTCATTAGCTTCAGATCTGTTTAGCTCCAAAAATACCAGTTTATTCCTTGGGGCTTGACTATTTAATTGGATCAGCAAGAGGAAGTGGAATGAGGCTGTGCTGGCCAGGGGTCTGTTGGCTGCCCTTGCTGCTGGCACAGCTGGATGCAGTGCTTTGAGGGGCTCTTGTGACTGAGCTGTGGTGGATCACTCTCTCACCCTGTTGCACTCCCAGCCAGCTCATTTTCTCTCATTGCATCTCTAGGAAGGTAGTTCTAGTGTCTGTGTGAAGCTCTGCTCCAGTGTCCCCTCCTCCTCCCAGCCTTGCTGAGGCATTTGGTGAGTAGTGCGCAGCTGGACAGGTGTTCTGGTGTGTGGCTGACAGGACCAGGAGGGGTGGCTCCTGTTGCTCTTGCTGTAGAAGAAGACTGGCTCTTCTACTTAACCATTTTTGAGTTGTTAACCATTTTTAAAGTTAATTCAAGCAGTGGCTGCTGAGAGACTGAATGATCAGTAGGGTGACTGAATTTTTTTTCAGAAGGAACCTGCTGTCTTGAAAAGAAAAGAACAGCACTGTTACTATAGCAATTAAAGAGCTGCTGTTATTTATGAGAATAACGTGGGGTGATTCATCTCCCATCAGTAGGGGATTGATGGAGTACTGTATCAAGTAGATATGGACTCAGGTCTTAACATCTCACTAAATCACAGCCACAGATTGTTTCTAGGATCACTAAGAGACTCTGTATCAGGAGGAGAAAGGAGATAAACAGCAAAATCGTGCTCTTACCTTGCAGACAAGGTGACTTCAAACATCAGTGGAGCAGCTCACAGAAAACTGTTCTGTGGTCAAATGTATTGCAGGCTCCGTGGTTGTGTAGCTCCTGCCTGTGGCTGTAATAAATATTTGGCATACCACAGAGATCTCAAGAGTAAGAGGTTTAAGAGTAAGGGAGTAAGAGGCTTTACCTGTCTCTAATGTGCAACTGGAGATTTCTCAAGATGTGTCTCAAAAAAACTGTCTAACATTCCTCAGTGAGGAGTTGCTGTGGAGACAATGCTGGGCAGGGTCAAGCATGCCAGTTACCTTTTTTTTTTTGTTTGAGTCACCATCCAGTCAGTAATGCCTGTCAGGAGAGGGGTTGGAAGTGTGGCTGAATATTCAGTACCCTGTGTTACACTGAACCCTTGTGTAGCAAAACAGAGAACTGTTTTAGTATGAATTGGATGGATATGAGGCTCTAGTTTTTTAGTACTTCAGAACACTGTAAATAAATTCCTCCTGACACATTAAATGCTACCTCAGTACACTTAATGCAATGCAGTTATCCTGTGTCTTCTCATGGAGCAGCTTCAAAAGAGATCACGGATGCTTCTCACCATTTATGGTGCTTGTGATGCAGAATAGGGCTACACTGCACATTACTGGTACCACCTGCAGTCAGCCAGTGCTGAGGTGCTCTGGTTCACCTTACCGTGAGTTTTCAGGAGTCCTGAGCATTGGCAGCTGGAGCAGGACAAGGAGGAAGGGCTGTCAGGGACATGGAATTTTCTTTGTCTCAGCTGCTGTGAGCCATGACATGGTTTGTTTGTGGAAGAGCAGCTGCTGCTGCTCTGCATTCTTGGCTGTGGAGTCTGAAGTGTGTGCATGCTCTGATCCTGTTTTTGGTCTGAGCCCTGTGTGATCCTTACCTGTCAAGTGCTGTAACCCAGACTGTGTGGATTTGGCTTCAGGGACCTTTTTGTAGGTATACCAAGGCAAAGACATGCAGTTGTTTCTCTGCCTCCTTGTTCTAGAAGGCTGCTGCAGAAATGGAAGGCGGTGAAGGACCTGTAGGCACACCACAGCAGTGCATGGCTGCCTCCTCACTGGGGATTCTGCCCCAAAAAGCATCCCCTGATGATGTGACTGGTGAGACAGAGGCAGAGGTTTGTGGGGTGCAGAAGCACAGGTCCTTTTGTCATTTGGGTGTTGTGCTGCTGGGAAAAGTGTGGGTAAAGTGCATTAAGTGCTCTGTGCCCAAGAGTCTCTGCATGGAAGTGTTTGTAGCTGCCTCTTTCAGCTGCCTAAAGTTTTCAGGCAAAACAAAAAGCATAATAGTGTAGCATAACATTCCCAGATTCTCTCAGGCTTGTGAAGTCCATTCTTTATGAGGTTCATTCTTTAGTCAAAAGAGGGTGGGCCTGGTTCTCCTCTGCTGACTGTGTGTTTTATCCTTTATTGGCTTCAGGAGAGTTGCTTCTGAATTTGTGCTGTTGTAAATGCTGAATGAGCCCCAAGAGCTTGGCTTTCTCCATGTAACTTTTACTTGCCTTATGTAGATTTTATGAGCCTGCATACGTAGAACCCATTGTTTACTTTTTAAAGTAAAATTGAAAATTTTGCTGGATGGCTAAAGCCATGTTTCTACCTTGCAGTGAGCAGAGTGAAACTGCACATAACAGAAAAGAAATTGTGGAGCTGCAGTCATGTTCTGTCATTAGGGTCATTCAGTTTTTTGGAAATTTTGATCTAAACAATTAGCTCAGTTGAAAATTGTTGTGTGTTACTGCTTTACTGTTTCCTTTGGAGCTGGTAAGGTTTCTGCCATCAGCATAAATATGGGAGAGGAGTGTGAAGATCTCACCATGATAGAGTGAAAATAGCAAAAGGAAGTTCCTGGAGTCCTACCAGTCCTCTGGCAGGAATAACAGTATTTTGTGGTATGTAATTGTCATTATACTGTTTGGAATTAGTGCACCCATTTGTGTTGGGTGTTGTGTGAGAGTGCAGGTAATGATGCTGCACCAGGGAGGGTTCAGGTCTGTGAACACTGTGTATAATGTGAGGGTAGGGTGAGAAAATTACATTTTTCCTCCTGATCTTGGAACGGGGTTTTCAAGACAGCCTTGTAAATGAATATTCCTGGAAGATGTCTTATCTATAACTTGTCTTTGAAGAGTAAAAGCCCTGCTTTGCACATAAGCAGGTGTTGAGTCTTGAAGAGTCTGAAAGCACTGGATTGTTTTGTATGGTATTCAGAAACAAAAGGACAAATCTGCTGCAAATTGCTGTTGCTCCTTTACAACTGGCAGAGCACTGCAGGTTGACTCTGGTGAGAGATGTTGTCACCTCCCCAATTTCATGTATACACGCTTAGATGCAGACACAACTCTTTTCTGAGGGACGTTTCTCAAAAAAAAACTCCCCCAAAATTATTCCTTTTCCTCACTCCACCAGCTCCAGAATGTGAATGTCATCTGGCCAGATGCCCAGAACTAAATACAGTGCTCTAAACAAGGTCTCACAAGTGGTTTGCACAGGAAAAGAAAGAGACCACAATAGCCAGATACTTTTTTGACTTTTAAATGGTTCTTTTGCACTTTTTTTTTTTTTATTTTTGGTATCAAAAATGATGGTTTTGGCTTCTACTTTGTATTTGCTAAATAGAAACCTGTGCTTTCCAGGAATTAACTCCAGGGCTCCTCAGTGCTGACTTTGTTGAAACATACATGCTTGCAACGTGAAAACAACCCAGAACCTTACTGGTTTTGCTTTCATGCTTGGTGTGTGTTGCATATGCTGACATTCCCTTCTTAACTTGACTGTGGATCTGTAGCCTTGTCTTCCTCTAAATCTAAATCCTTTGTTTAGTATTTTCTCCTAAAGGATGATGATTTTTGAGCACATGCCAAAAATCATGGCATTTGAGTCTTTAAGTGCATTTGAGAGTGAATGTGGCAAGGTGCTGCTGTGTACTCCAACTTTGTGAGCCTTGTTTTAATTTTAACTCAGGAATTTAAAAAGGCCTGGGGATGCCTGCAGTCAGTTTTGGATCTGGCTTGTATGGGAATCTGCTCACTGTCTTTTGGAAAGAAGTTCAGTTTTTTAACTGATTTTTTTTTTTTTAATGCAGCCACAAACCAAAACCATAACCTTCAGAAAGATAAACATGCATCCTCGTGCCAGCTGGGGCCTTGGCAGGCTTTGTGCTGCATAATTTGCTGAGACTGTAATTTTTTTTCAAAAAGCAGTTAGATATTGGCAGCTATGAAATGTCAGCCCCCAGTTAAATGTTGTAATAAGTTATTTTAACTACAGCTGGAGATTTAAAAAAAGAATAATTTACTCACAGCATTCTTGGTGGTTAATGCAAGAAGAAAAATCAGACTTTGGACACACTGAAGAGCTTAGGAGAAGGAAGTAGGGTTCTTGTGATGTGTTTGCTAAGGGCCACAACTGTCTGGATGCATGACTAGGAACCTTTAGGGTGCTCTAGGTTATTTAAGTTGTGTATACACCTGTGCCACAGCATATCACTAAATTTTTACTTTGGTTTTACTAGATTTATCTAGATACAGCTGTTAAAATGATGGTTGTTTTGGAAGTTTATGAGAATTCAGTTTTGGGAGGTGGAAGTAGAAAATGTGCTGGGGACTTGAACTTGAATGACTTAAATAGTAGGTGCAGTAAAACTCATCCTGAAGTTTCTCTGAATCTGTGTTAGAGCTGGGAATTTCTGGTGAGGTCTTTGTAAACTTAAACTTTAGGAAATGATATTTGAGGAGTTAAGTAGAAAGGCTCAGTTCTAACTTGTTGGTGTTCTTAATTTATGTAGTATAGCCTCTACAAACTGTAGTGCTTGGAATTTTTAGCAGAGGGAAAAATGAGTTCACCATCAAGCCAGCAGCTGGCTTTCCTTTGGATAGTTCAAAGTTTCTATTTAGTGATTCCATAAAAATTCTTGGTTCTTGTTTGTTACACTGATGGATGCATAGCTCCTCCACTTTGGCAGGAAGCCCTACATAGATATTTTCAGCATCTGTTTTGCAGTATGTCTCTTTAAATGTTCACCTTTATTGCAATTTTTTCCCTAGAATATAATGATCTGCCAGAGTAAATATTTGGTTTGTTATAGTGCAGGTTCATTTTTTGATGTTTATATGGAAAATATTTTTTCATCCCTTGGTATTTCATGAATGCTTGGGCATATGTTAGCTATCACTTATGGTGATACACCATGATAGCTGTGGTGTGTTTCCATGTGGTTTACAACAGCTCTGGAAGCCAGAGAAATGTTTTAGCTGGATCCTGTGGGATTTGATCCTTGCTGGAGTGGTGTGCTCTCTTGACAAAGACACTGGGCACCTTCCTGGGCTGCTGGTGGCCTTCTGTTTGCCATTTCTCAGAGAACCATGGCTTTCACCACTCCACAGTGAGCCAGAGGAGGCAGCTGCTTTTTTACTCCTTTTTAATGTGGCACCCTGAGAGCTATGCCTAAATTCAACCTTTTCATTAAGGTTTACTCGGCAAGGAGTGCATAACAGTGTGGCAGTTCCACTGATGCTCTGTGTGTTGCTTTTCATTGTTTTATGTGTTCTAAGACATACAGTGGGAACATACAGAGTTGGTTTGCAGTAGTTACTATCAATATTGTGACTAAATTGTGACTAGAAGAATGTTAACTCATATAATCTCAATAATGTTCCTCCTGCATCACAGGAGTACAGAATGTAAAACTAAGAAAGTCTTGGGGTTAGCTGGGTAGTAGGTTTAACTGAGGATTGCTGGATTGAGACCATAACTTGGAAGCAGTGAATTGAAGAAAGTAGTCTCAATATCAAGGTTGTTTCATACCACCTTTTCCTTCACAAAGGCCTGTGTTCATCAGTTTGGTTAAAACTGCTGCTAGGAGGCAATGCACCAGTCATGATGAGAAAACTCTTGGGGTTTTTGTTTCTGGGCCTTCCAGTTCCCACATGCAGGTGGGTGTTGTGTTCCTGCACAGTTCTGTCCATGAGGATATTTCCTCTGCTGCATGGGATCAGATTGCAATGATGCTTACAGGCATTTGCCCTGTATCAAGGCAGGGCATGCCCTTGGGCCCTACAGAATAGCAAGACGGCCTTTATTTTGCTAGTGGAAACCTTCCTTTGGAACATTTTGCTGAAACTTGGTGCATTAGGAGGAAAAGAAATCCAAGAAAGGGAAATTGTAGGTTCAGCTCATTGGCCAGTAAGCTTTCCATGCAGTGTTTGCACACTATATATCTAATTTTAGCTATGAATTATCCATCAGTTTTTCTCTGTTTGTGCTTTTCCTGGTTGATGCATTTTCTTAAAGTAGCACTAATTCAGGCCAAGAGACCATGTTTAACTCTGGAAACTAGGGAGAGGTCTAGAGAAAGATAAAACATCAGGACTTGTCACTCACAGGTTGGATACGTGGTCTCTGACATTTTTATCTCTGACATCATGGTCTTTGACATATTACACACTTTTTTAGTCTGGGGTTACAAACTCTGAAGAGTAGCTTGTGTAAAGTTTTGGCAAACTTGATTGTGTATGATGCCTGCAGGGGTGACTCTTCCAGCATTTTATGGAATCTTTTCCTTCTATTCATCCACTGTCTGGTGGCCAGCACAGACACCTGGTTGTCAGTGGAAAGGCTTTTGTCTCAAGCCGGCCAGCTTTTAACTGGAGGCAGCATGGTTGTTTGCTTGGCTATTTAAACCCATTTCCAGTCTTTTCCCTGCCTTTCAAATAGTCATTCACCACAGCAAGGCTTAGAGCTTCCTCTTACAGATCGATTTCAGCAAAGCTCCTGCCCCATTGAGTCCTTGAGCCTGTGGTGTGTAAGTGTAGGCTAACTCCAAACTGCACATAAAATGGTCATCACTCAAAGGTCAGATCTTCCAAGGCTGCCTGTGAATGTCTGGGGCAGTTGGCAAAATTATAATTTCTTAGGGAGAGTTTCTTATATTACAGCCTTGGTGGTTGTAGAATGGTAAATGGAACTGTTAATTTTACAGGCCTGAGTGTGATAGAGTAATTTGTGTGTAGGTGTGAAATGTGTTTGTGCAATGTTTCTGTGTGGATTCACTGTGTGCTTTAGGACATTGGAGAGAGATGTTTTTGTGTGGCAAGGTGCCAAGCGGCATGACAGTTGTTTGAAGGTGCTGCTGGGCTTGGAATCTATTTCTGATCAAGAGATTGTCACGCAGAAACTGCCAGAAGTTCATTGAACATGCAAGTTTCAAACAAGTAGCTCCTGCTGCAGAATTCCGCAGTGCTGGTACCATGGGGCAGCCAGTGTTTGCTGTGCACAGAAACCGTGGTGGGAAGCTTAGGCTAAGGCATCATTGGCAGGATGGACAGAGCAGAGGGGGAAGCTGATGCCAGCTCCTTGCTGGGCATTGTTCATGTTCACCTTCTCCAGCAGGCAGGAACAGAACTTTGCAAGCAGGAAGAGATGCAGGACAGCAGTCCTGGCCACTTGAGGTCATGGTCCTCAAACTTGTTTTCTCCTTGATTTGCCCTTTGGTGCTGTGGTTTTGGAACAAAGGCAGACTGACTGGGAACAAAAAGATTAATTTTAGGGTTGGATTGAGTTCCCCTAGCTCAGTCACAGCAGGTCAAGTGACTCAAGAGATTTGTGACTCCCCAGGGACATGGGTTTGCGTTTGTGCAGGGAATATGTCATAGCTGAGGTACAGAGGACAGAAATGGACTTGTTGGTGTTTATTTTTAGAGTGTTTGATAGACCTGGAAGTTGTTGAATTTATACAAAGAAGCTCCATAAAAATAACTGGCACCAGATGTAGAAGCAATAAATGAATGGCGTGTTAAGTCTTGAAACTGTGGTATGTAACCTAAGAAGTATTTTCACCTATTGGCATCTTCCTCTTTATTATCTGCAGAGCGAGAGTGATGGAATTTACTAGCTGTTAAACAATTTAATTCTTCATTTTTAAAAGGGCTCATTAAATGTGTATCTCACTACACTTAGCCTGAGCTGGTTGCCAATGTTTATTGCTGGCAGTCATGGAAATCTTTTGGTACCAGTGTGTCAGCAAGAATTAAGCCCTAGGAAGCAGCCTGTCACCTGACTGCTGCCTTACTTGTGGGTTTGATTGCATTTGGTTCAGATCTGAAAGAAAGAAAGTGACACCAGCAGACTGTCTGATCTCTGTGCATAACATAACCCCCCAGTACAGTGAATATGGGGAATCACCAGTGTGTTTGGAATGCTCTGCTTTTGGCAGTACTTGGACCCAGTTTCACCATTTCAGCAAATGAGGTTTATTGCCTTCTAAAAAGCCTATTTCAAAACACAGTATCCCAGGAGAGAAAAAACAAATTGTTTACACAAGCAAACTAAGAGAGAAGAGCTAAACACCCACGCTTCTTTCTTCAGGAGTTCCCCTGCTAAGAGTTTCTATGAACTCATTAATCCAGTGAGGAAGGAGAAACTTTTTAGTTCTAATCAATTGGGTCTTGATGTGACTGCTGATGGTGCTGAGGAAGGAAATTTGGTTTTGATGATATCCACCATTCAATTGGGGGATCAAAAAGAGGTTAGAGGAGGGAAAAGTGCTCATCCCAAAACCTAGGGAGGACCTTCATTCCTCCTAGTCTGGAAGGGGACAGCCTGGGAGAGGCTTTAGGCTGTTCTCCTCACAGTTAGAGCCACCTGGTGCTGTGGCATCAATTCCTCCCTCTCTGTCAGTGGGCTGTATGTGTCCTGGCCTTTCAAGGGACTGGAGGAAAGAAGCAGATGGGGAATTACTAAGGTGTGATGATCTTGGTCCACCTTCTTAAAAACAAAAGTGATGGAAGAAGGGGAAGGGATGAGAAGGCTCCTCAGACCTGCATAAAATGAAGGTGTTGTGGAACATACAGTGTCCGTCTTATAGTGGGAGGTGTCCCTGCCCATGGCTTGGGGGTGGAACTAGATGGCCTTTAGGACCCCTTCCAACCTAGTTGGTTCTTCTGTGATTCTATGAATATGAAATCCTTCCTGTCTGGGATCCTTATGCAGGTGGCTGGGAAGAAACAGGTAGAAAAGGAGAGGAGCTTTAGTAGGAAGTAGAAAACAGTGAAAACTGAGAAGCAGGAGGGTTGGATTGGTGGATGGAGACCTTACAGGTTCAGGGAAGGAAGCTGGCAGAGCCATGAGGCTTCATCATCCCCAGGGATTCAACTGCAAGAATGAAAGCAAGCTGGGTGTAGGGACTGTGGCAGGGGAGTCTGGGGCTGCTCAGGATCAGCAGAATAAGAGGATGCTGCTGGAGATGGGAAAGGGGAAGAGGGTTGGGAAAGCAGCAGTAACCTTTGCACTGCTGATGAATTTACAAGTCAGCTGTTGACAGAAGGTGATGGGGTTATCAGGGGGAAGAGTTGCAGGGAGAAGTCTGAGGGAAAAATTGTGCTTGGGAGGAGGATCAAGAGGAGCCCCACGAGGACAGGAAGGGTGACCTGTGCTTACGTGACTTTGGAGTTACACAGGTTGGGAGCCGAGCCAGGAAGTTTGGTTCAGGCTGACATTGCCAGTCCCATGGTGCACGCAAAGAAAACAGGAAGAGGAGTGGAATTAACTTGAGACAGATATTTCAACAGCCATCAGTTTTGAATTTCCTGGGTTTCATTGCTGTGTGTCATAACCTTGTTTTTACTATTTAAGATTTTTTTTTCCATAAAGAAATAGGATGGAAGGAGAAATATTTAAGGCTCTTTATCAGAGTCATATGTTATTATTGATTTTTCTCTTTTGCTTGGTGAACATATATTTGAAATGAAGTTGCACATTCTAAATATTTGAATATTTGGAACTCCCTTGTCCCTCAAAAAGAAAACATCTCCAAGGTGAGTCCCTCCACCTCTCCAGTCCTGCAAATAAACAGAAGTTCAATAGTTGTATGAAAAAAAAAGAAAGCTTAGTATTTCAGAGCATAGTTGGTCAAAGTTGTGCATGGATTTTATAGATCAGTCACTCTTTATAACCAGTCTTATAGACCTGGTTGTTATGATGAATATAGAAGTGTCTGAAATGATTTTGAGAATTTCAAATGACCTCCTGATTTTTCCAGATAGCACAATGCATGGTATTGCTTTTACCTGACATATCTGCAGACTTGGTTCTGAAGAACTGCTATATTTCCCTATTCATGCCCTTCCTCTGACCCAACTAGATCCTCTAACAGGCAAGAAATAGACTGTGCAAATAGAATTTTTCTCTCCAGGATTTGATTTGTGGGTTTGTTTTGGTTTTTAACCTCCTAGTAACACAAAATAAGTGCAGGCATTCCATCTCCTCTGGTGTGTGTATGCACAGCTGACAGGAGAGTGACAACGTGTGCTTTGGGTGTATCCTGCTTGCTGTGTTGGCACACTCGTGCAGCAGTGAGCTGGCACACATTCATGGCTCAGTCTGCTTTTTCCAGTCTCTTATAGGAACAAATGACACATTCTGAGTTAGTGGTGGCTTTTCTTGTTACATGGACTATCCTGGTGTGGAGAGCAGATGACCTTGGTTTAACTAATGCAAGATTTTCTTGGAGTCTCTTCCGTGCATAAACCAAAACAAACAGGTCAAGACATAAGCACTGGTCTTTTGAAGTTTTTCTAGTGAAAATATTTTCTTTTGTTCATTGAGAAATAAATCTTCTCCTTGGTACTCAGCCTCATGGTTTGCTGTGTTGGTGCACCCTCGAGGGTGTGGAACCACATTAGAAGTGTGCTACAAAAAGTGTTTCTTAAATCTGCAGCATTCTTCAAAAATTAGGAGTGAGTGCTTAGTGAAAAAAGAAGCAAACTGTCCATCATGTCTGATGTCCAGCTGTTTAAAATAAACAGTGCAACCACAAAAACTCACGTGATCTTCCTCATGCAGTCTGCTGGATTGCATTAACCTCTTGGTCAGAAAGCACTAGTGCAAATACAACTAACGACAAGCAAACAAAATTGTTATTGAACAGAAAGCAAATCCGCCCCTGCAGCTGGAGTGCCCTCAGGTTAGTCACTTGGTGTTGTTCAGGATGTGGAATGCTTTGCATTCTTAAACAGGCAGCTTGAAAATGGATCCTTTCAGAAATTTCACTGCCTTCACACTAGGTGACCTACAACACTTAGGGTACTTGCTTTAGGGGTGAAAAATCAGGTTACATCACTGCAGTTTTTCCTCATTTGTTTAAACTTGGATAAATATTTGCATATCACTTACTAGGTGAGCTGCCCAGGGTATTTTTAAACATTTCCCAGTGGTAGATAAATAATAGTTATGGTTTGTTTAGATTGTCCCTGTAAAAAACATACATCCAAATTTTTATCCTTCCTATTGATATGTAGTTCCAACAGTATATTAATTTGTTTGCTCCAAGTTTAGTTGTTCTTTTTCCCACAGTTTTTTGTGCTTGGGGGTGTGTCATTTGCTAATAAATACAAAGTTAAAAGTCTGATTTATTAATTGTTTAAGCTGATTATGCTTTATAATTATTATTTAAGCTTTATATTATATTATTGAAGCTGATATTATGCTTTTTGACTTAATGCTTCCTTTTGGGTTATGCAAATTTAGCAATTCCATTGTGATGAAACGTAAAAATGGGTTTTGGAGCAGTGGAAGTCTCCCCCCGCTGTGAAACTGAGAAAGAAAAATTTATGCTTTTCCTCTGATATTTTGGTATTGCAAAAGAGGCAAACAAAACAAACCAAAACCCCACCAAGAATAATGCCCACCCTCCCCAGCACAACTTCCCCATTCCTTCCCCTTCCCACTCTGTGACGTCTTTGCAAAAACCAGAGGTTAGAAGGGGATTGCAGAATTGAGCTGGTCCAGCCCTCCCTGCAGGCTGATCAGGGGCTTGGGACCTTGTCCCACTCCTCTGCTCCCACCTTTCTTTCCTGTGCTCGTGTCCTGGTGACACTGAGGGGTTCCTGTGAGTCACCCCTGTTTCCAGTGTCTGGAATTGTCATTTCTGAGGGGTTCACTCAATGAGAAAACCCTCTGACGTAGGGCAGTGCTGTTCTCAGTTTTCATGGGGAACAAAAACTAATTACACATCAAAGTTCTCACCAAATGTGAGGCCCATTTCTTAAATCACAAGAGTGCATAAACTCTGGTACTTCTGGACTGCGCATAGACCAGAGAGGGCACATATGCTTCCTGGAATCCCAAAATGAATCTTTCTGTTTTAAATACAATGCTACACTGTTTAGGTTTGTCTCCTTGGTGCTTGTGAACTTAGTGTTTGGTATAAAACCTGAGTTTCTGTGGTCCACAAAATTTACTATTTCATGTAATATGCTGAAAGTGTGAATAAAGAAGAAAGGGTGAAATTATTCCTAACTAATGCTAAGGGCTAAGGTGAGAAGTATCCCAGGTGATTACATCTTAACAGTTTTGTTTAAGAAATTTCAAGTACGAGCCTTTACCATGGACTCAGCTGAAATAAAGCAGTCTATATTTAACTTAGTGTACTCGGCTCAGAGGAAGAGCAGCCTGTGTACTGGAAATGAGCAGCTTCTGTCACTGGGAGCTATCCAAAAAGCAAGGTGCCAAGTGTGGTGCATTTCTGATGATCTGACTCCTCAGTTAATAGCTAAACCATTAGATTAGTGGCCTTTACATATTATCTTTTGAATGTGTCACACAAAGATGAGCATAAGGTCAACACCAGAATAAAGAGAGGGGTGTTGGTTCCCTGGTTAATCATTGGTCTGTGCTGAAGCTGAGGTGCCCAGCACAAGCTTTTACATGGAGCTTGGAATAACAGCCCAAGGGGCTCCTGATCTTACAGATTCTTCTTGCACACCATGTAATGCCCTGTGCTAACTCATTCCAGTAATTATGGCCATCCATGCAAATATTTCTGTTGATTCTGTGAAATGCAGGATGTAGTTTCTTTGGCATTGGCTGCCTCCTGAACAGCAGTTTTTGCAAAACGTTTCATAGGGAATAATGAAACCATTGCTTACTATTATAAGGAGTTATTTTCTTACAAACAGATACCTGTTAAGCATATTGGTGATGCAACAAACACAACTAGAAAATGCTATTGCATAAAAGAAGATATATTTGTCATTGTTTGTGGTATACAAACTACTTCACATTTTTCCTTTTTTTTTTTTTTTTAGTAATAAAGAGCCTAAAAGATATTTAGGGCTTTAAAAATCACAGGTTTTGCAGTTCCTTTAAGATCACTTTTCTGTCTTGCAGTCCATGTCTCATATTTACTTTTTAGGTGAAACAACTTTTAGATCTATCTGCCATTATTTCCCATTTGTGTCCACGTCTCATATTTACTTTTTAGGTGAAACAACTTTTAGATCTATATGCCATTATTTCCCATTTGTGTCCACGTCTCATATTTACTTTTTAGGTGAAACAACTTTTAGATCTATCTGCCATTATTTCCCATTTGTGTCCACGTCTCATATTTACTTTTTAGGTCAAATAACTTTTAGATCTGTCTGCCATTGTTTCCCATTTGTGTGTTGCTTTAGGTGAACAAATGCAATCCTTTTCAATGAATTATGTGAAGAAGAATTTATCAAAAGGATTTCTGTTCCCCTAGCCCTGAATAGAGAATTGCTCTTACTGGAAATCAGCTGAAGCTTTTCTGGAAGCATTGAGCAAAATGAGCACAGGCTTTGATGTAGATGAGACTCTGCCACAAGGAAGAAATGTGTTAAGGTGGGACAAGGGGGAGTGGCTTCAAAGTGACGTGTCCATCTAGATGTAGGTGCTGAACCCCGTGTCCCTTTGCATTAAAGTGTCACTAGGAATTCTGGAGTTTCTCCAGACTGTGAATCTAATATTGTAATTCATACAATTACTTTTGCTTGCTTCTCCCAGGAAGCACAGCTCTACGTTAAACTTTTTAAAGATGTTTGAAAACACTTGTGAATGTTATTCTTTTTATTATTCAGTGGTTTTGGCAGGAATAGTAAGTGGAAATTACAGAAATACTGCAAGAAACATTAGTTTTTGTGAGGTATGTAGCCAGGGAATTTGGGAAGAATAAAAACCTTCTGAAAGGTTATCCAAATCAAAGTCAATCTCTTCCTATATTTATTTCCCTGACATTTCCAGAGGCAAAACAAGACATGAATGTATCAACAAACAATCATTCTCTTATAAGAGACTTGGTAGTATCCTCCATGACTGAATGCTGTGCCAGAGGAAATGACTTGGGGTTTTATTCCCTTTCAGTAATGTGGAAAGTATGCCATGGGAGCAAGCAGGAAGAGGTTGTTTAGTGGAGGAGAGGAAGAAGAAACTTGGGAAGGGGTGCAGAGGGACCGTGCTAGCAGCAAACAGAGCTCTCCTGGTGGGGTGCTGTGCTTTTGCAACATGCCCTGCTCATACAAAGCTCTTGTAGGAAGCTTTTTTGAGGATTGGCTTTTCTGAGGCAGTCAGTGTTTGCATAACTGTGTGCTTCTGCTGGAAAGAGTGATGCCATGTCTGCTCTTGTTGATGGGAGCAGAGCCAGGATGAATCTTGTGCCCTTCAGATGGGATTTTCAGATGCTTTCATTTCTGGATTTATGGCTTTGTAGATAAAAGAGGTGGATAGACAGCTGGGAGTGAGACAGTGGATCTGCCCAAAATCTGATGGGACTTAAAGTCTCTCCTGAGAGTGCTGTACTAAAACAAGTTCAAAGTAATAACTCCTATTTATCCTTTAGTCTCATAAAAGGCTGCCAGCACATAGGATCTGGAACCAAGGGGAAAAAATAAGCCTGCTGGCTAAAGATTGATTGAGGCAGGAGTGATGACAGGCTGAAAGCAGATGTAGCAAGATCAGTGGATAAATCTGGCAGTGATGTTCCCACTTTATGCCATGACTGATGCATAGACTGGATCACTGCCCCTGGAATTCAGTCTGTCCAGCTGGGTTTCTTGTCACAGCCCCTGAAGATCAGTCTGTGCTGGTCACAGCTTCTTAAACACTGGCTTGTCCCTCATGGTGATGTGGAGTGTCCTTGGAGAGCTGGCTGTGATTTAGCATCACTGTTGTGCTAAGCCAGATGAGCAGCACTGATAGAGTTTACCTGTGACCCCCCTCACTGCCTCTGGAAAGTTGCAAATTTCTGTTTCCTTTGCAGTTTATGAAGACAGCATTGTTTCCTGAAAAGGATTGCAAGCAGTCACTCATGGCCCTTCTGCCTACATGTAGGGAATGGCTTTGTAAAATCATCTTTACACCCAGGGCAGAAATACTGACTGAAGTACTCACTGACCTCATAGTGGTGGCTTTCTTCAGGGAGCAGCTCACACAAACACATTATTATGTTTAGGTAACAAAAAACAGTATAAAGAGTGCTTGAAGGAATATGAGGGTGAGGGAATTTTTTGTTATTTGCAAGGTTTTTAAAACTCTTTAAAAAAAATGGCAAAATACAAAAATCCGCCAGTGTGTAAAGAGTTCTACTTTCCATTTTTGCTGTATGTCTTACTTGTTTTCTACAAGTAATGTGCCCTTGCATTACTTGAATTAAAAAAAAAAATGAAAAAAAACTGTAAACCCTTTCTGCAGCCGGAAGAATGATGGAAATTAGGATTTCTTTTTACATAATCCCCTCACATTTTGCTTGTGGATACAGCTGTGTTAACACAATGCAACATTTGAGTTGAGAGATCTGCCAGATCCTGGCACCAGTGATAGTTTGCAGACTGAAGGTCTTATTTGATAGATTTTCAAAGTGATACTGTGCTCAGTTGTATCTGTGTTCCTGGAAGGAGGCTTGCAGTCAGCTTCTCAGAGGAAATACTTTCAAAAGGAAAAGTTTAATTTTGCCAAGATTCAGATAAGGTCAGAGTAATTGGACAAACCAGGGCTTTGTAGGTTAGAGATGAACACAGCCTGCTCCCTGGGACTGGCAAATGCACTGGGAGAACAGGGAAATGAACTGCATGAAGATGATTACATTTGCTGAAAATCTGAAGTACTGTGTATATCACTTGGCACATTGTCAAGTGTAGAGTTGCATTTGAGGAGGGTGGTTTGTTTTTACTTTTTTTTATTAAGTAAAATGTATTTATCCTTCCCGTTTCTGGTTTCTACTTTAACCCACCAGAAAATGGGTTCACCAAATTAATTTTAGTTGTTTTAATACTGTGTATTTATAAATTGCTGTAAAAATTGATCGTAATATGATGCTAATAGGTTTTACAAGTACATCTGTAGCAGCTTCTCCCTAGCTTCCATGCTTTTCTGTTATGGGGCAGTAGGGATTGTATTCCAGCTGTATCCCATGCTGGCCAAGGGCATGCTCTGACAGGTAGCAGCCAGCATTAGTTCTGACATCAGTGACCTTTGCCAGCTTATACATAAGTCTGGAGTGATATTTTCTCCTGTGTTTTCTTGGCTGCAGAACAGTAAAACCATTTCTTCATTTGCCTGAGGTAGTTTCTGTGAGAGTCTGTGCCCAGTGATTGCACAGCCCTTACAGGCAGAGAATGAAAGAGGGCAGACTGAGTTTCTTCAGTGGGGTAACTCACATTTAAAATGCAGGAAAAATAAAAAGGTGATAATTCTGTGGGTCAACCAGCAAAAGGAAAGCTGTCAATATCTTCCTTCAGTGGTGGCATACATGGAGTCTCTTCCTGCTGTCTTTTTGTCTTGTTAGGTTGGCCAAAAAATCAAAAATCCTGGTTAGGAACTAAGGAACAGGAAGCTAGTGCAGTTGGACAGCCTTGATTCCTTAGGAAAGAGAAGAGTTGGGATTGTGGGAGGATTGTGGGCAGGGAGTTTGTACAGATTGCTGTGGCTGAGCTTGGGGGAGGCAGAGACAGACTGTTTTGTCTTTGCTAGGAGTTTGGGCTAAAGAAAATGGGATGTTTTGCTTTGTAAAAGCAGGATTGGAATGAGAGGATTAAAGGGAAGGATCCTGAAAAGTCCAGTGAGGTGGTCTTGTCACAGACATCTTTGATGAAAAATCCTTTTTTTAGGATTTTTCCTCCTGAGAAGCTGAGAGGCCTCAGGAACAAATTGTAAACATTGATTATCTGCTGCTGTGGAATGCAACAAGTAAATCTTTGATTGGCCCATGTTGGTTGTTTCTAATTAATTGCCAATCATGAGCCACAAGCCTTTGTTATCACTCTTTCTATTCTTAGCTAGCCTTCTGATGAAATCCTTTCTTCTATTCTTTTAGTATAGTTTTAATGTAATATATATAATAAAATAATAAATCAAGCCTTCTGAAACATGGAGTCAAATCCTCATCTCGTCCCTCATCCTAAGACCCCTGTGAACATGGTCACAGTGGTCTAATATAGTTAAGTATAAGAACATACCAAAAAATCTAAATAAAATTGCAGTAGAGGGAGTAAAGCAGGAGCTGTTTTGATGAAGAGTCAGAAATCAGATTGCATACAAGCAAGTGAAAGGTGCTCTGGCATTCCTGTGTGAATGAAAACCAGCAGGAGAAGGAAATGGAAGACAGATAAAAAGCACCTGTTTTTTTGAAATATACAGTTTGCATGAGCATGAGCATCATGCAGTAGCGTTGGACTTGAGGGAGGTTTTCCAAGCAGACAGATCATGGCTTGTCCCTGCCCTGTCCTGTTGGTCACACACAGGAGCTGCAGGAAGGCAGTGCTGTGGGTAGGGAGTGTCTGGGAGAGCTGGGACAAAGCCCTGGGACACAGAGGAGGCTTTTCCCTCCAGATGGCCAGGCAGAAGGAATGAATTACACAGTGAGCTGGCTCCTGCAGCCTGGTGACATTTCCATGTTGGTTTCTGGGCAGGCAGCACCTGGGCAGTGTCTGGGTGAATCTGCCTCAGTGCCTGGAGCACAGGAGGAGGAGAAAAGGCTTCTCTCCAGTAGGTGCAGCAGATGACAAGCTTTGCTGACTTGCTCCATCTAGCTTCTCAGTCAGAGGATGGAGATTTTTTGTTTCTGACAGCCTCATGCTGTCCAAATTCAACAAGGACAGCTTCAGAGCAGTGGTTTCCCAGCCTGCCTTGGATCTGAGTAAGATCAGATGTGCACAGCTATGGAGAGAAATGGAGCCTCCTGACAGTGGGTTTGTTTTTCTGCAGCTTTTTCTGCATTATATAGAAATAACTGTCAGCTCCAAGGTAGGAGCCTGCCCCCAGGTTTTGGGGTGTTGCACCCAGCCTGGCTGTCCATTTACCAGCAAGCCCTAATATCTTGTGTTATTGAAAAAGAAGTATCTGCACCAAAAGAACCCTCCCAACAAACACAAAGAAGCCCAGCAGTGTTTCCCATTGTGCTGATTTTAGTCAGAAATACTAAAACCCACTCAGACATGAAATATTATTTAGATTACCCTAAATTAGTTTGAAATTACTTATAACCATGAAAAGTGGTGGAGATTGAGGCTGTGTGGAGCTGAGAAGAGCCCAGCTGAAGCTCAGGGTTAAGGTCCTACTGATAGCAGTAATGTTGCATAAACAGTGACAGTAATAGAAGTTATGAAGAGATTTAGATTAGTATATTTAGAGCTCCAGAACCTCTTACAAGTGAAATAAGCAGTGGTTTTGTTTGAGGCTTTCTTCTGACTGGAGTCATACCACTCTTTGAAGTACACAAACTGTGTGTGAGTGTGTTCCTTCCTCTGTGCATTTGAGTGGAGAATGTAAAAATACCAGCATGGTCTTGTTTTGGTAACAGGATTGCATGCAGACATCCCTGTGGTTAAATTGGAAAAAAAAAAATAAAACCCATGAGATTTATTGTGAAGGGGTTGTTGTTTGCAAATGGAGTGATTAATGGCTGAGAATGGAGATGTACAGACAACTGCAGGATCTTGCTCATAACCCTCTAATGTAACTCCTTAACACTCTCAGGTGAAAATTTTCTTTCCAGAAATTGATCTAAAGAAGATGTTTTAAAAATATATAATTTCTTATGCTCCCCAGAGGGGACCAGCTGTTCTGTCCCCTTGTGTATGTGGCAAATGAGGAGACAGAGCTCAACTCATTTAATAGCACCTGCAAAACCACCCACTGAACATCATCTCTTATGGGATTATGCAGTCAAGTTATTTAAGCACACTTCTAGCTCAAGAAACACAGTTCACAATTCTTTAGAGCTTCACCAGGAGTGTATCCTTTAAATAAACTGATTTAGGAAGAAAGTTGGAATTTTTTATTTTTAAATTTTTTTCTGGCACTCTTTTTAGTCTTCTCTTGCTCATTCCCCAGTGTTTGGTTTTCACAACAGTGCAGAATTCAAGATTTTACTTTGAGCCTTCAAAGTTTGCAGACTCTGCTTGGAAAACTGGCATGTTGCTGAGCTTCCTGCCATGGCTGCTTTTGGAAAAATGTAACCAATTCTAGTGCTTTTGTGGTAGGACCTCTGGAAACAAGATGAACTATTTAAAGCCTCTTGCTACATATTAAAACTAAAATGTTTCTTTGCTCCTGCTTGTACCTCTCTGTTTCCTCAAGTACTTTTGTTTGACTGTGTTTTTCGTTTAACCCTTCTGCCTTGGTCTTCCTCACTCCTGTCAATTCTTTCCCTTAAGGCATTAGAGGGAAGCAAAGCATGCATGTGTTTGGTGTGGGGTGTGTGTCAAATTTGGGGTTTTACCTGTCAGCATTCTCTGTCCCAGCTGCTTTGTTCTGCTCCATCTCCCTCTGCAGCCACACCACTGAACTTGGTGTTCACTGCTGCTGAAGCCTTTTATTTTAATTTCTGCTTGTATCAGATCAAAAACTGTGTCTCTGTCTCTATAATGTTTTGCACTTGTATTATTTGCCCCTTTTGGTAACTGAAACTTCCAACATAACTCCCTGCTATGTGGTTGGAAAATGTGTGTGCAAGGAAAAGAGTTAGGGTGTTAAAATACAGTCACAGCTCACCTGTAAAAATCCTAGGATGACTTTTTAGCCATGGAACTGAATCCTGCTTGGTTCAGAAGCTGATTCACAAATGACTGCTGTGAATTGGTTGTGACTTTAGAGGAACTCTGCTACTCTAGTTCAGATGGAGATCCCCCTCTTGATTTTCCTCACTGATGGATGCATTAGTGGATTGTGCTGGGTGTTGAACTGTTCCTTCAGTTTACCTGACAGCAGAAAATGCTGTTTCTTCCTAAATTTATCTTCAGTTCCTGACTTGAATATGGCTCAGTTGCATTTTAGAAATCTGAAGCAGCATTTTTTGGGGGTGTTTGGGCTTTTTGTTGTTGTTTGTTGGTTTTTGCTTTAATGGTAGAGTGTTTTCTCCCTTGTGGGTGATTTTAAACTGCTTTTTTTCCCCTCCTGATAAGTCCTGCTAATACTGTAATATTTGAGACTGCATTGTAATGACATCTAACATTTTGTTCTGTTTGTACTGCAGACTGAGGTCAAGTAAACAAAGAAAGCAATCATTATGTTTTAGCATTCTTTTTTAATGAGCACATTAAAATCGAGTCACAGCTACAGGATCAGCTGTGAAAAGAAGGGAGAGATACAGAGCTCTGAGTAACACTGTATTTTTGAAGCAGTTTATGGAAAAATAATGGACTGAAGGGATATGGAAGGACTCTGGTAGGAAATAAATGGCACGATGTTGTTGACAGGAAGGGTTTGGCAGAAGGCTTGTTGTGACTGTTTCTGTGGCTTAGAATTGCAGAGGAATTTCCTACAGACTGGACTAACCATGACAAAAATGTGTCTGCTTTTAGGAGATCAAGGCATACAGAGGAGTCTTCTCAGGGAAGATGTCGTCTTTGACCATGAGAAGCCGTTGTGTGGACAAAAGAGGAAGTTTCTTTAAGGTAAATGGGATACTTAAACAGAACATGAAATACTTGGGTTTATGTGAAATGAGCACAGCAGAATGTGCAGTGCTCTCTGTGATACATAGTAAGCCTTTTCTGTAAAAAGAGAAGTACTTACTGAGCACTTCTTTTTACAGGCAGATTTGTGGCTAAGATCACCCCCCAGTTATTTCACATGTATATTTTTTCTGTACATGGAGTAGAATATTTGGTGCAAAATAGGTCATGGCTTTCTTTGCTGCTAATGCTGAGAACATAATCTTTATTTTGCACAGGCATAAAATTATTGGAGGCTTCATAAACTAGATTTGTGTCACTTAAAGCTGTGGTACAGATTTATGATTTCCATTACTGGATTGAAAATTGGTTTCATTTCCTTGTCTATTTTGAGAACAACTGGCATCCCAAGAAGCCAGGCTGCACTAGGAGTTACCCACTGCAGTTTTCAAAAGATGATGTGCCAGGGTCACAGTGGCTGCCTTGCTGGGCAGGGTTTTGCTTTAGGCAGCCATCAAAATTCACAAAATTTACATCCCTTAGACTGTTCATCACTTGCTGTAGCTTCTTCCAGTAAAAGATATTGATGCTGCCATCTTGGGGTGCTGCTGTTTTCATTCCTTCTCTTCCTCTGGGGCAGAAATTTCCCTTGGGGAAATCTTTAGGAAATGAACAATCGTGGTTTCCTTTTGCCTTGCCCAGCAGTTACCAGGATCATCCAGTGACAGGAGCCACCTCTCAGTTCTGCAGCACACTTCAGCTACCTCTCATAACTCAGGAGTACAAACATCAGCCTTGTTGATAGCCAAAGAGGGAGAACAGCCCTATTTTCTAATCACAGCAAGGAATTCTCTCAGTTCCAAGAAATATCTCTAGGTCATCTCTTGCGTGTATGCTGAGGGACTCCTGATGTCAGATGGGACTGTAAGCAAGCACCCAGTCATTTTCTGCAGTCTTTGGGATTTCCTTAGGTAATTCTTATGTAGAAAAGAGACGCTGGAACAGCTGTTTTGTTCATGATGATGGTGGGGTTGCAGTTACTCTAAATGATTAGAAATGCAGTCTGCCTGGGCAATTTCAAGAAACATGGTCAGTTAGAAAACTAAGGTCCTACATTTTCTTAAAGACATCTGGCAGGGAATAAGATGCCTCCAAGCTCCTTTTCCTAGCCCTTGGAAGCTGCACTGTTGGACCATGGTTCTGAGCACAGAATGTGGGACTGGAAGCTGCACCCAGCCTGTGTGCAGTGCACCTGGTAGCTTGTGTGTGTGCAGTGAAATTACCTTTTATTTTCTCCTTCTGCCATGTGAGCAGAATTGTGACAACAGCTACATTTGTTTGCTACAGCTGAGCTGGTGAGCAAGCAAAATACTTGGCGCATCAGATTTTTTGAGTTTGCATTATTTTAATTTGCTTTGTCTGTCTGTGTTTAGGAGACCTAGTAATCGTGATATGGCCTTTTATCCCTGCTGATCTGTTCTTCAGGATGCTCTCCCACATGGGCAGACTGTCCCCTGTCCTTGCACATGGCTCTCACATTGTGCTTTTTAAGAAACCTTTACCATGTTGGTGTGCAGATTCTCAGGGCACTTAAATCTTCTTGAGGGAGTATCTTACCATTCTCAGCAACATTTGCCACAAAAATTGCTGACAAATACCAGTTGGGAAATTCCAACTTTATCTTTTCTTTTCTGGTTCTTAAGTAGTTCTCATTGCTACAGCTTCTAACCATGTCTTAGTTTTTTTTCACAGCCATTCTTTTCACTGTTTTGTCCCCATTTTAGACAGAGAAGAAGTCCCTATTTTTGACAGTACTGTCCCCATTTTAGACAGAGCAGAAGTCTGTAGTTTTAGAGGCTAAATTCTGTGGACTCTACACCTTGTGATTGGTGAATGCTCAGAGCCAGCAAGTAATAAGAATGAGGCAATGATGGGGTTTGTCTTGGATAATTCTGGGACTCAATAGCTTGCCAGTGATTACAGAGAGAGTCTGTGGTAAGGCAAGGGGCTGAGTATATGTCTCTGACAAATGTCCTCTTTACTGAAT
Source organism: Zonotrichia albicollis (assembly GCF_047830755.1). NCBI lineage: Eukaryota > Metazoa > Chordata > Aves > Passeriformes > Passerellidae > Zonotrichia > Zonotrichia albicollis. The sequence continues at coordinate 13,749,480 of NC_133821.1, forward strand.
TATCCTCCTGCTCATCAAAATGTTCCAGTGTTTACTGAACTGGCATCAGAGGTTTTATACCAGCAAAGCTTTTCTGTTCCAAAATCAAGCATCAGGTAAAACTTTGTTTCTGATGAATAAGATACTGAGCAAGGTCAGCAGCCCTGAGAATTCACAGCTCACCAGAATCTGCAGACGTGTATCAAAATATTGGATTGCATTCAGAGGCTTGCACAAGTTGAGCAGCAGCGTTCTCAGACGGGCTCATCTCTGGCACTCGGCCACCTCCTCACACAGAGCTCTCTGTGAGGGTTGCTACGTTCTGCTTATCAAAACAGGAAAGAAAAGATGTGATGCCAAAGAGGATGCAGGTCTCCAGAAAGAATGAAAAATGAGATGCTGGCAGGAAGGGGGAGTGGTAAGTGCTGAGGCTCATTTGTCCAGTCTGATTCTAATCTTGCTGTCTTCAACCCGTGTCCCCTTGCCCGATTAGAAGCACCCATCTTACCTTTTCCTCTTGAGTTCTTGTAAATCTCAGGGCTTGGAAACATTCTGCACTGGTCATCTTGGCTGACTCTTTTAGTGCTTCTCAGAATGATGGCAATTTTGTTAATTCTCTGTACAAGCTTATTTACATTTGAACACAAAGAGCAGGAATTCAGTTGTCACGCAGTTTTTTCTAAAAATGTCTGGGAGCAGACATCAAATCAAAACCACCTGTCTTCCTCTTGGGAATAGGAAACTCTTCAAGTCCAGTGAGTAATAAGAGCTGTAGTTATGCTGGGTTTCTGGGAGAGGCACTGTCTATATCTGGTCCTGGGCATGTCCTTGCTTTCCCTGATGCACAGGGATGTGAGTGTCAGTAGAGCAGCTTCACAAATGTGACTGGAACCCTTGGGAGTGACTTGCTTCTGATGAACACACATTTTTACTGCTTGTAAAACATCCTGGACGATGCAAAGCAAAAAATGTTGTGTTATGGTAAGGGAATGCTGAGGTGCCATGGTTGTGGGCTGTATGTAGAGTTCCACTGTCACACTTGCCAGCTCCCAAAAGCTGAGCTCAGTCTCATAGAGTTCTGAATCAATTGACAATAAGCAGAGTGTGGTGCTTTATGAAAGGAAATGCTGTGGTTTAAGATGTTTGCATTTCATCATTTCGTTCATGGATGTTAGGAATGTAAACAGTTAGTACATGGGTATTTGGCAATCTAGTGTTTAGGATAGATTTGGTTAGGCAGTACTGTACTGGGCTGCTGTGTGAATTCATGTTGCCTGAGTCATAATTATTATTTGGGTTTACAGCGGTTATACTGTAGTGTCTTTTGAATTTACAGAACTGTGCTTTATCAGAAATAAATTCCAAAGGAAAAATCATTGCACACAAAAATAGCTGTTTTATGATGTTATAGAAGATCTCATTTTAATTTTGTTTTTTATGAAATACTGCTTAATTAACCACCTGAGAAGATGTCATATTTCCAAATGCATTTTTCAGATAAACTTCCTCTTTCTATAGCATAGCAGGGTAATATCTATTTCACAGACCTAAACAAGATTTCTTCTGATTACTATTTAAGTCATTGGGTTCATGTATGCTGTTTTACACTAACAGAGGCCTCTGACAAATGTATACATCCACTTCTCTTGCACTTACTGTGTTGATTTCAAGTCTGTTGAAACAAAGGGATGAGTTTTCCCATTATTTCCAGCCAAAGAGGTACCATACTTGTTGCAAATAGAGAGGTGTCTTTGAAGAATTCTGATATTCTTAGCTTTGCACTAAAAAGGCAGAGCCTTCTGCTGCTGCTTGTTTCCTCAGGGCTGGAGCTAATAATAGTACATAGCCAGGATCCTTCCTGTGTTTTGTAGAAACAGGTTATTATTAACAGCTCACCTTGTGTGATGCTGGTCACCTGTGCATCATGTGTGCTGTGTAATCCCCAGAAGCTTCATTGGCCCTAAATACTGGGAAATGCTGTCATAAAATCATGACTGCACCTCACATTTTTGTAGAAAAATTCTGTTGTAACAGGATGGGTCAGGTAATTGCAAGGATACACAAATGATGTGACTCCATAAGATTTTTGTGAATCAAGGGAAGAGCAACTTTTTTTGTCATTAAAGAGAATTTAAGGAAAATTAGTTGGAAATTGCAGAAAATATTGGTGGTTTATTCTAGAAAAAAATGAGGGGTTTCTTCCTAGAGGTCAGTGTTTTAGTTCAAGTGGAGTTCAGGGTGGTAGGTGATTGGTCTTGGTTGGGTTGTGGTGTGTTCCATCCTGGGGAACTTCACAGGTCAGTCTGGGGTTTGATGCCACACTTTAACCTGGTTTCCTTGCCCAGAGTGTTGATTTTTTAGAGACTAAGAGTCTTTTTAGAGACTGATTTGTCATGGGGGCTATGTAGCACACCCAAGAAATGTAGCCTGTAGAATAGAATGTGAGCATAAGGCTGCTTGAAAGGTGCCATTTTGTGCAAGTCCTCTTTAGAAGGAGAAACAAAATTGCTAAACATGGAAGAATTCCTCTCAGGAATAATTTCTGCAGAGTTCTCTTCAAGGCAGGCATACAAATTCAAAAGCATTAAGATTACTTGGCTGTTAGCACATTTTGGATGAGAGTTCTTTGCCGAGAGTTTGTTTTCTGGGGGGGAGATGGGTTTTATCATAGCTCAGGTCAAAGCCTGCTAACAGAGTTAACTCAGTTGTATTTGGTTTCCTCTGGGTTATTGGTTTGCCTTTAATGTTGATTAGTTTCTCATTCTTCATTCTCTTATCTATCTCTTCCCAGACCAGGAGTCTTGGACTATGCCAAGGGTGATGTTTGGAGTTGACATTCATTAATTGTTGTTATCTTTTGTGTATTTTCTATTTTGTGTGCTGCTCCCAGTCTGCTGAGATGTTAAGCTCATCAGACCTTGTGGTGGAACAGTCCTTTGAAAAGAAACTTCAATTCCTTTCTTCCTGACTAAAGTTATATTAAAAAATGCTAAACTTCATATAATTTCCAACACTTTGAACTCTGACTTGGACAGAAGAAAACCCTTAGGGTGTGGGTAATGGTAATTCATTCTTACATAAGGTTCAGTTATTGGAGTTGGCCAGTTGTAAGCAGACTAAAACTTCATTTGAATTGATTGGAATAATGGTGTTCAGCAGAGGAGAGTGTGAATTCCTGGGGTGGAGGAAAAATTTCAATGTAACTATTTAGGAAAATGATGCCTACAATTCTTTGCAAATGCTGCTGTACTGAGTTGCCTGCCCTGAGTGGGACCCAGGCTCACACCTTCAGGGCAGCTGTGAAAACTGTTCTGACTTGGACCCAAAGCTGGTTTTGCTTGATATTCCAGGCTTTTTGTTTGTTCTGATGTGCAGGGGTGGTGGTAGAGATTGTTACATCACTGCAAACCTTTTATTGGCTTCCCTCCTGGTAGGAGAGAGGGAAATCTGTTAGGGTTTATAGGCTCTTGTGGTGGGCATGGCAAGCAAACTTGATGCATTGGCTACAAAGAAGTGTTCAAGAGAGCAGGCTTTGCAAATTTCATGGTTGGTTTCTGCTCAACAAAATGTTTCCCTGAAGTCTGGCTAGCAAATTCTGCATTTCTCACAATACAACCTCAGTGCTAATCTTGCCTACCTTAAAATGAGTTTTTGCCCTCATACCCAGAATTAGGTTGGTGTTCTACCTGAGCTGAAGGGTTGCAAGGCAGTTCTTTTTTAATTGAATTGTTGTGTTCAAGTGGAGTCCAAAACCTAATGTGAAAAGCAGCCACCCACTCCCTTCTTGCTTCATTGCTTTTCATCCTCCACAGCATTGTAATTCTGGATTAGTGTCCCTTCTGAAGTAAAACTCTTGTACATGGAATTCTTCTAATTTTTTTTTTGAGAAGGTAAAAGGTACAAACAGCTAAATAATTTAGTTCTTGTAAGATGTTGTATAATGCACAACTGCAAATTCAGTTGTGTAGGCTGCAAATTCAATCCATTGAAATTAAAAGGCTAACCAAACTGGAAGGTTTTGTTCTGGCACGGAACAGGAATTACTTTTCCTCTGAACCTTTAAACATGGCCCCAACCCTTACTTGTTCCTTTGCAAGGGGAAGTCCAAATAGGATACGATTTTACAAAAAAAGAAAAAGTTTGCAATCTCTGGTGACTAAACTTGCCCTGGCTTCTTTTCCACGCCTCTTCCACTCACTTGATGTCATACTATTTTTGTCCCTTTCTAGCTCATTGACACAATTGCCTCAGAAATCGGAGAACTGAAACAGGAGATGGTACAGACAGATCCCCCAGTGGAAGATGAATCTACTGATTGGCAAAGGTGATTAAAATGTTTATTTTCATGGTTCTGGAGAGTCTACCACAACAGGAATGTTTTCATTGTGCTTTCTTCTTGGGTGGCTTATGTCCTAGCAGTTTTCTCCCTGGCAGCATAGGAGGTGTAGATAATTTTGCTCTTGATCCAAGGAATTTGTCTTTGTGCAGGAGATTCAGTTGTTTGGTGTATTTGCCTTAATATCTTCTAATTGCAACTGAGCTTCACTTTGTTGTTAAAAGCCTTGGATACTGATGAATGTGTAAAGCAGGAAACTACTGCTATTATTACCATTGTCTGTGGCACAGCTTTGCTTCATGCTGTAAAGACAAAATGTGCATTGCTTCAAATGGCTTTTTGAAGATTCAAGATACAATAACATGAATTATTTGTGCCCTCAGGTTAGGAAGTAAAATATTGACTGCTATGAGCTGATGCATATGTGGGTTATGTGTTTAGGTTAATTTATATATGAGTAACTTGCACATAAAAAAAAGAAAATTATACCTTTGAGTGGGCAGAATGGGACCCCAACATTTTGGCTTTTCTTGAACACTTACATCTGCTAAATATCTGGAGGATAATCAATATTTTAGTCCTGGTGTTAACAAGAGAACATTTTTGTACTTACCTGAAATATTTGCTGCAAGAGGAAAGCCACCAGTGGTAGGTGTTGTGTTTTATCTGACTGCATGGTCCAGGCCAGCCCTGGAGCTGGTGGGCTTTGTTCTTCTAGCAGTGAGTTAATGAAGTGGAAAATTGTTTTTAGAATTACATCCAAGATTTTTAGCTCTTTTTCTTCCTGTGAATTCTGTTGAAATCTGCTAGAACTTAGAGCAAAGCATGTGTAGATTATTTTCAAAAACATTAAGCAGCAGCTTTGTTGGCCAAGTAGTAAAGAATGTCAGACAGTTGAACTAATTAAAGTTCTTGGCTATGGCCCTGGTTTAACATTACTCAAGTTTCAGAGCTTTTGAGAGTTCTTTTAGAGGGACAGAAAGGATATTTTCTTCATTTTTGTCAATTCAGCTAATTAAGTTCAGAGATCATCAGCTACTTTTCAGTAAAGAAAAGGCTTCTTGTGTCTTTGAATACATCATATGTATGAAAGGCTAAGGTCTACTGATTTAAAATCTTGGTGGAAGCACTTAGCTGGAAACAGTCAACTAAACCTCCCCATTTTACAGATCATGAGTTTTCTTTTTATTGATTTTTTTAACAGATTTTTAATCTTAATTTGTTAATCTTGACTGCAAAACATATTTTGGTTTAAGATAAAGTAAACCTAAAATAAAAATTAAGATAAAGATAAACTTAACATAAAAAAATGAATAACGAAATTTCCATGAAAAATAATAATAGCCATCAAAAAATATATTTTCAAGATGATAATGTGAAATATGAAGGCTGAATAAATGAGCTAAAGTCAAACCTACTGTGTCTACAAAATTCTGAACTGCCTGCTTCTATGTAAGGAAGAAGTTGTGTCAAAGTTGGTAAGTTAAGTAATTAGTTGTGCACTGACACCTTTTTTTTAAATATAGTGCTACAGAGCAAGATTATAGTAATTTCAACAAGAGTTTTCCAGAATTCTTATTTAAACTAGACACCTCACAAGGCTGTGTTTACTGTCATAACTTTATTTCCTTGGGGTTAATTTAAAACCTGGCAGTTAATGGAGTTTTCTTACTGCTTTCTGCTGTTCAGCAGTTGGTGTGTAGAAATGACCTTTGGATTTGCATCTAGGGATATTTGAGCTCAGTGGAATGTCCATTTTTCTTGCTCTTTTTCCACCTTAGCAGGTACCACAGCCACCCAGGGCAGTTCTGGAAAGGCATTGCAGAGCTCTCAGCGGAATTCAGAAAGATAAGGACATGAAATTGTGTGTCTGCAGCCTTAGTAGTGTGGTTTGAGGTTTTTTGTGGTTATGTGGTGACTTTCAGATTTATACTCCTCATCTTATATACTCCTTTATTTTGGGCTCATTTCTCCTTTCCATACAGTATGATTCCATACATACAAGACTGTGACAAGACTATGACTCCATTTCCTACAAGAATGATTCAAGGGCTCACTTTGGCTTGTAAAAGCCAGGCAAAAAAACAGGCTTGCAAAAATGTGTTTTAGGAGGGACTGTTTCAGTATCCCACTGTTTTGATGCCTCACTTTTTTCCTCTATTGAGACGTTTGTCTCAATAATTCAAATGAGTGGAGTTGTCAGAAAAGGCAATCAGTGGGACAGGTTTCTGTCATGCCATTCCAGTGACCTTTGAAAGAGTAACAAGAGAGCTCCTGCATGCAGTGGCAGCCCAGGAGCATGTGGGACAGGTCTGGTGGCACCTGGATGATCTTTTAGGTGACCCCAGGCCCTCTGCAAATCCATGTGAATGTCCATGAGGGGCCAGCTCTTCCTGCTGTCCTGGAGGGAAGACTGTAAAGCTCCAGGGCACTTCCCAGGGAATAGTTCAGGGATGCTTTGCTGCTGGTGGCAGCTGCAGCATCTCATTCCCTTCCTGTTCTGTTCCTGTGGAAGGAGCAGGGCAGAGCTTTGCTCCCTGCCTTGTGTCCTGCCCTGCACAGCCCTCACACTGTTCTTTTCCACTTCAGCAGAGCCATCTTCTGTCCAGCACAGGGAATAATTTCTGCTATTGCTGACAGGCTGGCAAGTGTCCAGAAACCTCCTTCCCAGCTGCCTTGTCTTGTCCTTTTGGCTGCAATGGCATCCAGGAGGAAGTTAGCAGTGGCTCTCTGCCCCTCCCAGCTGATGTTCAGTATCACTGTATAGACTGGGCAGGGTTATAAAGAGCTGCTGGATTTACAGAAATCCAGGAAAATAGTCAAACTGTGAGGTGGTTAACTGCTGTGGGACTGGAGCAACGTTCACATCATGACCAAGGATCATCCTGGTTCAAAGCTTGAGCCTGATCCTTGTCATTTTCACTGTGAGTTGAGTCTAATCAGGATGCAGCACTGCATTGTTTATCTTGGCAGTTACCTCTCTGTACTTCCCACGTGTTTATGGGTTTTGTCAAATCTAAGGAAACTTGCATGAGTCATGTGTTTTCTTTAGTTCATTGTGAATAGTGTTTAAGCCTACCTTTCTCACTGAAGAGGAACTGTGTAGCAGCTCTGAATTAAAGCACACCATTCATTAAGGCTGATTTGTGTTTTGATTTTGAGTTTGCTGTGACCTGATCAGATTGTCTTTTATCAGGAATCTTTTTTTTCTTTTTCAAACTCCCAAACAAACAACACAAACCAACCAACCAAACATCCTCCTACCCGAAAGTAAAACCAGGAGAGGAATTTAGTTGTTGCATAATATACATAATTTTTGAGCATATTTTCCTAGCATTTAGGTTACAGGAACTTCTTATTCTAGTTCAGTACATGAGTTAATCTGTTGCTCATAAATTCAAATGGTTATTCTTTCCATGCAATTGTTTCCAGAGTAGTTCCACACACATCCCAGTCCCAAATAATTTTAGTCTAACTCTAACACTTACTGAGTTTTGAGAACTTCCATGTGTCAGGGTCTGACTGTATGTCTAATGCCCAGATCATTAATTAAAATTATTTTAAGAACAAAAAAGTAAACTGGGAATATGATGCTCAGTAGTGCTAGACCACTGCAAATAGGCTGTCAAAACAGACCAGTGGGGGTTTTTTACTGCATTTGCTCCCAGGCCTTGGGAAGCGGCTTCTTGTAGGTTGTATGTGGTTTGCCGGATGTGCTTTTTCCAAGGTGTGCTTTTCCCAGAGTTTACCAGGTTAGATGTTTCTCTCTGCCTCCTTCTTTATCATTTCGGAAAAGAAATTAATTTTTAAAAAGTGTTTCATATTCCTGTTTACCTTACCACAGGTTGCAATAACATTCTAGTGCAGATTTATCCAAGTTGCATTGGTGCTGTTTGAACCATTTGTGTTTAGGAGTGGCAGAAATTCTGAATCAGATATTGAGAATCTTGGGTTTATTTCTTGAGGGAGCAGAAGCAGCTGCCTTAAGGAGGTGCCTGTGTATGTAAGTCAGAGAGTTTCCTCCTTGGACCTCAGCATGTGGGAGGGATTATGCATGTAAGTACCTGGAGGTTCAAAAAACCTGAAAAGTTCCTTTTGTATTTGACCCTTGTTTGTATTTGACCCTCTTCCTGACAGAAGGAATGATGAATCTGACTCCATGTTCTCAGAAGGCAAATTTATTACTTTATGATGCTATATTATATTAAAGAATACTCTACTAAAGAATACCGAAAGGATACTTACAGAAGGCTAAAAAGATAATAATGAAAACTTGTGACTCTTTCCAGAGTCCCAACTCAGCTTGGCACTGATTGGCCAAAGAGTCAAAACAACTCACACCAGAATCCAATGGAACAATCAATTGTGGGTAAACAATCTCCAAACACATTCCACATGAGCACAACACAGGAGAAGCAAATGACATAATTATTGTTTTCCTTTTTCTCTGAGGCTTCTCATCTTCCCAGGAGAAAAATCCTGGGCAAAGGGATTTTTCAGAAAATGTGAATGCCACAGTTCCCCGTTCCAATTTATGGTGGTCTAGGGGTTGTGGGACAGCACAAAGCCAGTCATAGCAAAGAGGAACATTGTGACCCTAAGACCCTAAGTGCAAACTCTTGCCAGCTTTGGGTTGTTTTGTGGTATCAAGCAATGCCAGCATTCTAGCTCATCCCAGTCACACACCTTTTGAATGTGAGGTAGCTGTCCTTAGCAGGAAAACCACTTTTCCCTCTTGGATGTATTCCCCCTTGCAGCATATTTGGTTTTTCACCTCCTGACCAAGGGGAGTGGAAATGATTTGTATCTGTCTAAGCTTGCAGCCAGCATTGGTGTATAACTTGTACTTTGCCACAGCTCCCTGTGGTTTGTAATGCAGCTAACTGGCACTGAGGGTGAGTGGGGAATTTCTAAACAGTATTTACAGCTCAGGAAAACACTTTTGTGGTTCATGATTTGATTTCTTGGAGATTCCTCCATTGCAACACTAGGCTTTGCTGGGACTGGTTGAAAAGGGAAGCCAGTATTCCTACTGAGGCAGTTTCAGACCTGCTCATGACTGATGTAAAAAGCACTTCCCTCCTGCACCCAGTGTGTTTGTGTATTTTGTGCCCCTTGAAGGCATACTGGCTGTTAGTAGAAGCTTCTGATGCTTGTGGGCAGGGGAGGAAATCATCTGCATCTGAGATGCCTTGGAAATCCGAAAAGCATCACATCATAAATAAGCAAACAGAAAGAGGAAAAATAAATAGGCAAACTCTGCTAGTGGTAATTGATCCAGGTAATGAAATGTCAAATGATTTTGCCTGCTCTTAGCTGATCATACAGTGAAAGTTCTCTTCCCCATTTACTTTCCTTGCTTGCCCTCTGCAGAGATTCTGCAAGTTGCTGAAGAGAGCAGTTTGGTAGTTTGGGGGTTTTTCTGTTGTTTGGTTGGTGGGTTTTAATTTGGTTCAGCTTATTTTCTTTGGTGAGAGGTTTTTTGCAGGGGGAGCAGAGAGGCTTTTTGTTTGTTTTGAAAGTATTCCTTGCTCCTGTGCATGTGAACTCTGTCCCTGCTTGCTGAGGGAACAGGAGCTGGCATAATGAGGGTGGTAAATGCTGTTAGTGATGCTTGGGGCCTGTCCAAAGCAGGGAATTCAGGAGAGCTGCACAGTGTGCAGTGGGGAGGTGGAGCTGTGTTGTCCTCTCCTGCTGCAGAAAAAGTCTGCAAGGGGAACACATCCTCTGCAGGGTGCTTCTTGTCTCTTCCTGAATTTTATCATCAGGAAGCTGTTACCAGAATAACTGCTTCATAGTGATTTCTAGCATGGGGAGAACCACGGGATGTACTTCTAGCTCAAAAATGAGGAATTTGAGCCAGCAACACATGTGCACTTGTACTGGGTGTTCTGTACTGTATGGGTGGTGGTGAAGCTCTGCATAACAAAAGGAGTTCTCCAAGTATTCTGTTTATTTGGATTTTTAATAACAAGAATCTGCAGCCTCCAAGGATTCTACTTTAATACTGAGTGTAGCAGTAACTTCAGATGCCCTGCTCCAAATACATTTTAACTTTACATTATCTTGTCACATTCACACTTAGCTTAAGCTTTTATTTCTCACATAGCAGTCAATCCACAGCCAAAGGAATTTGGAGCATAACTATACAATTCCTTACTTGTTTCTGATCCTGGAAAGTGTAGTATTAAAATATGAGGTAAGGACCTTTCATGGCAAAAATGGAAAAAAAATGTAAATATCTGCAGAACTTAGCAGGATTATGATAAGAAGTGACTGCCACTTATGACATATTTTTTAAGGAAACTCTGCCTTAGGGAGGATTATTTGGCGATTTAACTTTTTTTTTCTTGTTTCTTTCTTGGGTTTCTCATCTCTTTCTCACCTCCTCTCACCGTGACCTCTTAGCAGAGGGGAGCAAAGATGGATATGCAGCTGTGAAGGCAACAGAGCTGCTGGAGCAGAGACAGTAGTCTGGGCATAAGGTGAAGTGATGGTTTGTGGACTTGGTTGTGAAGACAGATAAAGTTCTTGTGTCAGGTGCAGTGGTCACCAATAGGTAGTGGGCTGCTCCATTGTCAGAGTATTGAACAGATTTTTCTGTCAGGCATGAGAGACCAGGATTTCTGTGGGTTGCAGCATGTGCAATCAATCTGGCAATAAAAGTGTCTGAATTGCATAAATATCCTTGAAGAGAAGTTTTTCCATATCTTAGCACAGCAAAGAAGGCAAGTGAAACATTCTCTCAATCACATCTGCGCATACAAGGGTACCTGAAGTGATGGCTGAATTTCTCCAACCTCACAGAAGAATGCTAAGGCTTATCTTCAAGCTGGCTTTGAACTGAGAACCTTTAAAAAGAATTTTTGTGTATGCTAAATATAAGAATTCTCAGTAGGATAAGTACCAGCCCAGAGTGTCAGCAGCACATGAGCTTTGTGGTAATTCTGTTCACGGACCTAAGTGATTGTTCATAAGATGTTAACATTTCTAATTGTTTTTTCTAAATTTTCCACAGTCTAATCAAGGATATGGATAATATCTCTCCTGAAAAAAATGATGTCAAAAGCTGCCCCCGGGACTCTGGATATGACAGCCTATCCAACAAGCTGAGCATATTGGACAAGCTCCTCCATACCCACTCTGTGTGGCTGCAGCTTGGTCTGAACGATGCTGAAGCCTTGGAAATTTTGCAGACACAGCCTCCTGGGGTAAGAAGAATCTCAGTTTCTTTAAGGACGTGCTTTTCCCAAATGTTGTGCTGCCATTTTATGTGACGGTGTTCACAGGGGTTTTTAGGATGAGAGAAGAGACGAGGATCTGACTCCATGTTTCAGAAGGCTGATTTATTATTTTATGATATATATTACATTAAAACTATACTAAAAGAATAGAAGAAAAGGTTTCATCAGAAGGCCAGCTAAGAGTAGAATAGCAAAGAATGATAACAAAGGTTTGTGACTCGGGCTCTCTGTCTGAGCCAGCTGGGCTGTGATTGGCCATTAATTACAAGCATACAATCACAGACCCACCTGTTGCATTCCACAGCAGCAGATAATCAATGTTTACATTTTGTTCCTGAGGCCTCTCAGCTTCTCAGGAGGAAAAATCCTAAGGAAAGGATTTTTCATAAAAGATGTCTGCGACAATTTTATACCCAGGTGTTAGACCCACTACAGTAATGACCAAGTGAATTTACAGTATGTTTTAGAGCAGACATCATGGGATTGTTGTGGTTCCTTTTTGTATATGATCTGTATTTATTCTGGCATCTGTGATGAAGCTAATACCATGTCCTTCTGCCTTCTCCACAACAGATATTTCTGGTTAGGAAATCTGCAAGGCTGCAGAGGAAAGTCATCTCTCTGCGTGTGTCCAGTGACTGTGGGTCCTGCCTGAAAGAATTTGCCATAAAAGAAAGTACATACAGTAAGTTGTGAGTTACATACTTTTCAGCTGTTCCTCAGGTACTTTTTCCCTGTAGGATGCAGGAGCATTTGCACTGCTGAAACCCACAGCAGAGGATACCCAAAGTCATGCAAATAATGTCATGGGCTGCTCTCTGAGGTGGGCTCTGGGAGTGGGTCACACTACTTGAACTGGAATGTTTCTACTGTGTACCTTGCTGAATCCAGTATTCATTTATTTTTATGGGTAGTTTTCCTCATAGAAACTTCTAATCTTTTGTAGAAACATGGTCTGTAATCCTGTCTGCTTTCAATGAAATGTTCTTGAATGCAACTTTGTCATGAGCTCTCTGAACTGAGGTGTGGGATGGGTTGTTGGGTTTGTTTTTGTTGTTGGGGTTTTTTTGGTTGTTTGATTTTTATGTGTGTGATAGCTGAATGGATTTTAACCTGTTAAAACTGTTTCTGTTGCAACAGACCAATGATTTCTCTTTTTAATTCAAACTATATCTGTTCTTTCTTTTTTTAGTAGAAATGAGCAAATGTTAACACTCCAAATTGTTTTGAACCAATAATGCCCTCATATCTTTAGAAGGGAGAGTGTGAAAAATAAGTTTGAGATTTAGGAATGAAAAAAAGGAAGCTGCAGCTGGTGAGTGTATGTGGTGCTGAAACTGCAAGCGGAGCAAATATTTCATTTTAACAAGAAAGAGAAAACTGAAGAAAATTAGCAAAAGTTTCAGTTAATCATCCCTGAAACAGAGAGTCTATAGTTAACTTCTATTTCTATTTGTAAACTGACATAATTTTGGTTGAGTTTTTCCTTTTTTATCTCTCCCTCCCCTGCACCCAGGAACAAAAAGTTAATTCTGTGTGGTTTTAGTTCCAGCTACAAGCAAGGCAAGGCAAAGAGAAAGTTGTCAGTAATAGTTGATGTAAGTGTGGTCTAAGGCTTTGTTTATAGGCTTGAAATTCCCATCTAGAAAAGAATTATGTGCTGTCTTTTATGAAAAAAATTCTTCCACAAGGGGGAGATATTTACTGATGGCTTTAGCCATTTGTCACAGCTGAGGTTTTAGACCAGAGGCAAAAGATCTGGATCATGGCACTGTAGGAGCTTTTTCTGCTTGATCTGTGAGGTTTTCTACTGGCTTCAGAGAGAGCCTGAGGTAATCTCATTATTACTGAGAATAAGTATTTGTATCAGTAAGAAACAATGGTATCAAGTAGGGAAAAATGAAAGGCACTGCTCCTGTCTTCCTCTTCCCTTTTGCAAGGCAATGGCATGCAACAGCTGTCAGAGATTTTAAGCATTTTCAGGTTAAAAGTGAATGAAAATTTATCTCCCTTTATGTTCTACACTCCTAGGGTGAAGACAAGTGAGTAGAATAGAATTGAAGAGGAGGAAATAAGGCATTTAAAATTAGGTATATTAGTACACTGGGCAAACAAAGCCTCAGTTATTGATTTGTTGTCTATTAGCAAAACATTGTGCAGGCCTCATCACACTTAATCTGTTTTACAGGAATTAGACCATATCCTTGGAATACAAAAGCAGACCAGCCACCAAGATAATCAGTATATTCTTGAAAATGCCTTCAGCAGGAATATGTACTTCTCCACAGAGTTGTTTTCTCTTAATCAAATAGTAGCTAGTTTGATGGTGAAAACTTACTAACTTCATGCTATAATCTAAGATATATTTTATTAAACTGTTTTAAGAAACAGTGGATTAATGTGTGATTGTTTCTTGTAACTTCCTTTGCAGCATTTTCCTTGGAGGGGTCTGCAATAAGTTTTGCTGATTTGTTCAGACTCATTGCTTTCTACTGTATTAGCAGGTAAGATGGTGCTGTGTTCCAAGCCACATCTGCTAGAAAGAAAATAATTTCAAAAAAATTAGTTTTGAGGAGTTGTTTCAGCTGTTGATGCTATTTATGTTGCCAATCTGTGAATATTCCTGGATACCTTAGAAGGTAGTGGTAGAAATCAGAGATGAGTCTTGGAAGCAAGTGTCTCTGTCTTACATCATATTGATTATTGGGAGGCTGATGTGATTTTACACACCCAGCTGTGAGGTGCTGCCAAGCTGAACTTTACTTTAGCTGATATCTTGTGATGCTTTCTTAAGTGCTCTGTAGCTCATTTAAGAGCAATCATAAACTGGCTTGCAAAGCCCATTTCTTGGAATTGCTGGTGAGAAGAATTTTTGGAGCATAATGGAGAAATGTCAGATATGTAGAATATGACAATTGGGACATGTCATTTTAAATAGTGAATGACAAAAATGGCCTTGTCAGCTTTGCAGTTTATGATTGCCAAACTTGCTTTCCAGGTATGCAGAAAAAATGTAGCTGGTGTTTTTATCCTTTATGTTCAATTTGACTTCAGTTTACTGGTGAGAATTTCCAGACTGAGGCTTGAGCCTTGTATGCACACACAGACAGGGCACAACCAAACTGCCCCAGTGCACATTTTCTGAAGGAAGCAGAGAGGCAGCTGTGATAGCCTCAGTCCTTTTACTGCATCAAGGCTGCCAGTTCATGCTGACCATGTGATGATTTCTGGTGTGGGATGCTCTTGGGTGCTGGGCTTGCTGGTTTTGTTTGTGGAGAAGAAGCATCTTAGACCCCTTTCCTACAGCCTCTGTTTAGCTGAGCTGTAGGTGCATGTATAATAAAAGCAGCATTGGTGCCCCATGGGTAATTGGTCAGAACTCAGAAGAGAAATGAGCTGAAAATGTGTTTAAATGTAGTTTAATGAGGAGATATTCCTTATCTTGTCACCCTTTCAGTCCTGCCCACTTGAGAGGCTCTGGTAAATTCTCTCTAAGTACCTACAGGATCATTGTGCAGAGATTTCATGCATTAGTCTATCCGTTTTCTTTCACTGAAGGTTCAATATTGCTTTGTATAGACTAAAGGGGGCAGATAGGTAGCTATTGTGAGAAAG
The DNA here is from genome assembly GCF_047830755.1 of Zonotrichia albicollis. NCBI lineage: Eukaryota > Metazoa > Chordata > Aves > Passeriformes > Passerellidae > Zonotrichia > Zonotrichia albicollis. The sequence continues at coordinate 13,764,654 of NC_133821.1, forward strand.
AGACAGAACCATTTGGTACATCACAGGAAATCCAGGAGGATTTTCTAAAACCAGAGGGAATTTCTTGTAGAAGGTACCCAAGCAGTTTTTTATGAGAGTTTACCTATTTTTAAATTGCAGCCATGGTGATGATCTGGGCTCTGGATTTTCTGTGGTATCATGTAAAGTGCTTTTCAAATACTTTTAATCTAGTGTATCACTCTTGTGGCATATGCTGGGCTTGAGTGTGAGTGGAATTCTGAGATCCTGTTTTTTTCAAGAAGCTAACATGCAACATAGAGACTATTTATGTGATAAAGACCTACTATCTGTCTGTGCTATAGCAGATGGTTGGCTTGCTCACAACCTTAAAACCAGAATTCATGCTGACACCAGTTGTGTAGGATTCTCATTTAGTCTTAATTCTGTGGGTACTACAGATGTTGCTGTTTAGCAGCATTTAGTTAGAATAAAATTCTTATTCTGAAAACTGGAATAACAGTCAATGGTTTTTTCAGAAAGTGAGAAGCTTTTTTGAAGTGTTGAGGGCAGGTAACAAGTTTGTATCTCACTGATCTGCTTGTAGAAGACCAGGTGTAAAAGCTTCTGTTGGAAAGGCAGAAAATTCTGAATGGCTCTGTGGAAATGATCCTAAGGAAAGTGTTGGGTGCTTGGCTGTCATTTGCCCTTCACACCTCTCTGCAATGTAAAGAAGCTTTGGGGTTGGTAATGTAATGTTTAACTGTGCTGTGTGTTTGAGGATCTTGCTACCTGACACAGCTCAAGAAGATAATCAGAAATCATACACTGCCAGTGTTGTGGTTTTTTTTAAAAAGAGATTTTCAAACCATGGATGTTGCCGAAAACCATAATGATTTTTCTCTTTGGAAACAGGGATGTCCTTCCATTCACACTGAAGTTGCCTCATGCAATTGCTGCAGCAAAGACAGAAGCTGAGCTTGAAGAAATTGCTCAGCTTGGACTGAGTAAGTAGTTCCCTACACAGATGTCTTTCCCTGTAGCACACCTGTAACATTGAAGAAATAATCTGTATCAGTAAATAGTTCATATTGGTTAGTGATGATACAAATTTTGTTTAGAAAAGCAGTTTCTCTTATTTGGGAAGGCCAGACCTCCTTCTGGCCAAGGAGTGGTGCTCTTCCTTCCTTCTGTGCCTTCTGTGATATTTTGGTTAGTGCTGTTTCTTTCTTCCTTCTTCGCTTCCCTCTCTGGGCAGCCCTTGGGCAAAGCAAGTCACACATTCCCCACACAGAGGTTGATGTGGCTTCTGCTCCAAGACCAAACTGCATGCTCACATAGCACTGGCTGTGTGAGGCTGTGTAAAGCACTGGCTTTATAATTTATGGTGAGGAGAGTGTAGGAACTGAGGTCCCCTGTCGATAAAACTTCTGTTCAGATTGACATGAAAAGTTAAAATGGTGAATTTGGAGAGCAGTGCCTCAATGAGGTGGCGTATTTAGAAAATGAGGAGTGTATATATGATGGTGTAGAATGTATCCATGGGCAGGGATTAGGTGAAATTTTTAAAATACCAGAAGACAATGCAAGAGTGTCCTTGCATCACTTGGTTGATTCAGCCAAACACAGGCTCATTGTAAAGCACACCTTGAGCTCAGAGGAGATGGATGCAGAACCATTGTAAAGCACACCTTGAGCTCAGAGGAGATGGATGCAAAGCTTTGTAAAGCACACCTTGAGCTCAGAGGAGATGGATGCAAAGCCTCCTGGGATTTCAAACTTGGGCACCACCCAGATGAATCATTAAGCAGCTCTGCCTTGAGCAAAGTGCTGAGTGGCTTCATTTCCTTCTCCAGGAAGGGAAGGTTTACTGTCAGCAACCTTTTTGCAGTAGATTTTTTAATAATCTTTGATTTTGAAAAGGATCCTCTCTAAATCAGTGTGCTGAGGATCTTTTGAACTGTCTGGTGGGACTTTGCAGTACAACCATACCCAGGGATGTATTGCAGTGCTTTGCATTTTGGTTTGCTGCAGTAGCAATGCAATTAAAGGGTTTGTTTTAGAGAGGAGAGAAATTACTTCTGCACTGCTTGTCTGCAGGTTTAGATAATCAGATGAAACTTTGGGTTATCATGGGAATGGAGGCAAATATGGTAGTGTTGAGGTCAATGTTTAGATGGGAAAAAGGAAGGAAAAGGTCTGACTGGGATAGAGTGTAATGAAAACAGTCTCCCAGTGACACATGAAGCCTTAAAGTAGCATGAGGTGAGTTTCTGCAGAGGGGATGATAATGGTAATGTTCATCAAGCTCTCCAGGCTAACCACACTTTGTCACCAGTACCCCAGAGCTCTGTGGCCTGCTTGCTGCAGAATTAGTCTTGTTCTTCAACATTCTCTGCATTGTGTGTGTTTCTTCTGTAGCTACTACATTTGAAAGCTGATGGATCAGTGTCTGTATTTGGGATCAATTACCTGACATACACCAGATCACAGTTTCCATGAGCTAAAAGCAGGCAACAAAGTTGAGATTTTGATGGAGTTTTAGGTGTCCATGTGCAGAAGAGCACACCAGAAAAGTCAACCTTTTGATGCTGTGGACTCAAGAGAGGCCTAAATACTCTCAACAGCCCTTCCTGTTAAGTGTGAGTTTTCTTTGAGGAACACCTAAGCACAAAACCCTGTGGTCTGTGAACCCAGGGCTGTATCCCCTGTCAGAGCTCTCTTGTGCAGTAGGCCCAGAGGGAGAGCTGCACAACACAAGTCAATAGCCCAGCAAACCACATCAGGAGGAACTTCTGCTAAAGATTTCAAGGCTGTTGCCAACCTGCAAGGTTTCATGTGCTGGACATATGATTCTCTCTCAGTCTCCCTCGTGTTTCACCTGCAGCAGTGCTTACATCACGTGTGTTTGCAGCAGCCACGTGCCAGGCACAGGCACTGAGAGATCGGCAGGCAGGATGTGAAGTCATGAAGCTGGGAACACCAGCAACATGGCATAACTATGCAGAGAAGCATGCCTGTGCCTGTAGACATTCTCTGGCTGTGGCCTGTCACTGTGGGCTGTTTCCTGTCCTCTGCCTCACAGGCAGGACATGGCTCTTGGGCATGGACTTGTTCTGGATGCTTGGCATTTGTGCCCTTGGGCTCAGATATTATTGCTCTGTTGCTTCCAGTGAGCCATCTTGACACACTATGGGAAAAGGACCATGTCAAGATTGGCAAATTTTAGCTAAATCTCCCTCTTCTGGTACTTTGCCATATTTCAACATGATTTCTGCCTTCAAGGGCACATCTGGTTTCAATCTTCATACCTTCAGGCACCAGTGCTCTTTAGCAGTGCCTTGGTTGCACAAACATGCTGACACTTGTCTGGGATAAGTGCAGAGGCTGCAGCTGCAATTTGCTGGTGTAGCATAGGTTTTCCATGCCACTGGTGTGGAACTGCACGTGGGTCTCTTTATGTGTCACTGCAGTCTGTATTCTCAGGCAACCTGTCCCCACAGCAAAGGCAGGGCAGCAGGCCAGGACCTTTATTAGGCACTTGATTGCTTGGTCTGCCTTGCTGAAGGTGATGTGTCCATCCACCACAGCAAAATGGGAGCTGCCTTTTCATGTTTAGTTTCATGTGTTCACTATGAAAAGAAACTGAAGCAAGATGCTTGTGGAGTTTCTGGAAATGGCCTTTAGCTGGTGTAAATCAGCTTAACTATTGTCTTTAATGAAGTGAGCTTATTAATACCAACTGAGAATCTTGCTTTATTTCTCCTGAGTGAGATGCTAGTGAGAAGCTTGTGTTCATTTCAGTCTCAAGCCAGTAAAAAGTATTCTGTTACAGTCTCTATTCCTTTCTTTGATTCTCAGTTTAATTTTAAGCTTAGTGGGCTGTTTGGGAGCTATGCATTGCTCATGGTATTTATAAATGAGTAAGAGCAGCCCCAGGAATGTAGCATACAGTTATGGCTGGTGGTACTTTAAGAGGTTCACTTGGATTTTTTTCCCCTTTTAATTAATAAAATCTTGCCTAAATTTCTCAGTATTTTAAACTGATGTTGTTGAGTTGAATGTTCTGAAATCCATCTGCATGGTGTTTAGCATTCTTACGTTAATGCAATGATGATTTTCAGACTTTTGGAGCTCCCTGGCTAACAGCAAACCCCCGGATCCTTCACCTCCCTGTAGGCCTGTGCCTTTGGACAGTGCTCGCAAAGACTCGCGCCAGCTCTGCCTTATAAATGGAGTGCATTCTATACGAACCAGAACGCCCTCGGAGCTGGAGTGCAGCCAGACCAACGGAGCTCTGTGTTTCATTAATCCCCTCTTCTTAAAAGTGCACAGCCAGGATGTCAGTGGAAGTCTGAAAAGGCAGAGCCCCAGAACTCCAGACGTGAATGGCACAGCGAGGGCCCGCTCCCCCCCGCCCCGGCCGCCACCTCCTGCTATTAATAGCACCCTGACGAGCCCGCAGATTTCCAGGACTATAAAGCAGGCGAGCATGCCAGAAACACTCAGCCACAAGAAGGAGAGGGGCTCGGATTTGCTGCAGAACAAGCCCACCCCGATTCCGCCTCCTCGGCTGAAGAAGCAGGCGCTGTGCTCCGAGGCAGACGGTGCCTCCAGGAGCGCGGCCGCGCTTCGGCCCCGCTCCTCCGTGTGCGTGCCCGAGGCGGCCCCGGCTGCTCCTCCGCGTGAATCCCCGCCAGCCCTGCCCCAGCCGCCTCCAGCGGCTCCCAAAAAGACTCCGGCTGCCATCTCTGAGTCACACATCCCGTGGAATGGAGGCCGGCAGAGACTGAGCGACATGAGCATTTCCACCTCCTCGTCCGACTCGCTGGACTTCGATCGGAGCATGCCGCTCTTCGGCTATGAGGGGGACACCAACAGCAGCCTGGAGGACTTTGAGGGGGAGAGTGACCAGGAGAGCATGGCACCCCCTCTGAAGCCCAAGAAGAAAAGAAGCAGTTCGTTCGTTCTCCCCAAGATTGTGAAATCTCAGCTACGGAAAGTCAGTGGAGTTTTCAGTTCCTTCATGACCCCCGAGAAGAGGATGATTAAGAAAATTGCAGAGTTGTCCCGGGACAAACGTACCTATTTTGGATGCTTAGTGCAGGACTATGTCAGCTTTCTGCAAGAAAACAAGGAGTGCCATGTTTCCAGCACTGACATGCTGCAAACAATTCGTCAGTTCATGACCCAAGTCAAGAACTACTTGTCCCAAAGCTCCGAACTTGATCCCCCAATCGAATCACTGATTCCTGAAGACCAAATAGGTAAGAAACACTGTCCTGTGTTTTGGGGGGAAGGTGAAAATGTGGAAACTGTGTAATAAGTGATAGTCTTTGTCCAGTTCAGAAAGGTGGGGCTAACTTGGCTAGAAGAGCTTAAACCACTGAGTATTTGAGTCTTAAAACGAGACTCAATTCCTCTCCTCCATTCCCCACCCCAAATCACACTGTTGGCTTGGGATGATTACACTATGAAGTTGTTCATAAGAAGTTATCCTTAAAATAAGTGCAATGTGGACTTTTTAATCTGTGATTATTACTTTTTTTACCTGCTTTACTGTTGACAGTACCCTTTATTTTCTGGCACACATGTGTTTTTCTCTGAATTGGACTGACATAGTTCTCAATGTTTGGTCTAAAACTGCCAAAGTTGACCATATGGACTGTAGCTGTAGAACTGGAATTTATTCAAAACCAATGATGTTTTATGACAACTTAGTTTTGAAATAAATCTGATTCCTCCAGACATTCTTAGTCACTTCTAACAAAGCTGTACTATCCCTGCACTTGAAACTAAATAAAAAGATATGTAAGAGTTTTAGAAAACAAACATGTGAAGGAGACAGAAGGGGCTGTTGTTTTCTGTAGTTTTCTGTACTTCTCTGTTAGATGTGTTTGTGGGTGGTTATGGATGAGCTATATGTTTTAACAGGAGAGAGAGATTTGTGTATCCAAAAAAGTGAAATCGTTGTTGGTGCATAAATCTCGCTGCCTCTCTTGCAGAGTCTGAGCAGTATTTGTAAAAGAGCCTGTAATCCACATTTAAGAGGTAAACACGCCTCAGGGCAGAATACTTTCCTTGTGAGCTCACTTCAGTCCTAATTTGTTTGTTTTTCTCCCTACCCCAGTGTCCCAACAGTTGGCTCAGTGCAAAATTGGCAGACACTTCCTTCCCTGGGACTAGGGGGTAATTTTATATTGACATTCTGTCTGTCCTTGACCAAGATGAAGTATTCTCATGTAACCTCAGCTTCATTTACACAAAGTCAAGCAAAAGTCACAAGGGCTGCTAAAGCAAATACAAAAATGTGAAAAGTGCCCTCAGTATTCAGACTCAAAGACATGTAATATTCTCACTATAATAATATAGAGTGTTAGGTGGATGTTACATGGAAGAAAAAGCACCAAATTAAGCAGGGGATGGAGGTGCATTTTTGCCTGCATTTCTGTAGAGTGCTGGATGTTTGACAAAGCAATTCAGATGGAGTTTGGTTGTAATTTTGTGAAAGCCTAGTTTGTTATGTAGTTTTCATTTCACAAGGGTGTGGTTTAATCTGAGACTGTGGGTCTCCCAAGACTGGAAAAAATGTTGTCTGCTATTAACTGTTTCAGACTTTGAAGCCCCTTAAGCTATCAGGTATAACAACTAAAACTGCCCTGGTTTTCTTCAGCGACAGAAAGTCTGGTTTTGATCATGTGACTAAACACAATTAATTTATAAAGTGGGCTGGTTTAAATAAAAAAAGAACTTGCTTTTGAATCATCTACTGCCTTTGGCTTGAGCCAGCAAACAACTGCAGTGGATCAGGAGCATCAGATGTTGCTGATCTAAGGAGATAACTATGTGACAGCAAAATTCAGTCATCCCTATGGAGAACTTTTTATGAAGTAGAGTCCTGCCTGTTGTCCACAGTTTTCCTTGACTATTTCAATATGGAATTGCAGCCCAAATTGTAACTTTGTGAGTGGTTGTTTATCCTCTCTCATCTGTCCTCACTTCCGTGGTGCAGTTTTTTCCTCCAGCGTGTCAGCCTGGTGCTGGATGTGTGCTTCTGGGATAATGCTCCTCCTTTCTGACTCATTCAGCCCTTGCTTTCATCCTCTTTTGTCTCCCGAACTTCAGTAGGTGCTGCAACAGCTCCCACAGGTTTGGTGGAACCCTTGATGTTTGGAACTTCTTTCAATGTCTCCATAATGATCTTTTTGATCGTGTAGCTTTTCTTTTAGAACTGCATCATGGACTCTTCCAGGCAAAAAACTTCTTCAGCACATCTTTTGAGCTTCCCAGTTAGGGAAAATTGTTAAGCTTCTGCAAAATCACTGGGAAAATATCCTTCAGGGTTTCTAGTCCTGACAGATGCCTCCCAACCTTGGTACTGCAGGCTGTTAACCCTCCCTGAAGCAATGGGACTCCCAGTGCTGGCACAGAATCAAGAGTAAGGCACATGGCTCTTTATTGTTTAAGGATGAATGTAATTTATTTTTATAAAAGGCATCCACACCTCAATTTGTATCCACAGAATAAAGACTGGTCTGAGGAGATCCTGGTAGTCCAGAGCTGCTTGATCAGCAAATGTTTGAGAGTTTTTGTCTTTTCATCTTTTCCTGGCTTTGAACAGAGCGGAGTCAAGTTGAATGCTGTCACTTTGCCAAGTGGGATCTAACATCTGACATCTAAACAACTTCAGTCTCAGTGCCCAAATCTGGTCCTGAACCAAGAAATTTCTGGTTTAAACTACTTGTCAGTAAGGTACTAACTGATCATGTGGGAACGCCCCTAAACAATTCCTTCTATTACTTGGTTTGGTATTTCTAATATGTTATGGGAACTAATATTTCTAATATGTTAGGGATATTTAAATGCTGAGTGTTAAAGAAGCTTGGGGAGAATGTGCTGGTCCCTTACTGGCAGTCCATGCCTTATTGAAGGTCCTTGGGTCTGTACAGAGGACTTTCAGGCAGACTGAGCTGGACATACAAATTAACTGGAGCCCAGGACTGACCCCCATGGTACCTCTTCTCCAATGTCTGTCTTGTTTGACAGCCAGCCATGGATACTTGGGCTCTCAGTGCAGTGTTCTGTGCACCTGTTAGTGCATGCTGCTTATGGTTATTACAGCAAGACAGTATTTCCCTGGTTTGTTTATATGGAAGGTGCACAGAATTATGGGTCTTATGAAGGTTAAGCAGCAGCCCACCCCAGATCCCCTCTTCTTTACTAATCCAGTTACCTCCTAAAGGAGCTAGAATGGTATGTCACTGTTTCTGCTTGAAAAACTCATGCCAGCTGTTTTTTTCACTGTGTTACTTTTTTAGGTGCTTGTACATTTGTCCTGGTGTCCTGTCCTTCGTTGTTGCATCTTTTCATGTTGAGCTCAGTCTCACAAACATGTCCCTTAGTGCCCCTCCTTTCACCACAGCAGTGACAGGACAGGGCAAGCAGGAAGCAGTGGTGAAAGTACTGAGCAGAGGCAGGGACCAGGTTCTGTTTCTCACCATCCCTTGGATTTCCTTTGTGACTTTTCTCCTGCTTCTTTTCTCTCCTGCTTCTTCAAGAGAAGACACGTGCTTACCACACAGCTACAGCATGAGTTTTAAGTAACTCACAGCTGCTTAAAGCAGAACACACCTAGCACAGATAGCTGTGTGATTTTTTGGTGTGTGTTTCTGTAGGCTAGATGAGGGGAGGCTTACTTTCATCCTTAGTTGCTTGGTCTCTGCCACCCCTGCCTGTAGATCAACCACCTCAGTTTTCAGGGTTGTGCTGATTATCAAGGAATATAATGTGGGTTGTGTGAGGTCCTGGTCCTGTGGAGGAGCTTGCCATGTCTGCACCCACCAAGAAATGGGTGCTTGGCCATCACTCTGTGGTATTCCAAAGCAACTTTGTGCTCTCAGCTGCCAGGCAGCGTGACCTGTGCAGGACTGGGCCTTTTTGTGGTGGCTCTCAGGCTCACTCAGTCTGCTGCTGACTCTCATTGCCCTGGTCAATGGTTTGGCCACGGTGAACAGGGCTTGAGTGTGAATTGGGGGACTGGAATGGGACAGTCATGTCAGCAATAGTTGGTAGGTAGGAGGAAAACAGGGCCTGGAAAAGGTGAGAGCGTGCCTAGAGTTTGGGGAAGTGAGGGCTGTAAGGAGGCTGTGTAAGGACACTGGCAATGACTAATGTGTTGTCTTGTCTAGATGCAGACTTTGTGTGGTTGGCAGCAAAACAAAAATAGCATGTCAGCACAGGATACAGATGTGTTTCCACAAGTTACAACGAAACTAGCTGGCTGGCCTTTACAATTCATTTATCAAAGCACTTCCAGTTCCCATTTTGAGGCTACAGGCTAATTATAAGCATTTCAGGAACGATACACAGTGTTCAGCTGATATTATATTCAGTTAAAAAAAATTATCTGTTTTGGTTTTGGAGTTGTAAGCATCCTGGGAGAATATTTGAAAACATGCATCTGAAATAAACAAGTTTTTTTGCTGATTTGGATCTTAAAAATATACAGAGATGTTTAGGTAAAAAATAAGTCCTCAATTCACAACTTAGATAATGATTTGCCTGGGAAACCCTCATATAATTTTTTCTGACTCTTAAAAGTCAAACAATGAAAATTGCTGCTGGCTGAAAATTGGTTTGTGGGATCTTACCCAAAAACACCTTTCTGTGAAAGCAGCCAGAAGCAACAGTGCTGAAGAAAGGAATGGATGGTGGCTGGGTGGTCTGGCCCCAAAAATGCTCATAGGTGCCATGACACTGAATGTTGTTCTAAGATTCAAATCACAAGAAGTGCTGTCCTTCCAGGCTTTAATAATAATGTAATTTTTTTTGTAAGCTTTGTATTTATTAGGATACATATGGGTATTGTTGTTGACCATTAAAAAACAGCCCAACCCTTATCAATCTTGTTGCAGTTAGCCTGACCATCTTGTTAGATTTTGCCACTTTTTCATTTGAGGGCAGAACTCAGTGGTTCTCACGTGTGTGCCAAGAATTCATAAAGGAGAAGAAAAGGTTGTGTGTTGTTTTGAGGGTTTTTTGTGTGTGGTTTGAAGGATTTTAGTTTGTTGTGGTTTTTTCTTTGTTTTGTTGTGCCTGTGTGGAGCTTTGAGCACAGCCACAAGTTACATGATCCTTTCCTCTGTGCTGCTTCAGAATTATTTCAAGTTTCCATGGAAACTGTGGAAATGTGATGGAGTAAATTTCAAAGCAATTTCCAGGCACTGGAAATTGGATTACAGATTTTGGATCTTGTGACAAAATAGCAAATGTGAAAGAAATCTCCTTGCCATCTTGCACAGCTGTAAAAGTCTGCATGGTTCATCTGTGGAAGTGGCACTGCCTTTGGAAGGGTTGAGGGCAGAAACCCTGAGCATCCAAGGAGCACAGCCAAGGACTGGGGCTCTGGAGAGGAATTTTGTCTCCCAGCAGCATCCAGCTCCTGTGGGATCTGGGCAAGCCCTGCTTCTGCCTCCTGTTCCTGTACAGCATCAGTCACATCCAGAAACACACTGAGTTTCCCAAGGCTCCTGTGAACAGATGTTGTGATGACCCCTCTTTTGAGATGAAGGATGGTTTGTGCTCAATATTCATCTACAAAACTTCCAGTGGAAGAGTTCAGCTTTCATGGGGACAGAGCTCTCTCACTTTGCATTACAGAATTATGAGATGTTTAGCAGCACCAAGTGCTTTAATAAACAATCCCAGGTGCTTGGAATGCACAGGGCAGAGGTGTTCCTCTTACAAGCAAAGCAGTTGGTGTTTTTCCTATTTGAAAAAATCGGGTTGTAGAAATAAAACAAACTGAGTTGCCAAAAAAATTAGTGAAGATAGCAAGGAATTATTTGTATACTCTAGAATAGAAATTTAGCTAGCCAGTGTACCTGTGGGTCAGACTCGTGTGTTTTTCTTGGTGAAAAATTATTTCTGCAATTGTTTGTGTCCCGTGAGCCCTGAGGATTGCATTGATGGCAGGGAGAGGCAGTTTCTGTCTCTGTGCAGAAGAATGATGCTTCTATTTACCTGACTGATTTGGTGCTGATTGTGTGGCTCTACCAAGTACAATAGGTAAGGATCAGTCATTTGAAGTGTTGCCACTTGTTAGCATTGCTAATTGATGGCACTGATCTGGTGGGAAGCTGGATCCAGCCCTGGCTGCTGTGTGAGAAGCACCAAGAACATATCTCAGACTGATCATGCTTTTTCCAGTGCTTTTACTGACAAACACAGAAAAAATGCTACATATGAAGTCAGGGCACCATAGGATGAGAAATGTGTGTGTGAAGGGTGTTTATATGGGAAAGAGAGGGATGGAGACCCAAAAGGAAAAAGGGCTGGACACAAGAATATGATAAATGAAAGAAAGAAGCAAGAAAACAGAATAATGCTTGTTTGGAGAGTGTGTGTGTGTGTCTGTGTAAATACCAAGCCTTAGAAATAGTACGTGATTAAAAAAACAACAAAACAAAAGGGAGGTAGAGTAGAGAGAAAAGAAAGAGGCTGTAGTCTGAAAAAACCACAGAAGTACAGGCAGAGAACCTGGGATGGGCATGAGGTTTAATGAAGCTGTAATGAGTCACTGTTACTCACAAGAATGTCCACTGCTAATTTGTGTAAAGGTGTGACCTGGCAGTGACACAGCCTCTCCTGTGTGCTCTCTGTCTTTGTGCTCCTCTGGTCCCTCTGCCTGCTCCAGGCTCTGGAACTGCCCCACTCTGATGGCACAAATAATTGATTTAACTTAAGAACTAATGTAAGCTGTCTTGCCATAAGGATGCTGAGAAAGGAAATTAGCTTTTAAAGTAGAAGTGTTGAGCAAAGAGCTTTCTCTGTTGGCACAGTCCATACTATGAAAATGGAGAATGAGGCTTACAGAAAAACAGGAGTAGAACAAGAATTAAAAATAAGTCCTGAAGTTAGCAGTTACTGTGCTATGTGCATACAATTGCCAAAGAACTTCAAACTTGATGACAAAGCTGTATATAAGCTTGTGTGATGAAATCTGAAGCTGGAAAAACACAGCTTGGTTTTCATTTATAGCTTAAAGCCTGTAATCTGCCCAGCTTCATAAAGATCCTGACAAAGTTGTGCCAAGTTTTAGGAAATCTTTGTTGAGTTATAGTTTCCAATGGAAACTATGCAAAAAGAACAGGCTTTAATGCCAAAGGAGACAAAAATTATGATTTTGAATGTGTTTCACGTTAAGTTTGGGAGTTAAAGCTAAACTTAAAGTAAAATAAAACTTGCAGACTTCCAAGCAACAAAAGAAAAGTTTAATAGACCCACAGCTTTTTTTTTTTGTTTTTGTTTTAACCATCTGTAGTCTGTCTGTGTGGATGTGGGTTTTTTTATTTACCACATTGCCAGAAATGACAATTCAATACAGATTCTGCTCTGCCTCCTGTTTTCATGTTAACAAACATCTAGAAACTCAGCTTGTGTAATAAATGGGCCTTAGAAAGTAAGTTTTGCTCGACAGGGTCTCTTCAGGGAATGGTTGTGTTAATGCTGGCTCTGCTTTAGAGGGGGAAGTCAGCTGGATTTGTGTTTTCCTGTTGCAGATGTTGTGCTGGAGAAGGCCATGCATAAGTGCATTCTGAAGCCTCTGAAGGGTCACATTGAAGCGATGTTGAAAGAGTTTCATACCACAGATGGTTCCTGGAAACAACTGAAGGAAAACCTGCAGCTGGTGAGGCAGAGGAATCCTCAGGAACTGGGTGTGTTTGTCCCAACACCAGACTTTGTGGACGTTGAAAAGATTAAAGTCAAGTTCATGACTATGCAGAAGATGTATTCACCTGAGAAGAAAGTCATGCTGCTGCTGAGAGTTTGCAAATTGATTTACACTGTTATGGAGAATAACTCAGGTATGGTGCTTCTGGTAGCTCAGGTTCACTGATATCTCACACCTGATGTTCAGCTCTACTGCTGAAGCTCTTGCAGCTTCTCCTTGCCCTTTTGAGAGGAATTCTTGCTCTCTGCTTCTGACCTGCTGTCTCTGGACTGTCTGGCTGCATATCTTAAAAACTCAGTCTGAAGCAGAGTTGTTGTCATGGGTGGAGTGTGAGCTTCAGGCAAAGTTGAGTAGAGAAGCCCTCCCATGGTGCAGGAAGGACCCTCATGGTTTCTGAACTCCTCAGAGAGGAGCCTGGGTGCAGCTGGATTCAGTCTTAGCCCAGGCTTTGTCAATGGTTTAAATTCCAAGGAATTATAGAGGTGGGATTGACCCTTTGTACAACTCGATCCTACAGGATTGAGGATGACAAACCACATATAGTCATATAAAAATGAATTCTTTATTATGATAAATTATTAGACCAAAAATATCTTAATCTAAATTATCTACTACACAGTCTAGAAGTAAAAACTACACTGTTTTGATATAGTGCATTATACTATATTAGATTATACTAGAGTAGTATAATCTAGTATAGTATAATGCACTATATCAAAACAATTATAATAAAGAAATTATATTAAAGCTACCAAAAAGACCCAAAATGATTACTGAGTAGAGATTGATGTTTCTTAACCAGGGGGGCCAAACCTCTTTTGCTCCTCGAGGAGTGGCTGTCAGGGGTGTTCCCACCCAAGGGAGGAGTGTCCACACACACTCCCAGAAAGGAAATATTAGAAGATCCTGCTGTCTGAAAGCAGGACTAGACTTTTAGAGTACAAAGTGATTGACTGTCAGCCAGATATCTCCATGCCAGCTGTGTCAGCCTCTGTATTTTTAGATAAAGATACTTTATTTGCCACATCGATGTTTAACTTTGGGGTTGATGAGTCAGACAGGGTTTAGCATAATTCAACACCAAAAGCAGCAGGACACCACTTTTTAGTTCACCACTGATAACTTTGCCAAACAGGGCATTGTTTTACCTCATTCCAGGCAGAGCATCCTACAGATCCTACACATCCTACAGATGTGAAACAATTGAAAAAGAGCAGCTTTCCTTAAGTGTAGGCTTTTGAAGTTGCCTGGCAGAAAGACTGTCCTGTGAGCCTTGAATTTAACACTGATTCTAAATGAGTATTTTTCTGCAAATTGTAATAGAGGTAACACCATATTTAGCTGTTGTAATTCAATAGCATGTATGCAATATGACAACTACCATGGTTTTATCTTAATGGGTGGAGAAAAGCAGCCTCTAATCCAGTATTTTTGGCTTGCTGTGCCACTGAATGTTCTCATTTGGACACTTTCTGTCATGCTTTTGGAACAGAAATTACATCTATTTCTACACTGTAGCAAGAACCCAAAAGCACCTTTGAAACCTAAATAATGAAATGACACTACAGGCCAGTCAAGATCTACTGAGCAGTCAGTGCTCCAAGATGCTGTGCTGGATGGCATGAATTTATAGGTGCAACTGTGACATTCTCTCTTGCACACTGCTATGACAGGTCATGAGCTAAGGTGTAGTAAAGCTGTGGTAGTGGGAGATTTTTTCCCCCTAAGTGAGTATGAGCTGCTGCAGGTTCTTGGCAGTTTTCTTTCTAAGGAAGCTCTGCATGTGCAGCTGGGTCTGGTGCAGATCAAGACACCTGCTTTCTTTGGAGATTGGAGATTAATGATGAAAGCTCATGGCTGTTAAAGCCCCCCACATGCTTTTACAAGATTTAGGACTGAGCTCCTGCCCAGCTTATTACTGCATTTCAAAATTCTGCATTTTAAAAGTGAATATAGGGATCTTGGCCTGAAGTTGTGTGAACTCATCTCTCCATACTGTGATGTGATTGCATTGAGTAAGGTATTTCCAACATGCACAAGGAAAATACTGAGAGGCTGCTGCTGGTCAAGTGCTGCACTGGGAGACTTGGGCTGAGATGTGGCAAGTGCTCATTGGGCTGTCTGATTTTGGCATGTGAAGTTTGTTAAACGTGGCATTGAGCCAGCAGCTGTTTGGGTATCTATCCTTCCAGCCAGGTAAGTGTGGTAGCTGGAGCGTGTGCCTCAGCTGGTGTCACTTAAATTCCACCAGAGCTCTGAGCTGGCTCCTGCTCTGGGCATTTCTGTGTGACCTTCATATCCATTCTGCAGTGAATTTTGCCTGACCCAGAGATTTGGCCACATTGGGATTTCTGAACAGAAAGTCAGAATGCAGGAAAAGTGCCAGGAGCACAGACAGGCTTAGGTACAGCACAGTCTGTGGATTATTGTCATTCCAGGCCCTTCAGTCACTCCCCATCTTTCCTGTAGGCTCCTTTCAGGTGCAGCCCCTGGTGTTTGTAGAACACCTCTCTGGTGTTTTTGACAATTGTCTGTCAAGGAAATGAGTTGAGTTTTCTGGTCAAATCTATAGACTTTTATATTCAGGCTTCTCTGCTGTGGGATTCATGCTCAGAGACTGGTGTTTGTGTCTGGGTGCTTCCAGAAAGTGGATCAATCCCTGGATATATTAAAAAAATGCCTATTCCTCAGCTCTTAGGCAATGGTAGCAGGGCAGGTGAAGGTCAGGCCAGACTGGCAGGGCAGCCTGTTCAGCACTTCACCAGCTGAGCTGCTGCCAGGGTGAGCCCAGTATAATCTCTGAATTTCCCTTGCATGCCTCAAGGTGTGCATCCCGCTTGTTTGAAGGACAGGACTGAGCTTGTCTCCTGTACAGTGAGTGCCAGGTGCTGTTCTCTCTGCTGCAGATTGGTGACTTTAGAGGTTCTGGAGTAGAGAAGGCACAAAAGAGTGTTTTCCTTTCAGACATGGGAAACTGGTAAAAAAATGTGGTTTGTCTCTCACTGCCTGTGTTCCCTTCCACCCAGGGAGGCTGTATGGAGCTGATGACTTCTTGCCTGTGTTGACATATGTGCTAGCCCAGTGTGATATGTTGGAGCTGGATACCGAAATCGAGTACATGATGGAGCTGTTGGATCCATCCTTGCTGCATGGAGAAGGTAATTATTTATTTTTATAGAACTGCCTAAGGACTAGTTGAGTTCTGTTTGAGTAGGAATCCTATTAAGGGGAGACCTAATGACAGTGTAACCAGAGAATGTCATCATCATTTCCACTGCTGGGGCAGCTTGCAGAGCACAAGCTGGAGTGGCTGGAAAATCTGCTGCTGTGTGATGCTTTGTGAGCAAATACATTGTTTCCAATCAGTTTTGACTCAGCAGGCAAACACATGTGCAGGTGCCCAATGGCCTGAGCCTTTTGTGCCTGAAAGTTTCCTGAGGGGATTTATGGGGCAGCAGCACTCAGCAAATTGTGAGGCACATAATAAGACTTGGGTTATGTGCCTTGTGATGACCTCTGGGGGACTTCCTTGCACCTTTGCAGAAATGCTTTTGAGGATATTGCCCCTTTTTAATGAACTTTGCTTCTTCCCAGCATTTGCTTCTCACAAAGTGTTTTTATGAGCTCTAGCAGTATGTTTCCTGAGGCATTTCTTGAATGAGGGCTAAAGTCTGCTGGAGGAAAGGAAATCTGCCTCTCCTGTTCCCACTCAGTATTTTTAATAAAGAAGTTTTCTGCAAGACCCTGGTAGGCCCCAGAATCTAAAAGGTTTATGAGGAGGTTTGAAGGCTCTTGCAGCCAAGCTTAACTGTGTGTTTGGGTATATATGTGTGTTTCCTGTTCCTGCTATACCTTGCTTTCTGAAATTGCTTTTCATGTACCCTCTTGCATGCTGTTACGCCTGGGAGAATCATGCCATAATTCCCTCAATTTGGCACTAGTCTGCTCCTTGCTTGGTGTACAGAACATCCTTGAGTGCATTGCTAGGACTCTTAGCATGGAAAATACTTGAGATGTGAAGCTGGAGATCATTAACATGCTTGAAAAGCAGAAAGGTTTATTGGAATATTAAGTCTTGCTGTTTTGAATGCAGCAAGGAAAGTCTGTCTGTTGGTTGGGCCTGTCATTGGCACTAGCTCAGCCCTGCTGTGCAGAGAAAATTGTGTAGGGCTTTGGTGTTGTGCATTTCTACTGAAATGTACTGTCCAGTTTGTCTAATGGGTCTTGCATTAATTTTATGTGTTCATCTTGTTGCAGAGCTAAAGGCTGAGAGGGAATGCTGTCAGTAATACAGAAAATACTACTGTGGGCATCCCATGCATCTCTGAATGCCTCTGAATAGACTGAGCACTCCCACCCAAATAGTTGCCTTTAAAAAGAAAAGACAGCTTGTCTTTTGTTTCTCCTGGTTGCTGCAGAGTGTTGCCTCCTGTTGAGACTCTTTTACTTTGTGATCCACAGCTTCTTTTGTGCATTGGCAACTCTGTTGTTGCTTTAATTTGTTCTCTGCTCGTGTAATAAATGGGGAGTGTGCAGGACTGTACACACCATCTCCTGAATTAGCTGGATATTCTGGAGAATGATAGATCAGTAGTTGTTTTAAAAATAAAGGCAACTCTTTGGGATGATTCCAGAGTACAAGTCTCACACTCAGTTGTTGCTTTATTGCCACTGAGAATGGTTGCTTTTAAGTTGATGAACAGGGTTAGATTGTTTTTTACTTTGTTTCAACAGCCATGTTTATTTCATCTGCCTCTGAAGCCTGGGAAGAAACCAAAACACTGTTAGAAAATTGTTTAGAATAAAGCTGGTGTTCCAAGGTTGGAGGAGTAAATATTCAGGAGTAAAGGAGTTACAAGAGTTGTTGGTTTTCCTGGCTTTTACAGAGATGGGGCAACTGAGAGGAGTTTTAAAAGATTTTATTCTCTTATCAGTCATTTAAGGAAATGTTTTTTCAGCAGGAGTGGACCCAAGGTTCCACTGTGCAATATGGAGCACATGCAACCCCTGCATGTCTGTGAGCAGCTGAGAACACACCCTCCAGTGCTGTGCAGGCCAGGGAGGGTTTTCCTTTTGTGTGTAAATATTCTGGCAACTTTCATATCTGTGTGTGTGGCTGGGTGCCTCTCTGTGGGTATTTATATATATCTCAAAGAAAACTGCCTGCACTTGTGACTGTGACCACTCTGAGAAGTTCTTCCCTTGCTGTCCTTCACAGGGGGCTATTACTTGACCAGTGCTTATGGAGCACTTTCACTGATCAAGAACTTCCAGGAGGAGCAAGCTGCCCAGCTGCTCAGCTCAGAGGCCAGAGACACACTCCGGCAGTGGCACAAGAGGAGGACAACAAACAGGACAATACCTTCAGTTGATGATTTTCAGGTAGAGCTTAGGGCTGAAATAGAAAATGGGATGATTGTGTTGCTGGAAATACCTATTTGAGAGGTGTCATTTGTAGCAAATTCCCTTGATGCTACAAGTGGAGTGAAACAGTGCTGAGATTGCAGGTGGCGAATTTGCCTCTTTGAAGTCTTGGCACTCACTTTTTATCAAACAGTTTCATTATGATGGTCTGAAGAAAACACTAAATAATAGAGCTTTCTTACCTTCCTTCTTAAGTCATGTGAAGCAAGGACAAACTGCATTGTATCTTAGATTCAGCTTTTTTGCACACTTTATTGTTCAAAAGATCAAATCCAGATTTCCAGGGGTATAAATCAGCCCAGCTGCCCAGCAGCCAGTGATGGCTAAAGCAGGTAGAAAAGAGGAGAGGTGGGAGAAATGTTCCTCAACAGTTTTGAAGTAAGCAGGCAGCAGAGTTTTGTGATATAGAAGTCCTCACATTTTTCTTTTTTGTCTTTTTTTTTTTCTTGTTTGTCCCCTGTATTTTGTACTGCTCTTCCAGAGCAGGGCAGTACTTTCACCTGGAGAATAACAAAGCAGTGGTTATCACTCCATCTTCTGAGCCCAGGCCTGCATCTCTTCCATCTGCTTTGGACTGACTGTTAAGGTGCAGCAGTTTGTGAGCTGAAGGAGGGGAGGGAGTTGGAATTGGGAAGAGAGGATTTTCTCCTTGGAGTTCAGCAGTCTGCAGTTAGGAAGAGGAGAAGCCATTACAAGCAATTCCAGTGCCCAGAGCCTGTCCATCTCCCTGGGATCCACCTTCTGTTCTCGTGACCTGTACTTAGGTGTCAGATTCCAGCAGCTGGAGTCTTTGTTCTTCCTGCCAAAACTCTGCACTTTCCATAGGAGCATCCAGCACCTTTATTTCTGCTTGGTGAGGAAGTGACAGAAGATTCTTTCTGCAGGATTTTGTAGGAAGTTCCATCTTCTCTTTCTCTACAGATGAACTTGGTGCAGGCTCAGTGTTCACTTGGATGCAGGAAGATGCAGGGGGCAGGGAGGAGCTGGCTCTGAGTGTGTCCAGTGCTTCTCCTGCTGCTCTTTCAAAAGAGAGCCTGGAATTAGTGGATCCCACCACCCTCAGGATGTGCTTGGCACAAATGCAAGTGTTTTGCTGTCTGCTCAGAATGGCAATTCTCTCCTCTCTCTGAGTCTTGCAGTCCTGAAATGGAGCACCTGGCCTACAACCAGCATGGAACAAACATATCTGCAGCTCCAGTCATCCTCCTCCAGGGAATCAGGGTGTGGTCGTGGCATTTCTGTGCTGCAGTCTCACAGCCTTGCTGGCTCTTGGGCCCTGGAGGCTGTTTTTCTACCTTCCCTAAATGGAAAGAAAAGCAAAAACCCCAGTGCTTTGATGATGATGAAATACAGCTTTCTGGGCATCTGTAAAAAAATTTCAGCCTTTCCTTCCAGCAATCCTGTCCATCTAAAAACTTGTGCTTTTCAGGTCTTGTGTGTGGTAGCTTAAGTAAAAATTAAATCTGGTGTGTTTTGCCATATTTAGGGCTGGGTTTTTTCTACAAGTTCTTCAGGTAAAAAAAAAGACTTAGTTCTCTTCAGTCAGGTTCAGTCCCAATTTTTAGAATCTATTGCAGAGGTTTAGTGTTCAGTCTTTGTGGTATTAAGAAATACTTGATAAGACAAGAGTGCTCTTTGGAACTTAAGTCATTGGAAGATTCTTTTCAGTTCTACCTTTCAACAGCTTATTTCTGTGAGAGGTAAACCTCTACCAATGGGATTTTGCACACTTAATTTATTCAGCATACAAACCATGGGTGCCAGCCCAGTCAATAAACAACTCTTTCTCCCTTCAATTTTTTCCACCTCCTTCAATCTTACTGCAATTTAGTCTTTAATTCCAGCTATTTTTTTTCTTTTAAAACCGTCTCTGGTTTAGAGACAATTTTTGGAGAAAACACTCTGGAATTAACATTTTCTCTAAAGAAAATGAGTTTGGGCACTCCTTTGCCATCAATAGGAAAGGAATTTCTTGGATGAAAGTGACAAAATCAATTTATTTCAGAAACAAAGTGCCCACAGGGCAGGCAGGGAGAAAATTAATAACTGTTAGATATTCAAGCTCCTCGCTGCTGTTGGATTTTGAGCTCCCTCTTTAGCTGGCGTGGCCTCCCCCAAGGTCCAGAGCCAGGATGCAGCATCCAGCTCCCAGCAGTGGTCTGGTTATCACACCAAAGCTGAGCCAAGCAGTTCCAGAGGAAGGCACAGAAGTCACTGGAGGATTGCTGTTGCAGTCCCAGGAAAATCTCTTGCCTCAGCTAATAAAACCAAGGTAGTCCAAAGCAGAAATGTGACTCCCTCCACACCACAAAGCCAAGCCCATGGGGAGTGAGTGCCTGAACACAGCCCGTGCCAGAGCTCCCCCAGCTCACAGCCCTCCCCTGCACCCAGCCTAAAGCTCCAGGACCCATTTCTGGGCATAAAGCAGCCCATGGGGGAATACAGTATTACCATAAAATCACCCCAAGATGCAAACAAACAGGAAGCAGATGAAACTGCATTTCCATGTGGGGCCTATTTAGAATGTATCCGAGGGCGTGTGTCAGTTTCTACAGGAGGACATCCAGCTTTTGCCTCAAGATCAGGTGCATTTACTTGAATGTTGCAGAGTAAATTTTCTTTCTGAATCCCTGTAAAGCTGTTCTGTGAAGCAGGGTTAGGCCAGGCTTGGACACCAGGCTGCAGCTCACGGGATGTCCATAAGGAATCACCAGAGTGTGTTTCACAGCTGGAGCAGAGAGAGGCTTGCTGTTTGTTGCTGACTTTTTATTTTTCAGAGGCTAAGGACTTTTTTGACTTCCTGATGTCTGCTTTCTTGTTCACAGAACTACCTTCGTGTTGCATTCCAGGAGGTTACCAGCGGCTGTACGGGAAAGACTTTGCTAGTAAGGCCATACATCACTACTGAAGATGTCTGTCAGCTTTGTGCTGAGAAGTTTAAAGTGGCAAATCCAGAAGAATACAGGCTGTTTCTTTTTATTGATGACACCTGGCAACAACTGACAGAGGATACCTACCCTCAGAAAATCAAGGCAGAGTTGCACAGCCGTCCTCAGCCCCAGGTTTTTCACTTTGTCTACAAGCGCCTTAACAGCGACCTATATGGGGCCATCCTTCAGAACAGCCACGACTCGGCTGCTTAGAACCAGCAACCTGCCATTTTTATATCTGTTCCTTGGTAATTGTTACAAACATCTTTGTTGGCTGCCTTCCTTAGGAGCTAAAACGTGCCTTAAACCTGAAGTGCCTGGTGAAACACGTGCTGACAGTTCTGATGTCGCTTACAGGACCCAGGGGCACTGTGCACGTGGCCAGCTATGCAGAATATTCCACCAGCAAGTCTTGAGGAGACAGCCCATGAGCCTGCATTTCCTGTACCCATGGGCTCTTTTGCAGCATATTCTACTGTGGCCTTTCACAGGTCTTGGCTGTAGTGTGCAAAATACAATTTTCTGCCACTCCTTTATTTCCCCAGCTGTCACTTGCATTTGAATCCAAGTGCGTCTGTGGGCTGGGGTGAGCTCAGTTCTGCCAGCAGGAGTTTGACAAGACTGTCCGATGCAGGGCATCAGTTCACTCAGCATTACCTGGATGGTTGCATCCTTGTCTAATTTTTTTGATTACAGAAAATTGTCATGTTTATATATATATATATATATAAAATAGATATTTTATAGCAGTTGCAGGTAAACTGTCAGGGTTGGTTTTTGAAATATTTTTTTAACTAAAATATTCTATAATTATGCATGTGATTTTTAACATTTAATACACAAGAATAAATCTCTTGCTGGTTTTAGAGTCTTGCATTGATAGTCTGTGTGGTTTCTCTTCTTCACCTGTTCCAGGAGAATTCTTAGGAAACCTCTGTACCCTTGAGGCAGTTTTGCTGTCTGTTCTCAATTGTCTTCTGAAAATCAGACCATTTTATTCATTGTGCTTTGCAAAACACATCCTAGCATCTCATCACATTCATTCTGAGCACACTGTGTGTTTGGTCTTCTGCCTTTTCCTCTGTCCTTCTCCATGCTCCACTCCTGTTCCTCTCTTATTCTGTGTGGTGCTTTCCATGCCATTCTTTCCACTGGATACTTGTGAGCCACTCCCTGTCCCTGTTCTTTTTAATCCCTCTCTGTAATGCTGCCCATCCCAGTCTGGTTTTCTTTGGTTGGTTGTTTTTTTATTTTGAGGGTTTTTTGGGGTGGTGTTCTTGATGTGGGTTTTGTTTCTTGGGGTTTTTTTTGTTTTTTTTTTTTATTTTTGTTTGTTTGTTTGTTTTGTTATACCTTACTTGTATTTCTTTTTTATTCTTGGTGGCTCTGTGGTGCTCCCATGTGCCATTATTTCTCTACTGGATCCTTGTGTCCCGTTCCCTGTCCCTATTCTTTTTTAATCCCTTTCTGTTATGCTGCTCATCCCAGGGTGTGTTGTTGTTATTTTGGTTGTTTTTCTCAATTTCATTCTGCACCTCATTCTTACTTTTCTTCCTGTGTCATCTCTGCTTCCACTCTCTCTCTCTGCCTCTTTCCTGTGACTGTGGGGCTGAGGAGGAACTTCTGGGGGTTCCCCCATTCTTGTTGCAGCAGAATCCCTTTTGGGGGAGATGTACTCATGGAAAGGCCTTAAATAAAGCACCACACTGCTGTCCAGGGCAGCTTGACTCGTTCTGTGCCTTCTTTGGGGCTGAGGAAGGAAGATTGAGGGGGAGGAGGTGGAGACTGGGGGGCTCTGATGTCTTTTGGGGCACCCCAATGTCCCTAGGAGGGAGAGCCAGGCTGCAGCCATGATATTTTCATGAAAAATCCTTTCCTTAGGATTTTTTCCTCCTGAGAAGCTGAGAGGCCTCAGGAACAAAATGTAAACATTGATTATCTGCTGCTTTGGAATGCAACAGGTGCATCTGTGATTGGGCTCATGTGGTTGTTTCTAATTAATGGCCAATCACAGTCAGCTGGCTCAGACTCTCTGTCCGAGACACAAGCCTTTGTTATCATTCCTTCTTTTTCTATTCTTAGCTAGCCTTCTGATGAAATCCTTTCTTCTATTCTTTTAGTATAGTTTTAATGTAATATATATAATAAAATAATAAATCAAGCCTTCTGAAACATGGAGTCAGATCCTCGTCTCTTCCCTCAACCTCAGACCCCTGTGAACACCGTCACACCAGGCTGTGGTGGAGGAGCAGGTGAATGGGGAATGAGGGGCATCATACTGGCCAGAAAATTCACAGGGAGGGCTGGGTGTAGAATACCAAAACCTGTCAAATTTTTCGTTCTTATAGGTATTGGCAAAGAATTGGAATTTATCTCTAAAACCATTTGGAAAGAATGGTTTGGAAAGAATCTATCCATTCTGTTGTATACAGGAACGTAGGAGAAACTGACTAGAGATAGGTAGTTAATTTTGAAACCAATGTTACAACGTTTTTACCTAGGAAGGAACCAATCAAGTGCCTTGTGAAAAACACCAATCACTTGTTTTTAAAATTTTAAAAGTTTAATAGTAATGGTTATAAAAATTGTAATACAATTAGAGTAATAATAATTTGGACAATTTGAATTAGGACAATATGAGACAATAGAAACAAAGAGTTACAGACATCTGGGTACATTTTTCTGGGCAACATGAGCCCAAAATAGGACTCACGATAACAACAAAGGATTAACCCTTAAGAGCAACAGCCTGTTGCATATTCATACACTTCATGATGCATAAATTCCATTCAAACACAGGATTCTGTCTGGTCAGTGCCACCTTCTTCCTCTGAATCCTAATGGCACCTTCGAGGCGGGAAGAAGCTCATTTCTTCTGATAACAGGGCAATAAATTCTTTTTCTCTCAAAGATTCACGTGTCCTGTGGCTACTATCTCAATGTGATAGGATCTTTTCTTTTAAAAAAGTATCCTATACAGCATAGTTTCTATTTCAACATTTTTTATAACCTAAAACTATTTAACACACTACTTAAGAGAATTAATACAGCATTACTTTTTAACACAACACATATAATATTCATTTGAATATTTGCGAAAAGCCAGTCATAAAATACATGCATTTTTCATACCCTTAAACCGCAGGAACAGCTGCTGGGGCTGAAGGGAATAAATAAATACCAAAGGCGCTCCGGCACCTTCGGCCTCCGTTCCCTGCCTGCCCCTAAGCGCGCCCAGCCCGGCGCGGGCAGGGGGCGGTGCTGCCGCCTTGTGGGCAGAGCGCGGCATTACGGGCAGAGGGGAGCGGTGAGGCGGGTTAGGAGGGCAAAGGGGCGCGGCCGGGCTTGAGGGGCCGCCGTGCGAGGCGGTGGCTGGGAACAGTGACAGCAGCGGGGCCCGCGGAGCCACGGTCGGGACAGAGCTGCCATTTAAAGATGGCGAAGCGCCCGCGTACCGGGACCATGCATGAGCCGGGTCGGGCTCCAGCCACACTCAAAATGGCGGTCCCGGCAAGACCCCGGCAGAAGCGTCGCCGCCGCTCCCTGCCGCGGCTTGCGGGGCTCCGGTGCCGCTGGCCCTGCCAAACGTTTTGTCCCGTTGGGAAAGGCGGTGGAAAATCGCGCTGAGAGCCCGGCATCGGTGTCGAGGCCGGGTTGAGACAAACGACCCAAACTGGACAAACGCCTGTGTGAGGAGCGCGGGATGCTAAAGGCACCACAACAAAGATGGCGGCTCGGCCGGGAGTGGCTTCTGCCAGTACCAAAGGGGAAATCCGGGAGAAATGGCTGCTGGCTCCTGGCATCCTGGGCTTGCCAAGCAGGTTTTGTACTTGATTGCAAGGCAGTTTTTCCGCCTCTGCAGGGGGTGGAAACTGGAAAGGGGAGAGGAAAAAAGTCACTTTTACGCCACACCCAGTTGGTGTGAGCATACGCAATCGGCGTAGCTCTGCGCAATCGGCACAGCTCTGTTCAGTCGGTGCGAGTATGCGCAGTCGCCGTAGCCGTGCGCATTCGGCGTAGCCCTGAGCAGTCGGTGTGAGTATGCGCAATCGGCGTATCTCTGCGCATTCGGCGTAGCCCTGCGCAGTCGCCGTAGCCGTGCGCAGTCGGTGTGAGTATGCGCAGTCACCGTGAGATACGTGAAATGAGTACAAAACCGAAAAAACCCTTAAAGAAACCTAAATGAATTTTAAAACTAAAGTAAATAAATAAAAAAATAAAATAAAATAAAATTTAAAGAAAACCAAAACACCAGGAAGGACATTTGAGCCACCCAGCAACCTCAGATGTCCCTCCCTCCCCAGGGCCTGGGGGAAGGAGCAGCAAGGAGCCCACACAGCAGGAGTGGGGCAGTGAGAGCAGCACAGCCAAAGCTCTCAGTGCTGATGGGGGCAGCTAAGCCAATTGTTACTTTTTTGGACACCTTATCTGCCTACTCTGCCCAGGACATGGCCCAGCAACAGGCAAGCTGGCATCAACCCTGCTTGCTCTGGAGCTGAACCCATCTGAGTCATTCCCTGAGCTGCCCCAGGAGGAGCTCCAAAGCCAAACCTTACCTGTGTTGTCATCTCATTGCAGGGGTTCCATGCTGCTGTCTCCTTATCACAAGAGTTCCATACCTCCCTGGTGCTTCTTGTGGGCAGCTCCTCCAAGCACTGACTCTTTCTTCTTCCCTAAGCAGCCACCCCACTCTTTTAGAAGAAGAGAAGCCCTCTTCTTCTCACTGGTTACAACTGGAGCCTGGTAAAGTCAGGCCTGTTCCTAATCTTTGATAATTGGCCCAGCTGCAGCTCCTTAGGGGTGAGATTACTTTCTACGCTATCTTTATTTTCTTATATTCTATCCCCCCACATACCTACAGGCAGCGTTTAGGGTTTTCTCCTTCCTGAAAATTCTGAGATTTTCCCTGTGGGTGGTCACTGAACCTTGGCCATGCCCAACCCGCCCTTCCTGCCCTGCCCGTGGACAGAGGAGCTGGCAGCACACAGCTCCCCTCAGCCCATGGGGATCTCCAGAAACAGCTTTGTGCTGCCCATGCCCAGGGGCTGAGCCCTGCCTGGGGCTCACCCAGGGACCTCTCTCTGCAGAGACTTCCTGCCCTGCAGCAGATCAACACTCCCACCCAGCTTGGCATCGTCTGTGAACTGCCTGAGGTGCCCTTGAGCCTCCCCTCCACATCATTGACAAAGATGGGAATCACAACTGAGCCCTGGGGAACACCACTTGTGCCCAAGTGCCAGCTGGATTTAATTCCACTGAATTCCAGCACTCCCTGGGCCCAGCCATCCTGACAGTTTTTACCAGGGAAGAGTGCATTCAGTTCTTCAGTCTTTTCCACAACCTTTGTTCTGTGTATTCCCCCATGTCCAGGAGAAGACAGAGATTCTCCTTAGCCTTCCATTTGTTGCTGATGTATTTACAGAAATATTTTCACTCTCTTTGCAATTTTCTAGGAAGAAATTCTTTACTGTGAGGCTGGTGGGGCAATGGGAACAGGTTACCCAGGCGAGCCAGATCTGAGTGAGATTGCAAAGGAGCCACTTGGGCACACTCCTCTTGGTTTCTTTGCTCAGGCCTTTGCTGAGCACAGAACTCATCTAGGGAGAAAACTTTTCACTAGACAGGATCTTCTGGGTCCATTGTACCCCAAACACGTCAATGTGTGGTGCCATCGTAATGACAAACTAAAAACAACAGCACAAATAACACAAAGAAAACATGGCAAAAGTGGATGAGGAGCAGCCCAGCGAGGAAAGGACGTGGTGAGACACTGGCACATTGAGTGAGCTGCATTCCCATAATCTTTAGGCTAGCAGGTCCTGCTCTCACATTCTCCTTTTGGTTTATTTAAATTAAATTTATTTATTTAATTTTTTAAAAAATCATCAAAATAAAATATATACAATTAAAAATATGTCGCCAACATTTAAAGATACAATCAAAACACATGTATTCAAAATTACATCTAAATATCAGAACATACAGAATAACTATGAACCCTAACACATAAATCTTATTTTTTAAATACTCTTTGGACAGGTGGCAGCTTCTTCCTGAGATCAGAGGAAAGAGAGCTCTTGGGGATGAGAGGCAAGTACTTGGGGTGAGGTAAGGGTAAGGGAACATAGGAGGTGTCCAGGGAAAACTTCTTGGAAAGACTGTGGCCAGTCAGATCTGCAAAGTGGAGACACAAAATGGATCAGAGCCTGCAATGCAAACCTAAAGCACCTGAAGGTCTGTATTTCATGGGACAGATTCCTTGGAAACTTCTAAACATCTGCACAGGGAAACATGCTCCTGCTCCTTGCAGGGGGCACACGCAGGGCACAAATGATCCCTGGTAATGTGCACAGCCTCTCTGGGCTGCCACA
The DNA here is from genome assembly GCF_047830755.1 of Zonotrichia albicollis. NCBI lineage: Eukaryota > Metazoa > Chordata > Aves > Passeriformes > Passerellidae > Zonotrichia > Zonotrichia albicollis. The sequence continues at coordinate 13,792,070 of NC_133821.1, forward strand.
AGAGCCTTCCTCCCAAAGGAGAATGGCCCAGATCCAACCTCACCTCTGTGTGAGGCTCAGCCATGCTCACAAGACAAGAATTGAGTTAGGGGAACTCCCACCTTTTCATCAACACATCCAGTAGCTGAGACACTGAAGGGTTTTTTTTAATTTTTGAGGCAATTTCTTTGGTTTTATTTTTCCTGGAACTAGGCTGTGTTTAATTCCTCTGAGCTGTATTGAGTTAGCAAGTCTGAAGGGAAAGATGGAAGGCTCCAATGGTAAGAGAGGAAAAAAGATTCCTTCTTGAGGCTGGCTGTGTGTGAATCTGCAGGAAAAACCCTCACAGCTGTGACTGCTAGCTCTGAAAACCACAGAGACCTCTCAGGCACCAGGCAGGCCTTATTGGTGTTTCTATGGCACCGTAATTCCATCCTCAGTGTTGGACCTGATCAGCAAGCAGAGGAAGAACGGGAAATTTATCTGTAGTGAGACTCAACATTGAAGGCAAAGAAAGCAACAGGGTTTGCATCTCATGACCATGTCCAGTTTGGGGTCATCTGAGGCCACAGTCCCTGTCCTGGCTGACAGAAGGAGTCACTGGCCACTGTCACAAAGGAAAAAGCAGCGAAAACTAATGAGACAATGTTGTGATGCCATGGGTGTCCTTGCAGGATCATCTGTAGCTGTCAGGCACCTACTCTGACACAGAGCCAGCACTGACCACCATGCACCAGTTTTCCCTGAAGTCTGGGGGGAATTTTTTCCATTTGGCTCCAGCATTTCCGCTCCTTTCTCTGTTCACCTTTCCCTTCCGTGGCCTTTCCTTTTCTGGTGAAATCCATCTTGGAACCTGTGCTCCTGCCAGGCAGAAGTGTCAGGGTGTGGATCTGGGCTGGCTCTCGGGGTTGGCAGCACCAGGAGCTCAGTCCCAGCCTTTGGACAAGGCCGGGTGACTCCAATGGCCGGCACTCGGCACACAGAGGCAGAGCCAGACATGGCTGCTGCTGCTGGGGCTGTGTCAGGCACACCCTGCACCAGCCCAGCCTGGGGCTGCCCCTTTGTGACACGCTCACCATGGTTCTCTCCTTTCCATGGTTGCAAAACCCCACCCCAACTCCATCCCTTCCATTCCCTTCCCAAGGGCAGCCAGCCCTAAGCCCAGCCAGGCCAGGCCTGAGGCTTTCACTCTCTCTGGGGTGTTGATCCTTTCCAAATCTTCTTTACAAGTCCTATATTTCTGTTATTCCAACTCAGTTCTGGATTGCAGCTCATTGTGTGGGATTTTGTTTCATTCTCTTCACATCAAACAAAATGCTGGGACACAAACAATGGCACCAGGAGTGGAAGTAAAAGCAGCTTTGCATTCCCCAGTAGATGACCCCAGAATTCAGTTGGGGTCATCTACTGGGTATTGCAAGGAGAGCTGTAAGGAACAAACTGACCATCCAAACATTCCTCTTTTGCTCTGCTTCATTGTTCCAGGGGTTTATTTCCTGCTTTCTTTATTGCAGAGACACCCCAACTCAACATAAACATGATCAGTGTTCAGTGGGCCAATATGATCAATGCAGCTGTAAGGTGTAAATTTGCCATGCAAAGTTCTCCTTTGTTCTGCAAGGGGTTTGTTTATTCCTGCTTTCTTTCCTGCAGACACACCCAAACCCAACATTACAACACCTACCTCAAAACAATTCTCATTTTGACTGTCCCTGAGAGTTCAAAACTATACTCAGAGCATTTCCCTGTCCCCAGGGACAGGCTCCAAGGCTGGGCTCTCTCCTGCAGGGAATGAAGAAGAGCTGCTGCACTTGCCAGTGGCTGCGGGCGATCAGAATCTCACTATCAGTGCTTGGAATGCAGCTTTTGTACACACTCTGCCCCCTGAGCCCAGCAGCATTCCAGGGCATCAGCTACCAGCACCTCATGCTATGGCAATGGCACCGCTCAGCCTGCCAGTCTGGGAGGGCTGGAGGGCGTTGGGTGCTCATTTGCTGTCAAAATTAAATAGTTTTGTTGTTGTCATTGTCATCATTGGAGCGTTTCTTTCATCCCTGGGCAGCAGGGGAGGCATGGCAGGGCCATCTTTTCTCTGTGCTTGGGTTGAGTTCGGGCAAAAGGCCCAGCAGCTGTAAATAAAGTTTGCAGCACTGATCTCTTAGGAACATCCACATTCCTGAACATCCAAATTCCAGCTCACCCCAGAACCTTGGGACCTCCATTCCATGACCCCATCTAACTGGGAGGCTGTCATTCCTGGGAGTGCAGAAGACCGAGGCAGTGAAAAGTAAAATCACATCCCAAAAATTCAATCAGTATAAAAAGAAATTTGAGTCTTCTGCATGCCAGGCACAGGATGAACACTAAAAAGCACTGGGATCTACTCTCCCAGCCCCAATATACCCAAAAGCCAAGGTAAGCTGTCAGCTCAAAGGGAGTCAAGGTAGATACACAAAAGCTACAGAGAAACAGAAGCAAGAGTAAGAATGGTCTGCCACAGCAGATTTTATTGCCACTGTTTGTAGGCTGGTAATTTTTGCACAGCCATGATCATTTCCACTGCAAAAGGTGGTTATGTCCCCAAATCCTTCTATCCCAGACAAAACAGGGCTGGGGTCACTGCCATGGAAAACATGATTCATCTCTAGAGTGAGCCAGAAGGCAATTCCCTGTCCAGAACTGTTTTCAAGGTGGAAAAGGATCATTTGTTCCTGAGTAATTGAAAAACAGAAACCTGTTGCTGAAATCAATTCTGTGGCCTTAATTGGTCACAGAGGCAGCCCTTAAACATAATTGTGTTAGACCAGAAAACAGTCTCCGCTTTTACCAGTAAATTATCAGTAAATAGATCAGAGCAGCTGTAGCACTGAGAGACAAAGTGAGGAGATGGACACCTGCTTTTCTGTGTCCTTTCTGTGACTTGCCAGGGGGCCACAGGTGGCACTGGAACCTTTCCAAAAGCAGCTGCTGGAGATGGAAGGCTAACAGTGTTCATCCCCTCATTGCACCTATTGTTTTATCCAGGGGGCAGGCAGAGGGTGAACTCAGTCTTTCTCACTCCTTAAGGGACAGGACACCCTGCAGAGGATGTGTTTTGTGTCACTGACAAATGATCCAAGGCACCTGGGAAGAAATCCCTTCTCACCTGCTTGTCTCTGGAACAGCTACACTTTGTACACAATGCTGTCTCTCGTGTTGCCCACACACACCCTGCTCTCACTCCTTCTACTTGTGCACAAAGCAAGAAACTGAACTATCCATATCAATTAATGGCAGTTAAATATTCCCACTCCTTATTCTCTGTTTGCATCACACAGGAAATGTGTAAAGCAGTGGGATCTCAGGATTTATAGGAGACATGCAGCTTATTGACATCCAGATGTTCAACTTTGCTCTTTTTTGCAGTGGCACTTTTCTGGCATTAACTCATTTCCTCTGAGCTACTGCTTAGAGAAAAGGAGCAAAGCAAAACAGCAATTGGGATCACAAATCATCCTGATCTCAAACTCCTTTGCCTTCCTTTGAAAGTTCAGAGAACTGAAAAGTCCCAGATCCTTGACAGGACAGGTCTGACACCTACAATGGAAAGCCAAACCATCACACCTATTTCCTTTACTGAAAATATGAATACAGAGATCAATGAAGACACTGGTTTTAGTAAAGGACAAGAAATGTGTTTAAAGCATGATTACAAGTAAACAAAATTGAATTAAAGGCTTAACATTAGACTGTACAAAACTTACCTCTAGACAGATGGAGCTTTCCCTTTATAGAATTGGAAAAGTCATGGTCTGTGTCTCCACCTGGGGGGAAAAGCACCATGACCAGGTCTTGGCGAAGTGAATGGGGAAACAAAAGCATACTGGCCCTTTGCAATAAATGGCAACAGGTAAAATTGACTTTGGATCTCTTTTAATGAAGATACAAAGGCAGTCTGACAAACAAAATGTACATCACTCATGAACACACAAAGGTTTAGAAAAATTCAACAACTCTGCTTTTCTAAATGAAGAAATTGCCCCCAAGTTTGTCCCGTGATCCCACTGATATCTGACCATGATTGGGGAAGATCAGCTTGTGTTAAGAGCCTTGCAGGCCTGGGTACTTCAGAAACTTCCTGGCATTTCAGGCACTGAGGAAACCAGCACCAATTCTGTGGGCCAGTCCCTCCCTGAGCCACAAGCTGCTGCCCATGAAGTGGAAAGCACTGTCACCACACACCAGGGCTGCTGCTGCTGGAAATGCAAACTCAGCTCAAGCCTGCAGGGAAGAGGCAACTGCTGCAGCTGGCAGACACAGTGGGTAGAAAGAAGAAATGGGGACTGCTCTGGATGGAAACTTTAAACTCTGGAAGGAAAATGTAACATTTTGATTTCAATTTAAAGCTTTCTATGAGCAGCCTACTCAGTAAGGCCATGGGCAGGGACAAATTCCACTAGATCAGGCTGCTCACAGCCCCATCCAACCTGGCCTTCAACATTTTCAGGGATGTGGCACCCACAGCTTTCCATCTGCAGCACAGCTGTGCCAGCTGTGCCAGCTGTGCATTCCTTGTGCTTCTGCAGCTTCCTGGCCAGCCTGGACCCTCCCTGGAACCTCCCTAAGCCCTTGCAAGCTGATACAAAAGGGATGCGGGGGAGGGAGTGCACCCATCTCCCATTTTCCCTGAGTGCACCCACCTCTCATTTTCCCTGAGTGCACCCACCTCTCATTTTCCCTGAGCAGAGGAATTGGATGACAAGTGTCCCAAGGCACCAAAGCACATTGCTCCTCACACAGACAGTGCTCGTGAAAGTTCAGATTGATTAAACCATGGGTCTGTGACCACTGGGACAACACACAGGGAAATTTCAGGTCAACAAGACATAATTTCTTATATTACGTCCATATTATAAGAAATGCTTTCTTGATTAAAGGAAAAGTGTATAATCTTGTTCAAAAGCAATTTTTCTTCCTCCACATTGCTATTTCAGACTGTCTGGAGACAACTTGTTTAAACAAGTGAGAGGACTTTTTCTATCAAAAACATTAACTCTTGTCTGTTTCCCACTTGAAAATTACTTAAGGAAGGCAGGTTGGGTTTTTTCTTTTTTCCATTGCAATGGCAATAAAATACTGTCTATCTCCTAAAATATTAACATCCTGTCAAACCTTCAAACCTTCTGATCTTCAACTTCCTAGCAAGTCCACAGGGTGTCTACTTACCTTATGTAAATGCATTTCAGTCAGAAGGAGGGGACGTTTAATAAAGCATGGTATTCCTTACTGTATTATTCAGTCCCTAGAGACATTTAAAATAATTTTTTTTAAAAAAAGCAAATGCAGCTGGTGGAACTCTGGGATCTAAGACACCACACCTGTCTTTGAGAACATATCATACTTCAAGCAGCCTGCTTCCCATTGTGGTGCCAGAATCTCTGCTGGCCAAAAAACTCCCCACACCTTTCCCAGTCCTACAGATCACCTCCCCATTTCCCTCCTGCCTTCCCTGCCTCCAGGTGGGAGCACAAATTGTCCTTCTGGTACACAATTCCCCTGGGAAAAGCAGTGTTGCTCCAATTAAATTCAGGAATAAGTAGCCCTACTAGCAAATTCTTCTGTACAGCCCAAATGTAAGGAGCACTTCAACTGGAATGTGGTCATGATAAAATGAGTCCAGAAATAAAACACTGACTACATTAATTGCAATCTTGAAAGCACAGGAATGACAAAGGCTGTTTTTCCCTGCTGTTCTGAGGTTGCTGGTCTGGAAAATGCTGCTTCACTTTCCAGAAGGCAAGAGGCACTTGTTTTAGAGGACTGTGCAGTTTGTGGCACTTAACTCTTTGGTAAATCTGCATGGCAGCAGTGCACTGAGGATATGTAGGAAATCCAGGCATTGGGGGATTTGTGGCTCCTTTTTGCAGCTGCAAGTGCTGGTGCTGGGTTACCAAGGTGGGACGTGAAGGGTCACAGGCTCACCATCTCTGGGAAGCCCCAGGACACGTGGTGGCAGCAACAAATCCACATGAGGAAAGGAGATATTAGAATAATGGGTAAAGTCAAGGAAGAATTATCAGAGTGGCCATGTCCTTCTCATGTCCCTAGTAAGTAATGCACATGAAACACCTTCTAGAATAGCCAGAATTGCTGGAAAGGCACCAGAGTTGCAGTGAAATACAGCTGCTTACACTCAGATATCCAAGCTGAAGGAAAATATTGAAGAAGTGTTTTCCAGGTCTTCTTTTAAAACAGCATGAAGCATGGTGTAAAAAACATTTCCTGTACAGTAACATTAAAAAGAGGAACATTAAAAAGAGCATCTGCATCTTGCTTTAGCTCATGTTAAATTTCAGCACAGCTCATGGAAACCACCAACAGCTGCTCTACACAGCCCTGAGCGCAATGAAAAGGGGTTCACTGATGGTGGAAAACTGGAGACTGCTCCTAGCCCTGTGCCATCCCAAAAAAAGGTGTGGATTGGAAAATCTTGTTCCCCTAGAAGGAAACAGTTTTTTAAAAAACCACCAAGAGAGAGCTGTGCTGTTTGCCTGCTTATTTGAGACCTTCCGCATTTCCGAAGGAGAGAAATTCCAGAGCCGCCTGTTACGAGGAATTCTTCTCCTTGTACTTCTGGTAAGCATCCAGTATCTCCTTGACGACGCTTGGATCATCAAGAGTGGTGACATCTCCCATGTTGCTCGATTGCTCAGTCACTACTTTCCTCAGCAGCCTTCTCATGATCTTCCCAGATCGGGTTTTAGGGAGGCGCTTCACCACCTGCAAAGGAGGGAAGGATGAACCTTTATTGGAACTCGGGTTCTGCTGGAAACCACACACAAGGAAATCTGGCTGGACTGTCCTAAGCCTGGCACATCCTATTTCATGGCCACAGCTCCTTTGAGGCTCCTGGGAAATGGATCATTGTGAAAAATGCATGTATTTTATGATTGGCTTTTCGCAGATATTAAAATGAACATTATATGTGTTGTGTTAGAAAGTAATGCTGTATTAATTCTCTTAGGTACTGTGTTAAATATAGTTTTAGGTTATAAAAATGGTTAAAATAGAAACGGTGCTGTGTAGGATACTTTTTTAAAAGAAAGGACTGGCAGTGAGATAGCAGCCACAGGACACCTAAATCTTTCAGAGAAAAAGAATTTAGTGCCCTCTTATCAGAAGAAATTAACTTCTTCCTGCCTTGAAGGCGCTGTCAGGATTCAGAGGAAGAAGCTAACACTGACCAAACAGAATCCTGTGTTTGAATGGAATTTATGCATCATGTATGAGGCGTATGAATATGCAACAGGCTGCTGCTTTTATGGGTTAATCCTTTGTTAACTGTGTCCTTTTTCGGGCTTGTGCTGCCCAGAAAAAGGTACCCGGAATGTCCCTAACTCTTTGTATTTATTGTCACATATTGTCCTAATTCAATTTGTCCAAATTATTATTACTCTAATTATATTACTATTTGCATAACCATTTTATTACTATTAAACTCCTAAAATTTTAAAAACAAGTGACTGGCATTTTTCGCAATCATGGAGCACACAAGATTACATCTAAGGAAAGAAGTGTCACATACATTTTATTGTTATTTTAAGTAGATTTTGCTCCCCATTGCCACGTACAGACTGAATGCTGCAGGATGCACAGCTCCTTTAGGAATCAGGTCCTGAACATGCTGTTAACTATTAAAATCTAATCACACGTGAAAACTTAGGCACAAATGGTGACACAAATCAACACAACCAGAACAGACAGGAAAAAAAAAAAATATATATATATTCAGCTTCACAGAGCAGGAATATAAAGCAACACAATTCTGCACATCAGCTGCAGGGTCTCCTGCTCCAGGGATATCCCCTGCACCTGCCCTCTCCTTCCCTGGATCCCTCCTGCCAGTTTTCTGTTTTCCTGCCTCTTTATCCTGCAGGCAGGACCCTGAGGTCTGTGTGATGTGACCATTCCCTGCTGCTGGCACCAGTTTCAGTCTCCCACTTACCAGGATGTGGTCAGGCACTGCATACTTTGCTATCTTGGAAGCCACTATGGTTTTGAGCTCTTCTTTGATGTGGTCTACACGAGCTGTCTGCTCCTTTAGCACTATGAAAGCAAAGGCACCTGGAAGACAAATGAGCAAAAGCCACAAACATCACATTAGATACTGTCTGGAAAAACCAAGGATGCTCATTTGAATGCCAAACAAGGTTTCAGATCATTCCTATGCACAATCTAGGGACTGACAAGAAAACTATTGATCTTTTTTACAAAGGCAAGTCAGACTGCAGCCCTCAAATGATGGCCCAACCTTTTCCTGGCACCTGTGACTGATGCCAGTGACAACGACAAGTCAGCATAAATGACCAAAGTGTTATTGGGATCAGAGGTTGGCCAATGTAAATCAGCCATTCCCATTCTGTTCAGAGCACACTTCTAAGCACAATCCTATTAAAGGAAGCTCAACCATATACACGAACACTGTGTATTGAAAACAGTTTAGGGAGTAACAGCCAGGTTAGGAACACATAGCTATTTTCCTGGCTGTCTTTGTCTCTTGGGGCTGCAGTGCCAGTCAGCCTAAGGATATCTGCCCTCCCATTCCCTCAGGAACTCCTAACAAGCAGCCTGGGTTAGAATTTAAGGGAAGTGTGTGCAGATGTCATGTCAGGACACTGCTTTTCACATACCTTCTCCTTTGATCTTGTGTGGATACCCAACCACAGCTGTCTCAGGGACCTCAGGGTGATCAGCCTTCACGAAAAGTCAAGCAAAAATACACAAATCAGAGCTGCTGAAAGTCCTACAGGAAAGCTGGATGCCAGTGTCCTGCTGCAGGGTCAGCTGGTGGCCGTGGCCTCAGCCACGTCTCAGGGAGTAACTCTGCACTGGCCCTGCTTTTATAAACAAAAAATAACTACCCACTGCACACCAAGCTGAATTTGCAACAGCTGGAAACCCTCTTTCTCTTTCTTTGTGCATGGCTGTGGTCCCACATGGCAACTGGCCACTGCCAAACCACAAGCAAAGCCAGTCGTGCAGTGCTCAGTGCTACAGAGAGCTGTGGCCAGCTGAGGTAAAAAGGGAACCTGCCAACATCACAGCCCACACTGGACTTATAAGTGCCCAAAACACACTAGAAGGCAGAAAGAATCAGATTTCTTCATTCCCTAACCCAAAATGCATTTTTGTTACTATGCTACACCTCAGTGATTACTTCTGTTGCACTGCAGAGTTTAATTCAACATTCTTCTGCACAGACCAGAAGAAACCATGCATTTGCATCCCACACCCAAGAATGGATTATGTTATCTTAAATTACCTTAAAATATGAAAGTAAACATCATAGAGTAATCTAGGCACACAAATATATTTTCTTTTACACATGCATACACATACATAGATTGTGAGAGGAACTGGAGCCTGTAGCTATGGTCAGAAACTTGCACAGACAAAATAATTACTTTTATAAAGGATAAAGTAGGATCCTGTATTCCATGCAAACACAGCTCAGGTTCATCAGATGTTACATTTAAGTGCCCATTTGCAAGCAAGGCACATAATATAGAAATAAATACACTGGTCAAGCTTTAAATATAAAACCTCTGAGGACTTTCTGTTTTCAATTCCCAGAGATAATATAATTTTCTCTCAAAATGGCAGGCTAGTTTAGCAGCTGACATAAATCAATGTTGCTTTGTGTCTAACATTGCCTAATTCTCAGGCATACTCAGCCAGTTCAGATAGGCAGGAACCACAGGTTTAGGGAGGAGAGGTCAGGTATAGTCACAGACACATTTTATGAAAAATGCTTTGGTTGGGATCTTTTCTCCTGAGAGCCTCAGAAATTAAATGTAAACATTAATTATCTGCTGCTGTAGAATGCAACAGGTGCACCTTTGATTGGTCTCATGTGGATGTTTTTAATTAATGGCCAATCACAGTCCAGCTGTCTCAGACCGTGTGGTCAGTCACAAGATTTCATTATAATTCCATTCCTTTCTATTCCTTGCTAACCTTCTGATGAAGTCCTTTCTTCTATTCTTTTAGTATAGTCTTAATATATAATTTTCTTTTAATATAATATAGATCATAAAATAATAAATCAGCCTTCTGAAACACGGAGTCAAGATTCTCATCTCTTCCCTCATCCTGGGACCCTTGTGAACACCAAATACATTTTCTTTTACTCATGTAAGATATTAGCAGAGGGGAAGGAAGAAATAGGAGAGACATTTATGAAGTGCCCACCATCTAACTGCATCCCTGAGAGGTAACACAGCTCTGAGGGCTCAGTTGCAGGCACTGCCCACAGCGTGGCTCCCCTCACTTGCTCATTTGCTGTCTCCTCAATAAGGGAGCTGTCCCCTCTTGCACCTTTGCTGTTCATTGTGCATCAAGCCGTGCCTATGCAGGGACAGGGGTTTGAAAGCTGCTTTGAAAGGGTCACCCCACCCCACAGAATATGCCCTGCCAGGGCACCCCCACCTGCTTGGAACTTCTTACCATTGCATCTTCAATTTCTGCCGTGCCCAGCCTGTGCCCACTGATGTTAATGACATCGTCCATGCGCCCTGTGATCTGGTAGTAGCCTTCGTGGCTCCTGTAAGCACCATCCCCTGTGAAGTAGTAACCTGCAGAAAGACACAGGGCAGGTCAGCAAGTGTTCCAGTGTGCTGGAATCCAGGACATCCCTCTGCTTGCCCTGGAGGGCTCCAGCCCCTGCCAGGAGGCTCAGAGACCACGAAAATTTAAGTGGAATGATAGCTAGTTTGTCACATGGTGAAAAGTAGAATTTTTGGGTTTTTATAGAATGGGGGCTTGGAGTGTCCCAAAATGGAAGAATCTGGGGGTGCCTTGTCCTTTTTTCTCCTTCTTCCTAGCCTCCATCTTCTGGGTGATGGTGGCACCTGAATAGCACCAAGATGGTGAAGCTCAGGTGTGGTGGTGTTCAGAGGGGTCCCAGGATGAGGGGAGAGATGAGAGTCTTGACTCCATGTTTCAGAAGGCTGATTTATTATTTTATTATATATATTATATATAATATTATATATATATTAAAACTATACTAAAAGAATAGAAGAAAGGATTTCATCAGAAGGCTGGCAAGGAAAGAAGTGGAATGATAACAAAAGCTCCTGACTCTCAGAGAGTCTGAGACAGCTGGACTGTAATTGGCCATTAATTAAAAACAACCACATGAACTAACCAAAGATGCACCTGTTGCATTCCACAGCAGCAGATAATCATTGTTTACATTTCGTTTCTGAGGCTTCTCAGCTTCTCAGGAGAAAAGATCCCAACAAAAGGATTTTTCATAAAATGTGTCTGTGACACTCAGGTCTCTGCCAAGATGGACAAATCACTGCAGGCAATCAGCAGCAACCAGGGGCTGATGTTCCTGATGTAAAACCAAGCCCAGCCACACAACCCACCATGCTCAACTGGATTTACAGACCCAAGAGGGCTCTCTGATCTCTCTAAGAGATCATGCCAACATCTGCACAGCAGCTGTGTGCTCACACCTCTTGGTGCACACAGTGCTAAGGCAAAACCACTTCAGATGCCATTTGCCATCGTGCCACAGGCTACTGGTCAAGCTCAGAAGTGCTGCTGGCAGCACCCAGTGGAAAACTCCAGCTGTTCAGCTGAAAGGGAGCAGCTCTATTACATTTTGTACATGGGAACACTGCCAGGTTTTTTTTAATCACTTACACCAGGATGGATGAAAAGCCATTTTCCCTCCCGGCTAACAAAGATCCAGATCCCAGATAACAGTCACTCTCTAGCAGGTGAGTGTGGGAGAAACACTGCTAATCAGATCAGCTAAAAACTCCAAACCAGCCCATGATAAGCATGGAGGGTCTAAACCATTTGATGGAAACTGGAAAAGGCCCAAAGGTTTCCTGGAAACTCCAATGTCACTGAGGAACATCCTGTGACACAGATTGTGTTGGCTCTTCACCAAGCCCATGTTTAGATCTGGATTGTTCCAGTGGCACATCTGAGAAGCAGCAGGCAGCTACTGCTGTGAAATCCAAGGGTGGTTCTTGCCAGGACCCGTTATTGCCCTATTCATGGACTTCCAGTCATGTTTTCTGCCCTTCCAGATCAATTAAACAACTACCAACTAAACACCAACAAGACATAAATGCAAATGTAGAGAGTAATAAGAGACTATGGGGTCACTCAATTTCTTGTACCAGTTTCCCATTCTTTATATCCAGCCCATTTTGTATTTTGTACAATTTTCAGGATTGCCTGTCTAATTCTTGCCACCCTGTAGCTTTCAAATCCCTTTGAATTTCTTCTCCTGAGTGAAGACAGTGGTCTTGTCCAATGTCCTACAAAAAATGTTTCCCTGCCACTTCTAGTTACTTACCAGACAACTTGACCATATTTTTAAAAGGAAGGTTGTATCACAGGGTTAAGATTCAGTGATGCATGAGGTATTTTCCATCCAATATGCCTTTTTCCAAGTGAGATACAAAGCTCCAGATAAAAGATACTTGGACTTTAAAGCCTGGGCATTAAAGTTTTCTAGAAAATACATCCATTTTGACAGCTAGAAAGGTCAACACTACCTAAAACCATCAGGGCCTGCTTGCAACCTGTGACACACACCCCAAGCCACTATGGCACTGAAATATTCAGTATTCATGCTGAATATTCAATATTCAACAATTTCATGCTGAAAATATTCAGTGTGCTTATTAGTGCAGTGAAACTGCCTTCCCTTGGCCCTTTCCTTACCTGGGTAGGCTTTGAAATAGGCATCAATGAAGCGCTGGTGATCTCCATGGATTGTTCTGGCCATGCCAGGCCATGGCTGGGCAATGCAGAGGGCACCAGACACATCATTGCCCTCTATCACCTCTCCCTGCAGGTTCAAGCACAGCAAGGATGACACAGGTGAGCAAAAGAGGAATAATAAAGAGCTTCTGTTTGTCATTGATCCACTGCAGACTGCCAGGGGAGGGTCACAAGAGGAGAAAATAAATGCCAACAACTCTTGTAGACACTTGCAATGCTCTGTTGAGAAATCTGTATGGACAACTGAGATATGCTCTCTCTCTATATATATAAATATAAATATATGAAATTATAAATTGTAAACATAAATATATAAATATAAAATTAAGAAATTATGTAAATATAAAAGGATTGAATATATAAATATATAATTATAAAATTATATAAATATAGAAATGTAGCAATATAAAATGTATAAATATATAAGCATATAGATATATAAATATAAAGTTATATTTATATAAATTGATCATCTATTCCACCATTTTTAAGGAGAAACAAGCCTCTTTCTGTATCTTGCTCCTTTGCCATCCAAAAGGTGATTAAAGCAGAAAACACACACCAGCTTCTCATTTGGGCACCCAGCACAGCTCCAACTCACATTCTCATCCATGAGCACAGGCACAATCCCAAAGAAAGGTCTCATAGCCATGGCTGGAACGATCTCAGCTTCCTCCTCTGAGGGCCGTGGGGCAATGCAGATGCCACCAGTTTCTGGCAGAAAAATTAAAAACAAAATATATGTAGTCCATCCGCTGCTGGGTGAAAGCAAATTCCAGCTCTTCTTAGGTCAAGAAGAGTGAAGGCACCTTGCAAGAAAGAGCCCCTGGGAATGGTTTCTGCAGGACCCAGAAGCGCAGGCCTGGCATGGGCAGCACTTAGCAGCCCCAACTTCCACCCAGAAGTGGTTTTACAGGGAAAGCAGCAGCATGTCAGGGGATTTATCTCCCTCTAGTGTTTCCACAGCTGACTAAGGTTAGCAGGAAAAACACTTCAGGAGTGTGAATTACTGTTATTACAGAGCATGAGATTAACCCGCCCCTTACAGGCAGGTTGAGCTTATTTTCTAGTCAAAATTGAACCTTTTAATCATCCTTTTTCATTCCTGCTGGGATGAACATTAAATCAGACTCCAGCCTTAATGAGGTCTTTTCTATTCTAAATCTAATTCAGAAACACAAGAGAGAAACAAAAACAAAGGAGAGTAAGGCTTTTAAAAATACAGCTCTATAAATAAAGGTATGTTCTGCCACATGGAGAGTGCATTCCTCTACCAGCTTTGCTGAGCTTGTGAAAATTGAAACCAGGGGTTGGAATGGCTGATTTCGACCCTGAATTGGCATCCAGCTCTCAAGAAGGGTCTCTGATGTCCTTAAGCTTTAGATCTCTAGAAAATGTTTTCACATGTGGCTCACACATAGAAGCGTTTCCCATGTCATCGATGGGCATGCATTCACTTCATGTTTTCTGTAACTTTTGAAGAGAGGAGCTTGGATTGTTCCAGGAAGAAGCCCCTGCTGACCTCTGTTTGCATCAGAACAGGGACCCTGAGTGAGCTGAGGGTTGCTCTTGCTCACTTGCAGTCACTCCTCATCCTCCACGCAGCACCGAGAGCTGTTCCAGCATGGTGTTTGCCACATCCCAGCCACACGCCAGCCAGCAAAGCCTCACTCCTGAGGGAGCTGCATGGGAGCAAGGCTGCCTTAAAAATTATTTGCATGGTGAAGACCTGTTGTAAATTGGTTTAGAAGTACCAGTTTTAGCCACTGACAGATGACATCAAGCAAAACTGCTAGGCTCTGCCCTGCCCTTATGAAGCCTTTCTGTTCAGAGGCAGGGCTGGCAGGGAAAAGCTGTGCTTCCACACTGTCAGCAGGGTACAAACCCACCCTTCCATGGGGTATCCAGAGGTGTCTTTCAAAACCAGCTTCTCTTCTGTCGGGACCCAGGAATTCCTCTGGGTGACTCAAGACCCTGGCAAGGGGCTCAGAGACCTTGGCACGGAGTCAAAGACAACTGTGCCTTCAATTTTAGCCCATGGAAAAAATTACCAACTTTGTGTGAAGAGTTACAAGCCACAAGAGTTTGAGTAGAATGATAGTTAACTCGTCACAGGGTGAAAAAGTAGAATTTTGGGGTTTTAGAATGGGGGTTCAAGAGGAAAGATGGAGGAATCTGGGCATGTCCTGTCCTTCTTCTTCTTCTTGCCCTCCATCTTCTGCTGTGATGGTGACTGGATTGGTTTAGAGTAGAGACAGACTGTCTAACATAGGTGATAGGTATTGGAAAATTATTGTAAATAAAGTGCACTTAGTTCTTAGTATAAAAACCTAACACCAGCCCAAGGGCAGGCAGTGTGCCACAACCCAACCTGCTGGACAGACCTCAGTGGGTCAGAGAAAGAATGGAATAGATAAGCAAAAATAAACAACCTTGAAAGGCAAAACCAACAAAACCAACAATTTTGACTTTTTTTTCGGTCATGGGGCTGGGAAAGAAAAGACTTTATAAAACCTCAGGGGTCCCACCTCAGCCACAGAAAGCTGAGACTCCTCAAGGCTGCTTATTTTGGTGAAATCAATGACAAAAGTGGAAATACCTAGTGACTCTTCTGCATCACGAAGAACTACACCTAAACCTCAAACACAGCTTTGGTTCTACTCCTGTCAGTCACAACCTGGTATCTGAACAGCAAGATCCATAGGAACTTTTCATCTGCACTCACCCCACTATTAAAATTGCTTCTCATGGTTGCTCTCTCACTCATTTGCCTCATCCAAAGGCTTTAAAGTGGATTCTTCAATCACCATTTGCTGATGCCTGCCAGGCTTTATTAGCTGGCAACAGGTTGGTGCTTTGGAGGGCAGTGTCCCGTGGAGGACACAGCAGCACAATTAACCAGCAATTCTGGAGCTGCATAGGAAAGGTGACACTGCAGGACCACAGCCAGCATCCATCACATTGCTCCTCTGATTGCTTCCCACGCTCCTTTTATGTTTAAATGGCATATATAATCTTTCCAGGATTAAATTGGCTTCCTCTTTACTAAAGCATCAACTGTAGAAAAAGATTGATTCCACTTTCTAATAAAATCAATGTCATGAATATTTATCATGAATTATACTTCCAGGAGCTGGTAACTGTTTACCTACAAAACTGTGCCTGGCTCAAGGCAAGGCCAAGTACTTTGCACTAACAGACTGTGCAGTGGGTGTTTTTTAACCCCTCACCTGACAAAATCCCAAAAGAGATACAGTTTAATACAAGATATAACACTGTACTTTGGAGGAAATAGATAACACAGCATGAACACTGCATGCACCAGCTAAACAAACCAAAAAGTGTTAGGGCAAAACTGGATTTTTCTCAATTCCATCAGTGTGCAGTAACCAACTGCTTCTCCATGGTGTTTTCCTTCAGAGAAGTGAGGAAGAAAGCAAATGATGAGCAAAGACCCAGCCAGTCATCTTCCCTTCTGCTCAGCATGTAGGAACCCAAAAGATTTAAGAAATCACTAGGTGAAGTAGATAGCAGTTAACATTGCTGCTCTGAATTCTGAGGTGGTTTTATTTCAATTCTGAAAATTTAAAAAAAAAAAAAAAGAGGCTGCAAGTCTGGTCTGGATTAAATGGAACTTGGTTGTGTGCCAGAAAAAAATTTATCACACTGAGATAGAGAGCCTGCTAGCAGGAATAAGGACAGGAGCAGCTTGACTGGAAAGGGAATGAATGTGCTGCTCAATGGTAGTTCAAGACTATTTCTCAGCAGAGGCAGAATGCCAGCAGCTGTGCTCCTGTCTCCATGGCAAACTGGATCTCATGACTTGAGAAGGACATATTGCAAGACACCTCTAGCAACTCCTGAGTGCTGGTGCCCAGAAAAGAGAGGACTGGGTGCTGGGGAAGGAGCCAGGAAGGAGCTGCAGGATTTCTTCAAGCAGAGGGTCCCACAGGCAGTGCAGCCCCACTCTGGGCACAGCACGTGGCCTGGAGGAAGAGGCCAGCTCTACTCCAGCTGGACTGGAGACAGCACCCACTGTGTCCAGCAGCTTGCACACAGCAAAAAATCCTCAACTGCTGCACTCAGCTGGGCCAAGCATGCTGCCAATACACAGGTGCATCCTTTCTGAGGCATCAGAGCTCCAGGGCCAATGCAGCTACAGAGCATCAAT
The DNA here is from genome assembly GCF_047830755.1 of Zonotrichia albicollis. Lineage (NCBI taxonomy): Eukaryota > Metazoa > Chordata > Aves > Passeriformes > Passerellidae > Zonotrichia > Zonotrichia albicollis. The sequence goes on from NC_133821.1 coordinate 13,809,012, forward strand.
TCAATCATGGGACAAGGTGCTCTTCAGCAGCCCTGCTGGGGGATGGCCACTGTCCTCCAGGCTCCTGGTGGGCAGCCAGCAAGTCTCCACTCACTCCTTTCCAATCTGCACCAGCAGTTGCACCAGGTCCCTTTGAGCACACAGCTGTTTTCCATCCTGCCCTGATCATTCCCAGAAAGGAGAACGAAGCACACCTAAGTATAGATTGTGGCCATGTGGTGCTTTCAGTGCTTTTGCATGATAACACCATAACAAGGTTAGTACAGCTAATAAACTGAACATGAGTTTTGCAATTCAAGTTAACTATCACCAGCTTTGCCCAGAAATTCAATTTCTGCCTCATCATTCTAGCAGCAATTGGCATTTTCCAACTCAAAATATCAAAGAACATTTAGAGGAAAACAAAAAACCCAACACTGCTATTGCTTTTGTAAAACACATTCTGCACATAAATTGCTGTTACTCCCCAGTGACTCTCCAAAGCTTACCCAAATGCCAGGAGGGGTTTTTTGACAGACTTGTTGGATCAAACTGAAATGTGTTGATCCCTCTCTCCCCAGCAGCAGCCTGTCAATGGTCAGGGCCCCCTGTGCCCCCTCTTACCTGTCTGCCACCACGTGTCCACGAGGGTACAGCGCCCTTCTCCCACCACCTGGTAGAACCACTGCCAAGCTTCCTTGTTGATGGGCTCTCCCACTAGAGCAAAACAAGAAAGAAATCAACCTGAGACCCAGGAGACTGCAGGCAGTTCATTCTCCGTCTTGGTGCACCACAGGCTGAACACAAGATCTCCAAGCAGAATGCTCACCACACTTTTCCTGGCATGCACCAAGGACTGCGATGCACTCATGTAAATGAGGATTGACTTTTTCCAGAAGGACCAAAAGGCAAGAAATTAATATCACTGAAAGTAACTAAGCAATGCAGGTCATGTAATAAGAACCGCCAGAACAGAAAATAATGTAGGAAAATGCTGCTTGGGTCACCTATGCCAGTAAAATTCAAAGTGATGCCCTTTAACATTAGATAAATCTTTTTAGCCAAGAATGTGACCCTGCAAAATAATCCAGGAAACAGGCAATCATACAAAAGTCCAATGGACCCAAAATGTGATTCTTCTGCTGAGAAAATATTTGAAAAGCAGACACAGAGCCTGCTTTATCATCTTTTTTCTAACCACATTTCATGTGATCAGCTGAGCTCCTCTGGCATCTTCATTTCACCAGCTAGAACCCTTTGTCTTTTTCAGATGAAGATTTCATGTCCCTTACCTGAACCCAAAACCCTCAAGGAAGATCTGTCATATTTCTTCACCCACTCTTCTCCATAATTCAGCAGCAGGCGTATCGCCGTAGGTGCGCCGTAGAACTGATTAATCTTCAACCTTTGCACCACTTCCCAGTAACGACCTGCAAATCACAAAGTGCCTTTTTCCCTTTCCAGCACTGATATACTGCTGCAAACGCTCAGCTGAAAGGTTAACAGCCAAAGCTTGGAGCTGTTACTACTGTGAGTACACAGCAGAAGCAATGACAGCTTCTTTTCCCTACCCTGGATTCACAGAGGTTCCTGAGTGTTGTACACACGTGATCCAAAGCAATGGAGCTTACCTCTCCTGGGCAGGCAGGTCACTCTGGACAGGTCTTTAAACCTCTTTTACCACATCCAGCCAAACCTTTTCCCACCATTTCCTCACCTGGGTCAGGGTACACGGGGGTGCTTTCAAACAGGACAGAGGTGGCTCCATTGCAGAGTGGTCCATACACAACATAGCTGTGTCCTGTGATCCAGCCAATGTCGGCCACACAGCCAAACACATCGCCTTGCTGGTAGTCAAACACATACTGCAAAGATAAATGTAAGGCCAGCTGATTGCCTGGTGCAGGTGCTGGGCTGGGCATCCAGCTGGGAGCAGGAGAGTGCACGGGGCAAGTGGAGCCACAGGCACACAAAGAGCAGCCTGAGGTAAGGAAGGGAATCAGAGGCACCAGGGCTCCCAGGCTCCTGGCACGTTTGCAAACACACAGGAAGCACAGCTGTACCAGCAGCTGCTCAATAACGCTCCAACCAAAGCTCAGAGCCTTGGGTACCTAAGGATGCCTGCTCCAGGCTCTCCACACAGTAGAGCTGATTCCAAGTTGCAGGGAAACTGCAGACCACAGTCTCAGACCCATCACCAATATCAACAGATTTCCATCTGGAGAGATCTGGATCACCTACCTGGAGATAGGTGCCCATAAGACATTTACTGAGAAATATTCTTAGCTGCTCAGCTTCTCTATATGAGAGCATCACTTTCCAGACACTTCCCTTTCCTTGCTTATCAAATTCAAGATAAAGATCTTGGGAACTCATTATCTTCTCTTGGATATGGCAAATGCTTCCCACTGTAAATGTAACTCCTCTACCATATGGTGAAGAGGTCCTGACTCATACGGAGTCAGGTTTATGGATCAGAACTAAAACAAAAATCCGTGAGTGTGTGACAAGAGTGTCACATGTGAGTGCAAAGACCACAGAGATCACATAGGTCAACTGATCTCTCTATCTAGAAAAGACAATTCTCACCTTACTTTTCCATGTGCCTTTCCCTCTCATGCACTCTGCAGGTGGAGAAAATGCACCAAGGTGCAGATCTACCTTCTGGACTAAGGAAGAGATGCTTTGGTGTTTATGCTGTCACTTAGGAAAGCTGATGTAAAAAAAATGCCCTTCATGATGCTTGAACATTCAAATCTTCTAAAAATTCAATCATGTCAGCCTGAAGAAAGAAAACCTTCACATGAATTGTGTGTGATTACAAACAGAGTGATACCACTAAAACCAGATGGGGATCTTTCACCAGAGTCCTCTCCTCATCTCACTGTTACCTTTTAATAGGCAGACCTCAGAGCAGAAGCTTCAAGAAGCAGTGCCTTGACTCTTTCCATTTTCATGAGAAAGGAGGTTAAAACATTTTCCCTAGATCACCCAGAAAAGCAGAACAGAAGTGCAACCACAAGAGGAGAAATACAACTTTTGTTCTTCAGACAAGTACTATGTGAAGAGGCTGGTTTAAGAGTCCAGATCCTCTCTGAAATCAAAAAGTGCAGCATCCCAATGCAAAATACTACAATAATATCCACATTACCACTGCCAGTAAGATTCTTTCCAGAATCTCCTCAGCTGCAAATTTTGGGCAGCCAACATTGGCACATTTTAAATGCAAGAGCAGCGCTGCCACTTCCTTGCTTTCATAATTCTATGTTCAGGTTTGCATAGTATCATATTGCTCAGAACAAATCCTGGAGATTAATTACACAGCTCAGATGCTTTCCAGCTTGTTTACAGCCAATAAACCAACAGGGCAGCAAGCAGAGAATGCAGCACTCCTCCCTTGTCAGCACTGATAAAAGGCAAGTGAACCTTTGTCAGAGGGGGCAGCTGAGTTACCTTGTGTGTGAGAGCAGCATACAGCAGGTACCCAGCCTGGGTGTGGACAATTCCTTTGGGTTTCCCAGTGCTGCCTGAGGTGTACAGCATGAAGAGCACATCTTCACTGTCCATGGGCTCTGGAGGGCAGACAGAATCTGCCTTGCTCATCTCCTGAGAAAGAAAATGTGGTAATAATGGAAAGACTGGTTATATGGAGCCAAGCACCACTCCCTCTGTAAGCAAGACCACAGCATCCAGAGACAAGAGCCACCACTGCTGCTGCCCCTCACAAATGTCCATGGATATATCACAGCTTAAATGGGCTCACCTGGTGGAAAGGTTCCTAGCACAGCATCTAACATTTCCACCAGCACCTCTGCTGGGCAGAGAAGTCAAGGAGAACTGGCCAGATAAAATAACATTTCAGGGGGAAAAATGGTAAGTCATAGCTTCTTACATTTCAAGCCTTTGCAAGCTGCTGGTAGAAATCCAAAATGTGACTGCAAACACTTGACAGCAGCAGCAAGGCTGGCTGGGTATTGTTTTCCTTTTCCTGTAAAATCTGCAGTGCTGCAGTTAAACTGTGTGTTCACCTCCCTTCCCTGGCCCCAGCAGTGATGACTGTCCTGTATATCCTCAAATTCTGATTTTCTACCCAGAAGAAGAGTGCTTTACTCTCCTGCCTCCATCACTCTCTTCACACTCCCCTGTTTGGCCAGCTGGGTGAGATCCTCTCCTCACCCCCACAGGAGGGAAGGATGCAATGCCCTGCTGGGTCAGAGCCTCTCTCGAGCTCTCTCCTGTCCTGATGAATAATTCCTGCCAGAATTATTAGGTGGCCCCTTGGAGGACTGCCTTTTTATGAGAATACACTGTAAACACACTGTACTTACAAGTGAACATTACCATCAGCAGGTCCAGTTGTTTAAAAGTGTCTGACAAGCAAAGCTCAATAAAATAGGAAGAGTTCACAAAATGTACTTCTTAGCCCCTGAGTTACAGCATTGCTGCTCATCTCAGGTATTTCTCATGACATTTCAGCACTGCCAATTCAGGTTGACAGTTTTTGAAACAAAGATGGAATCCTCATATGCTCCATTACAACATGAGCTTAAATTTTGCAGTAAGCCATTGCACAAGAGCTGGAAAGTACAGCTGCTGTAAAGATCAGCAAGGACAGTTAACACCAATAACTGTTTCATTCTTGTTTTTTTTTCTGATCCCAAAACTGACAATGGGATGAGCTCAGCTCTTGGATCACTAAAATACCTCAGGCTGTTTGCAGACCAAGGAAAACAATCAGAACGTCCTTTGTGGAGTAAGCAGTAAGACAATTTCTGAGTAAAGGTTGTCTTCTCTGTTTAACTTACTCTACTACTTCTTCCTATCTCATGTGACCAGCACAGAGACTCTTGAGCAATTATCTTGCCAGCAGATTAGCTTTTTCCAGGCATTATTAGCATGAGTAGTTCCTGTTTACTGCTGCCAGCAAACTGATAAAGCTACTTCTGCATTAGGCTGGGATCCCATGTGTGCCAGCTAAACACATAAAAACAACTGCTGTTCTCTTCCCCAGGAAGCACAGGCTCTAAATATTTCCAAGCCATCACTGTTCTACCACCATGGGACAGCCACAACACTGTTCATGGCTGGATGAAGCCTCTCCAGGAACTTCATTATTTCTGCACTGCCTTTCAGCAGGGTCCACTCTGAGTGCACATGCAATCCATAACACAGTGTCTGAACACAGTAAAATAACAACAGCCACGAGGGTCTCCATGGCCTCTGGGTCTCAGGAAACACTCCCTAAATCTCAGCACTGTTTGCAGGACTCGTGAAAGGGAGCAGCACAGCCCCTGCCCATGCTGAGATAAACCAGACATAGATTGAGCTGCTTGCACTTACAATCCTAGCAGGCTGTAACTACAGGCAGTCCATTTGAGGATGAAGATGCTGTAAGGAGCAGACCTCAGGTCCCAAAAGCACTTATGGAGAGAAAGATTATCCTGGCCAACACTCAGACCTGAAAGGAGTTATCCAACAAGAACATACCTCTTCAAGGGGAATATCACGGTCACCCATGTGGACTTTGTTATCTGTCCTCTGAGCCACAAACACATGTTTGATGCTTGGACAGTTCTTCACAGCTTCATCCACAGTTGCCTTCAGCTCTATGGTCCGGCCTCCCCTGACTCCTTGGTTGTATGTGATAACTGCTTTGCATCCAGCTAAAAAGAGAAAGAGTTAGCAGACGTGCCAGCCTGTCCTCCAGGCTCGTATGCACACCCAGCTTTCAATACTTTGGGGGTGATGTGTAGGACAACATGTGTGACAAACACTCAGAACTGCTGCCAGTCAAAAACCAGTCAGTGTCACTGATGAAAGCACTTTTAACACCTGAGACACACAGAGATGAAGGGTAGCTGGGACTTCCATAGGTTATCCAGTCCAAGGCAGGGTCTGCTTCAGCTAAACCACTCCTGACAGCTATCCCTTCCATCTTCCTAAACACTCCAGTGGCATCTACCCTTCCCTCTCCCCAGCAGTCCACTCCAAAGCCTATCATGAATGAGAGGAAAATGTCCACTCCAAAGCCTATCATGAATGAGAGGAAACCTTTCCCAACACCCAGCCTCAGTGTCACTCACTGCAGTTTAAACCATCCATCCCTGCCTTGCAAAGCTGGCATGCAGAGCAGCTTCTTCCCAGCTCCCTGTGCGAGGGATAACTAAAACATGCACTTGTTCTCTGCAGATCAACTCCACTGGAAAGAAGAAAAGAACATGACAATTTCTGTAAAACTTGTTCCCTCACACTGGCCACAAAGAAACTGGTGTGACTGCTAGGACATGAGCCACTGGCTATTTCCCTCTTCCCTGGCTATTTTTAGCATCACTTTTTACCTAATCACAATGTACAAGTACTTTGGGGCTGAGAACAGCTCAGTCTGCTGGTAGAAGGGCTCACAGAGCAGGGGCAGGCTGCCAACACTTCCAGTACTGTACATAAATCACAGGATCCCAGCTGAGAATGCAGAATTAGTTCTGTCCAAGAGTATCAAAGAAACACTGCAATTATACTGCAAAACAACAAATCAGGCCCTATCCCTAAGCTCTGCTTTTCCTTCCAGTTTCACTGCTGTCAAGCAATAACCCAGTGCACACTGAATGTTAAGCAATTTATTAAGTGCTCCAAGGCCAGAGGACACTGCACATGTCACTCAGGACAAGGCTCCTCACTGCACTCTGCAGGGAAGAGTGAGCTGCCCTGCCAGGCGAGAATGAACCAAGGAAACTCTTCCTGCCAAGAAAACACAGGGCTGGGACATGCCTTGGAGCTCTGAAACAGAGGTGTTTGTTCCCCAGGCTGCATCTACTCACAGTCCGTGATCCTGCCAGCCAAGGACTCGGCGCTGAATCCAGCGAAGACCACGGTGTGAACGGCACCGATCCTGGCACAGGCCAGCATGGCAGCCACCGACAGCGGGGACACAGACATGTAGATGGCCACCCTGTCCCCTTTCTGGATCCCATACTTCTTCAGCGTGTTGGCAAGGCGGCAAGTCAGATCCTGGAGTTCCCTGTGGCACAGAAGGAACATTGTCATGTGGCTGCACAACCTGATTGACACGGGGCTGAGCAAAGAAAAGATGGACTTGGGCAAAGTGAGGCTTCATGGTCACCTCTGCACCTCACCTCAGCAGTGCAGGGCATCTTAAAAAAAGGGCAGAGTGGTGCTTGCTGCAGAAGGACAGGAGAGAGAGCTGCAGGCACTGTCCAGAGCTGCAGGGCTGTAATGGGACCACAGCAGGCAGCAAGCCAGGTGCTGTCATGCTGCCTCCCTGTGAAAAATGCATGTATTTTATGATTGGCTTTTTGCAAATATTAAAATGAATGTTATATGTGTTGTGTTAGAAAGTAATGCTGTATTAATTCTCTTAAGTACTGTGTTAAATATAGTTTTAGGTTATAAAAAATGTTTAAATAGAAATTATGCTATGTAAGATACATTTTTTAAAGAAAGGACTGGAACTGAGGTAGCAGCCACAGGACACCTAAATCTTTCAGAGAAAGAGAATGTATTGCTCCATTATCAGAAGAAATGAACCTCTTCCCACCTCGAAGGTGCTGTCAGGATTCAGAGGAAGAAGCTGACACTGACCAGACAGAATCCTGTATTTGAATGGAATTTATGCATCATGTATGAGGTGTATGAATATGCAACAGGCTGTTGCTTTTAAGGGTTAATACTCTGTGCAGCTCGTGCTGCCCAGAAAAAGTACCCGGGTGTCTGTAACTCTTTGTATTTATTATCTCATATTGTCCTAATTCAATTTGTCCAAATTGTTATTACTTTAATTGTATTACTATTTTTAATAACCATTTTATTACTATTAAACTTCTAAAATTTTAAAAACAAGTGATTGGCGTTTTTCACACTCCAGAAATCAGGGCTCATTTCAGTCACTCCTGATGCCTTTTTTACCCGATCAGAAGCCACTGGGAACACAAGTGGGATAAACACAAGATGGAATGGAAGTGTTGTCCAAAGATTTGCCACACTGTTGAAGTGGGGCAACAGCTGGGAGTGCTCCTCAAGCAGGAGCTGCTCTTTAAATTGCAAGGGTAAGCAACACGTTTGCATGCACGAGGAAAGAGAGGAGGACTCTGGAGGCACTTGTATGAGGGACAGATTGTACAAGATTCTCATCCAAGCTGGATCACCTGCAGCCCAAGAGCCTTGCAGAACACAGGTACTGCTGCCACTCCTGCACTGAGAAACTCGGGACTCTGCCATGACATGGTGACAATAGCAAAAATGTTCCTCTGAGGAACGAAAAAGCACTATGTGGGCAAGGGCTTGCACATTCCCTGCACAGGGTATAAGACAATAAAATAAACCTGGGACCAGGATGCTGCCATGGAGCGAACAGCTCTGTGTGCCTGCAGTGGAAGGGCTTTGGGAACAAGGAATAAAGAGGTCTCATGCCAAGGGAGGAGGTGCTGGCAAGGGGCAGCAGAGCTCTTCTGCTGGTGCCAGTCATCAGCTCTGAGGAGCACACTGGCAGAGTCTGCCAGGAATTGTCCTTTGGGCTCAGGAACTCTCTGAGTACCAAGGCCCAGAGAAGAGAAACATCTTTACCCTCCAGCATGTTCATCAACCTGCCACCTGTGAACCCTTAGGGGTTCTATGCTACACCACCAGGGACCCCCATAACTTTTAACAAAGAAATTAATTTGGAGGAGGTTACATTCCCTAATAAGCTGTAAAGCATGAATTCTTATCGTAAGTATCCTCTTCTTCCATAACTAGCAATAGCTGCAAAAAACCCCAATTTTCACCAGGTGGCTAAGCTGTAAATAAAATGAAATGTTGTTTCTGGTCCATCAAAAAATATTTTGTTCCTTTTTTTAAACCTTTGCGAGTCATAAATAAAAGCTGAAAAACTCTGCTTTGGGAATATCAAAACTATGAGCTGAGAATAAGCAATTTTTGGTGTCCACCCCTTAACTTGTCTTAAACCAAGAGAGAAGACAAGGAAAATGAGACAAATCCAAGGCACAGCACTTCATATTATTTATTCTATATTATTTATATTTATTCTACATTATTTATTCTAAGACTATTCTTGTATCATCAAGTAAAGAGTCCATTTCTGAACTCAGAGAGGTGGCCAGACGTGTTCAGTGCCAGTTCTCTGACAGTAGCTGGTAACAGCTGCCCCTGCAGTGACCACAAGCCTGCAGAAAGCAGGGATGGAGCAGATGCACCCCAGACTGAATTCTCCCCAATCCCTTGTAGTGGAAGATCAGCCTAAACTCAAAAGCACAACATTGAACCACTCTTGCCAAGCCCCTCATGACCACAGAGGTGCACAGACAGATTCATTATTCTGCTTTTCCGGAGCTCATGAACTGAGCAACTCTGTGCAATAATGAATTCCCAGCCAACCATTGGTTTGGCGCCTTGTCCTAAAAGGCCACATTTTCTGGTCTGGAATTTAGCTGATGCTGCATTAAAGAAAAATTTCAATGAGGATAAAAAACAAAGAGGCAAAACCAAAGGTGCTCAACTACAAAGCACATGAAGGGAAACCAGCCCAGAGAGACAGCTGTGAGAAAGTAAAAGGAAAACTTCTTATCTGCAATGGAAAATACTCAAATGCTTTCTGAGCTGCAGCCTCTTTCTCCTATACAGGAATACCAGAGTATCTCTGGCTAAGGTTTGTTTTTTAACCAACTCCATGATTCCTCTTGCTCCTTTTGCTTATTCAGGATTTGGTGACCACAATGGCAGAAGCTCTCATTGTTTATTATGATTAACCCCAATTTGATATTTGCTTAATGAGCCTGTGTAAGTAAGGTGATAGACAACATGGATCAGTCTTCACCCATGGATCTATCTGCCTCTTCTTTGTAATGCTGGGAGAGCAAAGCCTTGGAGGTCCCTCAGAACTGCAGCACATGGAGGAATGCACACAAAGGTGAGGAAAAGGTGAAGCCTAGAACACCAACAAGGACATCCACAAATCCCTGAGCATCAGGGATGTCTTTTGGCTCCTGTGGCAGCAAGTCAGGCTTGCTCTCCAGTTCAAGCCAAGGGTAACTGAAACCCTCAAACCCAGCAGTGCCCCATCCCTGGCACAGAGGCAGTGCCATGGAATGCTGGCCAGAATGCTGTTGGTAGCATGGCACATCCACCTGCTGCCTGCATTCTCTGGGAGAATTCCCAGTGCAGCCACTCAGAGCAGGGCACTGCACCCAGCAGAGGGAGGCAGGAACAACCAGCAGAGAGGAACAAAGCACACAGAAGGTGCTGGAGGCTCTGTGCAAGCAGGGCAGACAGCAGGAGGATCTCAGCAGAGCCACTGCAGGAGAAGGAAATGTGCTGCAAGCCAAGGGAAGTGCTCAGCCCCTCCTGACACAGAAACCGCAGGGCCAGTTCATGGCAACAACAATCTGAGGATCCTCTGCAAAAGCAAACTGTAAGAGCTGAGAGCAAATAAGAGAACAAATTGGACAGGAAAACACTGCTCCAGTGGGTCAAGTGTCAGAGCAGAGAGGAGAAAGGGAGAAGCAGCAACCAGAAGGGGAGACCATTTGCTAAGGAGAAAGAGCAAGAGATCCAGTCTGTGCATTTAGAACAAAGCAAGTCTGCAAAGTGGCAGAGGCATCAATGAACACAGACAAAGGATCAGAAAGAGACATGTGGACCTGCTGCTGGACAAATGTGGGTATCAGTGGTGACCAACAGGGCCTATTTCTTTCTGTATGATTTAGCATTTGAGTGTTAAGGGCTAAAACTACTAATTAACGTTTGTTTCCCTCTCTATAAGGTGTGGTTCCATTTTGTCCATAGATAAGGTTTGAGCCTGTTGTGTTGCAGACCCATCACTCACACTGCAGGCTACCCCTCAGCTACCACAGCACCTCTCCCAAGCACAAGACCTACAAGGCTGGCCCTCCAACAGAGCCAGCACATCATTGCTCAGGCCAGCCCTTCTGTTTAATCCAACAGACAGCACTCCTCTCCCTGTCCTCACATCTCTGTTCAGGAACTGACAGACCATGTTTCTCCCAGATCCCTCCCCAGACACAGCTCCCAGAGCCCACTGCTCAGTGCAGTGTCTGGAACAAGTTCTGTAAAAGCCATCAGCACCACGTGGCCCTTCTCTGACGCATTTCAGGGATGCTTTGCACAAACAGCCCTCCAGTAAGAAGTCTGATGTTACCTTTTGCCACAGCAAGACAGCATACAGCTTTCTAAACAAAGGAAGCTAGTTCCTTTTGCATAAAAACAAAAATTGCAGCAAGACCTTCTTTGGGAAGCAGCCTCTTGCAAAATGATTCTAGACTTATTGTTAATACATTCAATGCCATATACAGGCTTTGACAGTTTCTGGTTTGGAGCCTTAGCCACGTTCTCTGCTGTCATGGCACAAAAGCTGGGTTGGCTATATCTTGCAGCAATCAGTTTATTTCCTGGAACCATAGTTTGGATTAGGCTGAAACTGTTTGAAAATTCAGGCCAAGTGTCCAAACTGAGCATCAGAGCACAACTGCCCAGCCTTCCTGCAGATATACTGAACCCAAGAGAGAGGAAATTCCTTGTAACCTTTTTCAGGTGAGAAAGTGAAAAATCCATGAGCTGTCTTGGATGGGGAAAGCTGCAAGCCTGGGCGAGATTTACTTGCAACCTCAACTTACAAAGGCAGCTCTGGAAAAGAGTTTTGCTGCCAATGGCAAGCACCACCATGGCTTCCAGCTACAGTCTTCACTGTGATCTCTAATACAATTCCATCTATTTTAGCTCAGGCTTAGGAACCCATTTTTAAAGGTATAGATGTCATGCTGCTCATGAAGATGTCCAATCACTTCCCTCCCACCTACCTAGGACCCTGATTTCTGCTCCTTTAGCTTTCCTCCCTCCCTACTTTGTATTTTGCATTTTGAATTCTCCCTCCGGCAGCAACATTTTCTGCACCAAAGTGATCACCCCTTCTTTTGAGAAAGTGGGCAAGTAAATCTCGCCCAGGCTTGCAGCTTTCCCCATCCAAGACAGAATTTTTCAGTTTCTCACCTGAAAAAGGTAACAAGGGGTTTCCCTTGCCTTGGGTACAGGATATCTGAAGGAGGGCTGGGAAGTTGTGCTCTGATGCCCACTTTGGACACTTGGCCTGAATTTTCAAACAGTTTCAGCCTAATCCAAACTATGGTTCCAGGAAATAAACTGATTGCTGCAACCCTTTTGAAAAACAGGTTAGCTAATGCATTCTGCTGCCCACTTCCCACAGCTCCCACTGACAACAGCCATGGGATTCTGCAGATCCACTGGGTCACAGGTGGATGAACTGTAGACACCATGGTAAACCAGGGAGTACCAGAGAGAATAAATAGCTCCATGTCACACAGGGGAGGGCTGGCATAACTTCAGCTGCTGTCTTCAACACCTCCTGTTGCTGAATTTACAGAGGCTGCAACCCAACAGCTCTGGACATCAACTCCACCTGCTTTTAAAAGGCACAGAACCTTTAAAAATCCAGCAATGCACTGGGGAATTCCTCTGCAAGGTTTCAGAGGCCCTGAGCCCTGACAAAATCCACAGAGCAGGACAAAACACTCCTGGTCTGGCTGGACCCTTCTGACAATAAATTCAGCTGTCAGCTCACAGCACCACAGAGCTGCTAAGCCACTGCCCCACCAATGAGCTTTTGGTGGCTCAGCCTCTGGAGAGCCAGAGAGTCTCTCAAAAACTGATTTGCATGATCTGTCCCCACTTTGCTGACTGCAGCCACCAAAGCCCAAGAGGGTTGTATTCCCTGTTGGTACAAAGCAGTGAAAAACCAAGTCTCCTGGCTACTCATTCAAAACCACAGATGATTTGAAACTCAGCTAAATTTCTGCTTGAGAGAAATGAAACCCACAGGGAAGAAAAAGCAAAAATGGACAGTGAACATTTTTTTTTTCCGGAAAGGCTGAGTTGCATCAACTAGAGAGACATGACAAAACTCAGCAGGGAAAAATATCATCACAGCTGGGCTTGTAAGGGCAGCCACCATCTCCTGGTGCAAAAGTGAAATGTGTCACCCATGGCTCTGGGTATCTTTGCCCACCAGCAGATGTTTGGATTCCTTCCCTGGCACTCAGCACTTGAACTCTGCTGCACAAACACAACCCACCTTGCTGACAGGGATGTGGGCTGACTGACAGCACAGCCCACCAGCTCTTTGCCCACAGTGGAGGCAAATGGAGGCTTTATTTCTGCCAAGGATGAGCCAGCTGGGACAGCACTTCCAGTGCAGTTGTGTTTCCAGCCAGGGCATGGAGGTCCTATGTCGCAGACAACTTTTATGAAAAATCCTTTCCTTAGGATTTTTCCTCCTGAGAAGCTGGGAGGCCTCAGGAACAAAATGTAAGCATTGATTATCTGCTGCTGTGGAATGCAGCAGGTGGATTTTTGATTGGCCCATCTTAGATGTTTATAATTAATCACAGTCAGCTGGCTCGGCTCTCTGTCCAAGCCACAAACCTTTATTATTCATTCCTTTCTATTCTTAGCTTAGCTAGCCTTCCAAAGAGAACCTTTTTGTCTTTTTTTTTTTTTTTGTATAGTTTTAATGTAATATATATAATAAAATAATAAATCAAGCCTTCTAAAATACAGAGTCAGATCCTCGTCTCTTCCCTCAACATAAGACCCCTGTGAACACCGTCACAGAGGACAACCCACTGATGAAGGTTTTTCCCTTCCTCAGGGAGGATAAAGCCTGTTCCAGCCCTTTTCCTGCACATCCACCTTCTTCCTGTGCAGGCTCTGATGGGAACAAGGCCAGCACTCAGCTGTTTTCTTGTCCCTGACAGCTCCCCTGAGGAGAAGGCAGAGGACCAGGCCAGCAGCTGCATCTTTCCTTGTGTTGCCCAGCGCTTATCTCTGAGGAGAAGCAGCTCACAGCAGCAAGATTTGCAAAGCAGATAATGCAGAAAACTGGCAGTATATTGCACATATGCCCTGGACAGCTCTCTCCCAGCTGAATCCATGACCTTACTCAAAGCTGGTCCATAAGGCAGTGCCCAAATTAAAGTCTTTGTTTTCCTAAAGTGCTTGAAAAATGCATGTATTTTATGATTGGCTTTTTGCAAATATTAAAATGAATATTATATGTGTTGCGTTAGAAAGTAATGCTGTATTCATTCTCTTAAGTAGTGTGTTAAATAGAGTTTTAGGTTATAAAAAATGTTAAAATAGAAACTATACTATGTAAGATACTTTTTTTAAAGAAAGGACTCGCAGTGAGATAGCAGCCACAGGACACCTAAATCTTTCAGAGAAAAAGAATTTAGTGCCCTCTTTTCAGAAGAGATGAACTTCTTCCCACCTTGAAGGTGCTGTCAGGATTCAGAGGAAGAAGCTGACACTGACCAGACAGAATCCTGTGTTTGAATGGAATTTTTGCATCATGTATGAGGTGTATGAATATGCAACAGGCTGTTGCTTTTAAAGGTTAATCCTCTGTTAACGTGGGTCCTTTTTCGGGCTCATGCTGCCCTGAGAAAGGTACCCGGACTGTCCATAACTCTTTGTATTTATTGTCACATATTGTCCTAATTCAATTTGTCCAAATTGTTATTACTTTAATTGTATTACTATTTTTTATAACCATTTTATTACTATTAAACTTTTAATTTTTTTTTTAAAAAGTGATTGGCGTTTTTCACACTCTGAGACTGCTGTGCCATTAACAGAGCATCCAAATCCCAAGGAAAGGGGCATCCCTCTTCTGCCAAGACATGTCCAGCATCCCTCATTCCCCCTTTCCACTGAGGCTGATGTGCTGCAGAAGGCTCACCAAGGACCACCAGCATCCCTGCTCCTGGGCCACCTCCTTCCCTGACAGGCTTTCCCTCACAAAATTTCCAGCTCAAATAAGGCACTACTGCAAAAGGCTTTCAACTGAGCCTTCCTGACCCATTAAAAACCTGCAAAAATGCAGCCCAGAGACCAAAGAAAAGGCAAAATACTCATAGGGTATTGCTGTTTTCAACAAAGCTACTCCTGCCTTAGTGAGATAACCAGAGAACTAAGTGACCTGTCTTACCACGAGGTAGGACCAAAGTCTCTTGAGAAAGTCAAATGCAGCCACACCTGACCCAGAGTATCAGGCAGAAACAGAAACATGGCTCTCAAATACAGGCAGAAGTTTGAAAATAGAGATTGCCAATACATCTTTCTCCTTTCTGGTACCAGTTACTGTGTCTCTGTAAGGCTGCACAAAGAAGGGTTCAGTTTTTAGATACGGGTTACTTGTCTTCATGTCACAGCAATCACAATTCCACAGGTTGAAAATATACTTACTTCTAAATGCCCAACTTGGGAAATGGCCAGGGAAAAAAAAACAGTCCTGTTGCAGTTCAGAAAAGCTGTCCCTTATCTCCAGAGAATGCAGATAAGATGTTTGAGTGTCTGCAGCAGCTCAGTACATTTCAAATATCAGCCCGAGGGGAAGGTTAGAGTCGCCTTGGATGAGGCTGTGCTGTCTGTTGGGCTGCTTCTCTTATCAGGTTGATCTGAGCACAATTGTCACCTCTTTCCTACCCCTAGTGTTCATGCCTGAGGCATAAAGAGAGAGGTAAAAGTGCACAAACCTGGGAGTAAACATACATAAACTCAAGGAGAAACCTCAGGTTCCATCTCCATGTTTACCACCAGAATGGCAAAATGCAAAAGCACTTAGCCAAGCTGCCCAGCTCATTATCACATATTTATATCAAAAGAGGCCTAAACACCCTGCCAAACAACAATACCATGATTAAAACGAATGCACTCCTCTCACAGATTTAGATCAGATGGTGTTTATTTCCGTTGCATGGAGCACTAACCTCTCAAATTTATTTTTACACTCACTCCTCCCTGCTGACCACTTTTCTCACTCAAATGAATAATGTTTCCAGGAGCTTTCATAAATTTTGGAGATGAATCAAACCACTAGAACCTATTCAGACCCAAGGAGCTCTAGGAATCCCAACAACTTCCAGCAAACATTCTGTAAAGGTCTGATGCTAGGGACATTCTTCATCTCCTCTGCTTTCTGATCTAACAGAACAAACATCTGGCTCCCTGAGATTCAAAACATGCACTGAGGAACGTACAAGTCTGGGAAACATTTATATCTCACTTGAGACAGAGATGATGAAAAAAAAGGCAGGACTGTCTCCTAAATGAGGGCACATAACAAGAAGAAATATGCTTAAACCTGCCATGTTCTAACAAACCCTGCAATCTGTAGCATCAATCACAAGTCAGTGTCACTCAGAGCAGCCCCAAGGTTGCTCTAAACTGCACTGAGGATGGGAAAGAGAAACGTGGAGAGCTTAAAATCCCCTCCAGCCAGGGCTCAGTGTCAAGCTGTTGACCATCAACTCAAGATGTTTGCACCAAGACGTTTTCTACTCTGCTGAAACCAGAAGTTAATCACAGAAATTTTCCCATGTGTATCTCCAGCAAGCAAGAAGGAAACTGTCAGGTGAAAAAATCCCATTTCCAGGCATAGTGAGAAGGTGCCATACCTGTATGTGACATGCACTGCAGTGCCAGGTTCATCTCTCTCCCAGATCAAAGCCACTCTGTTTGGAGACTTTTCGACGTGCTGATCCAAGCAATTTACTGTAAAAAAAACCCCAAAGGCTTAAACAAAGCCTGAACATAGGAAAGGTGCTTTGTAAACCTAGCTTGGTCGAGTGCAACAGCAAGCAAATAGAAGATGAAACATCAGGTTTTGGGTTGCTAGATGCACACTAATGCGTAACAGAGGAACTGAGAGCATTTGCAGCTTCAGTAAAGCTATACAACAAATTCTACACTTAATTGGCCCAGTGGCCTTAGAGATGGATACCCATGAGAGGCCATGGCAAATCCAGACATGGGCTGAATTCATGGCTCAATTCAGCCAGCCCAAATCCTTCCCCTGCTCCCAGCAGCACAAAGGCAAGGCACCCTTTGATGTTTTTGCTCCCCAGAGCAGCATTTCACTACAGAACTCGGACAGTCTTCCCCAGCTGGCATATTTAGCACTGCACCATTTGGATTTTCTAATTAAAGCTCATGTGAAACATTTTTGTTCCAGGGTATAACAAAGAGCTGAACCTCAGCTAACTGAAAATGTCTAAAACTGTGGGATCTATGGTAAACTCAGAGTTCAGACATCTACAAATTTTCAGACCCATGGGAAAGATTAATGTGTCTCAGGCTGTGTATTCCACCTCCTAAAATTTAAAGGTACAAAATTCCCTTTTAATGTTGTATCTCTCCCCCTCAGCAACTTGAAATGGAGGACTTAGGGAGAGCACCCAACCTGAAGAAATTTATAGAATCCACAAAATAAACCTGCCTGCATGTCCACTAGCAATTTGCCTGATAGTTAGAGAACATCCTTGTTAAATATTAATTCCAAGCCTATACGACACTTATTGCATTGCAATATTTCAAAGGCAGTTACTTTATTTCATATGCAACTAGTCAGGGACACTGCTGTATAACACAGAGAAAACCCCTTTTGAAAATTGCTGGATTTCAGATCATATTTCCTGGAAATATGAATGCTAATGGGAAAGGATTTCATTTTCCCAGATAAATTTTAAAAAAGCTGTGTGCTGTAGTAGCTTTGGCTGCTCTCTGATCACACCATCACATGGAGTGGGAATGAACCCCTAAAGGTGCACAGAGAAAGAAATTCCTCAGAATTTAACACATTTCATTGCAAGACCAAGTGTTGGTCTCAAAAATTTGAAAAAGCTTTCTTCAGCTGTTTAAAGTCTTTTATTTTTAATGCAAAACCCTGCAGCAGTACTATAAAAATAAGACAAAGCCATTTCTTTAGCAATCCTAATAAGATACAAGAGGACAAGTGTCGCAGACATCTTTTTCACTAAAAATCCTTTCTTTAGGATTTTCCCTTCTGGGAAGCTGAGGCCCCAGAAAAAGAATGTAAACAATGGTTATCTGCTGCTGTGGAATGCAACAGGTGGATTCTTGATTGGGCCATCTTGAATGTTTATAATTAATGGCCAATCAAGGACCGAGCTATCTTGGACAGAGTCAGAGAGAGCTGGCTTTGTTGTCAATCTTTCTATTCTATTCTTAGCTTAGCTAGCTTCTGAGGAAACCTTTTCCTTTCTATTTCTTTTTAGTATAGTTATAATGTAATATATATATATATATTATAAAATAATAAATCAAGCCTTCTGAACATGGAGTCAACATTCTCGTCTCTTCCCTCATTCAAGAGCCGCTGTGACCACGGTCACAGACAAGAGCTCTGGTGGGGAATTTTTTAAGCAGGCATACTCTGATTTCCTCTGCCTGTGTCCACAACAAGCAGCAGCTCCCACCACCAGGCTCCTCACAGCTACACCCTCACATAATGTGCCACGCTACACTGAAGCACAAAATGGAATTCATTGCCCAAACAACTTTTCTTACTCATGAGCAGCCAGACTGGCCTTTACAGGGAATTTCTGCTGCAGAAAGCCCTGGCTGAGCCAAGTGGGAGATTTAGCCCTGTGCTCAGTGAGAACCAGCAGGTGAACCAGAGCCAAGTGCTACTATTTCCTTCCTGATCTTAGGCTTACATGAGCCTTTTGCTCATTTTACAAAATAGAATTTAGTGACCTTCCCCTTACTACTACACCCTAGTGGTTTCTCCATACATTTTCTTGCTTCCTTGACTGCTCAGAAACAATTAAATCTCAGTAAGACAAGCTCCTGAGAATGTGTCCTGGTGGGAAATGCAGTGGTTTGCCAGGTTATTCTCCTGGCCAGGAGTCACAGTGCAAGAAACCCAGAAGCTCTGAAGCTCAGAGGTCCCCAAAATCCTTCTGCAAGGGCCCCCAAGCAAAGAGCATCAGATGACTCAGTTGCTCATGGTCCAGCTGTGCTGGGAGACATGCACACAGGATGTTCTGGATCAGGGACCTGAATTGCTGCCATGTTTCTGCAAGCGTTCAAATCAAGTGGTGAAAGGACAAAATCAGAGTCTCCTAACAGAAAAACTTGGCTGTGGCAAAGTGCTGAAAAAATCCCACTTCCTGTGCTCCCCACACTGCCTTCATCACACTTGAAAACAAAACCAGCAATAGCAAACCTGTTTCATTCTGTGCATCTGTTTCAAAGGTCTATGATTTTCTTTTATGTATGCAAAAAATACCAAAACCTGAGTGGCATTTTCTGCCTGCTGAGGAACCAGACCCAAGGCCAAGCAATATTTGGATATCAAAGATCTGACACAGAATCCAGAAGAAAAAGTGTTGATCCCACTCTAGAGAGGAAAGAAACAGATAGGCTGTGCTCAGACAAGATCTTCCTTTCAACAGGAATTAATGCCAACAAAACTCTGGCTAAAATCCTCTGATTGCTGGGTGCTGGGCACAGACTCATCTCCAAAAGCTTGGGATCCACTGCTGGGCATCATTCCCTGGGAGGAAACACTCTCTTATGCTCTCTGGAAGACCTGAGGAGGGTTTCCTCTTTTGGCTGTAAAATAAAGTGGCCAGAGATGTTACAGTTACTGCACTACTGAATGAGGAACGGGAAATGAAGGTCAGAAATGTTCCCTGTTAAAAGCCATCACCACTGCCTGGTATCCTGGATAGGGATGGAGCTCACTCCCATGGGATGAAGCACAGCCAGAGGACACAAGAGCCTTCAGGGCAAGACATGGCATGGACAAAACTCAAAGGAAGTCAGGCAAATTTTACTCTTGTTTCATGTTAAGTGGTGAAATTGGAGGAAAACACCAAGATCCTCGTTTAAAACAAACAAACAAACAAAAAAATCCCGGCAGCTTCTGCCATAAAAGCCTGGGACCGTTCCCCAGCTGTGGATCATGCTGAGCCACCACGGGGCCGGGCAGAGCCCAGACTGGGCATCCCGCAGGTCGAAGGGCGAGGCAGCGCCCGGCCAAGAGGCTTAGCCAGGGTTATCCCGACTTCGGATTTTCTCCCCGCCAACAGCATTTCGCAATTCCTGGCTTGTTTCCCCTCAGCGCCGCCCAACCGCAATCCTCATTTTCACCCCCAAAAACGGGCGATGGCGAAACTTCGCCCCTCGGGAACGCCTCCCGTCCAGCCCGGCGGGGGCTGCGCGGCCGGGACCCCTTACCGGAGACGTTGAGGCGGCCGCCGAGGAACCAGCGGGCGGAGCCGGCGGTGTCGCCGGGCTGCCAGGCCGTGTGGAAGGGACTGTCCCAGCGCAGCCACCCCCGCGCCACGTCCGCCCAGAACCCGGCGGGGTCGCGGGCCGCCCGCTCCCGCCACGCCCGGTACCCGCCGGGCGGCAGCGCCCCGGGAGCCCCCGCCGGGCTGCAGCGGCTCCGGGACGGCACCGGCAGCGGGACACGGCCCGGGGGGCGCGGGCGGCTGAGGGCGCGCAGAGTCCGCGCTCGGGCGGCCGCCAGCGCCATGGGGACACAGCGCTGTCCCCGCCGCGTCCGCCCGGACCGGGAGAGCGAGGGGAACGACCGAACGGGCGAGAGAGAAATACAGAGAGAGAGAGAGAGAGAGACCGCCTGCGGGGAGGGGCTGCCCCGGCGGGGAGGCAACGGGGGCGCCGCACCCCGCACACACCCCCGGGAGCACCGCGCAGCCAGGGACACCCCGCAAATAGGGACACCCCGCAGCCCCGGGAGCGCCCCGCACCCAGCGACACTCCACACCCGGGGACACCCCGCAGCCCCGGGAGCGCCCCGCAGCCCCGGGAGCACCCTGCACCCAGCGACACTCCACACCCGGGGACACCCCGCGCCCAGGGAGCACCCCGAGAGATACGCCTACACCCGGAGGGAGAGACCCAGTCCTTTGCCCTGTGGGGATATCACCTGCACGGATGTGCGGGCAGGTCTGCGTCCCTGTTCACATCCTCGCCGCCACAGCAGGGGTGAGGATACAGCCAGGTACAGCCAGGCACTTTAACATAAAAAGCAGCTCCCAGCACACACGTGCGCTGTCCTGTCTACAGCTGGTGTCCAGCACCACGGACGCGGACACTGAGCACGCACTCCTCATGTACACACGGTACTTGTGCTCCTGGGTAGGTGGCAAACACATTGTGCCCTCCTACACCACCCTACACACAGTGGTCAAAACCCTGTTCCCCTCTGCTCGAAATGAGGTGGTGTCTCTAAGCAGAGTACACATCCCTTTTTTAGTTGGCAGCCCTGCCAGCACCATCCTTAACGTGGAATTCCTGGCTTTGGTATCACAACACTTCTTCTTGCATATTAATCTAAGATTTTACCCCGACTTCATGGTGCCAACCCTCAAAAATGAATAGCAAGGTTTTACAGAAGGTAGCACAGAGGTTATTCCTTGTCTATAGCAGAGACACGCTCTTTTCTGGCATGAATTCTTTTAGATAGCTTGGTCCAGACTCCCAGCACAGAGTCTGAAAGCTCAGAGTGGTCTGGGCATCCTTAAGAAGTGCCAAACTACCTGAACATCAACTCAACTCACCCCCAGGGTTTGGGTAGGCAAAACACATTTCACGTTCAAGATTAAAAACTTAAAATAACTTTATATGCTATGAAGCTTATTCTGGCAGTGGTAGAAACAAATGGTGGTTTTCTGTTCTAAATATATCACCAGGCACTTTTTTGTGATTTTTGTGTGAGACTTTCGGACACTGCTGAACTTTTCTACTGTGTTTTATAGGCAAAAAGCAAGAATAAATACAATTTTAATTTCCTTATAAAGTTGGCATTAGTACACGCCTGCTGTAGTTCGATGTTTCTTGTGTTTTGCCTGTCACTTTCGGTTTTTCCAAGCCCCAAATTGCAAGCAGCAGCACGTGTGCCACCTGGTGCCAGACAAGGGCGCGGAGAGCACTTCGGCCTTCACTTGGTTTGCCCAAGGATTGCTCAAAAGTTTCCTAGCAAAGATGACTCATATGCAAATCCTACCCCTTTCAGGATTTCATAGGAATGCTATTTCACAAAACAAACAAACGAGTTGCCAAAAAAAAAAAAAAAAAGAAAAAAAGAAAGCATGAATTTGAATATTTGGCGCTAAAGCTTACCTGCTTCATTTGCAGCCTTTGAAATCTGGGAACCCTTCTCTGGTTTTCTTCCACCAAGGCTGATTTCCCTCTTCTGCCAGCAAGTTTTGTTTTGCTCATGATTCACCAGAACATCCCCTGCTCTCAAATTTTGGCTGCCTTTTTCCTCGGAGAAAACCACGGCCAGCAGCAACACAACCCAAATCCAGTCTGATCACTGCAGGGAGATGGGTTGCTAAAACCAAGCACAAGCCCCAAAATCTCCTTTCTTGCCTCAAAAAGAGATGAGGAGAGAGGAAAAGAGTCCCTGAGATTTTGCAATGCCTACTTGCTCTACCCATGACTTTCTGAATGAGGGAGTGAAGGCTGGCACATCAGGTTGGTGACTTTTTGACAACCAAGGGGTGTCACAGCAATTCTCACTTTTAAGTATTTTGAGTGTGCCAGGAAAGGCTGGTGCTGGAACTGTAAGGAAAAAAAACCTAACCCAAAATCCCCCAAATTTCCACATCTCTCTACTCCTATTCTTGCTACCAGCAGTTACTTATTGGCCTTATCTCTGATTCCTGTCAGTGTCACTGTCATATTTTCTGGAAAAATCCCTTTGGCCAGGATTCTTCTCCTGGGAAGATGAGAAGCCTCAGAGAAAAAGGAAACCTATAATTATCTGCTTTGCTTCTCCTGTGTTTTGCTGCTTTGGAATGTGTTTGGACAATGTTTACCAACAGGTGGTTGGTAAATTGTTTCATTGGTTTCATGTGAATTGTTTTGACTTATTGACCAATCAAGGCAAGCTGTGTCGAGACTCTGGAAGGAGTAATGAGTTTTCATTATTATCTTTTAGCTTTCTGTAAGGATCCTTTCTGTATTCTTTAGTATAGTTTAATTTAGTATTCTTTTATATAATATAGCATCATAAAATAATAAATTAGGCTTCTAAGAACATGAAGTCAGATTCATCATTCCTTCCTGCCACGGGGCAGCCCACAAATACAATACTGTCAGTATGTAAAAGACTTACTCAATGAGGTGCTATGTTTCTCAATTGCTCATCCCTCTGTTTTTCCTATTTTTAATGACCTAAAAAGAAGAATAGTAAAGTTGTGGAATCCAGGACTGTCACCTGGTTAGCACTGATCTGCTCCTCGCTGTCCTTTCCAATGGTCTTCTCACATGGTGTGCACACAGCTGATATCTGGCTCCACAAAGAAAGTCAGGGCCAGGCAAAAACACCAACACAGAGCAAAAGTACATGCTGGTCTGTGTTAGAAATTCTCCCAAGCCACAATTAACCCAGATTTTAATAAAATCTTTTGATCATTTCCAGCTGCATTTCTGCCGGCAGATTAAATTGGACATTTTCCCAGGTGGCTGTTCTAGCAGGTTTCTAAGCCCATTCAGCTCCATCTGCAGAAGGGAGGTTTAGACCAAGGATGAAATAAAGCTAAAATGCAGTGGCTAAGGTTCCACTTCAACAGATGACCACAGACCTTGTGTCCAAAGCAATGGGAAATGCAGCAGGTTTGAAGGAGCTGAGTACCTGAGCTAATCTGGAATGTGAATCTTTGTCAGAGCTGGTTACACCCAAAACAAAGGTCAAAACTGTGTGAAAAATGTAGATTTGCTGCACTTCCATTTATGAATGTGTAATAAATGCCCGTTGAGTGATAGGGGAGAAAAACAATACTTAAAAATATCCAGATAATTAGATATTGATTGTCTATATATAATATATATATATATATCTTGTCACCACAAATACCCTTTATTACCACCCTGGCCCCAAGGGACTGCTCTGGTGGGGGGAAAAGTCCTGGCTGGGAGGTGTGCCCCACAAGGGATGGGAGAGCACAGCAGCACTGTGGAAGCTGGTGTGACATCCCACTCACAGGACAGATGGGAACCTCCATCTGTGGATGAACACCAGGCTGGGCCTGATGGGGACACTGATGGGGACAGGGAGAGGCACCAGAGTGTGGCAGGGAGGGTCTGGGAGCGGTGTTTTGTGAAGGTGAATAAGGCACAGAACAGTGCCCATCCACAGTTTGGGACAGAGGCATGAATATGGATGGTTTGCAGTGGAAAGAGAACAAGAAGGCACAGCCATGAGCGTTGCACAGCACATCTGGAGGAGCCACGTGCTTATCTGTGCTTCAAGTACAACGTGATCCACAGTGAGCTGGAGCAGGGGGAATGGCACTGATCTGGAGCTGTGCCCCTCAGGGTAGGGGAACTGCCCAGGGACAGGCACACTGCCCAGCTGCATGCAGGGGCAGCCTCACTTGTCTGAGCCTTTTTTGGGTGCTGCACCCAGCTGTGAGCTGCTGGCATTGTTCCCAGCCCCGGCAGGGCAAGATCTAGCCCAGTGTGGATGGGGAATGTTCTGATCCTAGCGGTGCAGTGCCCAGGCCAGTGCCAGCGGTGCTGGTCCTGGCCCCAGTGTAGTTCCTGGCCAGGCTTGCAGCGCAGTGTACTGCACCAGCCCGTTCTTGGCCCCGGCCCCAGAGGACTGGAGTAAAAAGCTGCAGGTCAGCACTGCTGGGCTGATTGCACTGCCAGCACAGGGCTCACAGCGCTGTCGCTGCCGGTCCCTGTGCAATGCACAGCCCAGCCTCAGGCAGATGTGCCGGCTCTGGCCTGCGTCCCAGCAGTGCAGTCACCCGGCCCTGTGCAGACCGTGCCAGCGCTGGCCGCGCTCCCAGGGCAGCGCAGTGCCCAGGGCCATGCTGGCCATGCCAGCGCTGATGCCACCAGCGCAGAGACAGGCACCGCTCCCGTCCTGGCAGGGCCCGCGATCGCGCTGGCACTGCCGCTGCCGGTCCCGTTTCCGTTCCCAGGGCGGGGCAGCGCCGTGCCGCTCCTGTTCCCGGTCCCGGGCCGAGGCCCACGCCGGAGCGCTGCTTCCCGGCGCGCTGCGGAGCCCGGCCGCGTGTGCCGTCCGCCGCTGCCCGGTGCCGCCTGACGGCGGAGGCGGGTCCGGGGCGGGCCCGGCCGGGCGGGGACGGCCCGCGGGTGATGTCAGGCTGATGCTGTCGGTGCGGCGCGCGGTGCATTGTGGGCGAATCCCGCCGCCCGCCGCGGCTCCGAGGGGGAGGATGCGCTCGGGGCCGGCCCGTCCCACAGCCGCAGCCGCAGCGCGCCGGGCCGGCGGCACCGCGCCCGACGAGCCGCACTGAAGGGCGTGGGGCATGCGCTGCCTGCGCCGGCCGCAGCGGGAGGCGCCGGCGGCGGCGGGGCCAGGTGAGCCGGGCCGGGCCGCGCCGCGGCGGGCACGGGAGGGGAAGGGAGGGACGGAGGGAGCGTCCCGCTGGCGGCCTGCGAGATGCGGGACCGGGGACCGCACCGGGCCGGGCCGTGCCGAGGCTGCGCGCGGGGCACTGCGGGAGATGTAGTTTGCCGCCCCACCCGGCGCCTCCAGCCGAAGCGAGAGAGTCCCGCGCGCGGGACTCGGGTTCCCAGCGTGCCCGCGGGGCTGGGCGGGCCAGCGGCGGAGTGACGGCCCGGTGCCGCCAATGAGAAGATGGGCCGGGTGGGGCGAACCAACTGCCGAGAGGGGCGGCGGGGATGGGGGGGCGGTGTGCCGGCAGCTGCAGTGCAGGGGCGGACGCGGCCACCTCCTCGGCGGGGGGAGGCGGGACGGCCCGAGGTGAGGGCAGGGCAGGGCGGGGGCCCGGGCGGCGGCCGCCCCTCGGCACCGCTCCTGCCCGGCACGGGGGTCGCGGCGATGCCCGGGGCTGCCGCCGCGGGAGGGGCGGGCAGCGGCCTCGCTGCGCTCTGCACGGCAGGGGCGGGGGCGCCCCGAGCGCTGAGAGGCTCCGCCGGAGGGAGCGGCCCCGCCGGGCGGTACCGGGGACCGGCGGTGCCGCTGTCGGGCGGGGGCCGAGGTGCGAAGGCAGCCACGGCCCTGCGGCGGGCCGGGCTCCGGGGAAACGCATGGAGGGTGTCGGCCACCTTGGGAGTCCTGTGCCGCCCGGGGCTGGGCACGGCATCCTGCCCGGGGTCGGCGGTGCCTGTCCGGCCGCACGGGATAAGCCAGCCCGGTCCCTGGAGGGTTCTGTGGAGGGAGCGAGCGCTTCCTTCCGCCGCGGTACCCTGGGATAACTCCGTGGTGCGCGGGTTGCAGGCGGGAGACTGAGAGTTTCTCCTTTTGGCGGGGTGCAAATGGTGCTCCCGTGTGCACGGCCGTGTCTCCCGAAGCTTTGGGGCTCACAGTGTCCCGCTATGGGCTCGGTATTGCTGGCGGCGCCCAAGCTGACATTGCTGGATGTGCCCGTGGTCATTGTGGTGCTTTCCCTGCATTCCGCGAGAGGAGGGATCCGCTAACCTGGGTCTGACCCGCTGAGGACTCTCCAGATGAGCGCCGTGACCTTGACGTGCATCGGGGATTTAACAGGGAGCCAGAATGCTGCACGGAGCACTGAAATCACACTGGCACTCTGACAGCTCGAGTTCAAGCCCCACTGTGTGTTTTGAGGGGTGGGGACATCAATACCTGTTGGTATCAGCAGTTCAAACCAAACCTGTTCTGAATTTTCTTAGGCTTGATTGATAGAAGGAAAGGTTTCCTAATTCTACCATTTCACATGGATTTCTGGTAGTCTCACTGAAAATGTTGCCTTTTAGCAATAAACTTCTCAGTGAGTCACAACAGAGATTTTCAGCCTGGGGACTTCCTACGAGTGGAATTTAGCTTCGTGTTGTGTTGTGCCACAGGGTGTGCTAATGCTCCCTCAGCTCGTAGGTGCTGTGCCTGTACAGGTGCTCTGAGTAAAGAGCATCAGTTCTGTCTCTCGAGTGTCAGTGTATCACCACGTTTCAGTGTGCTGCCTTCTTCTGAGAGGATAAAGAGGGGCAGAATAGGAATGATGTGTTAATGTTCTGGCTTTCTTCCTTTGTGTGCCAGTGATCACCCAGCTCACAAGGAGCATCCTCCTCCTGGTGATATAGGTGGAATCAGAAACTTTTGAGGTGTGGTGTACATGAATGGTGTATGTGGTATTCACTGCTGTTAGAAATAAAACACTGGAATCTCTTGTAGGACACTTTTATCACACCTTGGGGACACCTGCCTAACCTTTCTTTTTTTTTTTTTTTGGAATAGTCCTCAAGGGAGAATCAGATCCCTATCAGTGCTCTTGGTCCTCCAGAAAGGAGTGTCTCTAGTGCTAGGAAATCTATTCCCTCAGCTCCCAGTGTTGGTGCTGATCAAGTGGTGCTCATGGCCCATGTGTGGATTTCCTTCCCTCTCCATCCCCAGTGGTTGTTGGTGAGGGCAGCAGGCAGCCTGCAGCTCTCCTCCCCTGGAAGCAGTTGGCACTTATTTTCCAAAGCAGGAATGATCAGCCAGATCCAGGAAGAGCCAAATCCATCTTGCTTATCTATCTCCAGTGTGGGAATCCCTTCTTGCTGTTTCTTGCTGTCTCTTATGGAAAGATTGGCTCATGACTTGGTGGTTTGTCAGGTAGCACACTCCTCTCACGTGGGTCTTGCTGTGGGCCCATCTCTTCAATTGTGTCCTTTCAGTTTTTTGCCTGTGTGTGTATCAATGTGCAGCATCCAGAAAACACCTCAGGAGCGGTTCCTCATCCTGGGAAGCTCCTAGGCTAGATTTGTTTGCCAAGCTCCATAGTGACCTTCCAGTAACATTGATTCACTTTGAAAACAGAGCAGAGGACAGAAAATAGGTCCTTATGGAGGAATAGGTGTTTATAAAGCCTTCAAGGACTTCATAAACTTCCTTAATTTTTAAGGACATGGGCTTTGTTGGTATCTTCCACTTTGAGTATTGCACGGCACAGTCAGAATATTTGCTAGAGCCATTGTGGAAGCATTTGCTAAAAAACTGTTTTAGCTCTGCTGGTTTACTGAGCAAGATACAGGGGGGACACAAGCAGTGCTTCCTCCCCTTCTTCCATCAAAGATAACAAAAAACAGTATTCCTTTGAAACATCATAAAATCCCCTTAAATGTCATTGTGGGACACAGTCCCTTTGGAATAAATGTTGAGATTGCTTGGAGAGGGAGGAATAAGGAAGACCAGCTGTGAGACCTCCCTCCCTAGTCCAGAGGAAGAGTGGGAGAAGCTGCTGGGTGTTTGTTGAAACTTTAGGAATGAGAGGTCAGGGAGATGGTGTGGCTTTTACATGGTGCATCTGAAAATTGAGACTCCCTTGCAGGTGAGAGTTTGCCCAGCTCTGAAGTGGACAGTGGCAATCCTTGTTGGTCAGGCCAATCCATGGTCTTCTCCACAACAGAGATCCACTGTGGATCACAGTGTTGAGAGCCACAGCAGTTATCCCCAAAAATATGGAAAATAATCTAGCAACGGCAATGTGTCTTGGACAATAATGTATCGAGTGGTTTTTCACATGAACTTTTCTGCTTTTTTGGACACTGGTGGATACATCAATATATTAAGACTCAATGGGGAAAATATAAAACTGCCACAGTAGGTTTTTTTCATGGGATTCACAATCCCTTGGTCCCTTTTGGTCTTACCCAGTCCCACACTGTTTTCTGTTGGGCCTTTTCCTCTGCTCAAGAGCTGCATGCATGGGAAAGGATCTTTTTTTTTGTGGTTGAGAAGGAAGATGTTGACAGTGTGATGGACTGTAGAGCTAATCAAACAAGATGTGTTTGGAAACCCCTTCCTTTTGGTGTCAGGCTGTGTCATCTTTAATTTGGTGAGCAATATGAAAGGAACAAACTGGATCCTCCTGGCCTGGCTCCAGCCAGATAGGTGCCATGGAGAGCAGAGAATGCCTGTGGGCACAGGTTTCCTCTTAGGAGCAATGAGGCATCCCAGCCTTCAGAAAGAGATCTGGTGTCAGCTGAGGCAGATGGAAGTGGATTCCTCTCTGTCTGTGCAGCAGGAGATGCTGTCAGGCCCTCTGTCAGCCCAGGAGCTGCTGGGTGCAAGGCTTTAGTGGCTTCCCAGTCAGACAGGAAAAGACAAAGGGAGCCATTGATGTCTGTCTGGTGAAAAGGTTTTGATTTCAGGATCACTCAGCTGCTCAGGCCAAACCCCTGCATTGCTCCAGTCCTTTACCAGTGACCAAGAGATGATGCTCAAGGAAGGGTTAAGAAGATGGGCACACTGTGCTTGCCCTGGTCACAGCCCTGATACCTTTGGAGTACAGGATGCAGCTTTCCAGCCTTTTTATTTGGTGGCCTGAGTAATTTTCCATGCACACAAGGTGTGCTAAGAGCACTTTGTTGTGAACCTCTGCATTCCTATGTGTTTTCCTCTCTTTTAGCCAGTTACTAGTTTTAGAGAAACTTTAGTTTTATCCTGGAACATCCTCATTTCCAAGGTCTTTGGCCTGATACCACACATGTGCTTGTTGAGTTTTCCTAAAAGCACCTCACCTATCCTAATAGATCTATAAATCAGGGCTTCTCCCTCCTGCCTGCCACTTAGTTTAATTTTTAATCTTCAGTTTTCTAAACATGTCTGAGTGGAAGACTGATTTTCCGGATCCTCTGCAGAGCTCTTCAAAACAAACAGCAGCCAAAAATCCTAGATATCTTCTTTTTCATCTTTCCTTAAGTCTTTCTATTTCTTATCTGCCCATCATTTAGCAGACTGGCTGGGTGGCCTCTCATCACATGTGGGTAGAAAATATGTAGATTTTATCCAGAAGAATTTACTTAACCTCTTCTACATCGTCAGGAAAAAACATCATCACTTGGAATCTTTTGTGCTGTTTTCTTCTTTTGCACATATCTTCTATTCTAAAAACCTTCTGTTGGTCCAGTAGGTCAGAATTAAAACAAAGTAGAAGTTGCACTGGCCAAAGATTTTCTTTCTTTTTATTTTTTTTAAGGTGATACATTTCTGTTCAGCAAAGTGGAATTGTTTGTAAGTTATATTTAAAATTTCATCTTTGTAATATAGTCTGATCTGCATGAGGAAACTGAAGTTCCCCATTGCCTCGTGTTTCCTAAAGGCACAGGCCATCTGTTCTCACATGGCAAATCACTGTTGCTGCTTTATTCTGGTCTGATGGGGCAGCTTTACTATTACATTTTTTCCCTTTAGCCTTGATACAAAATTATTTCTTTATCTCCTGTGAGACTGTTTATTTTGTAGTGTGCAGTGCTCTTTCTCCCCTGGAATGACCTGACCTTTTTCTGTGTACCTTTTCCATGGAGCCCTGGAGAATGTGCCTGGGTAGCAAGAATGAATCCATTCCTCCTTGTTCCCTACCATACCTCTGAAACCTGTTGCATCTCTTTGTTTTTTTGGGTTCTATTTAAATACCTTGTAATCCTGAAACTACTTTTTCTCTCTTTGTGTGTGTGATGTTTCTTCTAAAATTCAGCCCATTTTTTCCCTGAACTTGCATCTCTTTGTGAGAATCTTCCTCCCAGACAGAGGGAGAATCTGCCATTCCTATCCCAGACTGAGCTATAGCTTCTTGACATGCAGCTTAAACCCTTGGTACTGTTGTTATTTGTTCTCTTGGTACCTGTTCTGCTCACTGAAACAAGGGCATGGTGTAGCTGTCCAACGCTTTCACCTTCACAGAGGCATCAGCACAGTGCTTCTCTTGATTGGACACTCTAATAAATTGTCTGGCTTGTTTCCCTCATTTCATGAAAGTTGCTTGTTTGCTTCCTGTAGCACCTCAGCCAGAGAATAGAAGTCACCTTTGTGGTGACATTGTGTTAGGAAGCTTAGACTTTGTGGTCTGGTTATGTCCTGAATTATTCAAACAGAATCAAGCTGCATCAGACTTCTAAAATTTACTAGTTTAGGAGTTGTGCAAGTAATTTATTGAAACTGATTTCTTCAAATTTTGTTATCCTTGGGCAAAAAGAAAGGTTAGCCTCAGGCAGAGTTACTCCAGTAACTCCAGAGTTGCTGTTTTTAAGCAGAAGGGACTGAATCTTGTCATTTCACAGAAGGCCAAGAGCTTCCTGCTGCGGAGACAAGCACAGAGCACAGCTTGACTGGAGCTGAAATGGATCTGAGGTCTGCTCCTCTTGCATTTGACTGACCCTACAGTGAACCAATTCAGGAAGCTCTAAGCCAAGGAAATGCTCTTATTTATTAGGAAGAGGAAGAATTTTTCTGCTAGTACAGGTCACTGAACCCATGGTGGCCTGTGGTCACCATGTATGTTGACCATACATACACAACTCTTGTATGTAGAGGAATCCTACATACAAGAGTTCAGAGCAGGGAGGAGACAGGGAACTGTTTCTTTTCATTTCAGGCAGATTTTTAGATTGGCTAATTAGGAACCTGAAGCTGTGGATCCAGCACTGGGCTCTGTAGGATTTATGGGATAGTGTAGATAATATGGTGTAACAGCACTCACCTTTCATTCATTAGTGTCAAAGCACCCTAAATGTGATTTTTGGGTGGGTGTTGGGTTTTTTGGGTTTTGGTGTTTTTTGTGGGGTTTTTTTTGTGTTTCTGCTTTTAGTAAAATTGGTAGTAGTTAAAGCATGCCTTCTTAGAGGTGCCCAGCCTTGGTCTGAAAAGAGAATCCACCCTCTTTCTTGTTCCAAATCCTGTCCTTAAGGAAAACCCCCATGAAAAACTAATTTGCAGTTGTCAGGTTTCAGTTTCTAGGAGAAGGTGAGCTAGAATGTCAGAGCTCTTCAGTTTCTTAAATTTTCATAATAGAGAAGTACTTTTCCACTACATTCCCTTTTTTGGGGATGAGTTTCTTTGGGCTAAGTTCCGTGCATTTTAGAGAGTTTAGTTTTCAGGTGGAAGACACCTTCCAGCCTTTTTTTCTGATACAGGATTTTTAGTAGCCATGGATTACTGTGCTCTACCAGTCTCTGCTGACTCTCACCAGTAGGCAAGGACAGAATTGCCTCCCTTTTTTAATTCTTGGTGCTTCTCTCTGTAGCAGTGCTCTGCTCTGTGTGCATGATCTCTATGACTTCTTCATAGAAGTCTAAGCATGAGTTTGGTTGTATTAAGGAGCATTTTGTTGAAGATGCACTTTTTTTCTTTTTGCTCTTCCCCATTTCTATGAAGAAATAAGGAGTGGTTGCTTCTCAAGCAGAGACAAGGTTTATGGGGCTTTGTCCATTCAACAGGACAAAAAAAGAAATGTAAAAGGTGGCAATGCAAAGGGCAGGTAGTCTAGTAGTTTGTCACTCTTGTGACAGTTTTCTGGGGGAAATGACAGGAGCCATTTGGTTTCCAGGGCTCACAGCTATCTGTTACATAGGTCCTGCAGCCTCTTTTCAAGTCTGGTGGCAGCTCAGAAGCTGGTATTTCTGGTGTGCTTGTTGCTTCTTTTGCAAAACACATTTTCTTTAACCTTGCTGCCTGTGTTTCTGATTGGGATGAGATTATAAACATTTTTTCCCCTTCCAAACATCCCAGGCTGGATTTGAACCAGTAATTGTTCTGTCTGTGGAGTATTTATTATTAGAAGCATTCACCAGGAGCCAGCTTACTCTGGCAAGCTGAACACAGAATGCACAATTACTCATTTCAGGTTGAGATAGGTTTGAAGAATTGCTATGAGCATTGACCAAGTCACGTACAAAATTTACTTTTCCTGTACTTTACTACAGCTATGAATAGAAAACCATTTTTACATTAAAAGATGGTGTAAGGTTTATGATGCTTTTTCATAGAAACAAGTTCTGACTGTATTAGTTCTGTAACAGGAAATTCTCAGAATCCATTTACTTGGCATAGCATTGAAAAATTAAGGATCAAAGAATAAATGTGGTTTGTGTCAATGAATTGGTCCAGAAGAACACATATTAAAGTTTTGTTGGGGGTTTTAGTGGTGTGGTTTTGATTGTTTGTATTGAGGATTTTGTTGGGTTTTAGGGTTTTTTCAGTGTAAAATCTGATAGCAGAAGGAGAAGGCTCAGTCATAGAGCTGCTTAACTGCACAGATAGGAAAACTCCTGGATGGGAAGCAATTGTTTGCATGTTCTGGGAGGGTTCAGGCAGGTACTGACAGCTGAGAACTAGATGGCATTCTCAGCACATGTGGACACTTTTTGATCACTTTTTGATTGGCTCAGAGTAGAGACAGACAGTCTGACATAGGTGGTAGATATTAGAAAATTATTGTAAATAAAATACACATAATTCATAATATATAAAAATTAACACCACCCCAAAGGCAAACACTGTGCCACAACCCAACCTGCCAGACAAATCTCAGCAAGTCAGAAAAAGAATATAATAAATAAGAAAAAATAAACAACCTTGAAAAGCAGAACCGACAAATCTTGACTTCTTCTTTGGTTGCGGGGCTGGGAAAAAAACCAACTTTCTAATACCTGGGGATCATCTCAGCCCCAAAAACCCAAAACTGCACCAATTCTTTCCAAAGGAAAATGACATCTGTGTGGAGTCTTGGTGTGCTTTTGGGTTGGGTCATGCAGCAACAGTCTCATGGAAAGAGTGGAGGTTTCCATATCAGCAGGGAAAGGTATGTGGTGGAGAGGAGATATACAATTTGCTAGAATCAGTACAGTTACCTGCAGAAATTGCTGTGATGCATTCCCACCCCATAAGAGAGGCACTGTGGGAATTCTGTAGGAATTACCCAGCCCAGGGCAGCTGTAAATGCTGTGGCCAGGCAGCCTCTGGGACAAGGCTTGCTGTTTGGCAAAGGCCAAACCTGATAAACTCCAGGACTATGTACAACGAGGACTGCTCAGCAAAAGAAGAGAGACAGTGGGAAAAGTGGGAAGCAACCCAAAATGGTGATGGAGCAGGGACAATTGAGGCAAAACTGATTCTGCCAAAGAAATATTTAATCACTCTGGCTGGATGGTTTCATGAAAAAGCCCCAGGGGGAACAGAGGCAATAGCTAACAATGTCCAAAAGGCATGGATGGCTCCAGAGAATCACAAACTCTCTTTGGAAGGTTTTTAGCAAACAGCAACTTAAATCCCAGTGAATCCAGCTTCCTGGATGCATGTGAACACTATAGAAAACAGTATGTTTTCTATATGCACAGAGTTCAAAGAGCAAAGTGTGCTCAGTAATATCCATCACTCCCCCTGAAATGCTGGTACATCATATACAGCCTGGAAGTGAAGTGTTAATTAAGGCATTCTTTAGGAAATCCAAATTAGAACCCGTGCAGGAAGATCCATGTACTGTTTTATTGGGTGCCTAGTTTGCTTTTAAAGATTCAGGTAAGGAAAATTGAATATGCCCTTCTCACATGAAACAACTAGTGATGATCAACCAGTTGATAAATGACTGGCTTCTCAAAATTCTTCATGATTTTGTATTGGGAATCACTTAAGTATTTGTGCACAGGAATCTATAACCTTGGACTCTACCCTGTGGTAATCCTGTTCGTTTCAATTCTGTTAAGTTTCTTATTTGTAGTGATTTTGTAGGACATTACTACAAATAAGGACACTTATTCAACACCTCAAAATTGTTTTCTTTTTCCTTTTACTACGTTAGCAGGTGAGTTTAATTGAGATAAAGGAAGAGCTGTTGAGGAACACACCTGGTGCAGGGAGCTGGGTGTGCAGCTGCAGGTTGTGCCCTGGGTGGCAGGAAATGTCTGGAGCCCAGGCAAGGAGCCATGAAATGGTGCCACCCCTTTGCCAAAGAAAGGACATGGGGACATGTAGAGCTGGCTGGCTGGTTCATCCAGAGATTGTGGAGCCCAAATAAAACAGGAGAAGACCCCAGACCAAATATCCCCATTTACCAAGCAGCATGTGCAAGGGGCACCAAGAGCACGAGAGGAACACAGCCTGTGAGGGCACAGAAGTCCAGTGGTGCCACTGTGGCTCCCAGAGCGGTTCCTGAATGCTCAGACAGCAAAATTCCCTTAGCCAGCTGTCTGCAAGCTAAAAAGGGATGAGACAGAAGAGCAGAGAATGAAACTGGAGATTTGCAGGCAGCAGGGGAGGGATGAACCTGCTTCCCTGAGCATGCTCCAGCTAGGGGGAAGAGTTCCTTACAAAAATGGGAAAATGGGCTGTAGAAGGATGGTTTAAGTGACTAACAGTTGGCATGATTTGTCATGGTTTTGTCAGTCCCAGGAAACCTCTGCTGTGTAATAACAAATAGAATATCTGTTGTGATCAGCATTGGGCTTGAACACTGAAAAAAATTTATTCCATTTAGTGTCATTTAGTCTGATGTGACATCAGTGCAGCAAGTGGCAGTTGCCCCACTTATGCTAATTTTTATGATGAAACTGCTTGGTAATATGAAGTCTACATGGCAAATCTATAAATACATGAATTTTCCTAGGAAAATACCCTGTCTCCCAGAATTTAATCAAATGATGACATCTCTCATCAGGAACTTACTGTTATGTTCCTAACCTCTAAAGAACTTTTTGGCAAGTTTATTTAATAATTGATGGTTATAGTGACTGCATCTGTCATAAAAATTTTTGAATGGGTAAGATGAACAAGCTTTTTCTGGAATGGAGGTTTAAAATGTTTGATCTCAGGCTGTGGGCCCTTTAATAATAACCTGATATAATAGGTTATAATAAGACCATTGAGCAGCAGATGTTATCAGTTTGCTGTGTGCCTGAGTGGTTTTTTCAAGATAAAATCTGTTCTTCAAGAATAAGGACTCAAGGAAGGTCCTGTTGGCCACTCTGAAAAGTGACTTGGAATGGCCACATTTGATAGAAGGTGAATAACAGGGTCTGCACAAAATCAGAGAGAAGGGACAGGACATGCCTGATGGGACATTCTGCATGACCTGAGGGTCTGGTCACACTCCGCTCCAGGATCAGGTGATGACAACATACCCTTGTGTGTCAGGTGTAGGTTGAGTCTGATATCATAAGTACAACCTATGTTTAGTTCTTGGTTTTACTCAGATATATTTGTTTTGGCTGCCAGCAGGCTACTCAAGCTTTTCAGTAGTGATTTATATTGATTTTGCAGGTACAGATACTTAAGCTGCAGTTAAATGTTTATTGTAGGCAAACCATAATGCTTGCCTGTTAAATTAGTGGAGGTTGAGCTGGTTATGATATCAGAGGGATTTCCTGGAGTTGGATTTAATATTCTGCTTGTTTCAAATTTGGAGAAACTCTATCAAGGGGATTGGTGGAAGATAATAACAGACTTTCCTTTCAAATTGTCCTGCTCCCTATTGTTTTGCTTTTACTGCTGACATGTATTTGGGGAGGATTAGGATCATCACATAAACCCCTGGCAGTGTGGGCGTGCTTATCTGCTGTGTGTTCCTAATGATTTGTTGTCATAATTACCTGTGCTGATTCTCCTGCAGATATAGGTGGGTTTGGCACAGAAATTACTGGTGTGTCTGACTGCTCTGTAATGTGTGTGAATGCAGTCTCTGGCAGTGTGGTGGTGTTTGTTTGGGGGTTTTGTTTGATTTCCTCTGGTCCTGTGCTGTTGCTTTCACTGTGCAGGCAGTGATAATTCAGTTGGCTGTGCAACTGGGTAGCCATAATAATGCTATCAAGGTGCATCTGTTACTGTGTTTAATATGTATGTTCTGCTCAGTGCAGCCTCGTGTTAGCAGAGAATCTGGACCTTGATTGATTGCAATCTGTCTTGATTGCAGCTTTTTTGTTTTTGTTTGTTTTTCCCAGTTACTCCTTAAGGGCCATAAACCATTCAAAGATGAAAAATAGCCCCAGCATCTTGCAACCTCACCTTTAGATGTTTTGATTGTTACAGAAGTGAAATGCTGTGAACATCAAGTCCAGAATTTCTCAGGTTAGTGCCATTCCCTGCCTATGAGTAGAATATATCCCAGAGGAGGCTTTGGGCTGCAGCTGATAGGAGCTGAGCCTGCTCTCTGAGCAGGGTTTGCTGCAGCAGGGGCAGGCAGTGAAGGGAGATCTCTTCAAGGAATAATTCAGAACCTTATGAGCTCCTGCTGTCAGACCTACACTAGCAGTGAATAGGTTGTTTTCATTGCTGTTTCAAGTTCAGCAGGGAGTATGGTGCATCCCAGGGCTGAGGGGCTGTTAGTCCAGTGCACTGTATTTTTTTAAAATCAACTTACTTCCCTGTACTGTTACACACATTCCTACCCTGATAACAGAATGCTAGTGCATGGTACAAAGGTGTAAGGGCTTTTTGTTTGTTTCAATGTGAGTGATTTCATCTTTATGGTTGGTATTGGAAGGAGATGATGTTAGAAAACGGTGAGGGACACTGAGCCCATGCAGCTACTGTTGCCAATAACTGAGCCCTAGTGCTGCTGAGCAGTGGCACTTGGAAATTCCACTGGTTTTTGTTTTCTTACATCCAAGCATTCTCAGTCCTACTTGTTATATTCTCATCTTATTACCCAGCCCATCTGTTTCATTCATGTTCATATTGGGAACAGCTAAATTATGTTTAAATTCTACGTACAACTGTTTTTTGGTTGTTCCTCTCATGCAGGTGTTGGACAGGGAGATTGACCTGATTTCTAGACTGCAGTTTATTGGGCTACTTCATTTAGTTTGGCAGTTATCCAACTTTGTCTCAAAAGTTGTAGTTTACATCAACATTCCAGAACACCTCTGGGATCCACTCTTAGGGTGGATCATGCTCCTGAGCTGGTTTATGATGGAGAATTTGATCAAATAAAGAGGGTCAATGGTTACAGCAGTCTAAATTGTTCTAATTTGTAGACTTCCAGAGGTAAGGATGTGTCCTGAAATGAAGTGGGATATTGCAATTCCTCCACAGTGAGATTAAGACCCTTACTAAGGTGGTGAGAGACAGAATTCCATACCTTTGTTCTGCTCTTTAATAGCCACCTCGTGTCTGATGAGTTTTGAGCTTGATGTGAGTGGGTTGTGTTTTGAGCACTCCAACTGTGATATACTGGGACTGAAGCAAGCCAACATAGCAAAGATCTCATATATTCATTAGGAATTCCTACAGGGTGTGCTTGGTATTTATAGGTTTAATTTTAAGAACGCTACAATCCTGTAAAATTAGGAAATATTTTTATTCCAATAAAGCTGTTTAAAATTTTGCCGGTATAAAAGACAACCTTGTAAAGATGTATAGGTTGTGTATATGAGACTTCTTCCCATTGACTCTTTATCTTTTTGTTCTCTGGCCAACTTGAAGAGCTAAAGAAGACATATATATTATATATGCACTCCTTCTGCTGAAAATACACTCCTCACCAAAACATAAGTCAGACCATACTGAGTCCTACCACAGGTCCACCTAGACCAGTATCCTGATCTGAGTTGGCTGGGAATGGGTATCTAGGATGGAGAATAAAAGCTGGAAAGGCATGTAAAATGACTCCTCAGACTGCTCTTGCCACTTTCAGTATACTGGTGAACATGGGGTTTTTGCATTTCTTTTATTAAAAATGCCAAGACTAAATTTAAAAAAGCTATAAAGTTTGTATGTTTATAAATTTTCTGTAGTTGGCTGATGGAGATATCAGTGAGGAAGAGCTGATTTCACACTTCTTCATGCTGAGGCTGGCCAAGAGATAGAATTTGGTCCTACTGTTGTCCCTGTTTATTTCTCAGCTGCTTTCCTTTGTGCTTCACTTTCTATTTCTAGAAAAGCAGTTTTAGAGTGTCTTAAGCTTGCTCAACTCCCTTGCATGACTTCATGGGACAGGGATACAAGAATCTCCTGACATCTTGTATTTGTACTACCTCAGGAATAAAGTTTGGATTTGTGCTGCTACTGTGATCTAAACCAGCTTGGAATTCATTTCAGCCTGTAATTAAATTGGCATTTGCTTTGGCTGCATTACTCTGGTGATACCAGAGCATGTCTGGAAACTTAGTTCTGTAATTCCATATTGCCAAATGGCTGCTATTCATGGCATTCCCCAGGAGGATTTTATTCTCTTTCAAAGCCCGATTCCTTTAAATAACAGACATGATATCTTTGTACACATGTATTAAAATTTTGATAAAGTGAAATAGTGCACCAGGGAAGGCGATTGTACCTTGCCTGGCTTTGAGTGCTCGTGGACTTCCATGCTCAGTCTCTCCTCCAAAATTATTCCTTGGGATGACTTTCCACCATAGTCACCAGGCTGAAATCTTACTATGCACATTCATCACTAAAGTGATGTGAGGAGACCTTCAAGAGTAGGGAGGGGATACCTATTTCTGTGTCTTATTATTGTTTGTAATGTTAAAAGTTTGGGGCAGTCTATAATTAACTAAATTTTCTTTAAATACCAGAAGAAAAGCCACCATTAAGGGAGATTTTTGCAGGGGTTCTCTGTGCTGTGCCTCCTGAGATGATGTGCAGGGAAGTGGTGTGCTCAGTGCTCACTGGTAGCTTGGGGATGGCTGGTTCAGGTGTTCTGGTGAGCATAAAGGAGCTTGGGAATGGCATTCCACTTGCTCATTAGAAGAAGAAGAGGCACAAATGTTGTGCTGCCAAACACAGCGGGTACTTTATCTTTCCAGTTTCTTACTTCTGTACCCAATGATTGAAAGCACAGCTACCCCATACAGATGCAGGACTCTTTCAGTGAGAATTTGGAACATTTTTGCAGCACCTTTCTTCTGAATCTCTTTAATACCCAGGTTTTTTTCTTATTTCTCTTCTATTATTTTGATTATCCTTTAGCAGATGTTGAATTGAACATTTCTCAGCAGCCCTCTTGCTGAGTTGGTCTGCTGCTCTTTTTTTTTCATGTAGTTATCTTCTATATCTGGAATGAAATCTTCTTTTGTGAAGATTTTTATAAGATCTCTGAGATCTTTTGTTCATGTTTTATTTGATCATCCTTTGTCTTGCACTTTTGACATACTTCTGTCTGCTGCTTCCTTGTGCACGTTACATACTGGCCCCTTCACAGCCTTCCCTCTCAGTCCTTTTATTGCTAGGGAATGTGTTATTTTCTCTACTTGAGCTCATAATTAGCTGGTAACTTTTTGCCCTTTTTTTGAACCTGAAGAAATGTGATGGTTGAGTGACCAGCTCTAGTATTTTTTTAAAAATTCGGTATTTATGTTGTTAATCTAAGTTTGCAGCCAGAGTGCTACAGTAACACTCATTTTTAGTAAGGAAGATATTCATATTTTTGGGGAATGACAATAGAATTGCCAAGATCGATGCTTAGTAAAAGATACAGCCTAATTCTAAAGCCACTATCTGAGCAGGATCTTTTATTAGGCCTGTTTCATTCATTTTCTTCTAGGAAAGCCAAGTTAATGTGTTTCTCAAAGTCATTTTTGCTGAAGATTTATAACAAAAACCCCTTAAAATTAATATCAACATGGGCTATCTGGAGCTCCATATAAAAGCAAGAAAAAGGGGCTAGATGAATGCCACAGGCACAAGGCACAAGTTATCTCTCTGTATTTCAATTTTATCATCTTTACACTGTGTGTAGGGTATGAGGAGGACTAACTTGCGCCTGGCTGGAGCCTTTTCTGACATTCCCCATCTGCTCTGCTTGGCTGTTCATTACAGTGATGTGTCTGTAACCCTGGCCCTGGACAGTCCTTCCACCCTGTTCACACTTTTTAGGCTTATTGAATGCAATACCTGGCAAACCTTTCTGATTTGTGTTGGATGCCATCCAACGCAAGCCATGAAAGCTACTGAGGTGGCAGCTGCTCTGCTAAGGCAAGACTTCTTCACCTGGTAACAATGAGAGCCCTTGCAACGTTTTGGTGTTGGATTCTCCTTGCATTGTCAAGCCCAAGAGCTCTGGACTCCTGCATGGTGTAGCTGCTGGTTGTTGTCACACTTTAGTTTGTGCTGCTGGCTGGGAGCAGGGTTGTGTCTGTCAGGTTATGCATGGAGTGAGCTCAGGTGTTTGCAGGGTGAGTTTGCCTTCTTTCCCAAAAGTCTGGCTCTGATTTAGTCCTAAACAAAACCTGTGAGAATGCAGCATGGACTTACGCTGCGACCTGTGATAATTCTGTCATTCATTCCCCCTGCCCCTTTTCTTTTTCTCCCCCCAGATAAATGGCTCATTTAAACTGGGAGCTACTGAAATACTCTCTGGCTGGCAAATGCAGTGCCTAGCAGCAGTCATCAAGGACGAACCAAACATGAGTGGTGGAGGGGAGCAGGTCGACATTCTCCCGACCAACTACGTGGTCAAAGATCGCTGGAAAGTGGTGAGTAGCTCTGGATTTAATGGCCCAAACAAACCTCCTCCTCCTCCTCTCCTCCTGCAGTGGCACAGCAAATTCCCTGCTTAATCCTGGCCTCTGGCAAGCAACACTCGAGTGGTGGGGTTTGACATGTCAGCAAGATACTGCAGGGAGAAGGGTTTTGGAGTGGTATTTTCAGAAGGCTAAATCTGCCAAGGATTTTTATGTAGGATTGAACTGTTGCAGCAGGCTGAATAGTGTTCTAGTAGAAAATTAGATTTCAAATGACTGTGGCAAAGAATACTACAGACATGACTATAAATAAATTGCATTGCAATAAAGTAATGTAAAACCAAATGTTTTGGGTTGGAATGGCAGCTACTTCAAGAGTCAGGAAGTCTATGATTAACCAGCTAGTTCAACTTCTGTGTAAATTTATTGAGATACTTCTTAAAATTATATCATCGTATGTTAAGAGTTCTAGTTCTTATCTCACCTGTTGTGCAAGCTGGACAAGCTTTGCTTTTAAAATGCTGAAAAAACATTTAAATCCCATGTATAGCATTGTCTCAATTTTTAACTGGGATTACCAGCATTCTGAATGGTTGAACTCCCAGCAGAAGCCTCACTAGTTTGAACTACAAGTGATTTGCAGTGATAGCACTGAGTTGTTCTTTTTGCTGACTGGCTGTGGTACAGTAGCCCTGGGAGTTTTGCAGTGGAGTGTGGAGAGCAGAGGACTAAAAAAGCTTGGGACTCTGAATTCACTTCAGTTCCAGGCTGTGGATAGGTTATTTTTCAATAGCACATTTCAGACAAAATATTATCCTTTAATTAGACCCAGCCCTGTTCTTGTTGCTCCCCATTGCTTCCCTTCACTTTGTTCCAGCATTCTCCTCAGCCTTCACTTTTCTGTCTGGCCAATTGCTGAGCAGCCTATTTATATTTAAGCAATTCAAACTGTTCTTCATTCTCCTGGCTTCTTGAGAGCAGATGGAGGAGCTCAGTTTTTTGAGCTGTGATTAGACACCAAAATGGAGACAACCCCTTTGCCCCTCCCAAAGCTTTCTGTCACAGCTGAAGGAAAGCTTTGCTGAGCTCCTGCAGCTCTGGACTGGAGCTGTACTTGTTCTGGAGGGATTATCCATGGTTAACTGACATAGGGGACTTGAATCATGCCCTGTGCTTACCAGTGTCTCAGAAAATAACGATTGCAGCTTTTATCTGCCTCTCCCTGCACAAACAGAAATTTCCCCAAAGCCTGAATTTGGTCACATTGGTGCTTGTTCTTTGCCAAGCTGAATTCTAGCGCTCTCCTGATGCCTTTGCTTCAGGTGCATGATTGCTAAAACTCATTCCTCCTTAACATGAGGAAGAATTTGTTCACACTGAGGGTGGCAGAGGGCTGGAACAGGCTGCCCAGGGAGACTGTGGAGTCTCCATCTCTGGAGACACTCCAAACCCACCTGGATGGGTTCTTGTGTCACCAG
Source organism: Zonotrichia albicollis (assembly GCF_047830755.1). Classification (NCBI taxonomy): domain Eukaryota; kingdom Metazoa; phylum Chordata; class Aves; order Passeriformes; family Passerellidae; genus Zonotrichia; species Zonotrichia albicollis. Next base: position 13,851,464 of record NC_133821.1, read on the forward strand.
CTCCAGGCTGAGGCAGAAGGGTTGGGCTGGCTGATCTGCAGAGGTCTCTTCCACCCTGAACACTTCTGTGATTCTCTGTTCTCCTTTACCTTGGCCAACTTTAGCTTGTACCATTCCCTATTCATCAGTCCTGGAGTTGCTCCTTCATAGAGGGGAGTGCTAAAACTTCTATAAATGATGGGAGTATTTTTGTAACAGAGTCTAAACAAAGTAACTTCGTTCTTGGCAACAGCAGAACTCTTACAAGCACCAAAACCTCCAAATAAAGTCTAAAATAAGCTCAGTGATGCTTACAGGGAACATTTCAAACCAATTTTTAAGTTGGTAGAGGCACTAAGTGTGGGATTTAGTGCTTCATTGTTGCATGAGTCTGTGACTGGGGCCCACTAGAAGCTCTACCCACTAACTCTGCCTTAGAAAAGATAGAAATGTGCAGCTGTATTGTCAACAACAACTACCTCTAATTAGAGGAATAACCTTTTATGTTTTATAATGTCTCCCAGTAGCCTTAAATACTGCAGTGAGGTCATTGCCCCACTTGAAGGCTCTGAGAAATGACATGACTTGCTAAAGGCTGTAAATAGCAATGAGAAATCCTTTTTTCCCAGCTCTGAGTAGAGCTGGGAATTTGACCATGTGCTAGCTGACTTGTGCATTGTGAGCCTTGATTGAACAGCAATTCCTCCCACCCCAAAAACAAGAGTGAAGTGCAGACCCTTTCCTTTTAGGCAGCCCTTCTGTGCCTTTCCCTTTCTTTAAGCTGGTGTGGGACCAGTCAGAACCACAAGCTGTGGAGGGCTTGGAATAATCTGGAAAAGCTCTGAAAATACTTCTGGTGGCCCATGGAAATGGACAGCATAGGATCAAGTGACCAAGGAAAAAGGGACTGTACCTTAAAGTGAGCATACAGCTGTAGTATCAGGAGTAGCATTTTTCCCTTTTGTCACAGATCTTCCTGAATCTAGCCCAGAATGTGCCAGCTGTTTGGTCCAATCTTTGCTGTGGGTGATGGATCCTGCTCAAGCAGGTGTGTGGCATATTTATGTGATGCTGGGGTGCAACTGCCAGAAGGTCTTTTGTGTAATTTGTCCTCCCAGTGTCTCTGGCTGGGCATCTGCTTGAACCTTGTAGCTCTTAGTGCTGGCATACTTCCATTATTGAGCCGATTTCTAATTTTAGATTGGTGTAATGTATTCCTTGAATTCCTTTCCTTCTTTCCTCCTTTCTGCTGGCTGACAAAGCTTTGACAAATGGAGATGCTGGTTCTCTGCAGTGAGCCTGTTGGTCGTTCATTTTCCTGTCACTTGAAGTCAGTAAAGTTTGGCTGTCTGACAGCAGTAACATTTTTGTTCTTATTTATGAAAAAAAGACATGGACAGGGTGTGCTTATGGTTTTTATCAAAACTTGTAGGTTTAGAAGTATTCTTTATAGTCATCATTCTTTACTTGCAGATACTTTTGATGAAGTTTAGGCAGTACTGGAACCACGTTTTGCTGAGTCCCCTGAGGGTCTTGATCCACGTGTGCTCTGAATGATGTGAACAGTTTTGTTCAGGGGAGGGAACAAAGTGAGATGTAACTTGTACTTGCTTTGAACTAGGTATGGATGTTAAAGCTGAATTTTGATGTATCTCTTTATTTCACATAAATGCCTTTTACTGGGGATTCACAACTGACACTTATTAGCAAGACAGAGTTGGCAGCTCCTGCACTGAGCTTTGAACACAAGTGATGACTCCTGTACATGTGTATGTTCTTTCCCTAGGTGCAATCCATGTTTTGTTTGCTTTCAGGTTTCTGAGCCTCTTGATCTGAAGCTCTCCAGTTTATTTTGGAAACCTTGCCAGAAACCTCACAAAACTTTAGTGGATTCTTTACCTTGTCTTTTTCAGAAAGGCAAATATTCCAAAAGGGAAGCTGGGACAAGGAGGGTTCTTTGTCAGACTTAGGGCCTGCTTTGGTCTGACTGTGAATGGCTTTAAGTGGGCTTTGACAGGTCTTCAGATGATTTAGAATGTGGCTGGCTGAGTTCTTGATTGGCTTCTCAGTTCATACCTGTTGCACATGAGTTCATTTCCCTTGAGATCAGACCCAAAGTGGAGTGGGCTCTGGAGAGTTTGGTGAATAAAGGTCAGCTCTTCCTCAGCTGTTAAGTCAGATGAGACCTTCTGGCCTTTTCTGGATCAGGTATCCCATTGAGCTGGGCTGCAGGAGTTGCAGGCTTGGCTCTACAAGTGCTTCTAGGAGACAGCCACAGTGGTCACTGTTTGACATTGTCAAGTCTTTGAAGGCTGTGGATGACAGCCTTGACCCTGGCTGAGTTCACTAAAGGTTGCTGGCTTTCCATTTGGTCCTTTGCTCTGGATTTAGAGTGCTGCACATTTCTTTACATTTCCACCAATCCTGACACCAAACCATTCCTGCCCTGGTCCTGGAATGTTAACCTGGGAAGGTCTGGTCTTTATATGATATCCTTGGAAGGCAGACTTTGTTCAGAGCAGTGGTGTTGTATTCTGGAATAAAAGATGAAATTTGTATTCAAGCTTATTTTTGGCTGGGGTTGTGTGTTGCCTTGGTTTTTTGAACTGTGTCTGAAAATACTGATTTTCGCTTAGTGAGAAGGCTTGCGTGTTGCTGTTGTTGTTTTGGGGTTTTTTTTTTAGTAAGCTCTGGTAGACTGTGCTACAAGAACCTTTTTCAGGATGAATCAAAAATATTTCAGAATATTTAAAGGAGACTTCAAAGGGAGCCATTTGTGTGCTGTGTAATTCCTGATTGTCTGTGTCCAAGCCCAAATACCTACCTGTTTGATCAGATGAACTATTCACTTGATTCCACAGCCTGGAATAGACACCCAGCTCACACAGGGGCTCATGCATTAGTGGGATGAACCCTGCTGGTGTTGGCAGCCTGTATCCCAGTCAGAACAGTGAGTGAGCAGAAGAGAATATCCCCAAGACTTAACATGAGTGATGACTCATGATGGCCACTTAGGTGATTCTAGTTAGATGTTTCCTGTTCTTCCTTGACTTTGTGTTTGCAGTTTCATTACTGGTTTGGGGTTTTTTGGGTGGCATGTGCCCATCTCTCCTTTGTGTCCAACATAAGGCTGCCCCAAGTTCACCTAAGAAAGTGAGCTCCCATGGAGCAGCCAGACAATGAGGCAATGGAAATGACATAAACTCCTGACCTCAGCCAAGACCTTGACTTAGAACAGCTTGCTCTGGACCAAAGCAAAGGAAATGGCTGCTGATGGCCTCATTGTTGCTGAAAAATCAAGGAGTGTGGCAGTGCTAGTGGTGATGTTGAATGGATGGTACCATCTGGTGTGCTGGGAAAAGTATGCCAGAGAATAATTTCCATAAGAGTGTGAGCAAGGATGCAAGGAAACAAAGACAGCTTTGACAGCCTTCCATTGGCTGGAATGTGTGTATAAAATCAGTTTTCTGATTCAGCAGAAGCTTTGATCTTGATCTTGTGTGATCTCCCCTTTGTTTCTCTGTAGACCTTTATGTGTCCTCTAGTTTGGCTGTTTTGCCAGGTGTGCAGACTCAATATTGTCCCTCCAGTTCCCAGTTTACCTTTTTGCCTTCTGTAGCTTATACTTTCCCTTTCTCATTAACATATCAGACAAGGGAAGATCTTGTGTACTGAATCCTGAGGTATTAGCTGACGTGTTGTTGCTATGCTGAATGTAGCACTGTTTTGCAAGAAAGATTTTTAATAGCCAGCTCACTTAGTGTGAATTTCCAAGTGGAAGTAGGGCTGCACTGTAATAATTTATGAATAATCTGTGGTGACCTAGTTATTGGCTGTTTACTGCATAAATGTGCCTGTTTAGCCCCGTGGAAGGTCATGAGGAAATATGACAAGACGTTGCTCTGGACAGCAGCTTTCAAAGGGTTATCAAGTTATAGTTCAGAAACAAGGCTGGCTGTCAAGCTGTTAATATGGAAAACACTTCCTTCTTCAAGTGGAACTGTTTTTCTTGACCTGGAAGCCAGAAAAGCAAATTATTTTGGTCGCCTTTGAGAGGAAAGAACCCTGCCATCGGTAGGCAGGGCCCTTTGTTCAGCAAACTGGACAGATGCACAGGACAGGCTTTTGGTGGTACAGAAGACACTAAAATATCATTTAAACATTGTGTAAGATCCATGTTTGACTATCTATCTGACTGAAACTTCTTTTCCTCTCTTAAGTGTTAAGTGTTATTCAGTGTAAACCTGAATTTCCAAGTGGGCAACACAGTAGGCTTTAAATATATCTAAGAGAAACAAATATAAAATTATTTTCCTGGCATAGACATTGACTCTTGCAGCACAAGAGGAGTCTTTATTGTACATGATTATATGTAACTGTGTGCACATATGCTGTCAAGTCTCAGCAGAAGGAGGATCAAGGAATCACCTTCCAGGAAAGGCAGAGGATCCTGACTTGCTCTCTGAATGGGAGGCTACTCTAGAGCAGGCAGACAATCTGTCTCTAGAAGGTGCATATCAAATATGCTGAATCTTATGATATCTTTAGCTTTGAGTTTATGTCAACTGAAGTCATGGATTCCTATTGTGGAACCAGTCTTTAATTTTGCTCAGAGACACAAAAAGCATAATTTGGTTGGGTTTCAAACTAAACAGAAAAAGGGGCTGAGAAAGAATGGAGTTGTACTGGTGGCTTGTACACAACTGTTTTGAGGTAATGCTGTTAGCAGTTCTTTGAAATGTGACCCTGAAGTAACTTCACTACCAGAGCAGGTAAAGAATCTTGTAAAAGATTCCAGTGGATGTTTTGTTCTGTTTTAAAAGTCTTTGAATGAGATGTAAACATAATTTAACTTATTTCTTGAAAGATTATTTCCAGCTACCATGGTTATGTTTTACTGCAGACATGTATTTGTTGGGGGGAGAATGACGGTGGTTCTGCTGTCTCCTTGAAGGGTCTTTCCTTGAATTTTGGCAAGAACATCATGGAGGCAATAGGCATTATCATTTGCTTTTAAAAAAGTATCACCTGTCATTGCTTGCTAGGCTTGTTCTTTGTTGTTAGAGCAAAGAATTTATACACAGCACTCTCAAGTGGGTAGCTGGACTTTTGCCAGGCTGTGCAGTGAAGGGATTCAGGCACAGCACGGATTGGGAGCTGAGCTTGCTCTCCCTGCACAGCAGAGGAGCAGGCTCTGTGAGAGGCAGCTTGCTGATCCCTCTCATGTACATATTGTAGCAAACCCCTTTGTACTTTTGCAGCTGAAGAAGATCGGTGGAGGTGGCTTTGGGGAGATCTACGAGGCAATGGATTTGCTGACCCGTGAGAATGTGGCCTTGAAGGTGGAATCAGCTCAGCAGCCCAAGCAGGTTCTCAAGATGGAAGTGGCTGTCCTGAAAAAGCTGCAAGGTAAGGCAAAAGGCCTTTGGCCTTTGGAAGTACTGAAAGTGCATGTTAACTATTAGAATCCAAAGTTGCAGATGCTTTTTATTGTTTTCTCCTCAGCTTCCATCTATATGTGATGTCCTGTTTAGTCATCCAGCTCAGAAAGTTGTTACATTCTGCAACTCAAGTGAGATCCAACAACAGGGACTATTTTGTCTGCCAGGATATAAGGACAATGAGGAGACTTGGACTGAACTCTTGGTCCACTGGTCTGTGCAATCTAGTGATGCTGATTAGAAAATAAGGAATAGAGGGAGCAGCATCTGACTAAAAAATGAGGTTGCCTCCCAGAGGACATGGAGCCCTGAAGCATGACAGAGTCTCCAAGTTAAATGGTTGACTAGTAGAGAAATGCAAAAAGTGGACAACAGGAGGTATAGGGAAACTGATTATTAACTAATTTTTCATGTACTTCACTATCCTGAAGGCAAAGTGTGAAGTGATGTGCCTGTTCTTAATGAGAGTGGATGGGAGCTGTCTTGATGCAGTTGCTCCTGGCTGAAGGAGGCAGGTTTCTGCTGAAAAGATTGCTATGGAGGGATGTAAACAAGGAATTTCTAAATCTGCCTTTGAGGAACTGAGAACTGCTCTTGGCTGAAGGGCATTGTGCATGGATTTCCTTTTTAAGGCAAAGCCAGCTATTACCAGGGACAGTTTATGTGTTTTACTGTAAAATAAATTTTTAGGGATGTTCCTTTCTGCAGGATTCCCACTTGGGCTGAGGAAACACCTGCTGGAGCAGTGAGTAGGATCCTTATCACCAGGCCTCATGCTTGTTGTGGCCCTATGAGTCTGTACCTTTACCTTTGTACAAAATCTCCAGAGATTTAATTGAATTTGAGGGCGAGGCTGTTGCAGGCCTTGTGAAATGAGTTACTCAATGTTTGTGACAGATTGCCTCCAGGTAAAAGCCAGTGAATTATTTTTGAAGGTCACATAGTTTTCCACATTTCAGCTCTCCCAAGAGGAGGACTGATAAGGCCTCTTTTGAATACTCTGGATTGTGAAAGATGCAGCTGAGCTGTGTAAAGGAGAAATCAGCCCAGGTCATTGTGAGGACTTGTTGATCTGTGAAAGGCCTGGATGCACAAGCTCCCAGAGAGGAGCAGAGTGGATGTCTGAGATCTGGACACACTGCCACGAGGGCAAGTAAGGCTGTGATTGAGATTTTTTTGTTTGGTTGATACTTGAAACTGCTCTGAATTGAGTGAGGGCAGGACTGTGTGGAATGATGGATTTTAGAGTGCCACAAACAGTGCTGTCATGCTGGCCACTGCCAATAGGTGCTGCATCCAGGGCAGGGAGTGCTTGAAAAGCATGAGCTGAAACCACTAAAGCAGATCAGAAGATGTGCGAGGTGTTGACTAATACTTGTGTTTATTTCTGGAAGATTGTTGAGAATACCAAATGCTTGAAAAAACACCCACATTTGTGTACAGGATGATGCTGGTAACTGGGGAGAGGGAGTGGTGCTGTATGGAACTAGAAAAAGCCCCTTGGCAAAGCAGTTAGTAAATATTCAAGAAAAGGACAGAAAAGACAGAAGAAGCAGAATTGGCTGTGCATCAGCTATCCTGTGTAAGAATGACACATTACTGCAGCCATGTTCTTTATAAATCAAGCTGTTCTGTGAGGAATTTAGCTTTTTTTGGTTGAAGGTTAATCCCCAAATGCTTTACTGAAATAAATGATAAAGTTAAAATAAGAAATTGGGTTGAGAGCATGGGGAATCATACACGGATTGTGTATGTTTTCCCTGTGAGTGTTGCAAAGAGGTGAGAAACATTTCAGGAAGGGAGATACTACCTTTTCCCAACAGTTGGTGGGTAGAGTAAGTTTTTGGTATTGACATAGGTGATACAATCAACTCATGGATTTCCAGATGAAAAGCAAGGGAACAATATTGTCTAAAATTCCTCTGTACTTTTCTGATAGAATTGAAAATTACAATCCCTCTTAAACAGTGCAACTTTATTGTTTCCTATTTAGGTGTCACACCAACCTTATGGGACTAATGAATGAGCTGCTGCTCTTTCCAGAGCTTGTGATCAGAATTTTACAAGTTACAAGAGTTACATCTTACAAGAGTTCAGCAGAGTTTGGGATAGAGAAGGTTAGCCATTGGGCCATACTGCAGACCTGGTTTGGGCACAGCCTGACCTCTGAGAGCAGCAGCTCCTGGTTGGTGTGGACTGCAGGCTGTTGCCAACAGTGAGGATTTCTGGGACAGTTTGTGGAATAGCCACATTTATACCAAATACCCAGATTTAATCAGGGAGCTCAGCTCCTGGTAGGTCCCTCACAATGTCCTTCCCGGACTAGTCAGGTAATGACTCTTCTAGAGAGTCTCTGAACCTTCTGATAAACACCATGTGTAGTTTTCTGCTCTGAGGGTGGTCCTGTGCTGGAGCAGGTTACCCAGAGAGAAGGTTGGAGATACTGAAAACCCAGCTGGATGTGAGCATGGAAAACCTGCTCTAGCTGTTTCTGCTTGAGCAGGGGCAGGGACTGGATGCTCTCAACAGGTCCCTTCCAACACCAATGGCTCTGAGATACCTGAGCTTGGCTGTGTGAGATCACTGCCATGTCAGTATCCCTCACCTGCTCTGTAGAGTCATTTTGTTCTGCTCATACTTGATTTGAATTTTCTGGATGTACAGTGAGTTTTCTGCGTCTGTTTAGATATATTAATATGTTTCCCAAAGGCAAAATTCTTTCTAACTTGCATTGTTACTTGCAAGGATCATAAGTTGTCTTCTGACCAAACTTCAAAATCTGTTCACTGACTTGGGTCTGTGAGGCACCAGCAATGGTGCCCTTTTGTGCTTTGGGTGAAACACAATTGACAAGTGAGCTTATGGAGTTTCTTGCTCCAGCAGGTGATAAGCTGAAGCTCTCAGTTTCCTGTTGTTGCACCTGTACCCAAGAAGTTTTTAGCAGCATTTGTGTCTTTTTCTTGCTTTCCATAGACTTTATTAGTCAAAATGAACACCTGGTCCCACAGAGTTGCTGTAGAATATTTTCTTGTCCAGGCTGGACTTGCAGGACTCAGGACATTCTGTCTGGTGCTACTCTATCTAATTTCTAATCAATTCCAATTTATAATCAATTCAGATCTAATTCTAATCAGAGCACCACAAGATAGCTTTTTATTTTAATCCTTGTGGAGCAGTATTTGCCTTACATTGTCTTGTTGCTCCTAGAGAAGCTAGTAGAGAATTACACTACTAGGGTTGAAAATCTTACCAATAACAAATTCAGAAACTGTTTCAGGGACAGTTAGGGCACATCTGCACAGTGAATTTGTGCATGAATACAGCTTCTCTGTCAGAATACCATTTGTGTGCCAAGCCCTCATTTTATTCCCTTAACTACTACTGTAAATCTATCTTTAAGTGAGGTGTGTGTGTGTGATTGTACCATTTGCACACAATTTTAACATAATGGGATTTTCTACTTTGCAGTCAAGCACTTTGAAACCAAGCCTAAGCTGCAGGGACAAAACTCCTCCTGCAGATTCTCTCCATCAGAGGAACTTGCTGGTGCAGTTAGACCTGCCAGTGTTTTGCTGTGTAGAGAAGTCATTTGGATCACATTAATTTAAAAGTAAATGGAAATAAGATCTGTATGGCTAAGTGAAGGAGTAACTTGCATATCCAGAGAGCAAGGGCAGCTTTGGCTGGGTTTTCTGTGTTCCAGCCTCTGAAGCAATGTCTCCATTAGTGAGCAGTGGGGAGCAGCAGTTGCTCATGCCTCTACATCTCCAGCAGATATGGCTTGGGCTTTACACTATAAACTTCATGGATTTATTGGGATTTTGAATTGGGTTAGTTCTAATCTGCCCTCCTGTCTGAGGGTGCATTTGTTGGTTTGGCCTCTCATGTAGGATTTGGGGACTACTTAGTATGCTCCTGAAATAGAAATTCATGGTCTGCTTGCTCAGAGAAAACCTGACATGACCCAAAGCCACTCTGGGAGCACTGACACGTGGTAGTTGGGATGATTTAAGGTAGTATGGGGGCTTTCTTTAAAACCTCATTGCTTCTGTAAACCAGGACTCTGAGGCTCCTTGTTTTTTGAATCATGAGGAGAAAAAAAAAAAAAAAAGTGATGGTTTCCTATCATTGAACATATGGAAGGGAGAGTACACTATCACATCTGGATGAGCAGATGTGTTTCCATCTCCTCAATTATTTTCTAACCCTTTGAAATACAAATGGACAGTGATCTGCCTGGTCTCTCTGTGATTTTTTTCCCAATGCTGGATTTGCTGTGGAGCAATATTCAGGTGGCAAAGGAGCATCAGTACTACCCAGACTCAGTTTCCTGTCTCTGAGATCTTTGAGGTTCATCAAAATGCCACATCTCTCTCTGTGAGACCAGCTCTGGCATAGCTTTTGAGGTGCTTGGCTTGGGCTGTCCCTGTCAGTCTGCCTTTCTGACCTTAATTGCGGAAACCTTAATTGCAGAAATTGTAAACTAGTATCCCTGATTAAATCCAGTTGGCTGCTGCAGAGAGAGGTTTGGAAAGTATCTTAGGGGCCAAACCAGGAATTGTGTTCTCTCTAGATGCTCAGCTGGGGCTGTGTGAGGCTCAGAAGCAGATGCTTTGAATTCAAAGGCATTTCCCTGTCCTTACCCACTTCTTGGCGGGTGTCTCTGGGAGCACCCTGGGGACCTGTGAGACCAGAGCACTGCACAAGGATCTGTCACAAGGAGTGCAGTTTGTATATCTTCTGGTCCACAGGCTCTCTAAATATGGCCACAACATTCAGTGCCCTATGCTGAGATTCTCTTTGGAGCAGCCTAGCAGGCTGTAATTTAAAATGGCCAGATTATTTTTGTGCTGAGCAATGTTTTCTGTTCATCTGCAGCGGCAATGTTGCCCTGGTGTGAGGTTACAAGGCCCTGAGTATTTACTTTCGATCTCTCTTGGCTGCCAGATATTGCTAAGCTCCCTTCAGTGTGTTGTTTTCTTTGTAAATGCCTTCTTTTCAGTGAAACCAGTTCCATTGTGTAGGACTCTGATTAATATTATTCTGCAGTGCAGAGATCTTCTGCATATTGAGTAGTTGTGCAAGATGCAGCCTGGTCACAGGCAGTGTAGTTTTTGAGTACCTGAATTTGTTACAGCAGATCCTGTACTGCTTGTTCCCTCTTTATTGCTGGGGTTGGACAGATAAGAGTTTCCTAGCAAAATAATGGAAGAAGAGGAACCTTGCTTTTCTTACTTGCTGGTCCTAGGGGTTTTTGTTCTTTTTTACATGTGAGTTTTTTGTGTTAAAGTGCTGCCTTAATGCTCTGTGATTCCATTTCTTTTACTTTTATAGACACAGTTTATATGTTTCTACAATATTTTTCTAGGTGGATGTAAGCAAGCTCTCTGCAAAGACAAAAAGCAGAGTGAATTGCCCTTGTCAGAGTTTCTGTAACTTCAGCCTTTCTTCTCATCACTGCATTTTTCCATGTGGAAGTTGTTTGAATGAACTGGCATGTGGTACACATGATTTTTATGCTATGGTGCCATTGGGTGAGGGAAGGTCATGGCAGGGCTGAAAAAGGATTTAAGCCACTTTTTTTTTTTGAGATTGTGTTGAATTTTTGCTCCAGTAGTATTGTGTCTTGACCTGTGTGGGATCTATTATCAGTACTCCTCTTCAAGTACTGATAATTTGGTTTAGGGAAACAACTAGAGGAAATTATGCTGTGCAAGGTCAGGTAGTTTTACCTTTAATTGTTTAGGGGACAATGACCAACCTTTTGGGTTTGTGCCCATTAGTTCATTGATTTCTTGCAGAAGCACTAGCAAGCTTAATCCAGTTGGTTAAATCCTAGCTGATTACTGTTGAGTGATGTAGTTATTTAAGCCTTACTTCCAGCAGAGAATTTGTCTCCTTTCATGTTCAAAACTCCTTTGTCCAGCTGAGTTGACAAGTCCCTGAAGTCTGGCTGGTTTTTCTGACCAGAGATAAAACTTGGTAACTGCAGAGGAAAGAAGTCTGTGTGAGCCAGCTCTGCCAAGTTAAAGGCAGCATTTCCAAGTAAAGTTAGATGATGAAAATAACTCTCATTTCATTTTCTAGTCCTGATGAATCCTCCATTTCTTTACAATATTTGCACAGAAGTGAATTCAGTATCCCCACAATACAAAACCTGTGATAAGCTGATAAACCTGACACTGACAGGCAAATAAAGAAGAGGATGGGTGTAAAATGTACACTATAATATAGAGCACTGAGAAACAACTGCAGCTTTCCAAATACCAGTGAGAGCAGTTGTACAACCTCATGTCCATTGCTGTGCATATCACAGAGACCCCAGCAGGGCCAAGTGCTCAAAATAATTATGTCATGGTTAGTGACCTAAGCACTTGGGCTTTTCCCAGTATGTGATACAGATCCAGGAGAAAATTTAGGCTCTCAGGGAAGACCTCTGGAGGTCTCTAGTACAACCTCATGCTCCAAGCAGAAAAGAAATAGATCTGGTTGCTCTGGGCTTTTGTCAGTGAAGTTTTGAATAACCTCCAGAGATGGAGACCCCACAGCCTCTCTGGGCCCCTGTTCCAGGGTTTCACCATTCTCATGGAGGAATAAAGAAATAGCATCTAATAGGAGCTTCCCATATTGCAGCTCATGCCCAGTAGTGCCTCTCTGTGTGTCTCTCTCATGGGTTAACCCTGGCTGGCACTAAGTACCACACAGCTGCTGACTCAGCACCCCTGTCCCCATGGGATGGGGAGGAGGGCAAAAATATCAAACCCATGGGCTGAGATGAGAACAGTTTATTAATTGAAATAAGAACAATAACATTAGCAATGAAAAGGGAGATAAGAAAATGAAAGGGGGGAATAAAACCCAAGAAGTACAAGTGATGCACCACCCTCTGAGCAATGCCCAGCCCATTCCCAAGCAGTGGCTCCTGGTGAATCAGCCCCAGGTTTTATACCCAGGATGATATCCCACAGTAAGCAGGATCCCTTTGGCCCATTCAGGTCAGCTCTTCCATCTGTGCTCCTGCAAGGCCCCAAAACACTCTCTCAACGAAGCTTTTAACAAGGTTTATGGCTGTTCATTTAGATACACAGGAGAAACACCAACAAGATCTTCTCAAGAGGTCCAAACAACAAAATAGCTTCTCTGGTAGCTTTAGAAGATCAGAGAACTTTGGCAAAAGGCTGGGAGCAGCATTCAACCAACACAAAACACTTCTCAAAGCATTGATGTAGCCCACTCAACTTCACAAACTCGAAGCCCATTTGATTTTAAGTAACTGAAAAAGAGGGAATTAGAAGAAGGAGAAGGACAGAAATGATACAGAGAAGGACACATACAGCTGCCAACTCCTGGGTTCCAACAATGTTCAGCTGCTAGAAACTCCAAGAGGAGGTCAGGACATGTTCTTGCCACATATTTGGCCTTAAATAGCTCTTGGCCTTCCTCACCCTTCCCCAGGTGTGACTTCTGGTTACTTGGCCGCTCAGGAGCTGGGTCAGGGGCTCCAGGGGTGGGATGTGGGGCATTTTCTCCAGTGTGACAATGGGCAGCTCTGTCAGGCTGGGATGCTGGCTCTAGGGGTGCACTGCCAGGACAAGGCCCAACCTGCCCTGCCCCACACACGTGCACCCTAAAATATCTTGAGACATCAACCTTTGCAGTGTCTCACAGCTCCCTCCTGGCTTCTTGTGCAGCTCCTGACTGGAAGAGCAGGGGAACAATGAAAAGTCCTTGACTTAGGGTAGGAACTAAGCAACAGCCTAAACACTCAGTGTTATCAACCTGTTCTCATCCTAAATACAACACACAGCACTGTAACAGCTACCAGGAGTAAAATGAACTCCAGCCCACACAAAACCAGGATAAGCTCTGAGGAAAGTCGGGCTCCATCTTCTTGGCACTCTTGTGTTTGGTGGCTTGGACCAGCAGAGAGTTTCCCTTCTGCTGCCTTCCTAAAGGCTGAACAAACCCAGTTCTCTGGCACTTTCTGTTAATTTAATCTGTTACATTTTCCTTTCCTTGCCACCATCCTGGTGGCCCTGCTGAACTCGTGATGTTGGTATTGTGCAGGAGAAAATGCAAGAATTGGTGAGGTTAAGTAACAATTGCTATGAGATTTATGATAATTCATGCAGCAGAAGTTACTTCAGTGTTTTGGGTGAACTGATAAGAATGAGACAGCTACTCCATGGAGGTGAATCACAGAATTTTAGCATAAAATTAAAAGATTACATTTTTTATCTTCTTTGTGGAGAAGAGTGGTTACTGATTTTCTGATGAAAACACAGGAAATATGGAGTCTCTTAGAAAAAAAAAACAAGGTTGCAACAATAATGTCACATATTTCCTTCTTAGTATTTATTTGATTTGTTTCATTGCTGCATTGAAACTACATTAGGGATATTTAAGAACTTAAATGAGTAGAAGATTGGAATGAATATTGGTGTCCACCAGTTTGAAATTGATCCTTGTGAAAAAATAGACTCAAAAAAGGATCATAATTTAGGTTCTTTTAGGGGCTGTGTAATGAAAGCTTTTCATGTAATGAAAATTTTAAAGTATTCAAATGGGGACTTTAATCATATCTCTACAAGGTGATGAATATCTCTCCAAGGGTTGAAGGGGTTCTTATACATGAGAACATAATTATTGACTGTCATTTTTAAGTTTCTTCAGGAAAAGGATGGTGAAGACCATTTCAGTGCCTGAAATCTTTCTTACCCCTTATTACATGGGGCATTATTATATTCATTGTAGTTAAAAGACTGCAGTAGAAAGAATATTTTTCTATGGCTGAACATTAAAATTTTGCCTTAACTAAATGCTTGTGAACAAAATAAAACACTCTGAAACTTTTCTCAAGTCAGTGCTTATGAACATTGGGCTGATGTATTCCTCCAATGTTAGATAATGAACTGGCCAAAACTCTTCATAATCTATTGCCCTGGTTTTTGCTTTGTTTTAGTAACAAACAAAAGCAGATACAGAGCATATTTTCTATGGTATAACTTGTGACCCTCTGGAATATCTGGGTGGTTGTTGAGCAGAGCAGTCTAGCAGTAAAATGGTTGTGATGCTTCCCATACCAAGTATACCTTGGAAAAAAAAATACATTCCTCCCCTCCCTTCTTTCTTTTCTGGGTTCAAATATGCTTTGCTGCTCTCTTCTATGATCTCCATGCTCGAGGAGGGCATGTGTGAGAAGAGAGGCTATTTCCTGCTGCCTTAAAGGGAATTTATGGATGGAATGACAATTCCAGCATCCTGTCTGCACAGGAGGCAATTAACACGATTGTTCTTGTGTGCTTCACAATTCTGCTCAGCCTCAGGACTGAGCTGCAGGAATCCCAAAATCACACCTGACTGTCAGCCTCCATCTGCTGCTTCAGCATGGCATGAGCTGCTCCAGGAGAGCAAACAGTTGTAATCTGGTGCCTCCTTTAGATGAAAAATGAGCGAAAGGCTCTGGAACCCAGAGGGTTTGGCGCTGCAGGCATTCATCCCACCTGTAGGACTGGCTGGCCGTACATGCAGCACTTCTAAATGTGGCCTGCCTTTCCTACACTCTGTTATATTCCTTTTGTTTCATGCAGAAATGGGCATGGTTTCCCTTCACCTCCTTTCTTCTGTTTTCCTGATGTTGCTTGTGTTGCAAGGCAGTGCATGGCCGAGCTGTTCCAGGCAGAGCCTAAATTCCCAAGACCAACTTTGGTCAGGTTTTGAGCCTGTTTTAGACTGGAAAGGAGGATTCAGTACAAAATCATGTCAGTTTGGGGATGCAGGTAATCAAGAACTGTCAGTCCATCATTTTCAGAAATTATAGTAAGCAGAAACATGTTGTCATCCTAAACAAGCAAAAAATTCTCAAAAAGAATAAAATCTAAAATGCTTTTTCTTTCTGTAAAATGTTGTGATCCAGAAAATAGTGGTGTTATGGAGGAAACAGATTTAAAAGAATTTTTAGAAAATAGCAAAGATGTGTCTTAAGTCATGCCACTGGACACTACCCCTCTGGTTTCACTGAAATTAGTGATTTTGGTGGGCAGGTTCTCCCTGGCAGAGGGTTGGTTTTTAATGCTTATCTGTAGTTTTGCAGCAACAAAAAGCATGTGGTGTCCATGCTTTGCAATTATTAAAAAAAATAAAAGCAAGTTTAAAAAAATGAGTAATTTACCCTTTTCACCACACAATAGCTCTCATTGTCACTAGAAACAGTTGCTGTGTTTTGGCTTTTGCCTCAATATCCATCCCCTGGTGCTCTGAAAGGCGAACAAAGCAAAGTGGGACTCTGTAAATCTGTGAATCATGGCTGGCATGAGTGTGGGCTCCTCCTGTCCATCCTCTCTGCCACCTGTGTGGGTGGCCAGTTTGCTGAAGCACAGGAGTGTCATGAGATCCTAAAGAAACAGAACTGATTCTTTCTGAGGTTGCCCAGATGTGTTGACTCTGGAGTGACAACTCTGGCTCTGAGGGTCCCTTCACACTGGCAGGCAGCTGATGTTATTTCTACACTGCCTATTTCCACTGAGATATTTGAAAAATCCCATTTTCATTGTCCCCTGCAGGGTGGGGATGGTCACCTCACAGAGACAGGGACAAGGCAGAGGTGTTTAACACATTCTTTGCCTCTGTCTTCAACATGGCTGATGGACCAAGGGGGTCTCAGTGCCCTGAGCTTGGAGGATCTTGATTGTGAGAATGATCAATTCCCAGCTGAGCCTGAAATTGTGCGGAGTCTGCTGCTCCAGCTGGGTCCCTACAAATCTGTGAGGCTTAAAGGAATTCAGCCAAGAATCCTCAAAGAGCTGGCTGATGTCATTGCAAAGCTTCTCTCAATGATTTTTGAGTGGTCTTGGGAATCCAGAGAGGTCCCAGGTGACTGGAAGCTGGTGAGTGTTGTCCTGATTTTCAGGAAGGGAAAGAAGGAGGACCCCAGAAACAACAGACCTGTCAGTGTCCCTTCAGTGCCTGGTGAAGTTGCTGAGAAGATTATTCTAGGAGGCATTGAAAAACAGCTGGGGCAACCCTGGGTGTACAGACCGGGGAATGGAATGCTGGAAAGCAGTGCCATGGAAAGGGGCCTGGGGATCCTGGTCCATGGCACGTTGAACATGGGTCAGCAGGGCCCTGGCAGCCAGGAGGGACAACCCTGTCCTGAGGGCGTCAGGCACAGCATGGCGTCTTAGTTTGGAAAGACAATTGTCTGCTAAGGAAGGCAGGAGCCACCTCTGAAGTGGAAAATGTAAACCCCCTCCCTCTGAATTGCTATACATTTGAAATTAAGGGGCTCTCCGCCAAAAATATGGGAGCAGGAATAACAATTCTTTATTAGGGAAGAAAATAAAAAGATAAAATAATCAATGTAGTAAACCAAACGAACACTGAAAGAGTGAGAATATGACCTGACACCCTGTGGGTCAGGGTGTTAGTAGCATTCCAATTGGAATTGTGGCTGCAGCCCTCGTGGAATATCAGATGTGGTTCTGCTGGAGCAGGGATCCTGTAGAAAAGGTGCAGTCTTCCTCTGAAGATCCAGTGGAAGAAGAGGCAGCTGCTGTTCCTCTGGGAAATCCAGTGGAGAAGCCATGCTGGTGTTCAAGAATCTCTAGAATCCCCAGATTATATCCAGGTAGGAACACTTGGCTCTTCCCTCTGGGCATTTTAAAATAAAATTGCTTTTATGTTTCAGTGGATTATTCCCATAGACATCTTTGTTTTTTGGTTGTCTCTGACTATAAAAATCAGGGTTTGCTCATGTTGAGGTAGCATTAGATTAGCTGTTTCAGGGTAAGCAGTGATAGTAGGTAAGTGTGATGGTGGTGTGTACAAGTACTGAGTAAAGTTGGTGTAATGAGCTGAGCTCAGTTTGTTATGCATAACTCCTTACCTGATACCATTTTATGGGTACCAGCCCTGAATCAGAAACCATTTCTCTAAACATGATGATCACAGGGTTGTTATCTTGTGTTCTTTTCTGTTTCTTTTCAGGGAAGGATCATGTTTGCAGATTTATTGGCTGTGGAAGAAATGAAAAGTTTAATTATGTGGTCATGCAGCTTCAGGTGAGTTCTGTCCTTTGCCTCTCCTGTCTGTCCCATAGAGATGACATCACTGGGAAGGATTTACACTGAGAGAATAAGGCCAAGCACTGGTGTAAAGACTTGGTTGTACACAGAAAGAGGGTGGAATGGAAGAGAGTGAGAAGGGCTGGTGCTGCTCTTGATATCCCTTGGGATGGCTCCAGTCGTCAAGATGTGCTAAAATATTTCATAGCTCTGCTTTTCTGTTCAAGATGGCTTTCTGTCAATTTTCTGGGGAAAGCACTTCAATTCAGAATGCTCACAGGAGAAACCCACAGCATTGTGCAGCAGTGGCAGCTCTTTGGAACACCTCCTGCTGAGCTGTGATGCAGCATTCAAAATATGCCTTGTGTCAGAGCTCAGAGTGAGCCATGGTGTCACAGCAGCAGCACAGATTTTCTGTGAAAGGCCACGATCTCTGGCTGCCCTGTCTCTCCCAAGCTCAGCATTCTGCTCTGGAAGTGTTTCCTCCTGTTTGAACACTGCTGATATCAAGTCAATAAGGGCAAATACTTGGGTAGCTGCCACATGGTGACTGCACTGCTGGGCAGTAGGTGAAGCAAAACAGGTACCAGCAAATCCCAGTATTTCTTTAAAATAAACTTCTGATTCTTTTGTAGTTCTGGTTTGCAAGACAGTTGTATAAAACCAGTAAACTCCTGGTGCTTGATTTTGCCTTTTATGCACCATTGGCATCCCAGCTGCTGTTATGGATAGAAAAAATCCTTTCCTTTCTAAACAACCCTGTCTACTGCTGCTGCTGCAGTGTGGACATGAATATGATTCATGAAAGGGCTAGCCTGGAGCTCATGGAAGAACAAGGCTTCTACCCTCCCAATCCTGTCCTTACCAAGCCTGATCAAAGAGACTTTATCTTGGAAAGAAATTTCTCTGCATGGATTCTCTTACTTTCTAGTTTGTTCTTGACTATGTAACCAAGCTCGTAGAGTAGGCAGAGCTAAAAATAATTTCATTATTTGCAGATGAAGATGTTGATACATAAGGCATTAGCTAGTTCTGCACCATCACTGTTCAGGCTAAAATTCTCCTTCAACTTCAAGACCTGCTGAGACATGGTTTATCACGTGTCACGTGATAAACACGTCATGTTGTGTACTGCAATTCTCCTTTTCTCTTCAGTCACCAGGACTGAGGCTTCCACTCTCAAGCTTTGCAACTCATTGCATCTTCACTGTTCCATAATCAGCCTGAGAGTGTTTATTTGGAAAACAATGCTCATTTTGTGTCTTTTCCTGGTGGCAATAGCAGCTGGGGAAACTTGTAGCACATTTTAGCGTGTAACCTTAAAAAATGAGCCTTGCTTTCCATATTATCATTGGATAAGAGAACTGGTGTTCAGGGAGCAGCTTTAGAGTGGAAAGCAAGATCTGCTGTGAGTTCAGTAACTTGGATGTTTCAGAACAGCAATGACAAAGCTGTGCTGCCTCTAGTAAAGTGTCACAGAAATTCAAGAAGATAAGCACTAGAGAGGTGGTTTAGTTTGATTTTGTTCATGTTAAGGAGCAAACCTGGGTGGACTGCTGTGGCTTGGCTGTATCTATGAGCTGGCCTGTGTCAGGTGTGATTCTTCAAGGGTCCAGAGCCTCAAGTGAATCATGGCTCAAAACAATTTGAGAGACTTGTCATATGCTACATGAGCCAGCTAGCACCTTGATGTCTGTACCTAACTTCAGAACTGGAAATAAGTGGATGAAGAGATTGCATTTGGAGAGCAATCTCTGTTTTCTTCTCAATTGTTTGGAATTTTTTATATATTTGCTGTTGGGAATTTTGCTTGAATTCATGTGGACTTGTATTATAAGCATATGTCTTCTCTAGATGCTAGATGTGTTCTGTATATGTTTTACAGAAGCAGAATCAAGAGATTCTAAAGCATAGCAGTGAACAGCATGTCCCTTAGCTTTTATTCCTTGTGAATGTTCTCTGAAACAGCAGGCTCTTGTTCCTAGTGTTTTTAATGAGTTGGTAAATGCATTAGTTCTGTGGGTTACAAGAGCACTCTGCCGTGGAATACAATCATTTTAGTAGCTTCTCTTTACAAAGCTAAAGAGGTACAGACAAAACTGAGATGACAGACATCAAATAATACAGGGATTTTTTCTTGCATTTACTCTGTCATTTTTTCCTTTTTCTTTCCTAAACTGTCTGGAATTTCATGCATAGCTGGTAGCCCTGTTGTTTTTCCTCAGAAATTTAATTAACTGCAGGTAAATTAGCAATTTGTTTTGATAAGCATTAAGTCAGTGGAAAAATCCTCCTCTCCTGATTTTGGGTATGATTTTCTTGATAGACAACTTTCCCCATCGTAGTGCTGCCACAACAATGCTGGCTTGAGCTTGAACCAGACAATGTGTGCTAGGAAGTTTCTGATGAAACTGCAGCACCATGACCTGCTGATGTAATTTGTACTGCTTAAATCTTTAGAAGGCTCAGAGAGCAGCCAGAGGTTGTGCTGAAATCAGCTTCTGTATGGTCTGGGTTTAACAGTGAGGAGATGCTGGTCTCTCCAGTCTGAGGCACTGCTGTCCATGCTGTGCCTAATGTGCAAATAGTGACCAGCTGACTTCTCAAGATAACAGTCTGGTATCTTCTTATCAGCAAATACATCACTTAAAAACTAAAATGAATTACTGGAAGATCTTACAAGAAATAAAGCAGATATGGCATGAGCTCCTCTCTGGGTAGCATGTCTGATTTTTGGGGTTGCATGTTAGAACTCACAGCTGTGAAAGGCTCTGCTTTCCTGTGGTGGTTTAAGTGTTCTATTGACTGTTTCAGGGCAGAAATCTTGCAGATCTCAGAAGGAGTCAGCCTCGGGGGACTTTCACACTGAGCACAACGCTGCGATTGGGCAAACAGATTCTGGAGTCAATAGAAGCCATTCACTCTGTGGGGTTCCTGCATCGGGACATCAAGCCTGTATGTTGTTTTGGAAATTTTCCTTTGGTTTTATGTCTGCCTGTTCTGCCTGAGTCAATAAAGACACCATGAGTATGGGCAAGTCTCAGCAGATACATTTAGGTTTCCTTGCACACTTCCACTGTCTGACATGTTTGATATTTTCTATAGGTACAGAATAGTAATATTGTATTGTCCTTCCTTTAGGTGCATAGAAAATCAGCTTTTATTGGCAGAGGCTGCTCCGTGGTGGGTTGGTAGCTGTCAGTCCTACTTGCACCAGTCAGGATCCCATGATGAAGCAGTCTAGTTCTGAATGGCCCTTTGGAGCTCTGCCAATTATCTCTGTAAAAGTTGTTCAGAAAGGAAGTCTTGTTCTGTGACGCATCACTCGAATAAATGTTAATTCATGTATTTGACTTAGCTAAATCATGCTCTTAATCCTACATGAGTGATTGCCAGAAGAATTAGAGCACAGTTTCCAGTGTCAGAAACATAGTCACATTGTTGGTCATCTGCCTAGGCAAAGCACAGTAATTCCAGGTCTCATTGTAGAAGCCAGTCTTCTTCCTACAGCTCTTCTCTACTTGACCTGAACACTTGTGGCTATGCCATACCTGTGACCAACTTCTTTCTAGCAAACTCATTTGCTCCTTTTAAAATCAGCTGCTTTTGGTTGACTGGATTCAGCTGAAAACCAGTCACTGATGTGATTGGCCACAAATCCTTTAGCAGCCACCCATTATGGTAACGGATAGAACTTTAGGATTGAGGTTAAAAAAAGGAAAAGCTCTGTTTGCTTGTTATTGGTTTATTTACTGAGAACCAAGCCTGGTGTTTTCTATATGCCTCAATGTTCAGATAGATCTTGGCAGTGCAGTGCAGTAAATTGAGATCCTGGGAGT
This sequence comes from Zonotrichia albicollis, assembly GCF_047830755.1. Classification (NCBI taxonomy): domain Eukaryota; kingdom Metazoa; phylum Chordata; class Aves; order Passeriformes; family Passerellidae; genus Zonotrichia; species Zonotrichia albicollis. The sequence goes on from NC_133821.1 coordinate 13,872,785, forward strand.
TAGGGCGGAATAATTCATGCTAGCAGCTGAACTATGAACAGGAGCATTTGCCTACAAGAACTCCAGCCTGTTATGCAAATCATGGAGTTCTCACTGCAGAACTAGTGGTGTTAAATGTAGCTCTTTGTCAGAGCAGCAGAAATTTAGCTAACCTAGTGTGAATTTTAGCAATTTTGAGACTCCTCAGTCTCTCATCTACAAAGTGAACTTCTTATCAAGGCAGTGATTCTCCAATCATGATGTTTAGGGTGCATCTTAAAATGAATCCCTTTGACTCGTTTCCACCAGAGGCATGTGGAGCTGCATGATGGAATTTTGCTAACAAATGGCCACTCTTTCCCAAGCTTCTGGCATCAGTTTGACTTTTCTTTCCTTCTTTGTCCAGTCCAACTTTGCCATGGGCCGGTTACCTTCGACGTACAGGAAGTGCTACATGCTAGACTTTGGGCTGGCCCGCCAGTACACCAACACTACTGGGGAAGTTCGACCAGTAAGTACACTTCAGGCAGTGTTTTTCCATTTCTGCCACTGATTAGGAATGGAAAGGTTTTGTGGTTCTGTTTGTTTTGTTGCTGTTGTGCCTGGTCGTTATATTGTGCTGCATTTTCTGCAAGGTGAGAAGCAGCAAGTGACTTCAGCTGAGTTGGGGATCTAAGAAGGGGTGATAGATCTTGTCTTAAAAGATGTGTGGGTTTTTTTTGTTTGTTTGTTTTATTTCCTTTAGGATGATCATGTTTTCCACAGGCTTGCAATACTTACTGAGTACAATGTGGACTAACAAAGAGGGTGAGCCCAGTGCTGGCCATGTAACTTTTGTAGCCCCAGGGGACTGGTCTGGTTCAGTTCTCTGTGGTCTGAGGAAACAGGTTGGTGTGTTCTTAAAGCTTTTGATGAAAAAGTGTGCTAGAAGTTAAAAGCTCACCTGATCCCTGGGGCTGAGCTTACTGCGATGCTGTTCTCACCCTTCCTGGCTTTGGTTTTATGTTGACTGCCCCTATCCAGATTTCCTAGCAGGGATATTTCAGTGTGCCTGTCTGGAGGGGAGGTAAGGGCAGGGGGCATGACTTGTGCTGTGTAATATGGGTTTTATCTTCAGTTCTTTTGCCAGCATGGTGTTACCTGGGGTCACTCATAAGGATGTGTAAAGCTTCAGGTATTCTAGGATCTGTCAGAGAATTCCTAGATTTATTTCAGAACACAGTGCAAGCAGAGAGTGCTGATACAATATCTCTGTTTATCATCCTAGGCTTGCAGCTTTGGATCTGCACACTTTTTCCACCTGCAAGATAATTGTTGTTCTGGAAAGTGTTGATAATGTGCTAGCTAAACACAGAGACTCTGTAGTGAAGGGTATTTTTGGGGAGTGGGAAGAAAGCAAAGGCCAGGGAGCAGATTTTGTGTCTTTAGCAGATGAATATAGCTGGGGAGGTTTTTTTTTTTTTCTTTTTTTTTCTTCTTTCATAAGTCTTTTCAGTTTTCTTTTTCTCTGTAATTGGGAGCAGCTCCAAAGGTTGTGCCTGCATCTTATTCTTAGAGAGACACACATTATATACTACTGGACTTTCTTGTCAGTGCATTTTAGTTTGGGGATAACCCTTCTCCATATTGCCCTTCACAAAATATAGTCCCATTCCCTTCCTCTTTCTGCAGTCAGAATTGAAGTCCATTACAGCTTGAAACTGGTATTTGATTTGCTGCAAAATTCCTGCTTTTCTTAATGAAATCATTCTTTGCATCTGTATTTCAAGTCCCATTATTTGAACACTGCTCTTTCTTTACAATTAAAGAAATTAATTTTTCCGCATGTCTCTTCTTTTGAATCCTCTGTTTTGTTCCTTTCTCAGTGTAATTTAAAATTATTTCACTTTTAGTTTGCTCCTAGGCCCTGTGAAAAGTCTCCATTCATTTGGGATGTAGGAGAATCACACAGGTTGTAGTCTGATATACCTGATGTACCTTCTCCCACACCACACTTCAGGGGGTCAGGCTTTTTGACAAAAAATAATACGGCATAAAACCACACAAATATTCACTTCAGTGCCTTTTAACATTGTGCAATAGTCACTGGGCTCTTTGGGCCTTTTGTGTCCCTGCTGCCTGATACCACTTTGAGTCCCACTTATCAGAGCAAGGCATTTGTCTGGAGAAGCACAAAGTGATTGCTGCCCAAGTAATGCACTGAGGATTAGGAAGGAGATGGATGGTGTGAAGGCAAGAGAGATAAAACATTTTGTCGTGTTTTTGCATTGGGTTTTTTTTTAATAAGAACTTTATTACTTGTTTCACTGAAGAGATATTATTTCAACCCAGTAAGGTAAATTCTTTTTTCTCCATTCTCTTTCCGTTCATTTATCCATGGAGAAGACATTTTCTGAAAAATCCTGAGCCTAGTATTTCTGTGGTTTGGTTATGAGGTACAATACACAAGATAGGTGAGGGAAGGGGCTCACTCCCTTTTTTTGGAAGCATGTCTGGATTTTGCTCTCAGTCATATTCTTTTTTTTAACAGAAATTTTCTGCTCACGCAGGTTCTCTGCAGTTTCCTACAGTTTCAGAAGCATTGTCATACTTTATGAATAATACCATAAAAGCATCAGCTGTTTTCATATCCTCTGAAATTCAGAGCCACAATCTTATTATCACCTTTTCAAAAAAACTCTGAATGGCTTTCTAAGTAATACAGATAATGAGCCAGGTCTTTAGGATGCTGTGGGTTTGTTGGGTTTTGGGGTTTTTTTTAACTTACCTCTTGCCTTCTTACTTTCTAGAGACTGATTAAAGCTTTGAAGTGGGATCATTTCAAGGGCTGTCCCAGCAGCTTTTATAAAGGGAGCTGTTACTCTGCTGAGCCTTTGATGAGTGTTATGGATTTGATCTCTGTGTCTCTACAGAGGATGGGTACTTGACACTTGAGCTTGATAGATCAGCATTTGTGAAGTTATGGCCCATTTGACGTAACTAAATCCAGATTTATCCTGAATCTGAATTTGTCCTGTGCTTCTAGGAAAACAAAACTGATCTCCCTAGTGTGGCATGCTAATATTAGCACAAATGCCAGTCCTTGGAGAGGAGCTGTTGTGGCACAGATTTGCTTTCACAGGAATGGTCTCACCCCTCTGCTGCTTGCCCATTGCCACATGTTGCAAAGTCTGCTGGGCAACAGTCTGCAGGAACTTACATTGCTCCATAAAACAGAAGATGGTCGAGACCTGAAGGTGTGTAAAGAAGCATCCTGGGCTCTCTCACACCCTTGCTTTAAGTGTTGCCACAGCTGCTGCAGCTCTGTTAGTTATCAGTTTACTGTGCTGCTTATAAATGCCATAGAGGGAAAATTAAATCAAAATTTTCATGCCAAAGTTTTTGTTAAACATTAAGAACCAGCCTCACAGTTAAACTTTGATATAAAGGAAATCATGTTCTGAATTTGGCTGATTTCAAAACTCCTTGTTTATTGCCTCTTTAGAGGACAGCTATAGTTGGCACCATCAAATGAGAGAGAAACATGTTTTGCAGTGCAACTTCTTGTAGTGTGGACCTTTTGAGAGGCTGATGTTTTTGAGAACTCAGCTGTACTGTATGGGCGAGCTTGCCCTTGCCTATATGCACAAATGCTGCAGAGAAAACTGTTGGTGATGTGCTGCTTTCCCTCAGAAAAGCTGTGTAGACTTTTCCTGATTAGAAAGGTAGCTATCCCTGCTAGTTACATTTCTGCTGTTTCTGTTCTTTAGGAGAGTGTCAAATTTTCATTCTGAACCATCATTATGCTTTTTAAAAATTAGTATTTTACATGCCAGATGAAACAGAATACATCTGCCCAGCTCCCTGTGACCTTACCTGCAGGATATCCAGAAGCATCTCCCTTAGGGCTGGAGACAGGTTACCTGAGTGCTGCAATTGTTGTGGTCCATATGGAATAGGCTGATGAAAACTGCAGCACCTTTTTAGTGCCTTTGTACAAATCTAGATGAGGTAACAGCTGCTGATGCATGGGATACCACCTGTCCAGTTTCAAAGAAGGTGTTGCGGATCTAAGCAGTGTTCAGAAGGCAGCAATGACAAACTTGCATGAAGTGGGATTGAAAAGATTGTGATTATAACATGCACAAGATGAATGAAAGGAATTTTATTAAAGTCTGTAAAATACTAGTTAGTAAGTGCTTGCAGTTGCTGAGGATACTCTTCTAAAAAATGAGAACAGTTTTTCCTTCCTGATTTTCTCCCTTTCCTTTATCCTCTCCCACCAAAAAAGTCTGTTTTGTGGAGAATCCCAAGACCTTTCATAACAAATTTGATATTGCAGGATGCAGTGATCTATTTTAAGGATTTTATTGTTATTTCCCCTAGATGCAACCCTCTGCTGTGGCTCAGACAGAGACAGGAGCAGTTTTATTCACCATGGCTGTACAACTCAGCTTTGCATTGCAGCAGTATCAGTAGTCAGTGCTAAGACAACAGAACTAAGCAACTGGGGCATGAGCTGAGAAAATTTTGTGTTCTTTAAATATGAAGAATGTGCACAAGTCAAATTTTTCATCTTGCATTAATTTTTATAGCAGAGAGCTGGACTAGCAGAATCTGTTTGATACGGAGAGCTAAGACTGAGAAGAAAATGAACTTGAAGGGGGAAATGAACACAAACATTGTTATGCAGATGATGAACAACACATGCTTATGTAATGGAGGTGTTCTGAGTCATGAAGGTCTTCTGTGCTAATGTAGGTCAGGTTTTGGACAAGAACTCCTTGATCCTTGCTTGGCTCTGCCTGTTTTGTCACGTGCAGTTACAGAAGGCATGGTGCCTGTGGTACCCTGACTTCAGAAACACATTCCTGTGCCTCCACAAATATTAATTGCAAGCATTCAATGCTTTAGCAGCTTCCTCTTAATTATTTATTTGAAAATAAAGGCTATGTTTTTTTTTTCCCTGAAGCCTCTCTCCCGTTGCAGGATATGACAGGGGACTGTTGTGCTCAGCCAGCATTTCATTTTAGCTTAGTCAGCTTCAGCCCATTGATCAGATCCCCATCTCCTTGTGGCTCAGACTGCACTGCAGCAGTTTGCAGTGCCTTGCTGGAGAGGAGGCTGCACATGCACGAGGCGCTCAGTGGGCACAGGGATGGATGATGGTGTGGGCAGGACAGAGCACACAGCCTGCGCGCAAGAGCGTGAGCGAGGCTGAAGAAATGTGTCAGCTAATTGAGAAAAAAGGTATTTGTTTTCCAAATGTCTGGGTATGGTGTTAAAAATAAACTTTGCTGCAGTGAGTAAGGTATTAGAAGAGGAGATGATGGCATGTTTTTCTACTAAGTAGTTTTCCTCCCCCCCCCACTGGAAAATGAGCTATAAAATAACACAGAGGACAGGAACTTCTACATCCAATACCCCAGATACTCAGACAGAGAAGCCCAGTAGCTTTATACCTGCTTTTTACTTGAAGTACATGTAAATCTGTAGTATTATGTAAGAGATGAACATTTTGGAGTAGAATAACGGATTTGTGGAGCTGTATTACTATATTAGCTTGGGTGGGAACATAATTTTTGTCTCAAATTTTGTATTGTGAAAAGGTAATCACAGAATAGAATAGGCTGAAAACACAGCACAGTCACATTTGTTCAGCGATGAGGGAAAGGAAAAAGAATAGACCTAACTCATAAACACTGCACATTTAATATACAGTAGAAACGCAATTTCACTGAGAACAGGTTAGTTATAGAACAAATTGTCACAAAAATTATGTTATGATTCTTATTGTTACTTTAATTGCTGGAGTAGCAACTTTGCACTTGAGAAGTGAGATTATGTTCTGATTTAAAATGCCACAGTTACAGAAATCCAATGCTGTTGAAATTACATGTATGGGAAGCAGACTAGGTGATGGATTTGAAACTCTCTTAGCAAGCAGGGAATCTGGTATTTTGCTACATGTGGCTGTTTCTCTGCTCTCCTCATTGTAAAACCCGGGGTCAGCCAGGGTGACCTCAGATCATCTACATCAGGCTGGTGTTGGTTTTATTTTACCAGCAGCTGCTGAGGGGGTGAGAGAAAAGGAAGGACAACTCAGGCTCAAATTTTATGTGTACCTGCAGGGGACTGAGATCCCATTTTCCATCTCTGAGTGCTTTTACTACCAAGCTGCAGGGGGGTATACATTACATCTGAATGTGTCATTTCCTTCTGGCTGGTGCTATTCCACTTGAAGCTCTGATTATTCTTCCCACTGGAAAATGGAGGGAGGAATATAAAACTCTTACTGTGGCCAGTGATGAGGGAGCAGAGGCTTTGCTCCCTAGGTGAGTGAATATTGGATTTGAATTGGATTGCAGGTCAGATTTCCCCTCAGTCAGGTAAGTGCATTTGCTGCCAGGTCATACTCTTCCTCCCTCTTGGTAATAATTATTCATGTATTCCATGCAAAAGGTATCATTTCCAATCTGTGTGTTTTTAACTTGCATCTCAAGGCACCCTTAGGGATGAGAGTGTCCTCTGGAAGGAGGGTGATGGTGTTTACATGTGGGCAGGTTTGAACTTCAGTGTGCTGCACCTCAGTGATTGCCACAGCTGCCTTTTGTCCTCTTCCTTTTGATAGAAAGGAATCATCACCTCCATCTGGTTCCAGGAAAGCGTTTTGAGCTCTAAATCCCAAAGGAGATGTGACTCCAAATCATTTCCATTTCAGTAGTTCCCTTGGTCTGTTTCAGTGGATGAAAATCTTCTCTTTCTTACTTAGCACTCTGTTCTTTCTGTTGGGATATTCAGTGCTGCTTTTTGCCTTATGGGACCTTGCATGTAAAAAACAAATGCAGCTCTGAGGCCAAAGCTCTCTTGTTAAAAATCATGATAACTGAATAATAGGATTACAACTGAAATAAGCTTTTGACTAAAAAAAAATACTTGTTCTTTGTTTTTACTGGGAGAAAGGCATTCTCATCTTCAGCACAAGTTCAAGTGCTGTAATCATGTGATGCATCTATTTAAAAAGACAAAATACCTTGGTCTTTAATGATGTTGAATTCATTGGAAATTTTGAACTCTCCTAAAGTAAAGTAGGATTGATGGCATTTTAACTCAACTGCTTTGTGTCTTTTGATTTGGAAAGAATAGCAGGAGACTTAAATAGCTTTCTCAAATCTAAATTTCATGCAAAATTTATGGAATTGTTAGGATTTGCACATTTTTAGGAAAAGGGAATAGTAAGACTCAAATAAGAAACTCCATTGTGTGGATTGCTTTTGATTACTTGATTTCTATTGGAATAAGTATCTCTCAGTCAAGCTCTTTCCTCAGGTCACTGAATTGAGTTTAAAGGTTATATAATATATTATAATATTAATTTTTGCCTCTGATGAGGATGTCCCTCAGATTTCTCTGCTGTGCCATTCACAGATGCAATGACTGCTCATGTGACCTAAAAGCAGCCCTGAGTTTTCATCCTGCTCTCTCCCAAACCACCATTCTGCATCTCCCCACGGACAGTGGAGCACAGCAGCAGTCACCAGGGAAAGGGAACATGCCTCAAGTCGGCAGCTGAGAAACCTGTAAAGTTGGCAAGCCTCTGTTTGTGTGGAGATTGATTGTGAGAAAGCAAGGTGGTGGTTGCAGAAAAAAACCAAATATCTTGGGTGAGAACCCGTAGCAATTCAAATAGGAAAGGAGACGTTGCTGTTGATTTTTAGAAACTTGTGTGCTAATGTTAGAACTTGCTCTGGATGAAAAGGGCAAGAGATGAGGGAGCAAATCCCCTTGAGGGCTATTAGATCAGTTTGGTTAGGGGAGGAAGGGAGGAGCACACACCAGATAATTGTAGGAAGGAAAAGCACAGTAGAAGTGTACAAGTGACCTCTGTGGTAAGGCTGGCTGCATGGCTGCTCTCAGCTTTGTTTTTCCACTTATTAGGTGGGATGTGCAGGCAGGGGAAGGTTTTCCCTAGAGGGCCCCCTCTCACCACTTACAGAGCACTCACAAATCTCACAGGCTCACCAAAGGCTTGGTGTGTTTTCTGGCTAAATGAAACTCAGCACAGGATGGGCCAGCAGCCCTGGGAAGGGTGATGGGAGATGGCAACAGCTAAACAAGACACAGGTTTCTGTTGGGATACAATATTGAATGTTTTTTAATTTATTTCTGTTTAATTTTTTCTCATTTTGTTGGTTTTTTTTATCATGTTTTTCTTTGGGTTTCTCTCTGTTTTACAGTTCTTTTGGGCTCTTCTTTTGAGACTGTGTTTGATGCGTTGGCTTCCCATCCGCTGCTCGTAACCATCTCTGCTATGAGTTGTGAGTGAGCCATCACCATGCTTCTGGGTTTTCATTTTGGTTTGTGCTTTTGTTATATATGGAAGTCCAAATTACACCTGGTTTTCTTTTTTCCCTCATGATCTGTTTGTTTTTCAGCAGGATTGTGACAGCTACCTAAATGTGATGCAAAGGCCTAGAGCACTTGGGATTCTCTCTGAGGAGCTGGCAGATATTTGGGTGGTGCAGACTGATTTTGTCAATTCTGTGGTTTCAGAGACAAAAGGAGGGGAGTTTTCTCATCTTACTTTTCTGTCTCCAGCTTCCTCTAGTAATTTCTGACTCCCTGTGGACATAAAATATAATGCAGTCATTAATGATTCCACAAAATGCTGCTGTTTAAGTTAAGAAGTCAAAATGCATATAAGAGGTGTGGATTTTCTCCCCACCAGAAGAGGTGGAGAGGCATGAACTTGTCTGAAGAAGCAGAAGGTTCCTAGAGGTCATAGGAATGCTTCCTTTAAGTTCAGCTAAAGCTTTCTTTCACTTTTCCTTCTTACCACAACCTTTCAACACAAGTCGTTTCTATCCAAGATATATCTCCAAATGCTTTCCATGATCTGTGGCATCTCCTCTCCCATTACCACCTTCTCTTCACACTAACATTTTTCAAGTTCAAGTGCTAACATTTTTCAAGTTCTTACTGCTGAAAGTCCTTTTCCTGATTCCAGGAGGAATGGGTCAATATCCTAGATGACAGCAGGCCTGCCATGGGCAAAGGTTGTGCATCTCATGAGGTTCCAGAAAGCTGGGGAGGAACCAATGGTCATGGTCATGAGAGCACCACAGTCACAAGAAACAGCAGGAGTGCAGTACTGGCATCCAAATACAAGCTTTTAGGAAAGCACATTCAAAATATCCAGTTTCCTTTTGCTGGTGAGGCAAAAAAGGAATAATTTTAATCTCTACGAATGAACATGGTGTGAGGGGCAGGGATTCACATTAATGAGAAAATATGGGTACTCCTCTCATAAAAGGGGAGTGTGCAGGAAAGACAGACTTCATGTGAATCATGAGGGGGATGCTGTTGGCACTTGAAATAGAAATGATCCTGAGTGTTTAACCTGGAGAATGATGGGTGTATAAGAGCACAGTTTTGAAAACACTTCCACTTCATACAGGATTTTGTTACCTACTTCTGTCTCTGTCTGTGAGGTGGTCTACATTGCTAATGCAATGAAAGGAACACAGAGTATAGGTTTTGCTCTGTGGTGGTGATCTAACACATTGTCCCAAGCTGAAACTCATCTTAAACCAAGTTTCTTACACAGTGCAGCACTGTGTAGTAAAGTACTTTAGCTTTGTGGTACACACAATCTCAGTGAGAGAAGAGATATGCTTTATAACATTTTTTATAGTAACACTGATGTGTAAAAAAAGAATAATTTATGGTTTAAAATTGTATTTCAACTTGCTAGCTTATTATATATTCATACTTTTGGGGATTCAAATCACTTGGATTATATATAACTTCATAGTCTGAAGCTCCTGAGTGTTGCAATTTCAGTTCTGTCTCAACTGTGGACTGGTCTGGACAAAAAAGGATGGTGTATCCAGGCTCTTTCCCATTGCTGACCAGTGCTGTGGTGGGATGAAGTTTATTAACTGGAAGAAATGAAGTGTGTAAAGAAATCATCTGGAAAATCAAGGTTTATGAATTCAGAAGAAAAGTCAATAATAGTTGGGTCTGCAGCACATGCCACAACAAATGCTCAGGGAAGAGTTGTTTGTCTGAATGGAAAACAAGGGATCTCTACAGCCTGGGAAATGCTGGATTGCAGTGACAATTCCTTGTGACTGGCAGGGCAGCAGACATGGTTAAAAGAGGTGCAACCTTTATGAGCAAAGACCCTGTTACACAGTTAGCATCTGTTTTGTTCAAGGGACTCTAAAGGTCCTGTCAAAGCAACTGCAAAGTTTTGCCAATTGCGGTGCTCTCCTTTCCCTGAGGTCCCAGGAGAGAGAGGAGAGGAGGAAAATCCCTCTGGGTTCAGGTGTGGGGCTGCTGAGAAGCAGCAGGGTCATGTTGGGACAGATGCAAGGTTAAAGACCTGCACCAAAAGCTGGGATTTGCTTTGCTTTGCTTCTGAGAGGTTTGCTACCAATGCTTGCAAACTGCCTGGCATTGGTTTCAGAACAGATCTAAATAAAGGCTGCACAGATAGCCTGTCTGCCAGGAATAGTAAGTATTGATCTAAAACAATTTTTAGAGGCATTGCTGACATACTGAAGCCAGCACACGTGGTACTTGGTTCAGCACTTGCATGGACTGCAAAAATGGAATAATTTTTGTTCTGAAAACATTGCAGGTTACATGTTAGAATTGTTCACAATATACCCCTATGGCTCATGATAAGTATCCAAACACACAATCTTCCATTCATAATGGAAAAGAGGAATATCTTCTTTCTTTTGAAAGTGTAGAGCAAATTTATGGTGATGGCTATATTCCAATGGCCAATATTGTGCTTTTCAGGAACTCACATCAGTGAATCCTGTGGAATTCTATTTTGCAGTTGTTTGTCAGTGAGAATCCTGAATTGCATAGTTCTGAGAGCAGTGAGGTACATGATCGCAAATATAATATCTCTACTATTACCTGCTGCTAAATAAGTATCTTATAGCTCAAGCTGCTCTAGTGCAAGATTAAATGCTGGATTAAGTGCATGGGATATGCATATGGGGTCTCTTTGGGGAGTATTTGATTAGCACAAAAGTTGTAAGATAGACTTACAGCTTTTTTTTTTTGCTTAGAGTCATTATAACTTAGGAGCTGTACACGTGTGGGTATGTTACATGGTGTTGGTGAACTTGTTAAAAAAACATTTGAAATTTTATTCTTTCTGAGAATATTGAAATTCAGAGCAACTTCCCTGTACCCCAAAGGAAGCAACTGAATTGTACACATTTAAAGTGACAGAAGGGTGCCCTAGAATAAAAGTACAGAGTTTTAGGCCTGGTTCTGGAAGTACAGGCACAGCTGAAAGAACAAACCTGAATCCACTGACCTCTGTGGGACAAGTTACTCAATTAATTTGTTATTAATATGTTCAATTTGGAGTAGGAACTTCATTTTGAATATGTTTACCTCTTTGCTCAAGCTTAGCCTTATGATGGAAGAAGTCTGAACCTGGTTTACTGCAGGAATTTTGAAACCACTGCTGTTAAGTCTCATTAACTCTGGTGCTTCTAGTTCAACTAAGAGAATTTGGTGGATGTCATGATTTAAATGCAAGGTTTTTTCAGAATGACATCTGCATAAGTGAACTCACATGGTCTAATGTTCTTGTGGAGGCAGCAGTAGAAAGAGTTGGAACAGTTGCTCAGCCCCCAAAGCAGAGAAAGCCTCCAGATGGGACAAATAAGTCACAGGAGGACTGCCTTTCCACACCCACTGTATCAAGCCTTTAGTTCCCAAGGACATGAAAAAGAGAATCAGGGAAAGAGAAAAGAAAATAAAGATAGGATACACTGGGAAGAATCTGGAAAAAAAGCAAGAACTCTGAGTTAGAGGTTCATCATTTGTTGAAGTCTTCCAGAAGATGCTTACAGCAGTGGTCATCTGTCAGAGTAGGTGATCCTCATTTCCATCCTGACCAGGCCACCTTCAGGCTCTGCTTAGCTCATGTTACTCATGACTCAGTTTTGCTCTTCTTTACTAGCTTTTCCCTTGACCTGCAGTTTAAAAAGGAAAATCTGACCCTGGTTAATGTTCTTCTCTCTATGCCTGGACTGTTACTGTTCTAACACAGCACTGTAACCACCTTGCCTTCTCTGTAGGGCGAGCTTTCCTCGATATGCAGAATCCGAGAACGCTCTCTGTGTAGCTGCTAGAGCACAAGAAGGCACTAAGAGCCTCCTATTCCTTGGATGCATCCAAAATAGCAATTTAGACAAGGAGTTCTCAGCAGTTGGCTGCACAGGGGATGCAGTCATCCACTCTGTTCCTGAGATATTTCTCTTGCCTCCCTCCAGCCTCGCAACGTTGCCGGTTTCCGAGGAACCGTCCGCTATGCCTCCGTGAATGCACACAAAAACAGGGTGAGTGTTTTGGAGCTATAAAGAGTTGCCAGTAAGATAATTCCCCCTCTGAGACCTGTTTTCAGGAGTAAAGGAGCAAGAGGTGAGAGTTCTGTTTTGTTATCTGTGGAAGTTAGTATATCAGGAGATTTCCATTGGGTAGTTAAGGGTGTTGACTGTAAAATCAAAATTATGCTTCACTTATTGGGTCCCCTATAGTTGGCAGACTTTAAAATTGTAATTATTGCATTACCAGACACTTTTTGAGGGCAAGAGTAAGCCACACTGAAGGGGAAATCTGGTTAAATTCCATGCTGCTTGTTGCTAGTTTCTAGCAGAACTTGGCCAGGAATTACCAAGTGCCCAGTCCCCAAATCCATTCTTGATCTGTAATTTTAAATATTACCATCACACCATCAGGAGATGAGCTACCTGGTGAAAGCTAGGGGGTTTTTTCCTGAAAAGAACCATTATTTAGATAGTGTCTGGCTCACTATAAATGCTTCTAGAAGGCTTATCTAACATTCTTGTCAAAACACTCCTCTCTCCTGTTTCAGTAGTGCTCCTTTGCAGACAATAAACAGTAAGTTTGGACAATACTCTCAGGCACAGGGTGTGATTCTTGGGGTGTCCTGCACAGGGCCAGGAATTGGACTGATGGTCCTGATGGATCACTTCCAACTCAGCATCTTCTGTGGTTCTTTCTAAGTTGTGCATTTCTGCTGCCAGATGGAAACTGTCAGCCCCCCTGCATTACCTCCAGGTTTCTGGCCTTACTTGGAATGAGATTGTAGGATTATCTGTACAAAGAAACATCAGTTTTTTTTAGGGAAGGAGCAAGATATTGTCTACAAGAGGTGGAAAGTGAGATGTGGGGAGGGCAGCTGAATGCCATCCTGGATTCTTTCTGTTTCTTGAGAGACACTGAGAAACCTGAGGTATAATTTTTGCAAGAGCTGAGTAGGCCCAGCTGTAGCTGGCATCAGCTGAATGTATATTTAGACACAAAAATTGCTGTATAATGCAGGCTATTTTGAGAAATCATATCCTAGACATTGGAAGTTGAGCACCAAAAATGAGTTCATGTGCTTTGAATTTCAGCCTTTATCCCCATGTTTCCATTTCCCATTCACTAACCCAGGAGGAGAGTTGTATGTGGAAATGTTATAAATCTGTAAATTGTTGTGGTGCGTGATGGTGAGTCTTCTGCAAAAAACTCTTGAGCGGATTTGGATTATATTTAGGCTTAAAAATAATAATAAAAAATGTGTTGTATATACAGTTTGGGGTTTTTCTTAATCTAGGTTATTGCATTAGTAAATATGTATCTTTAGCCTTTGATTTGGCTTTTTTAATCATTGGCTGGGAAGTGTGACTTCTCTTCCTGCCCTTTAAAATGAGGTGGCTCATCTGGAGAGTACACCTGGAGCCCTCAGCCATGGGGAACTTTGCTCCTCAGTCTTGGTCTCTGTTTTCTGCAGGAGATGGGCAGACATGATGATCTGTGGTCCCTCTTTTACATGTTGGTGGAGTTTGCTGTTGGTCAGCTTCCATGGAGAAAGATCAAAGACAAGGTAGGAAAACTGGTGTCTGTGCTTAAGAGAGGGTGCTACATTTTAATTATTATGACTCTTTATTATTCCTCCTGCAGCTCAGTGCAGCTTTTTTTCTGGAGTCAAGCCAGAATCTCCTTTTCATCAGGTCCTACTGTAAGCTGCTAACCTGCTTTTGTGTGTTCTGATACACAGGGTGGGCTTCTCTTATTTTGAGCAATCAGACTTTTTTTTTATGAATATTGTTAATCATATTTGATCACATGGTTTTTACTTTTTTCTTGCAAAGTAAACAATACAAGTGCAAAGACTGAGCTTGTCCTTTTGACAAATAAAGAGAGCCTTTAGGAGGGAAACACCTTGCTGTGCCAAACAAGCCAAATGGGATTTGAAATTAGAAAGTTGAACAGAATAAAGCTAAGTGTTCATATTGTCTTGGAAATACTTTGTGCTAAAGAATAAAATCCCTGGAAGGAAATAGGTCACCTGTGCAGCAAGCTTCTGACTCAGGATTCCCCTTTGGCCTCTGCCTGCAGTGCCCAAGCTCCTTGTGCCTTAACAGCAAACAGGAGGAGTGTGTAGGCACTGTGCTGGGTCTAGGAAGAGTCTGTGTTCCAGGAATGATAAATGTGAAGCAATGGAGGAGATTCTTGGCTCTGAAATGTTTTTGTTTGTTTGTTTGTATTGGTTTTTTTCCAGGAGCAGGTTGGCATGATAAAAGAAAAGTACGAACACCGAATGCTGCTAAAACACATGCCTTCAGAGTTCCACCTTTTCCTGGATCACATTGCAAGCCTAGACTACTTCACCAAGCCAGACTATCAGGTCTGTCTTTGTTACTTTGTGATGCATGGCACTATGGATTGGCTTTTAGATTTTTTAACATTTCCATGAATGTGTTTATATCTGTCTGAGTATTGGTGAGACAGAGAGATGGGCAAGACTGAGTGGTGATCAGAGTCCAAATTTATTGTGGACTACTTATGCTTATTTACTAGTCTAGGAAGGCTAGTAATTTTTTACTACAATGATTGGATTAATCATCACAGAACGAACTTATACATTTTGCAACATCTCTTGCTTGTAGAAGTTGATTCAATCTTCTTTCCTGTCAGCCAGTCTTGATTCAATCTTCAAAGCTCTGTTCTTGACAAGGCATCCTGATTATCAGATCTCTTGTGTTAATCAGGTCTAAAGTACTCTCTGTCGTGTGTGCCCAATAGCTGAGGAATACCTTTCCTAGAACCAGGAAAAAGAGGATGGACTGTACAGTTCTTCAAAACCTCAAGAGTTCCTTCATCTCCTTCCACCACCCTGTCCAAAATAATCCTGAACTCCACACTAGATAATTCCTCCCAAACAACACAGTACCTTTGGCTTTCATTAAGACACAAAAATTTTGAGGTACTCCAAATGTGGCAGAATTTTGGCACAGCATGCCACGGTCTTAGAGCCTACACTGACAACTCAATGGTGTACACCAACCCCTTTGATTTCTTGAAGACTTATATAGGCCTTGACCATTATTATCTCTTTCTTTAATATTCTAACATAGGGTTTTTTCTCCCATTCAGTGTTTGCTGTCAGCCTATATGTGAGTAACTCAGACTAACACAACACAACTGAAGCAACTTGATTCTGTGTTGTTTTTTTTTTTTATCACAGTGGTTTTCTGTGTACATTAAAGATAGTGATGGAAACAACGTTTTATAAGCAGATCTGTGCAGTCTTATCTGAGTGCCTGGTCCTGTTGATAGTGCATCAAATGAGTGGGAAAGTGGTAGGAGGGTGTTCCAACAAACCCTCTCCAACAGTGCCTTTGTGGTTTAGCCATGTACATGTTGTAACATAGCAACCACACATTTTTTAAAAAGTAAAAGGAAAAGGCAAATGCTTTCTACATAGTGCAGTGGAAAAATAACATTTGCCACTAAGAGGGAGAGCTACAGAGGGATGGAAGTGGACTGATGAGGTGCAGAGGGAGCTGGATTTGTTTGTCCTGGAGTAGAGAAGTCAAAGAGGGGATCTGATTGCTCTTTCACTGCCTCAAGGGACAGTTGTGGGGAGAATAGAGGCAGCAAGGGTAATTGTGACTAAATCCAGCATGGGGGTGGAAAATTCAGAGTGTGGGTTCTTATATACAAAACAGGTACTTAGAAAAGCTGTGGAATTTCCATCCTTGGGGATTTCCAAAGATTGGCTGAATGACAAATATGATCTGCCTTTTAAGTAGCTCTGCTTTGAGCAGATGGTTGGATTAGAGATTTCCAAAGCTGCCTTTGAACCTACATGCTCCTGTATCCTCTTCCAGCTTAAAATAATTGTGTCCTAATGGTACCAAAAAGCCATCCTTGAGACTGAAATGGAAGGAGATGTTTCCAGACAGAATTCAGGCAGTACTAAACACAAACAGCTCTTTCACAGTAGGGCATTTGACTGAAGCTGTGAATTGCCTTTTTGCCTTCAGTTTCTTGCAGGTGCAGCTCGGGCAAGAAGCCTCCAAAAGGGAACTCCCCACAAAAGTCTGGCATCTGAAGCTTGCCACTTCTAGCTTGACTTGGAGACCTGTTCCAGACAGCAAATTCTCCAAGCATCTCAGCTTCTGAGATGTCTATGTGCTGATTTATCTGGATGTATTACTCTGAAATATTAAGAACTATACCAAAAGCCATTTGAATTTGTCACCAGTATCAGACCCACAGAGAAATAAAGGAAATGTCATGCAGAGTGGCAATTTAATTACAGCTTTGAGTCTGTGAGATGATGTCTCCAAGAGACAAATACCAGGCTGTAACAGGACACTAAGTGTGACCAGAGATCACTACTCTCTGATGGATAGATGACACAAGTTTGCCAAAGCAGGGGAAAGGAAAATGATGGTAGAATAAAATAGACTTGAGCTGTCAGGTGATGGATCTTATGCCCTGTGTTTTTGTACTTCTTGGGCTCATGTCCTCAGGTGTCAGGTCTGTCCCTTTAATGGATCGCTGTCAGTGTTGGTTCATGGTTAGGATCAAACTTTCAGCACTTTCACAGCAGGAGGATGTGGGTGTTGAGGCAGCATTTTGGGGTTTTCTGACTCATTTGACAGCAAGAGGCATGCCTCTTCCCTGGAAAAGTGCAGATAGGATGTAGTAGAAAATTTTTTGTACTACACTTGCATATAGTCCAGCTGGTAGAAGAGCAGCTGCAGGTGTGGCTGGCTTTTCTCTCCAAAGATATTTTTGCAATGAGTATCAGAAAAGTAATAGTGACCTTTGCTCCTGCAAAATTATAGAACTTTAAAGTGCAAAGGCAAGTGCCTTTGCTTGGGAATCCATCCTATTCCTTCAGCTAGGGCATTGGGAATTGCATTTCAGTCAAGGAAAAATGATCAGATCAGCTGTTGTTATATGAGTGAATGGCTGTCCTGTGCACATCCTGAGCAGAGGTGGAAAGGTGAGTTTCCTATATGGACATCCTCCTTTAGATTCAGTCAATACCAGATATTGTCAGAGCAATTGGGAGAGACTCCCTGTGAACAACCAGTGCTGGTTTGAGTTCTCTCATGCTTACCAAGTGTGGTGGTTCAGCTCCAGCTGGCAGCTGTGTACCCTGCACAGTGGGATGGGGAGCAGAATCAGAAAAAAAAAGAAAAAAAACACAGGTTCAGACAAGGACCATGCAATAGCGGAAACAAATAGAATATAATAATCAAAATTGTAGTTAAGGAAAAAAGATAGTAATAATAATAGAAAATCAAGTGATGCAAAATACAATTGCCTGATGCCCAACCAGTCCCCAGGCAGCAATGGTCCCTTCCAGCCAACTTCCCCAGTTTATATACTGGGCATGACACTCTGTGCTATGGAATATCCCTTTGGCCAGTTTGAGTCGCAGCTGTCCCAGCTGTGCTCCCTCTCAGCTCCTTGTGCAGCTCTCCACCAGCAGAGCATGGGACACTGAAAAGTCCTTGAATGAGGGTAGGCACAACTGAGCAACAGCCAAAACATCAGTGTGTGATCAACACTGCTCTCATCCTCAATGCAAAGCACAGCACTGCACCAGCTATTGAGAATAAAATCAACTCTATTCCAGTTGAAAACAGGACAGCAAGTTACTAGATATCTTCCATCACAGTCCTAGTGTTTTCCCCCTGGAAATTCTTGTAGGACTTACAAACACACATCAGGAGCATTCCCTTATCAAAAGGGGACCTCTTCCACTAAAGAGGTGTGCCTGATATTTATTCTTAAATACTGTGTTGTAGATTACAGTGCAGATTAGAAACTTGATCAAGAGCAATTTGCTATGCCCAAAGTTTCTGCTGAAAGAGTCCATCTTCTTAGATAAACCCCAAAGAATTCAAGGCTTGAGCACCTGGACAATCCATAACTGGTTTGGTACATTTTGTATGTGATATTTCAGGATTGATTGTGATTCCTTTCCTGAGCCTTGGCCAGGAGAAGCCATTTAGACAAGATGTATCATGACAGCTTAGTGGGTAATTTGTGCCCCATTTGCTGCTTCCCTCTCATTCCCCGGGCCATCAGCCCAAAACATGGCATGCTGCTACATAATGTGCAATTAAGCTTTATGTCCTCATGGACAGTAACATCCTTAATAGAGAAACATACTGGACCTCTTCTTTATCAAAAGAAGTCTTTATCAAAACTAGTGGGTTTGATACTCAGAGTTGGAATTGCATATTGTCTTGCCCAGCAGAAGGAAATTCAACATGACTGTGGAAACTTTTCTGATTCTTAATATTCTGTCTGTAGGCAGAGGATCTGTGGACAGAATCCAGTGACTTTTTGCAGGGCTTTCCAGGAGCAGTGGCTGTTGCTGCTCTGTGCAGTTTTCCACTCCACTTCTCTCCTTGTAAAGCTTTGACCTTTCATCAGGAGTGTAAAGGTTTCAGAGAAAGCTGAGAAGACTCAGTAAGCCCATTAAATAGCTTTAGAATAATGGCAGGTGAAGATACCTGTACCCTTCAGCCATGGAAAAAGATCCTACAGGGAGTACAGTAAAGGGCTATAAAATCCCTAATGGCCTGCAAAGTCAAGTGCAAGAGTTACAGAATAAGTTATAGCAGAAAGTAACAAAAGTTGTTTCAACTGAGTGAGTCCTTAAAGGAATGCTAAGAATAAGGCAGCTGAACATCTAATTTTATCATGTGGTTTCTTACTTCAGACTGCTTCAGTGTCAAAGGAATGGAAGGTGGCAGAAGCAGTACCAATTTTTAAATAGCTTCACAAGATACCACTCCCTGATACTGACATGTCCATCACAAAGAATCAAAAGCTGTGATTAGACTGGCATTAGTGGACAGATGGGTGAGGATGATCTAATGAACTGAAGCCAGTATGGCTTTTATAGGAGCATCTGTCTACAAATGTGGGGAGCTCTTGCAAGGCATCTTTGAGTTTGTGAGGATAATAATTTCTAAAAGCTACTTGACAGTAATAATTTCCAAAGTAGCAGTCAGAAAACAAATACAATCTTAAGAATTTCCTGTGCCTTGGTCTGATTGACACCCAACTCTGGAAATTCTGTTTATCAAATGTAGCATTACCACAGGAGTGTGCACCTGATTCTAGGGTTCTGGGTCACAGAAAGGAGGAAAAAGTTGGCTCATCTGCAAGCTCCAAATAGGCATTTTTCTGCAGTTTGGTGGAAGGTAGTGGGAAATGGCAGGCTTTCCTGTCCTTCTGATCGTGCTGATAAACAGAACTGGAATATAGTTGCAAACAGGATGTTTGCTCATGCTAAATTTTATTCATAACTTAGTGTTGATTCTACACCATAAGCTGAATGTTTTAGCCATCAGATTGTCTCTCCCTGTAGAGGGAAACTGTCAGGCTGAATCCTGTCAGTTCTGCATTATTTAGCTAAATAATTTTATTAGAAATGTAGGACCTCACAGCTCTGTTAGCCTACAGCATCCAGTTTCTTTTTGACAGCACAACATCAGATTTCTCTGCTAATGCATTGGTGCATTGAGAACTACTGACAGTAATTTCATTCTCTCCTAGAGGATACCAGTTCTTAGAAAAGGAACAAGCATGGAGCACATCAGCCATGAGCATTTGTACCTG
Source organism: Zonotrichia albicollis (assembly GCF_047830755.1). Lineage (NCBI taxonomy): Eukaryota > Metazoa > Chordata > Aves > Passeriformes > Passerellidae > Zonotrichia > Zonotrichia albicollis. The sequence goes on from NC_133821.1 coordinate 13,892,729, forward strand.
CCATCTTATAAAGAAAATTGTATCATCCTTTTTAGAGCTTTATTTTCTTAGGCAGCCAAGTGTGTCAGGCCACATTGTGCACATTAAACACAACGTAGGGCTCCTGACTAAACCATATTTCAGCCAGACACTGCAATGAGTCTGCATCCTAGGGCTGCCTTTTCCTGTTCTCTTTATGTCTTCTGGCAGCCCTTGAACTCTGCATATCAAATGTACTGTTCTGAATAATGTACTGTCTAACCTAGAGGAAAGCTGAATTGAAGTTATGGATTTAGAGCTGGAGTAACAAGCTAACTGCAAGGTTTCATTGAATCAGTGTCAAAATGTTGCATGCATTTCTTTTGTAGGTTTGAAGAAATTTTACTTATGAAGCCAAAACCAACTGTTGCAATTTCATAAGTTTTCCTTTCATTTTTAGCACTTTTCATAGGCAAACTGGATGCACTTGGTCCTCATGCACATACTTCACATTTTTGGTGAGAGCCACTCTCACCTACTTACCAGAAATTGTTCTTGCAAATCTCTTCCAGCTAATCATGTCGGTTTTCGAGAACAGCATGAAGGAAAGGGGCATCACTGAGAATGAAGCCTTTGACTGGGAGAAGGCTGGTACAGATATCTTGTTGTCCACTAGCACCTCAACTCCACCACAGCAGAACACCAGGCAAACAGCAGCCATGTTTGGGTGAGTGTTGTGGTTGTATCAGACAGTGGACAACAAGCTCAGTTCTGTTTTTAAAGATTTCAAGGCCATTATGATTCTGGGAAGTTGGAACAGCATGGGAGGCACCACTTGATGTGACTTTTTTGATATTAATTTATGTCTGTGGTGGTGGATGGTGAGCTGAGTACTGAGCACAGCTGAGTGCATGCTCTGCTCACCCCTCCAACACAGCTCCTCAGCCTGTTCACAATGTGTTTCATGTGCTGCTGCAAAGGTACACAGAGACTGATGCTCAGAGGTACAGATGACTCCAAATAGAAAAGGCTTGATTAGGCCTGGTTCACTGGTCTGTCTTGGTGCCTTTGGGGGGCTGACATTAGGGGATAACAGTAATCCCTAGTAATGTTATGGAAGATAAAAACTGTAGGGCCTCGTAAGCATCATTTGCTCGTGCAAAAGGAGAGGTTTCTTCACAGCTCAATATGGTGTGATGGGCACTTGTGAGGAAGTTTTCAGTTTTATCAAGGGTCCCAAGATGCTTTCACTGATCCATCCTACTGTCTTTGTAACTTTCATTACACAGAATCCTCCTGTTTTGATTCAGGATGTCACATCTGGGACTGCCTGATTTTCAACTAAGTAATACCCTAAAATCTGTTGAGGAATTCCTATGGGGTGATGTAACAAGCTGCCTTCTGTATATACTGATAATTTTACCTTTCTTTTTGTCTCTTTTATAGGGTGGTTAATGTCACTCCGGTGCCCGGGGACCTGCTCCGTGAGAACACCGAGGATGTCCTGCAGGGGGAACATTTGAGTGACCAAGAGAACGCTCCTCCCATCCTGTCAGGCCGGCCCGTGGAAGGCCTTGGGCAGGCTCCGAACACGGCTTTCAACGAGGGTGAAGTTTGGGAAGAGACAGATGTGAATCGCAACAAACTCAGGATCAGCATCAGCAAAGTAAAGAACTTTTCCTTGTCTCCTGTGGCTCTTGGATGTAGGGCAATGGTTTCACAGACTGCTAGAGGCCACTCAGATCCACTGATGTAGCATCCTGTGTAGTAAGCACAAAAAGCATTGAAGAAGTCTCCTGTGGCAAGGGGAATTGCAAAGAATGTTTTCACAGAGTAAAAGCCATTTGGGATTAATTTACATCTTTATTCAAGTGAGATTTTAGGGGCCAGTAATGCTAAAGTGAATCTTTTTTACCATCATGTCATTATCTAGGATTTTGATACTTCAAGCAAGGAAATTCCAGTCCTTGCATAGCTGATATAATATCAGAAATGTCCCAGGCATGGAAATTAAAAACCAAAATTTTATTGTGTCCCAACCTCTTGTGTTACTATAGGACACAAAACACAATGCACACACACTGCTGTTCTTAAGGTGAAAAAAGGGAAGTTTGTTTTCTGACTCTAACATTTATAGATTTTTAAAAGTGACAGTGGATTGGAGGGTGAAAGTGCTACTTTTCTAATAACACTGGACAAACCAACAGTCTATCAAATTTTGCTTCTTCTATAAAAGAATGCAAAACAGTAAGTTATTTACAGAAACTGTGTGAGAAAGTTTGTTGCAAGAATGTAAACATCAGAAGGCTTAGAAAATCTTAAAAAATCAGGATGACACTCTTGGGTAAATAAATGTAATCAGAGATGTCTTCATAAACTGTATTTTTCTGTACCTTGAATCATCACTCTTTTTTCTCTTCCTTTTTTTAACTTTCTTTTTTAAGGCTAGGAAAATCTATAGGGAGCATCTAACAATGGTTTCCCCCCTATCAAGAGTGAGAGAAACCATTACTTAATATTCTTATATTTCTGCATTCCAAGATCATATTAAGCTTTTTTAGCTTACATAAAATGTATACTTCAATTGATTTTCCTCATAATCTCTAAGGTGTTTCTGCATTCCAAGATCATATTAAGCTTTTTTAGCTCACATGAAATGTATACATCAATTAATTTTCCTCATAATCTCTAAGGTGTTTCTCAGTCCTTTCGTGTAAATGTTACCTAATTTCTTGGAGGTGTCCCCAGTGAAGGTTGATTCCATTATAAATGTCAAGTATTAGAATCTGACAGTTAGTTTATTAATAAGGTAAATTTACATACTGCAAGTAAATTAGTATTAGTGGCAGGTCATCATATACATACAGAATCTGTTAGCAGAGAAACATTCATCAGGCTTAAAATGTTGTCAGGGCCTATCAGATTCACATCACAATCCTGTCTTTAATGGACATTTGTGGAGTGGCATTTTAAGTGTGTTAGTCTTCTGAGGCTGACCAGAATTCACTTCAAACTCTACTAGTACAAAGTTAGTCCTTATTTTAATTTACTTAAAATTCTTCAGTGCAAATAATTCAGATCAATGTTTTATCTGTATGAAACATTAGCAGGGACATTCCCCAACACTGAGAAATTATGAATGAAGTTCAAATTACTTCTTCATCTCTCACTGGTAACTCTGCATTCCCAGAAGTTTTGATTTGAAGGTATATGAAATGAGAAAAGCCTGATGGAGAGGGACAGCTCTGTTCACACAACATATATATAAAAAAAAAAAAAAAAAAAAGAGAATATTACAGAAAAATCCTTGTTGTAATCTTTGCTGCAGCGTTGTTCTTCCCTCTCTGCTGGGGCTCTTCTCCTTTCTCTGCAGCAGAGTCCTTTCTATCTTCTCAGGGGCTCCTCCTGGGCTCTTGACCCACCCCTATTTATCTCAGTTGCCTTCACGAGCTACAGCTGCTGCCCAACTAAGGACCCTGCAGCTGCAGCTCGTTTGGAGCAACTCAGACACAAGGTCTTACAATACAACATATATTCAGGCCCCCACATTTCCCCCCTTTTCTTTTAACAATTATACGATACACATACAGTTCCAGCTCTCTGGCTGATATTCCAAAGTCCCAGCTCTCAGGCTGCCACAGCTCTCGGCTGTCCGGGGGATTCCATACCTTCTTGTGATGTTTGGCTGTGCGTTCTTCATCACACGGGGCCACCAGTTGTTGCAATCTTTGCTGCAGCGTTGTTCTTCCCTCTCTGCTGGGGCTCTTCTCCTTTCTCTGCAGCACAGTCCTTTCTATCTTCTCAGGGGCTCCTCCTGGGCTCTTGACCCACCCCTATTTATCTCAGTTACCTTCACGAGCTACAGCTGCTGCCCAACTAAGGACCCTGCAGCTGCAGCTCGTTTGGAGCAACTCAGACACAAGGTCTTACAATACAACATATATTCAGGCCCCCACAAATCCTAGCAACTTTTGTGTGTTTTTCTTTGCATTTCTACCACCAGGTGCTTTGATGCTCTTCAGTCAGACTTTTCACAGGGGAGTCCTTTCTGCATGCTAGCTGTGTGTTCTCTCTTAGGTCCTCATTCACAAGTCCTGTCATAACAGCAGGTACAGGCAGGAGAGGTTTCTAGAAGCTCCACAGCACAGCCAGGTGACTCTTGTGCCGGGCTATTTATTGTCAAGCTGCTGCCAGAGGAGCTTTGGGAGTTTCTCAGCATGGCAGGGAGCACTTCAGCTCTGACAGGTTCTGTATGTACACAGCAGCCTGTGCAGCACAGCCCAGGGCAGCAAGCTCTCCAGAGCTGAAGTCCTTTCTTTGAGGGTTTTTATCTTTGGTTTGACTCTTGCCTGTCCTTTTACTTTGCTAGACTTACTGTCTTCAGTCTGTTCTCTGAGAGAGGATTGGTTTTTATTTAAGGAGCAGGCACTATATGGAGAAAAAAGGGATGCTACCAATTTGATACCTAAGGGCACAGCTCTACCTCTGCTTGTAATCTGAGGCACCAGAACCACAAGGGCACTGGTGTGTTTAAACACCCTTCTATTTCACAGCATCACATCCTTCATCTTCCAGTCTTGTAGCACTAGAATTAACTGGCTCTCCCTGTCTTGCTCTTTGTATATAGCAGAGGAGTGGAGCTTGCCATGTTTTTTCTCCCTAATAACTGTCTAAGATGATCCTTACTTCTCTGTGCAGACAATTCAGATCTCCTTCTGTCCCACTTCTCCCATTTCTGTGTTAAGGACAGAACTTCTCTCACCGTTCTCCCACACCATCCCCCAGTTGAGTCTTACCAAGCTGATGCTACCCAACAGTTACATCAGCACTTTGCTCCCTTCACAAACACATTTGACCTTTGTTTGTTGCTAACCTTCTCCTGGCCATGACTGGATTACAGATTAAGTCATTATCATCTATTCTGCTTTTCCTCTAATGCTTGAAAGTTCTCTTCCACTCTCCTTAGCTGCAAAAGCTCTTTAGTTATGCATTCCAACTCCGGCTTGGGTGGTTTAGGTCTGCTAATTTATGGGCACTGGCTGACTTGCCATGTGCACATTGCATGCACAAGGCAGCTGTCTGGATCAGCAGCGTTTCACTGAGATGCTGCTTGTGTTCAGACCCTCTGGCATTAATGGGGGAAAAGGGAAAGTAGGGCAGGGAAGGGTGAGCATTCTCCATACAGATCCCCACACACAGGCGGTGTGCAGCAGCTGATGCTGCATGACTGGCCAAACAGCAGTGTTGAATGCAAATCCTGTGCTGCTGCTGTGCTTTTGCCCCTTCCTTCCAAGGAAGATCAGCGCTGTGGAAGGCAGAGGGCAGCTGTGTTGGTCACCTACTTTTTCTCCTCTGTTTGCTGCTAAATTTAAAAAAATCAAATTTAATAAGGCAATATGAAAGAGGAAATATGGAATGATAGAATGTCCATGAATGTGTTCAGCTCCCTGCATGACCTTGGTTCTGTGGAGAGCTCTTACTGATGTTGTGGTTGAATGGATATCGTGGAAGACTTTGTTTAAAGGACCAAGATTAAGCAAACAAACAAAAAAACCACAAACAAAAAACCCAAACCACCCTGGTAATTAGGAGATGCCTTAGTCAGACCAGATGTAAAAGTGTGTACATTGCAATGTAATGCATGGCCCCTGATAAAATGAATGTTGACAAACAAGGCTCTTAGGCATCTTGGATAAGCAGTTAGGGTTTGTGTATGCAGTAGGTTTACCCATGAGAACTCCTTTGGATCAACACTCAGAGTAATTGAAATGCACAGACCACCTTGTAAAGATGTTTAAATATTTGAATTGATTTTAAATCCATACCTTATTTTAATAGCAGCTGATTGCCAGGGCAGAGGGACCCTGTCTCTCTTCAGACATTGCTTGTGTAGATTGTGAAATTGTATCCTGGGAGAAAGTCCAGAGCAACAGTGAAGGATGGAAATCAACGTCTTTGGCCAGATCTTGAAGTTCTTTGTGTTTCCCCCCTCCAGACTCAGTGCATGGTGGAAGAGGAGCAGAGAAACGGGGTGTGCCCCAGTTCCCCTGTCCGAGTGCCTCCGGAGTCGCCGACCGCACAAGTGCGCTCCCTCCGCTACCGCCGCGTCAACAGCCCCGAGTCAGAGCGGCTCTCCACAGCTGATGGAAAAGCAGATCCACATGAAAGAAGGTTTGTTCACCCTCTGTAGCCTTCAGCAAGTCCTGAGGATTCACTCTTGAGACCAACCTAATCATTAGACCAGCAGCCAATGCTTGCAACTTTATCTACATTGACTTTTGGTTCACCTCCTTCTCTACTTCCCCTTTCTTCGTCAAAAAGGTTGATGTCTCACACATGGAGGGCTTTCCCCAGAAGAGTCTGCAAGGCTTTTGGATGATCCTTGTTGAAAACACACTGCAGTTGTCCTAAAATCTGGGCAGCAGATGCTCTGGCTTTGTGCATAGCAAGCAGCTGATGTAGGCCAAATGAGAAACATTGATCAGAACATGGTTTGAGGGTTTTTTTCACAAGCCAGTCGAACTTAACAAAGGGGAAAGGTGTTGTTGGGTGGAAATGGTTATCATCCTGTCTGCATGGGAAAGAGATGCTGAATTGGCTGTCATACTGAAGCACTTCTCACATCATTGTAGGTTCTAAAGAAATATTTTTGTTTAAGCCTGTCTTTCTGAAGTGTACCAAGAACTGAATGAGAAGAGCCTATACAGGCTTTCTCTTATGGTCACTGTCGTTGTCTGTAGCCATGATATTTTCTGAAAAATCCTTTCCTTAGGATTTTTTCTCCTGAGAAGCTGAGAGGCCTCAGGAACAAAATGTAAATAATAATTATCTGCTGCTGTGGAATGCAACAGGTGGATCTGTGATTGGTTTTGTGTGGTTGTTTCTAATTAATGGCCAATCAGTCAGCTGGCTTAGACTCTGTCTGAGACACAAGCTTTTGTTATTCATTCCATTCTTTTTCTTTCTTAGCTTCTGATGAAATTTTTTCTTCTATTCTTTTAGTATAGTTTTAATCTAATATATATCATAAAATAATAAACCAAGCCTTCTGAAACATGGAGTCAACATTCTCGTCCCTTCCTTCATCCTGGGACCCCTGCGAACACGGTCACAGTTGCCCACAACCCCGATGTGTTTTGAATGGCTTCTTGTTGTGTCCCTAGGTCTCGAATGGACATTCCCGGCTCTCCGTCCCGGCTCGTGTGCTCCTCGCAGCCGGCCCAGATGCTGTCCATCGACACGGGCCAGGCCGACCGGCAGGCCAGCGGCAGGATGGACGTGTCGGCCTCTGTGGAGCACGAGGCCCTCAGCAACGCCTTCCGCTCGGTGCCGCTGGCGGAGGAGGAGGACTTTGACAGCAAGGAGTGGGTTATCATTGATAAGGAGACAGAGCTGAAGGACTTCCACCCCGGTGCTGAGCCGAGCACCTCTGGAACCACGGATGAGGAGCCCGAGGAACTGAGGCCTATTGAAGATGGGGAAGAGAGAAGGCGCCTGGGGGCAGATGCTGCAGTGAGGCCGAAGACTCACGATGGGCGAAGTCGGGGTATGCTGCCAGTGACTGAGGAGGACAGTTCCCACAGACATGAAGGACCTTCTCAAACAGTGTCTGACAGTAGGCATGAACAGCAGACAGGAAGTCCAGCCCACTCCCCCTTACATTCAGCACCAGCCCTCCGACAAAGGAGACGAGAATCTGAACCTACTGGTCCTCAGAGACAGGTAAGATCCCTGGGTCTGTACCTTGTTGCCTATCATAGCATCATCTTAGGAAGCCTCAACTGTGCTGGAGAAGTATTTGATTACAAGCATGGATGCTCTTGTAAAACTCTTCTGACAGTGCTGGCAAATGTTGTGAACACCTTAGAAGTGCTCCCAAAAGCCAGTGATGTCCTTCTGAGGACATACTGTTATGAAGATCTTTCAGCCATTTCGGTTCAGGGACAAGAGGAGAGCACAGTTGTGATTTGGGTATCTCTACTTTCTCCTTTTATGCTCTCCCACAGAGGATTTTTAGTAACTACTTAGCTGTATGGAGGTGTTGCTAGCAAATCTTCTCCACATAGTTTCTCAGCAACAATAGGAGTGTATTGCAAGAGAATGACCTCTAATCTAATCACACATCAGCACTGCACAGCCCCATAGCAATGCAAATCATAAAATAACTCCCTAAAATTAATCTTTCTTCTAAATACTTAACAAATAGCTCAGAGTAGCTGCACATACATCTCATCAACCTTGCTTAAGTGAGAGGCATTGCTGTTACCATGTATTTACTCACAGAAATGTTCTTTACCTATTGTGTTTTTTCCACATAGTTGTAGAGGGCTTTTTTCCTTTCAGTTTTGCTTTTTTCCTGTGGTCTTCTGATGCTATAAAGTAGTTCAGTTTTTAGTAGGATGTTATTTATTAGATTAGCTGAAAAAATATGATACACTAGGCACAGAGTTCCTGTCATACCTAATCTTCTTGTTTAAGAAGAAGGCTGTCCCAGAGTGTTCAGTGCAAGAGGCAATCAAATTGTTCCCCAAGAGCTTTTTGCTTTTTGTATTTATATGTTGATGAAGATCTCTCATGCACATGGGATCCATAAGCAAGGCAAAGAGCAGGCAAGTTTTTGAGTCATGTACACAGGGATACCCTCCTATGACAGTGCAGTCTGCCTGTTCCTGTCTGGAAGATGATAATTTCGTTTCTGCTTCCTTCTTGAGCTTATTATCCAAGGAAGTGTTCACTGGACTGGAGCATGTTAAAAGAACATCCTTCTATTTAGGTCTTGCCCAGAATCTTCTCTTCTCTGGATTCCCAAAAGATACAAGAAGAAAACCATGAACGAGACAAGAATTTATGTAAAAGGAATCAAAGCAAATCTTTGCAAATCACCAGGCAAGGTGTCCCCTGTTAAGGTGTATGAGCATTTGCAGGAAGGGTGGAAATGCTGCCAGTAGGCACGAGGGCTGTCCTGCTGAGCATGGAACAGAAGCGGCACATGCTTCTCATAGAGACTGCATTCCAGTTGCAGGGCTCCTAGGTGGAGGTGTTTCCTGTAGAAAGCCAATATGTTGAATGCCCCAGGTATCTAGAAATTGCATAAGGCAAGATTGGCAGAGTTGGAAGGGTCTGTGTCTGAATTTGCTGTGGTCTGTACACTTTGGGGGTTGGTCAGTGCAAGATCAGCAAGGTGCAATGAACATGGTAAGAGCCAGCTGATAAGAACCAGCTGTAAACAACAGCAGGGACACTTCACTGACATATTTAGTGTGGCTAAAGGAGCCTGGAGAGGCCTTCTTGGCCACAGCACATGCACCCCTGTGTGAAATGACTGAGGGAGTTGGATATGATGCAGCACAAAGACTTCTTATCACTGCACAGAAATATTTAAAGAGCAGGCAAAAAAGGTAAAATAATGGGATTGGGGGTGATTACTGCTAATATATCAGGCAGCCTTTGTTCTCCAGCAAACTGCATTTTTTTTTGTTCCTATGTTCTCAAATACCCTCTATTAACTCTGTGGCCTAGCTTTGTACACACAAACTAACACTGGACTTCTTTAGCTGACTGGGATTTAGTGGTTCTTCCTTTGATGTCTGAATCCTTCAGTTACCACTGCAGCTGTGCAGTGATACTCATATTTTCCCACTTGCTGTCACAAAACCAGCTATTAACTCTCAAAGGGACTTGGTGCCTAAAGGGAAGCAGAAACCTCTTTTCCTTAGGTGCAGCAAGTATGAAGGGATGGATGGCTGGGACACTGATAAGAATTTAACCAAAGACTTAACTAGTGAAAGTACTGAAGGCCTCATTAGCAATGACAGATGTTTCCTGCAGCTCATGCATGTGCTTCTCTGGGTTTGATTATAACTGTGATTGTGTGTGTGTGTGTGTGTGTGTATTGAGGTGAGTAAATCTTCCTTATCTTTAAAGATGAACTGAGCCTGTAAGATAGGTAAAAATGTCACTAAATGCTGAAATACCCTGACTGAAGTCGTAGGCTTTGTTGTACCCATCTGTGACCTCATTCTGGTGTCCCAAAAGCTGGTGATCATCCCTTGGTGTCAGTAGCATGCTCACTGAAAGCAATGGGGAATTCCTGCTCTAAGTGCTTCCTTCTGTTTCTCCATTCTCTGGCTCTACTCTGTGAGCCATCACTTGTAACTGGCAGAAAGACAGTGACTCCTGGATTGTCACAGAATCACAGCATGCCTGAGCTTGGAAGGGAACTCTGGAGATCATCTAGGTGTACCCTCTGCTCCAAGATGGATCATCTAGAGCAGGTTGCTAAGGACAGTGTCCAGTCAAAGTAGCTCTGAGGATGGAGACTCCACAACCTCTTTGGGCAGCCTGTTCCAGTGTACAATCACTGTCACGGTAAAAAACTTATAAAAATGTTTAAATGGAATTCCCTGTATTTCAATTTCTGTTCCTTTCTTCTTTTACTTTCACTGGACATCACAAAGAAGAGTCTGGATCCATCTTCCCATCAGGTATTTATAAATGTTGTTAAGGATCCCTCTGAGCCTTCTCTTCTCCAGCCTAAACAGTCCCAGCTCTCTCAGCCTCTCCTCAAATGAAAGGTCTTTCAGTCCCTTCATCATTTTTGTGACCCTTCTCTGGACTACCTCCAGCATGTCCACGTGTCTCTTGTACTCAGAACTGGAGCACAGCCCTGCAGGTGTGACTCTCAGTGCTGAGCAGAGAGCAAGGAGCATTTCCCTCAGCCTGCTGGCTGCACTCCTGACACATCCTGAGGGGCTCTTGGCCCTTTTTGCCACAAAGGCACCTTACTGGCTTGTGTTCAGCTTAGAGTCTACCAGGACCTCCAGGTGCTTTTGTGTCAAGCTGCTTCCAAAACAGGTGGCCCACAGTGCGTTCTGTTCCTCCACACTTTCCTTTGCTGAACTTAGTGAAATTCCTTTTTCCCATTTCACCAGCCTATCCAGGCACCTCTGAATGTGAGCAAAACCTTCTGGTGTGTCAGCTGCTCCTCCCAGTATTATGTCATTTGTGAATCTGCAGAAGGTACGCTCTGTCCCATCATCCAGGTCAGTGATTAGGTTGTTAAACAGTAGCGGCTGCATTATCAGCCCCTGGCTGCACCATTAATGACTGGACATTTTTTCTCCAAACACAGTGTTTTATGTGGACCAGAAGCCCACAGTTTTCAGTCCAATTCACTATCTATTTATCTAGCCTGTATTTCATTGTTTTGTCTATGAAGACAGTTTATGTTTTGTTTATGGAGACAGTGTCAGAAACTTTACTAAAATCAAGATCAACAACCTCCCACCCAGTCCTCTCATCACAGAAAGCTCTTGGGTTCATCAGACATGACTTCCCCTTAATATATCCATGTTGACTGCACCTTCTTCTTATGTTTGGAAATGCCTTCTTCCAGGAGGATTTGCTCCATGTCTTTCAAGCCTGACCAGCCTTTAATTCCCTGAGTTATCCTCATTTGGAACTCAGATGTTTCTTCAAATATGTCAGTCTTTTGGAAGACAGATGCTGTAGCTCAAATGTGAGAGATGGTGCTGTCCTCGTTAAAACTCTGTGGGTGTAGGAGGGAGCACAGAATGATCAGATGCTGCTGTGAGCAAAGTCGAGTACAGAGGAAGCTCTGAACAGCCTGGGGGAGTTTTTGACCCAAATATTCTCACATATTAGGAATCTCCCAGTTTCAGATGACAAGAAAATGGCTGCAGTGGAGCACAGATCTCATGGGAAGACCTGGTATAAAGGGAGAACAGAAGCTGTGTCATGTTCAAGCCCTTCTCTCTGTGCACCACTCACTACATCTGTTTAACGGAGCTCTAAGGGTTTACTTTAATGTATGCATTTCAGGGATGACCTAATAAGACTCAGGGGTTTTTTTAGGCACTAGTGTGCAGATAAAGCTGTAGAAATAGATAAAGAATGACTGGAAGAAAAGATTGAAGCTGCACTTCTGTTTACCTATTAATCCTGACACAGCGTTGCTGTTACTGCTGGAAATAATTTACACCCGTACCTCGCAATATAATTTAAAAATCTGTCAAGCTCTTAAGTATGCTGAATAAATTCACTGATATTTGACAGGGATGGCAACTTACTGCTGCCTTCTGCAGTGAAAAGACAAATGTTCATACATGCATGAATTTTAGAAACTATTTCTGACTATGCTCAGGTCTGTGTTCATAGGTATGTCTTGACTCAGTCTCCCCTGTTGCTAGTGCAATTGGCATTTTACAAAAGGTTTGGGGATTCACCTGCCTAAAACATGCCTGTCCAAATGATGTCACATCTAAAAAACCACAAGAGAAGTGAAAAATTAAAGTGGGAGCTGATACTTACTCTGCTTTACCTATCCTTGAATATATTCTGCAGGGTTCAGAGAGCATTTTGCTTAGGCTGATTCTTACAGGCCTAGAGTTCATCTGTTAGAAAAGGTCCCAGTGTGAAGAGGCACTACTGTGGTTTTCCTTACCAACTCAGCTGTGTAGTTAAAATCACTCTTTAAAATCATCTTGATGCTATCTTTGGCCTCTTTCTCACACAGCCAGGAGAGTGCCACAAGTGGACTTGCTTAAAATTGTTCGTGTCTCGAGCAAGGGCAGCAGGGGAAAAGGAGCTGTGTCTCTTGGTTTCCTTTGCCTTCTACAGCATCCTCTGTGGGCTGCTCAGAGGCAACCTGAGGGGCCATTTCTCAGTGGTGAGGGATGGGCATTGGCAGAGGGGAAGACTCATTGCTCCTCCCCCAGTGTAGTTCCCACTGGTCTGTGTTTGATGCCTGTTGTAGATGATGGGATTCTTTGGCACTCAGCTCCTCTGTCTTCCCTCCCCATGAGAAGAGAAGCTTGTCAACTGATGGAGAAGGATGAGTGTAGAGCTGGCCTCTTACACTCTTTAGATTCAAGGTCCCTGTCCATCCATGTGTTAGAAATAAAGGATCAGCAAAAGGGTGGTAGTGGAAGTAATATTCACATATGTTCCTTAAATATAAATATAATTATCTATCAGAAAATAGCAATCAAAACCTTAAGCTCAGTAGACATTCCTAATTACATTTTATATCTGTAACATATATTGAGTTCTATCAACATCACATTCTCCTGGACTTCACACACAAAGTGTCCCACTGACCCTGTCCAAACAGAGCAGGATAGGCCTGATGGAAGGTGGTCCAGCCTGATGGCTGCAAAGGGATAAAGGAGGGCAGCACCTTCAGCATTGATGGAGTAATTCAAGCATTAGAGCATCAATGAGAAAAGTGGCATGTCTGTAAGCTCAGCTTCATCCTGGAGGCAGCAGTACCAAAATGCACTTGCTGATGGGGTGTTGTAATTGCTTCTTCATGGCCTGGGCAATTCCTTGCTCCTGTGCTGTAGAGGAGGTCTCTCTGGGTAGCTGGAGTGATCCTTTAAGATCTGACAAGTCTTTACCATATTGAGATGACATATACCTTGGAATTCATACAATATGCTGAACCCAAACGTGGAACAAAAATTAGGAATAAAAATTCCAGTAACGCTTAGTTGTGCAGCTTGCAAATAGCACACCCAGGGCTGAATTTCTACACTGTCTATGCAAAGAGAAGATGGTTGTCTTTTTGAGAAATTAGAGCTGCTGTCTAGATTTTATTTGTCTCTCTTGAGTACTCTGTGTGACAGCATTACATTATTATTATCTGAGACTCTGATCTATGCAGTGACATGCAGTACATTTAGGACTGTGAATAATTGCTTTTCACATTCAATGCCAACCACGAACTGAGTAGCTCTGAGGCTCTTCTGAAGATAAGATATCTGCCTCAAAGCACTGCAGAGATATTGAAGGGGACAGGAAAGAGATGACACTGGATGACATTGAGCTCTTTTTCTAGTGCAAGGGCAACATCTCCAGTAAGGTAAGGAGAGCAGTTTAAAGAAAATCCAATATTGCCTTTCTGCATTTCACCTGCAGAGACTTCCTGAGAAGAAATGCAGCATAAGGAAGGGAATGCATTTCCCATTTTCCCTTCCTTCCCTTGAAGGGAAAAAAGTGATTCCAGGAAAAAAACGTCTGGTTCTGGAGATTGAGACTGCTGACCCTTGTGAAAGTGCTAGTTTCATAAAAGAGGTAGAAAGGGGAGGAAGGGCTTAGCACTTCCAGGGTGAAGGATCTGAAGTCACCCCCTTAATGCCTCTCTCTTCCATGCAGAGCATAAAGGGAAGGTAGGGACTGCAATCTCATCCTGGCACAAACTGTCCTCAGTGGGTGCACTCTCTCTCCTGGCTATCCCAGGGTCACAGAAGCAGAAAAGGAACCTAACAATGCATCTTCTCCTCATGTCCTCCTATGGTTCTGTGTTTTGAATTTCTCACTGAAGGGAGAATTATACTCTGCCTGCCTGTCCAGCTGCTGTCTATCCACTGCTTACCATAACTGAAAGCCTTAACACTCCCCCTGCAGGTACTCAATATAAAAATGTATCAGGAGGCCAGCAATGTTAGTGTGAGAAAAGAGAAGTCTACTAACAGCCCCCAAACTTGCTTTTTCAAATCCCTGGAGTGAGTTTTAATAAGATTCATTGAAAGAGCCCCTGAGAATCCCTCACTTTCAAATGCACATAATCATTTTAGCACTGTTTCACCTTCTGTCATCCATGTGATTCCCAAATGTGTTCAGAGTTGGACTCTTACCCATATGCAAGATGTATGAATAGCTTAGTGGCATGCCAAGATGAGCACTGCCAGTGAACAGAGAGGTGTGAGGCGTGTGGCCTGAAGAGCCAGAGGAGGGGACAGAGCAGCAGAGCCTGGCACTGCTGCTGTCCCTCTGCTCTGTCTGTGGCTGGGGAGAGCGTGGCAGGCCTCCATGGTGCCCATAGCATCCCTGGGAGCTGATATCCATAGAGAGCAGTAAGTAAGGCCCTGTGTAGAGCAAAAGCATTTTTCATCCGCCAGCGAAGATGTCCGCAGCATGCGCATCACAAACCAGGGGCGAGTCAACTCTTTTGCCTGACACCTTTTCCTCCACTCTTCTTGGTCTTTTTCAGTTGGAGGAGGACAGGCCTTCTCAGCACTCCCTCCCGAGGTACAGCCCCCTGAGAAGACTGGCGTCCTCCGTTTTCTCCTCCTCAACCCTGGAGACAGAACACTATCCTCACGTTGGTGGCACTTTCATACAGCGCAGCCGTTCGGCGGAGAGCAGCCCCGTGCGCATGCCCCACCGCAGGCACATGCCCCTCACGGCAGGAAACCACAGACTCATGCCTTCCGTCCTCCGCATTTCCAGGTCCCAGCTCCAGCAGGTGTGGGCCCGCTTCACACACAAAACATAGCCTGTTCAGGGAAGCAGCAGCCTCCATAATGCAATAATAGATTTCCCACCCACCCACAATGTGTCACCACTTATAATGCAATATTGAATCCCAGACAACACTGGCCTAAGGTACTGTAACTTCCAAAGCCCCCCGCGAGCAGACCCCACAGAGACTGGAATCTAAACCTGCCGGCAGCCCGAGCGAGGGGCGGCGGCGAGGCCGAAGATGAGAACGCAGATGGTGAAGGTGGTGCTTTGTGAAAGAGGCCAGGGCTCCTCTGGAAATCCCGCTCGGGCCTCGGGGTAGGAAGTGCAGGGCTGCCTCACTCAACAGGAGCAATTGAGCGACAAAACGTTGTCAAGTTCTGACTGGGATGGAGAGACTGTGGAGGTATCAGCAAGCGTTGCCTTCCTCAGCACATGGGTTCGAGCATCTCTGCTGGTGTCTTACACTGGGCCCAATCTGTAGGCGGTTTTACTCCATCTAGATCTAGGCAGACTCCCACTCAAAGCTCACCTGAGGCAGGACCTCAGGTTTGTCCCTCTTGTGGAGTTACAATCATGTATCTCTTTGTTGCTTTGGCTTTGGAAATCCCCTCGCTTTTGTTGCAGTTTGGTTTCCATACGGTGACCACACATTTCTGTCTCTCTGGCCGTGCCTCTGTTACATGACAGTGGGACTGTTTGTCTGCTCTCCACTCCTAAGCTGCTCCAAATTTTCCTACCTGCCCCCAGAGGCACTGACTGTCAAGTTGGATAGCAAAAATTTTCTTACTGATCCAGCTGTAAATTATGCTGGTTTTAAATTCCAGAAATTTTAGGCAACTGCAGCTTTTCAATGGCAGAGCAGTCCTGCTTCTTGGCCTTGCTTGGAAATGCCTGTGATAACAGATCTCATTTGAGAAATAAAGTGGCCTCAGCTCCTGGTATACAGAGCCCATGAAGCCCGTTGCTAAAACTGTGGATCTCAAAAGAAGAGGGAGTTCTAAGTTAATTTAAATTGCCATAAGTATCCTTATTTCCTGTGTTTGCACAAATATATTGCCCTTCTCAGCAGAGTTGCAGTGTAAAACACCAGACTGTATGAAGACTTTCTGTAGTCAAGTGAATGTGGTAACTATTTTCTATTGCCATGAGCCTTTGGTCTCATCTTCTGGGAGAACAGGCAGGGTGGATGTTAAGGTGAAGGAAGAAGGGGTCATTGCTGGTGCTCAGGGCTTTAGGGAAGTGCAAGTCCAAAGTAAAATACTGTGCAGAAAATATACAAGCCTAGGATAAAGGCAAGAAAACGTGCAGAAAGCTCAGGCAGATGTGAAGATGGGTTGGAGTAAGTGTGGGTGTTGGAAGGAAGTTGTGGCATGGAGGTATCACTGCATGGGTAGGGTGTTTCCAGTGGGCTTTCAAGGAACAATTCCTCCCAAGCAGTGCTTTCTGTAGGTCCATCTGTCCTACCTGAAGCTCCCTTAATATTAGATTCACCCTCCCCTAAGCAGGAGCAGACAGTGCATCCCCAAACAGGGTGAGTGGTGCTTTCTGAAGCTCCTAGCACTGGCCCAGTGTGTCTGCATGCTGCAGGACATGGTCTGACAGGCTGACATGCTGACTGAGCATCCTGGGGGTGCAGGGATGGAGATGGGGGTCAATACACCTTCCTTGAGAAGATTCAGCACAGGTATGAGCAGCCTCTTCCCACAGTCATTCTCGAATCAGTGGCATCAATGTCTTTTGATTTGCCCCAAGAACGTGAGTGAACAGGACAGTTTACTGATCAGACAAAATTTTTATCTGCAATTTTTTCATGGGCTTTATTTTTTAAAAAGGCACTGGCATTGCCAAAAATACTTGGGTTGAATTAACCACTAGCCTAATCCTATTTGGCAGTTCCTTTGTCAAGGACAGATACCAGAAAGAGCAAGGATTTGCTCTTCTCAAACTGACATGAGAAGGGATGATTTCCTTAAGTAGACTCTGCTCTGATGTTATTTTTTTCCATCTTCATGAGAGACTTTGATGGAAGAACAGATTCCAGAAAAAATAGAATTTGTGAAAGCACTAGACTTAAATCAGTAACTCTTAATAATTTTTGTTCATAGCGTCCAAAACAGTGATGTTTGCTTTTCAAGGTCAATTTTAGGAATTGAAATTACTCTTGTTCTATTTTTAAAGAAAAATCAAACAGTTTTTAGTTTTGCCAGTCAGGAAGGGGAACAAACTGGATAACTGGGTATTTATAAACTCTAAGCCTTTTGTTCAGACAAAAACAATGACAAGCTAATAAGTAGCTCCATACATAAATTTCAAAGGTCAGTAATCTGTCTAATGCTGCTTATCATAATGATACTCACATAAACTTGATACTGCTTTTCTAAGTTCAAAAATCTGATTTATAAAGTGGTTGATTTATATAGACTTCAGTAAGACTTTCTTCCAGTTAAAATTATTAATAAATTGAAAGCCAACTAGACAAACAAAATATGTTTATATGTTGCTATCTCTTACAAGAGGGGCTGTTTCTCATTAGGACTCCTGACCTCCTACCCTTAACTCAGCACTGTTCCATGCCTTTAGTGGCTGTCAAGAAGAACAAAGAAATCACTGAGGAGAAGGTTTGCAGTGACAGAAGGTGGGTGGTTTGTTAAACACTACTGACAGATCAGCTCTGCAGAAAGATCTGAATTGCTTGATAAATTGCTTGTGTTCAAAGTGATGATTGCATCCACACAGGGACAAGGTCATGTTTGGAGTATGAGAGATGTAAGTCACATGTACAGAATGAGAGAAACTGTGCCCTGGGAGGTGCTGTCTCCCAAAATGAGGTGGCAGTTAGGTGAAGTAATTAGCTGCATCTAAGTTCTCACTATGCTGCAGCAGCAAAAAAAAAAAACCAAAACAAAAAGAATAAATAAATTCTTCTTTGGTTTATCAGCAGGAAAATAGAAAAAATAGAAGAATGGAGGGAGATTTTTCGTGGTGGTGAGATCACTACCAGACATATCCAAGTTTTGTATGGAAATTTCTGTATAAGATTTTCAAAACCTAAAAGAGAAGAAGTCATACAAGAATGCTTCTGTAAAAGCTGCCTTGTAGAATAGGCTGGAAGAAATGCAGTCTGTCATTAAATACAAAACTAAAAAGTGACATGATTGCTGTTAGGTGTCTCTGCCTGAATAGAGCAAGAGGGGTTTTAACCTGCCAGGCAAAGATATGAGTTTAAGTGCTGGAAGATAAAATAGCAAAGGTAAACCTAGAAGCAAGATGCTCATTTTAAAGACATAGGTATGTGGTAAACCGCTGAAATACATTATTTAAAGACACTGAATTCTTTGCTGTTCAGTCTCCGTAATTGGTTTCTAAATATTGGTTTCCAAACCAGTCCTGTTAAACCATCAAATTTGGGCTCTATACCAGAATAATTGGACATGTTGCTGTCACCTGGGCTTTATGGGAAGTCTTATTTCATGATCAATATGTCTTTTACAATTTAATTCTGAACAAATTAATTGGTGCTAATGGCTGGAATCCTGATGTTAAAGTATTATGCAAAAAGTATTAAAAATAGTCAATTTAAAGGGTTTTTTTAACATCTTCATCTAATGCTGTATTAATTACTATGGAATCTACATATTGTTGAGGAACAGTTGGGAAATTAAAGAAATGTGAAAAGAGGTCTTTTTATATATATGGAAATGTAATAAATTAATATTGAAACTAGTTGCAGTGCAATTCTAAAAAAAATCTTATGTAGATTACATTTATATTGCATTTATTTATTGTGTTTAATTTATAATGACTGCAATTATAAATGTAAATATATCCAAAATCAGCTGGCAAAAAACCCAGCTGATGGAAGGCTTTTGACATGAAAATTGATCATGGGGCTGTGGGCTGAAAAGTTAGTTGCCCTACTTATTTGTCCTTTTATGTTTGGTAGGGTTTTTTTAGTTCTTCAGATGGAAAAAGCCAGTGGGAATCAACACTAGTGAAATAAAATTCCCTTTCAGCATCAGACTCTTAGGCAAATTGAGTTCATCAGAAGGGTCCAAGAATGGGGTTTGCATCCTGAGGGAGGATACTCTTCTTTTTCTTCCCATTGTACATAGCACTTGTTCTGCTCAGAATCCAAATTGGAAATGAGCATTTGCCACTCGCTCACAGAGATCATTGGCATCAGGACAGGAAGCTGTCGCTGGGATCTCATGATCTACTTCAAGTGAGCAAATGTTCATCACTTGTATATACATATAAAAGCCATCTTTTTATATCCTGGCCTCTTGGCTCCTTTCACTTTCTTTCTATGCAGAACGGGAGATGTTTCCAATTTATCGCTCTCTCCTCAGCCTCCTTCCCTCAGGAAGGAGCTAATGAGATATGATTTCTGTGAAAATGTTACTGTAAAAGCTTGGGTGAAGCTAGCACTGGGTAAATGTGGTTATGCCAGCACGCATTCACTTTCAGGGGAGGCAGTTCTGGTGGGAGGGGGTTGGCTGAAAATAAATTGCACTGGCACAGGTGCAGTTCTGCAGGTGCCAGTTTTCATTAGGAGTATCCTTTTGATACCCCCATGATGATGAAGTCCCTGGTGTGAGCCTGACCTTGCCTACCATTCCCATTATTTTTTACTACTGTTAGGGGGCAGGCATGTGAAAGAGTTACAGTGCATCACCTCTCTCACTATTTAAAGTCTTCTGTTGTCGTAATGACAGAAAGTAAGATAGAAATGCCCTGTAAAAGAGCCATATGGGTGGTATAACCCCATCCTTACACTACCTCTTCATGATGTGGTCACTCCTGTCCTACCACTCCTTCTCTTTGTAGTGTGTCTGAACCTGGGCATTGTGGTGGTCAAGGCTGCTGCAGGACTGTTGTTCTTGAAAGGGACAAGCTTGTTCAGAAGTTGTGTTTGTGGGGCTGAATGGCAGCTGACACCCCCCCACCCAGGATGGAGAAGCTGTACTTGGACAGTGGCCTCCAGGCTGGATTGGGATAAGGCAGCTGATGTTCTCCTCTGGGATCTTCTCCTTGCTCTGTAAGCAGAGACATTGCTCAGCAGCTGCCACCCAGCTTCTGCTCAAATCTGGATCTCAGTGCAAGGACAGCAGCAGTTGGCTATAGCCCCAAGCTGCTGGTAGACTTCACATGCAGAACCACCTCACTGAGAAGTTCTCTGAGATGTGCTTGCCTCTTTGTTCCAGTTTACCTCTCCCATCTCTTCCCCAATGACAAAGTCTTTTTGCTCTGCCTTGGTTTCCTGCGTGTCCCACTCCATGCATTGGTAAACCCCTGGTTTACCTCCATTCCATTCATGGAACATCATCCTGATTGCATCCCTGGATGCCTGCACTCCCTTCTGCCTTTGCCATTCCCAAGAACCTGCAGAGCATGTCTCCTGCACCCATTTCTTATGCATTGCATAGCTCATGGTGCCTCACACAATCCCTATCGCACTTTGAACAGCCAAGAGGCCTTCCCTCCCTCTGACTTCCTTGGAGGAAACTGCAAAAGAATGGCATGTTTTGGCAACTGGAGCAGTCTCAGCCCTGCATGGAATCTGTGTGAGATCAAACTGTTTAAAGGCAGCTTGATTTCAAAAATGAGTATGGAGGATACCTTCCATTTTCAGGGCAGTTGCATGAGTTTCAAGCCCTCGAATCCTTTAGGACTTAGCAGGCTCCCCCCAGTTATTGTCTGCCTCAGCAGCTAAATTTAGACAGCTGGCAATGGTCTTTCCCTCAAGACATGGGTACCATCTGCATTTTCAAACCATGTAAATAGCTGGCTGAACACCCCTTCTGGTGTTGTGAGCATGTCTCCAAGTTCCACTTCAATCAGTTCCTGGTGTCTGTGAGTGAGAAAATGTCACAGCTCCAGTTGCAAACTCTTCAAGTTCTTCCAAATGGATGCTTTTCTCGGCTGGCAAATTGACTGTCCCCATTCTCCAACCTAGGAGCTAGGAGAGTGAGGAGATTTCAAATCAAATTGGGTGTTTCAAGCAGCCAGGAGAGAGCAATTATAAATGCACAGAGCTGACACTCTTCATTAACTATAATACACCAGTGTTTCCTCCTGCTCCTGCTCCTGTCTTAAACTGGAGATATCACAGACTGGTGGATTCTTTCTTGGGGATTGGTCTTCTTTACTCTGCCACATATAATGACTGTTCTTCCCTTATGAAGCCTGTGCCACTGCCATTAGGCCACCAAAGTATCTTGTTGTTTGAAACAAGCTCTTTGTTTCTTCTGCCATTCCATTTGATGCCTAGCTCTCCCCAGATGTGTAACACCAGATCCAGGTGTTACTCAAGAAGGCAGCATGCCTTTGAGAACCAGTCAACAATCTTTTTTCCTTTTTGCTATATTTTTTAGATACAGAACCTCTGGAAAGGGGCCTGTTGCTTGAAGTGATCAGCCATAATAAGCAAATGTGTTTTCAGCACCTTCCCCAGGCACAGAGGTTGAGTGGCTCTTCAGGAGCTGGGCTGTTTCTTTTCCAAAAGTGGCTCTAAAGCCAGTGAACACACACACTGTTCTTCTAACTCGCCTAGGCTGTGAGCACTCAAGACTAGAAACAAGTGTCATTTGGGGCACTTCTCTGCTCTGTGCTTCAAACATTTCTTCCAAAGGTTTCACTTTGGAGTGGTTATCTACCTCATTTGTCTTTTATTTCAGTAGCATTGCCAGGCTTTGATACCATCTTTGCCTCTGACCACTTTGTCCCAACGCGTGCAGCCTCTTTTGAGAGTCTTGGTGATTTGTTTGGTAGTAGAAGCCTTCTGCAGTCAGAAAGACCCTTCTGCAGTCTGGGAAACCAGAACAAACACCTCAGTTTAGCCTTTCCCGAGTTTATTCTGAAACAACACTTGTGGTATTTATACCTTCCTATGGGCTCTTAAACTCTAAAGATCTCCAAGTGCTTTATTTTTCCCATGAGTCACTTCCCTGCTGTTTTACATGGGGGAGTCAGCAACAAAAAAAGCCTTTTCAGAACATGTCAGGATAAAGCCAGATGTTTGGTTGCACAAAGGGAATTTCAGGAGGCTGCATATTTTTTCATAATCTGCAAATTGTCAGGACAGTGGGTGGGACCTATATACCAAATACAATAAATATCACTGACGCATTTCTTTCACTGCAAATCACCAGGAACTTCCCTTGCTCTCTCGTGGAAAAAAAATGCACTATTTGAATCTGGTGCTGTGATCCTTTGTAAATAAATTAAGGCAAGAAAATACAACCATTGCTAGTTCACTCCTCTCTTGTAAAATAGCTCAACAATAGGATGCACTGTGAGACTGAAGGTCAGAAAGCATGGAAAGATGTGTTCAGTCCTTTTCCTGTTTTCTAGCATCCTTCCCTCTCGCACCACCATAAATCTTTCATGATATGTATATGTGGAGCTTTTAAGAGCTTGACAGCAGCACAAGATTATTCTTGAAAAGAGAAGATTTTCTACTGCTTATCTGGGGGGATTGGTGACAGATACCAACCATGTTTGTCCAGTGGGTCTGGCATCCCTTCCTTAGGCTACATGGAGTCTCTGTGGTATCCAGTTACATTTGTATTACAGCCACATAGTAACTGACGCAGGTCTGCGTCAATGGCTGAATTTATTTCTATTGTCAACTGCTGGGTTGTATGAATGACACATTTTATTAATGGTTGTCATTAAAGATTTATTCATGACACTCTCAGAACTTTACCTGAAGCTGAGACCATTTTGCTACTTTCACATTGCATAAGAAAGGGCTCTTTTTTCCCAATCTATTCAAAAGAGAAGCTTCTATTTTTATTTTTGCTTTTCTTGTTTCCCTTTGATAAAAATGGGAAAGAACAATTCAGAGATAGCTATCTTATATTTGTCTAGCTCTGCTTGGCAGTAACAGATGGGCTGCAAGAGGCTAGCTGAAAAAAAACAAAATTGCATTTCCTAGCACACAAGGTCTGAAGCCTTTAAAATCATGGATAATTTGCAAACCCCTAAAATCCTGTTAGTGTTTATTGTGAAAAAATTGCCTCAGCTATTTCTCAGCTGGAGAACATGGAGTACCTTTTTCTTGACCTGCTTCCCTGTTGAGACTTGCCAGCTCTCCCCTGAGAGAGTGGAAGGGAACAAATAATTTCTGGGGAGGCTGACCAAAGCAAGCCAGATGTGCTTCCTGATGTCAGTGTTGTCCCCAGGATGGTGTTGGGATGCTTTGTGCTGGAGCTTCCATTTCTGCTGGTCTGTGTGTTTGTGTGCGTGCGTGACCCACGCGTGGCATGCAAACTGTCACACGTGCTCCTGCCTTACAGAACAGCTTCTGTGCCAGCAGTGGGCCACTTTGCACACCCCCAGATGCTGAAAAGGATGTTGCAAAGAACAAATCTCAGCCACTTACAGAGAGTACCTTTATGCCATCTGGCTCAGGAGGTACACCCGGCCTCCTCTGTGTGCTGGAGATCTGATTTCAGCAACCTGGCCCAGCCCAGGTCTCTCCATTCAGCGTGTTGTGCATAAATACACAACACAAAAATCTCTCCTTTTGCTGTCAGCCAGTGGCAGAGTGTTCTGCTGATGGGAACAGTGCTGGCACTTGGGACATAATTTGTAGTATGCAAACACCTACTTTGGGTAATGTTAAAAGATGAAATAAAACACACAAAGGCTGATCATTGTGGCACTACCTTGCTTTTTGTTGCGTTTTTATGCCACGTGTTTTGTGTTTGGGTCACTATAACACAAACCTGCATTGGCAGTTCCAGGGGACAGCGCAAAGATTAATTTCTGGGAAATGTTTCTAAATGTTATTTGCTGTATTGCAACTTCTTTATATCACACCTGCCATTGAAAAAAAAAATGATGTTACGATGAATGTACATTTTGAACAAGCTGCTAACCATGTAACCTGGGGGTTGGAAGCAATCCCCATTTTACATTCACTTGCATGTGTTCTAGTGTTCAAAAAGAAAATTGCTTTATGTTTGGAGGTTTTATTTTTTCATATGCAAAGTGGTTCAATGAGTTACCTCATCTAGTGCACTTGCCTCGTAAAAATCCCCAGGGTTTCCTCCAACAACTCCAACAAGTTTCTCAGTTTAATTATGAGTGCAATTAATTATCTGGCAACATGAAACACAGTAATGGCAAATTTCCTCTGAACAAGTCAGATAAGGAGGATTTCCATGGGACTCTTGCCCCTTCAGCTTGGTCCTTCCTAGAAAACCCCTACCAGATCAGGTTCTTACTCAGCACTGCTGACTTCTGGTTATTTTTATGACGTAGGAAGATGTTTAGCTTTCAGAATATTCTTCTTCTTCTTTCTTGCTGCTATTAAGTTGCCTTTACAGTTAGGGACTAGAGGAAATTTTTGGGTTATCATTTCCTTCCACTTTGCTCACTATTTCCCAAGTCTCCAGTGAGTGATACAAACGAAGTGTTCCCCATGTCTGCTCAGACAGGGAGCTCTGCTTTGGCTCTCTCTGGAGACACTGGTGGGTACAGAGTTGAGAAGCTGAGTGGCAGGCATCCCACCCTTACAGAGCTTTTGCTTCCATCCAAGACGCTAGGAAAACTGGCACAAACCCAACCCGTGAAAGCACAAACAGGGAGGAGCAGAGCACTTATCCAGCACAGGACAGGATTGTCCTATTCACCTTGGTAAAAAGAATGAAGAAAAAGGCTGTGGAGCATTGATGGTAAGGTGCTGGATAGAAGAACATCTCTAATATTTATGGTGCTGATTCTTGGAACGTGGAGATCCTGCAAGTAAGCATGGCAGCTCTAAGACCCCTGCTACTTTTACCTCATCTGATGCTGGTTTGAAGAAAGAGCTGCTGCTTCAGAAACTCAGATTCTAGGTTTTTTCCACACACTGTTGTCAATCCTGCCAGATCTCCCAGTCCCGATCAAGCTTAGTCTATGTTGGCAGAGGATAATGTCACTTCCAGGATATGCTAAGGTCCTGATAGTATCCAAATAAAAGCTGTTACAGGGAAGACTGGACTACAGCTCTTGCTGTCTGTGTGCCATCTGCATCTCTCAGGACTAAGGCCTCTTCCCATTCTGGCTGGAACAATTAACATCGTGTTGAGAACTTGATTTCTGCTTCTCAGACCTTTCAGCTCCCATGAAGAATCTCAGGGACCAGCATATCCTTCCTTTGCATTACCTTGTGTCACCTGTTAGACTTCTGTTGCTGCTAAGCAGGAGAGTTTATTTATGGTTAAATAAACCATATTTAACCAACTGCTACTTGAGTAGGAGGTGAATGTGGGTTTCTGTGGTCGTTGCTACTGAGAGGAGACAAAAGCTGTAGAGGGAACCTGTTGTGCTTCCTGGTTTGCTTGAGAAGCTCCATCTGCTGGGACTTGAGTTTGCTTAAAGCAGTGGATCTCGGTGCAGTCCCCTTCAGGCAGGTCTCCAGGACTGAGAGGTCCAGCCGAAGGGATTCCTCAGGCTGCCAGGAGTCCTCATGGACTGCTGGGGACAGAAGGTTTGCAGAAGCTGTGGAAGTTTGTCTCAGGGGGAAGGCAGCAGGGAGAGGGAGGGGACGCAGCCTGCTGTAGCTTTAAAGGCAGTACTGTGTAGGGATCCATTTGGAAGGACGTAGTTGACTAAAGGGATCCAAAGCTTGTTTTCCTCGAGTCTTTTTATTCTTCCTTATCTAATCCCTTTAGAGCCTAAGGTCAACCCCTTTTTGTACTGCAATAACACTGTAATATATGCTTGCACTAATTCTTCTGGTATACCAAGCATGCAAGACCAATTTAAAGCTTTTTTTTCAGAAGAAAAAGACTGTATTATTGTGTATATAGAAATACTGAGAGAGAATTTGAATTCTGTCTCCTGTATAAAAGCATGCATTGATTACCTGTATGTAGATCATGCTGTAAATGCTGCAGAGTACTGTAAAATCCTACACTTGAAACCACAATGAACAGGCAATGTCATCAAAAACAAATGAAACAGAAGCTGTGCAATGGATTTTGTGCCTTTTTTAAATCCATGTATGTTAATCCAGACAATCGGGAAAAAAAGAAAAAAAAAGAAAAAATGAACAAACAAAAAAAAAAGCTTGTATACTACCAAAACCTTATTAAAGAATCAAAGGCAGCATCTTGTTGATGGCTGGGTTTTTTATTTGCTTTATTTCTTCGCTTTTCTACTTCATTTGCTCTGGGAAGGTGTCTCCTGCTCATCCTTGGGTAGGTGGGAGGCCTGCACAGGGAGTTGAAGGAGATCTGGTAGAACAGTGAGAGTTCCATTACTGCTGACACGTGTGATCGCTAAAAACTTGCAGTTAAGTCACATCTGGGAACAGAAACAAAGTTATGTGACTGTTAGAGATGTGGTCTATGTACTTTGGGAAGGCCACAATGTGGTTTCAGTTCAAGGCACGTGAAGGCTCTGGTACCTGTGTAAAGTGTGGTGGAAATTTCCCACATGCAGAAGAATCCCGAGACTCCAGCTGCTCAAAGGCAGAGAGCAGTTTGTGCAGGCAGGTGATGGTCTGGAAGAAAGAGCCTGGGTAAGGCTGTGGTCTCAGAGGGTTGTACAGTGTGTGAGTCCCCTTTCCTCCTGGGAATTCTGTGGAGGGTCAGGCAGGATTCTTCTGAGTCTGCCTTTGGCAAGGTCCAAAGTTTATCTTCTCCATGCTTCACAGTATGTTTTAGTTTGCTCCTGAGAGGCTGCTGGTGTGTGGCAGATGTGTATGTCTGTCAGGCTCTGCAGAAGGATCCAGTGGTGCCATGGTTTATAGCGTGGTCTGAAACAGAACAGTGGTAGAAGAAGTGCATCATTTCCTGAATTTATGTGAGATAAATATTGTGAGGGGTTTTGGGGTTTTTTCCTGTTCCTGGTAGATTTTTGCTTACAAGAGATGGGAGAGAAAAAATCCCAAATTTTAAAGTAAAAGGGAACATTTATTAGGCTTATATGGAAACTGTTCCCTTTGCCCACATCAGTGCAGAGCTGGTTAGGAGAGCAGGCTTTTCTGGAGGACACTGAGCCCACTCTGTACCATGTGCTGCATTAAGGGTGTAGAAATTTTGACAGAAAATAAACCCACTTGTTCTTGTCACACACATGTTTTATGAAAAATCCTTTCCTTGGGATTTTTTTCTCCTGAGAAGCTGAGAGGCCTCAAGAACAAAATGTAAACATTGATTATCTGCTGCTGTGGAATGCAACAGGTGCATCTGGGATTGGTCTCATGTGGTTGTTTCTAATTAATAGTCAATCACAGTCAGCTGGTTCGGACAGAGAGTCTGAGCCACAAACCTTTATCATCATTCCTTCTTTTTCTATTCTTAGCTAGCCTTCTGATGAAATCCTTTCTTCTATTCTTTTAGTATAGTTTTAATATAATATATATCATAAAATAATAAATCAAGCCTTCTGCAACATGGAGTCAGATCCTCATCTCTTCCCTCATCCTAACACCCCTGTGAACACGGTCACATCTCTCTAGGGTGATTCCTTTTCCTCCTCTTCTGTCTCTTTCATTTCCATCCATACAGATCTTATGCATATCTTACACATGATTACCTGGTTTATCATTCATAATAATCCACAAAATCTAATAATTACAATAAAAACTAATACCAAAGATTGTAATAACCAGCAAGTGAAAAACCTAACACCCATGCAGAAACTTGTTTAATGTTCATTTTCCATACTAAATCCAAGATCTCTATTTGCTCTTGCTATATACTTCATATGATCCAGTTGTTCATAAAGATCCTTAGTTACATTTGATATGTGAATGGAGCAGGTATCATCAGACAGGCTCACACATCACACATTTTCAGGCCACAATAAAAGTGTAATTTTAGTCTGTTTTGCAAAGCCATTTTTGATGTTGTCTGCAATTGTACCTTTGCTTCCTCCAGTGCCACATGAGCTACATTAGTCAATGCTTTGATTTGTTCAGCAAGGTTATATAAGATCATTTGATCTGGAATACCATCAGCTGGGGTGTGAAAATAGCTTCCAGAGCCCACCCCACCACAAGTCCACTTGTCACAAATGTCTTGTTGGTAAAGACAAGCTGGTGGAGAAGCCCCTTGTGCTGCTCACATGGCCAAGAGAGAGGACAAAGAAAAGCAAAAACACAACACAACAACTGAGCCTTCGCGATTACAGACCTCCCTCTCCCCCTAAAAAGCAACCAGTGGGGAACAGGGACAAAACCAAAAAACAGGAAAGAACCATTTCTTGTTGTCCAAAACCAAAAGTCAGTGCTGCTGGGTTGTCTGCTCTACACCACCCAACAGAGGCTCTCCATCAGCAGTGGTGGCTGGAACTGGGGCAGTGGCCGGAACTTGTGGAGAGAGAAAGGGCTCTGGATTTCTGGGCAGCAGCAGTGAAAAGATCCAAGGAAAATGTCCTCCCCAGCTCCAGAAATAGGGATTGCTTCCAGCAAGAGCAGCCAGAATGGTGTCAATAAATTCTCTAAAGCCTCGAGAGAAAGGGACAGTGATAATCTTGGGAAGGTTGGCATAGGAAAGATACAGAGTGCAAAGCACATTTTTTGGATTACCCAGGACACACATATTGCCATTGACTCCCTTTTGATTCATCCACACACACCACTGTTGTAAGAGGCTGCTTCCTCCAGAGGTGACACTAATCCCAGTGTGTGTTGGCATCACCATCCCTCTGCAGACCATATTCCATCACTGCTGAGCCTCTTGGTGTGCCCCTCAAGTGTGTGCGAGCTCTGAACAAATAATGTCAGGCCTGGTGTCACTGTTAGTCAAAAAAGACCAGACACTGCATTGTGACACTCCCTATACCCTTGGAATATGCATTCCTCATGGTATATTAGTGCACATGTCCTGTGGATGATGATAAATCATAGAAATCATTTCCCTGTTAGTCACAAATATGAACAGTGGCACAGGGATGTTGCAGTTCCATGTGGTTGTATTGTACTTGTGCCACTTCAAACCACATTTTCCTTAGTCGAATTTGTGTGGTTTTTTCACATGATCTCCCAAGTTTTGGTCAAATTCATAGTTAATATTTCCCAAGAACTGGTGAGCTGGGAGACTGAGGGAGATGAACACACAGGGCTTTGAGGAATATTGTGTGTCCATCCAAAAGCTTGGATTAACTGCAGCATAAGATTTGAAGTGAGACCTGAACTTCCATCGAGTAACTCAACCTCTTGAAGCATTTGTCAGGACCATTAGCTTGAGGATATTATGGAATGTGAAATATCCATCAGATTTCTTCCTCTTTGGACCAGTCTTGAACCATCATGGCTGTGAAACATGAGCCATTGCCACTCTCAGTTTCCAGTGGGAAGGGGAATGTGCTGAACCATTCTTTCATAATTCCACTGACACCTCCCAGATGGACAGACCACTATAGGTTCCTGAGCAGTGCCTGCAGGTGACACTGTGCCCTCATAAACTACATCTGGGAGGTGGGAAGGTCCCCTCATGATCACACTCTGTCCTCTCTTTATCTGTTCTGCCTGTTTCACAGGGAGACCAGTCCTTTTCAAGATCAGAGCACCTCATTTTGGTGGCACTGAAAGAGTGGGAGCCCAACTCCAGTGGTGTCTCCACCCCTCCTGGCCCCTTTTGCCATAGATTACAATGAGGCCCATGCCCACTGAATCCCCATTCCATGTGAATAAGGTCAGTTGGGTGTATGGAGCTGTTGGAACAATCTCAGTTCACTTCCTAACAATTCTAATACATTCACGTGCACTTACATCATTCCCATGATTTTCCTTTCCTCAGTAGTTCATAAAGAGATCAAGCACTAATGAAAAGAAAACATGGTCAAGGAGGGGAGTTATGAAAAGCATGTCCTTCACATCTAGGGCAGTCAGCGAGGTATGAGCAGACCCTGTGGCAGTGTCACCATCTCAACAATGTTTGGAACTGCAGCAGTGGAAGTTGCAGTATTAGCAAAAAACTGTTGACAATCCATGATGAAATACCACTGTTGGTTTGTTTACTGGCCATAAGGCAAGTGGTGCCTCTTTTTTCCAAATCTGTCACCACCCAATCCTCATGAGTGCTACTGTTGGTAGGGGGCATTCCTTGACATTCATGAACTTGGGAGAGGGTAGTGGTATTGATGTTTTTAATAGGTTGGTAAGTTTTGCAGACCCTGAACTCTCCCACATTCTTTCAGATTTTATTTTTATCTCTGGCAACCCAGTTGCCTTCTGTTAAGAATCTCTGCAGAATTCTACCTGGCAGTTTCTAGGTTTGACCAGAAAGTAGGTAGTCCAAAATATTTGTTTGGGCAACACTCACAAGCACTTCAACCTCAGTGAATAATCTAAGACAAGTTTTATTTAGAGACAGAGTGTTAAAGAGGTGAAACATGCAGACTTTGTGGTAAACACATGCTCAGACCCATGTAATGCCACAGGCATTCCTGGACAAGTGACCAACAAGTCAAGAGAGAGTCAGGAGTGGAAATCTGAAGTCATACAGGCAGGAAAATGTGACTGCCTTAGCTCATGGTTGCTGCTCACAGGAGAGTGAATCTGACAGAGGGCTGCCAGGATGACCAGGAACTAGAAACATCTGACATGAGGAGAGGCTGAGAGATCTGGGTCTGTTCTGCCTAAAAACAAGATTGGTTGTGGCATCCTTTTTCTTCATTGAATTGCCTGATGGAGGGAGATTCCATACTCTTCTCAGAGGTGCACAATGGAAGGATGAGATGTTATGGAAAAACGTTTCATGAAAGGAAGGTTAGATATAGGAATTAGATCCTAAACCTCCCAGCTTTTTCACCATGAAGAGCCTCAAACTCTAGGAGAGGGTCCCAAAGAGGTTGTGAGATTTCCATCCTTGAAGTACTAAAAACTCAGCTGGATATGACCCAGCAAAGGGCAGTAAGTGCCTCTTACCAATCCAAGTTCCATGTCTGCCATCCTGATACAAAAGGTAGAGTGGATCAGTGAAGGCCAAAACCAGGCTAATACAGAGCCATCTTCAGGGCCAGGCTTCAGCTTCAATGAAAGAAGAGAAGCAGCTTTGGATTCCAGTGGTATTGCCAAAACCAGCCTGTGTTTTAATTTATAAGATATAAAAATAAATATTAACTGGATAACAACTCACCACCACGCAGAACAGCTTGGTGCTGCCCACCAACCTATTTGAAATGTTGTACAGGAGCATAAAAATAGTACACTTTTCAGCACCATTTTTAATTGTGCCATTGGACTGAAAAGCCACTGAAGGCTTTTTCTCCCATTTTTCTAGAGACAAAAAGATCCATTCCCATGGCCAGGTGAATGTGGTAGCTGTGAGCAGCTCTGGAGCTCACATGGTTAAGTGGGTGCATGTTTATTGTGTAGCCTAAATATCCTCTGGCAGTGTCAAATGCCACTGGAAAATGCAGATGTTTGGAGCCCTGCTGTTCATGGTCAGGACTTTTCAAGGGTAACATGTGATGCATTATTGACCAGTTGATTTTATGGAGAGGTTACAGTTTGCCAGCCCTAACAGAAGTATGCTGTAAATGATTTGGTTTAAAATCCATTCTGCAGAGCGGTGCTGATGGGATTTTCATTTGCAACTGATTGTTAATTAGGCCATGCTTGACAGGCATTTCCTATTTATTTTGGCCTTGTTTGGTCAAGTGTGTGCATGTGTGCGTGAGCTCCTGTTTTTCTGTAGGACCATTTGCAATCATTTCACAGCCTGCTACTGCCACAGGCTGGAGGAACAGTGCCCCCACCACCACCTGTCCTGTGTGCCCTTCGCTTCTCCTGCTTGGACACCCCAGGGCCTGATGATGACACTTTTTGTGCCAGCTTTCATGACTTGCTGATGATTTCAGTGGAATCAGAAGCCTGTGGGAGGCAGAATGAGGAGTTGCTACAGGGATGTGGGAGCAGAAGAGGGGATGATGGATGGTGCACCAGGGGAACACAGTAGCACTACAAGTGTTAGTGCCCCAGGGGCAATGGTGGATGCTAATGGAAAGTGATCAGGAAATTTATCTAGCCCAGAGGTGCCCCTTCAGTTCACTGGGCATAAAAGCGAGTTGCTAAGTGGTTCCAGTAAGAAAGGAGTGACTATGTAAACATATAAATACTTAAATAAATACATAAACACTGAAGAAGATTGAGAAATGTGAAAAAATCCTGAGGAATTGCTTTAAAATTGTTCTTTTAGGTCCAGGTTAAAGACTGCTAACAAAGGAATTTCTTTGGCATATTTTGTTTCCTTCGTAGATAAGTATCTGTGAACCTCTCTAAGGTTTGTATGAATCAAATGATGGAGTGATGACTGCTCAGGCATGTATTTTGGAACCATGAGATGGATTAGATGCTTTCCATGGATTCTTCCTGCTGCTGTTGGTCCTGATGTGTTCTGTGTCAATGCTGCTGTTTGAATGCTAACTCACCCTCTCCTTTTGTCACACTTGTCTTCCTGCAGGCATACATGCTGAAGTCATTTGAAATAAATGGCCTGCCCAAGGCGGTCCCTTTAAGTTTGCCTTACCAAGACTTCAGAAAAGATATGTGCAACTACTGGGAAAAGCCTAAGTTATCCCAGCGGATAAAGAAAGTTGATTTTTCAAATATTGTCTTGACTGCTCCTTGCAAACCTCTGGAACCTTATCTGGAAATTAATGGAAAAGAGGAGGAGGAGGAGGAAGAAGAAGAGGAGGAAGACTATGAGGAGGAGGAAGATGAGCAGGATGAGGGGGAGGAGGAGGAGGAGGGCAATGAGATTGACATGCACAGTGATTCTAGCAGCGACCTGAGTCAGAAGAGCACGGAGCACAGCCAGGAGTGCGCGCCGTCCACGCTCCTGGCTGATGACCAGAAGGGCTCCAAGGGTCGAGCATCCACCGCTGATGGGGACCTGGAGCTGGAGGAAGGCTCAAAAACATTAGTGCTGTTTTCACCAGGTGATCTGAAGAAGTCTCCAGTGGCTGCAGAGTTACCTCCAGAAGTCGATCTGGGCACTCTTGCTGCACTGACACCTCAGAGCGAGCGGCCGCAGCCCATGGGGAGCCAGCTGGATGTGTCTGAGCCAGGAACCCTGTCCTCAGTCCTTAAATCAGAACCAAGGCCCCCCGTGGCAGTGGCTACGGCCTCCTCCCCGTTCACCAAAGTGGAGCGCACGTTTGTTCACATCGCTGAGAAGACCCACCTGAACGTGATGTCCTCCAGCGGGCAGCTGATGCGGCATGAGGAGCACGGCCCCCCGGGGCAGTTCGAGGAGGTCATCGTCGAGGAGGAGCTGGAGGACAATCTGGTGCTGGTGGAGAACGGCAGCATTCACTCCGGGCTGGAAGGGGCAGAGACGGAGAGCTGCGCGCTGTCGGCCAACCACGTGGAAACCACCTCAGAGACCGTGGGGGAGCAGCCGGCCCTTCCCAACGGCGTGCCAAAGCTTCCCGAGGAAAAGCCAGAGCCCTCTGGCAAAGCAGTGCTCTCACTGGACTTGGAAGAGCCTGCCAAGGTGGCTACAAGGGAGCCTGGCCTGGAGAAGGCAGCACCAGGGACAGAGCACCTGAAGCGAGCAGAGACCGTCCTGGAGACGCCGCAGCCGGGCCCCAGGAGGCCGCTGGGCTCCCGGTACAGGAGCCGGATACCCATTTTGTTCTCTGAGGAGGACACTGGCTCAGACCTTTCAACTTCACTCTCAGCCAAAGAAAGGCTTTATAAGAGGGCAAAGCAACCCGACCTGGCTCGCCTGGTGATGGAGAAGAGGCAGAGCCGCCTCCTGCGGCTGGCCTCAGGGGCCTCCTCCTCGGCCTCCTCCAGCGACGAGCGGCGCCGGGCCTCTGAAACCCTGTCAGCCACCGGCTCCGAGGAGGACACCCACGACTCCGATGACTCCATCCCACGGAAGGGAGAGAGGAAGGCTGTGCTGCTGGGGAGGGAAGAGAGAGCCATAAGCACAAGGAGCAGAATTCCTCGTCCCATTGTGCCGGTGAAAACGCCGTTGGAGGTGGCGAGGCCGGAGAGCTCCGTGGCCGCTGCGGTGGCAGGGCTGGGCAGCTCCCCACAGGATGCAGCCGCTGCCTGCAGGTAAGGCCAAAGTGGTGAGAAATGCAAAGAGCTGGGCTTGTTGAGGAGACACAGCCAGGGCTTTGCTCACCTCCCATGACTTCGTCCTTTACTCAGCTTGAATGCTAAGTCCATCCTTGTTTCCTACAGTCATGTCAGCCCACATTTCAGCCCTCATCTATGTGAAATACTCACCTCTCTGTCTTCTTTTTTTGAAGCCTCTCTTTGCTTGCCCTGGCTTTGAGACCTTTCCTTTTACAAGCCCTTTCACTTGGTCTGATAATAGCAGATGCCCCTGGTGTTGAGCTCTCCATTTGGCAGCACGGCCATGACTCTGCAGGGAGACCTGGCTTCCTGGCCTGACTATTGTGATTAGAGCTGCACGGGCAGCGAGGCTGCCAGCTGGGATTGCCTCAGTTGGTTTATCTTCCATCACAGTTACCATGAGAGCCCAACTGGTGCAATTCAACTCATGCCCACATTCTCAAATTGTATGTCCTGCCTTGAAAGAGGTTGCTGCATCCATTCTGCATGTTAAGAGAAGTCCCACATACCGTGCCTGCGTGTTGACTCAGAGAATGCTGGAGCATCAAGGCAAACACTTAGCAGTTAACTACACTGAGTTACAGGATGGTGTTCAAACTGGTGCCCCATCTTGTTCACAGCATAGGTTCTCCCATCCTGGTGCTGGAGGCTCCTTGTAATTGCCTGGCAACATTCATGCCAATCCTGCCAGGAGCCCAAGAATCCCTTGCAAAATTCCCCTTCATCCTCCTTCTTCTCACTCTTTTCTTCTCTGCAGGCTTCAGACACAGAGACCAGCTGGAAGTGTCCCATCCGAGGGCCGAACAACCCAGGTACAAAGCCGGCTTCCTTCATCACCAAGCTCCAGTTCCCTTCCTGCACGGAGCAGCTCGCAGAGGCCCAGTGGTGCATCCCCCCGGAGCCCTGTCCTTCCTTCCAGGAACCCCAGTACATCCCCCAGAAGCCAGCTGCTGCCTCGGAGGGAAAGTCCTTCTCCCTGCCGGCAGCACAAACCAGGGACTGCTCCTCAGCGCGTTCCTCCTTCCCCCCGACCTCAGCCCTCAGCTCAGGCCCCGGGGCCTACAGGAGATTCCCTGCCGTCTCCTGGCGTGGCCAAAAAACGACAAAGAGGAAAAACCCAGACTCAAAGTCCAGCAACCAAAGGAAAGCAGGTGTCCCTGGAAAGTAAGGCAGCTGCCAGATAATGACCTTCCTCTGCGAGCCCAGCAGACTGGGTAACTTCTGCATATAGTATACACTTGAGATGCTGCAGCACAGCCTTCCATGCTGGACCCACGAGTGTATAGCATTAGCTGTACTTGAATGCTTCACTCACTCTCACCCCACACTGCAATCAGCTCCCAGGGGCCTGGCAGCCTCTGAGCCACGGAGCCTTTCCAAGGGAGACCCCCCCCAGCCCGCAGCTCACGCTTGCTAACGCACAGCACCCAGCCTGCCCAGTGCCTGACCTGCCTCCCTCCCCAGGGATTCTCCTCCCCATTAGCAATACCAGTCCTCAACACCGACTCCAGCTGTGGAAGGAGGAGCAGAGGTGACAAGAGCAAGGCCTGCTAAAGAGGAAGGCTCCTGTCCTTCAGGCAGCTCCTTCCTTCCTCCTTGCTGGGGAAACACCAGCCTTGGTCTCTGCCATCTCCCTGAGTGCTGGCTCGCCTCCCACCACCTGTGTTAGCAAGGGATTGCCACTAGCTTATTCAAGAGGGATGGAAGCATCCTTGTGTGCTGAGATAAGAGGAGGGGTAAGGAGGGGAGGGCTCTACTCTCCTTTCCAGAGGTGCCTCTACAGGTGGGAATTGGGAGACAGGCAGGTCTTGCTGGATGCTCCCACCTGCTCCAGTGTGTCCCACAGAGGAGGCTGTCTGGCATTGCTTCTCAGACTCTGCTGCTGTTTCAGCACATGCCTATGTGGTGGGTGCTTAGGTGGAAATAGAAATGTGTTGGCAGCTTGCTGGGAAATCAGGAGCTCTTGCTAATTAATGTAGAAGGGAGCACACTGCAGCCACATCTGTCACAAATACCAAACTGTGATCTGTGGACATCACATCCCCCAGCGAGGGTGGTTCCTCTCAGCCTGGGCGTGGTTGGTGCCACACAGACCTGCAGTGCACCAAACACAGCTCCATTGTGAGGATGTGGATAGTCACTGGATGCCTTTAGCCTGGGTGCCCCCTGCACCTGAATTCCTTGTGTTTTATTATCACGCTCTTGGTGTTTGTGAATTTTGGCACTGTGGTTGAAAGTTCCCCTACAGGGCAGGGTGGGAAATTATTATCCTGTAGTGTACCCAAAACCTGCTGCTTTGCAATGAGAGGTTTGCTGGCATGCCGTGGCCATGTGCATTTCTATCTGAGGGGAGGGACAGTGGGTTGAGGGGCAGAGGTGGGGTTTGAATCTTTTCCTGGTGCTCACCTCTGCCATGCATTGAGGATGAACAATGTGAACATAAAAGCAAGGGCTGTGCTCTTAAGTAATATTATCTGAGCATAAGCTAACACTCAGCTAGAGCTAAATCAACCAACTGTTTAGCCCCCAGACTAATTAGGAAGGCTTGAAAGTGAAAGCAAGGAGGACTGGTACCTGTCTGATCCTGATGAGATCTTGAAGTAGACAAAATTCTCCCCACACCTCACAGAAGAAAACACTCCAGACCCAAATACTTTGTGCTTCACACCATTGTCATGCCTAAAAGAGGCACTGCATGAGACAGAACAAAAATACAGCTGCTCTGTACACCTATTCTTTCAGTTGCAACTACCTGCAAATTTACTGTTTGCAAATAACAAAGCTTGACAGAGGAATCTGAACAGTAATGACCTTGATTCATTTGAACATGAATGCAAACAGTCACACACTGATGGCCATCAAGTTAAGGAATCCTGAAGCTGCTCATATCTTCAGGAGTCCTGGAAAGGAGTATGAGAGCTGTGACAGGGTGTCAGGGAGAAACTCCTTGCACACCTGAACAGGGAAATGTGTAGAAACAGAAGACAGGAATTTCCCCTTCATGTGACAGTCTCAGTGTTGCCAGCACTAAGAATTCATTTCACCCAGCTCCAAGTGTTTTCCATCGATTTCCAAACATGCCCTCATCTTTGCAGAGCAGCACTGGAAGCTCAGAGGAGCTCAGGCTGTGGTCTGATGGACTGAGCTGATATTGCCATCAAAAGCAACATCCCTCCAAGTTCCAGCTGTTTAGTTGCACAGTTCCACCACATTTACAGTGCAGCAGCTATTTGATAAATGGCTGGAAAGGCTGATCCAGCATAACACAAACTGCTCTGATTCATCACCTTATTTTTCATCTGGTTCATTTCATCACTCTGGTTCACCATTTGGTCCCACAACAGAAGGACACACAGAGAATGTGACCACTTCTTCTGGTGGCACTAAAACTTCCTCTGAGTTTGAAGTGTGGGTCAGACTAGAACCTAAGTATGCACTGCAGGTTTAGAAACCAGAAAACAGAATAAACTCAAAGAGATTCTTTCCAGAAATATAAATCATAATGGGACTCCTATTAATTTATTGAAGGTCTATTAATTTTAGAGTGCTCAGATGGTAAGACTTGGTTGTGAAGCTTTTACCAGTTTGTCCATCCATGTCTTAATGCACATGCCAAAAATGACATTGAGAGAGCTTTGAAAGAGGACTACAGGATTATTAACAGGGTTAGCAAACCTGCCTCATCATGGGAAGCCAATAAAGCACAATCAGTGTATTTGTTCAGGAAAAAGTTTAAGGGACAGTTTTCTGTGGCCCAGTGTCAGAAAGGAAGCTCCAGGGCAGACACAAGGCTGTGTTGGACAGGGCATCCTGGTCTAGTGGAAGGTGTCCTTGCCCACAGCAAGGGGCTGAAACTGGATGGTCTTTAAGGTCCCTTCCAACCCAAACCATTCTGTGGTCCTGTGGTTCTGTGGTCTTGCTCTGGCACATGAAAGCAGGGAAGTCAGAACAGCCAAGAACAGCAGATTAAGAAATTGGGCAGGCTTTTAATTGTGAAGCAACCATCCAGTGAAGTCTTTTCACAGGACTATGGGGACTTTCTTATTAAAAGTTTCTGTGAAACTGAGCTGTCTTCTAAGAGGTCTATCTACCATGACCCCACCACAAGAAGCAG
The DNA here is from genome assembly GCF_047830755.1 of Zonotrichia albicollis. Classification (NCBI taxonomy): domain Eukaryota; kingdom Metazoa; phylum Chordata; class Aves; order Passeriformes; family Passerellidae; genus Zonotrichia; species Zonotrichia albicollis. The sequence goes on from NC_133821.1 coordinate 13,931,107, forward strand.
GCAGGATTCTGGTGGCACCAAGGTATCATCATCTCCCTCTGTGGTGCAGCAGATTCCTGGTCCCACCAGGATACATGCCAAAGCTGGGATTTACTGGAGAGCCACCTGGCAGGTCCCACAGGTTTCAGAAAGCACAGCTGGACATCAGGCACAGGTCTATGCTGAACTGAGCAGGAGTAATAGATCTGAATTGCTCCAAACCCCCTGGTTTATTATGCTTTTTTGCCCCTGAAATTTTTGCCTCAGACAACTTTTTTAATAATAATTTTTCTTTTGTTCTAATCTGGTTGCAAGGAAATTAAAAATATAAGTAAATAGATAATCCATGTTACAGAAATTATAGAAAAGTTTACATTGAAAGGAACCCTTGGAAATCACCTTGTCCAATTTTCTATTGAAAATGAGACCCTGGATTAGATTATGTAGGGCTGTGTCAAGATGAGCCTTCAGTGTCTCCAGCAAGGAAGATTCCACCACTACTATGATTTAGTGAATCAAAGAAGGGTTGAGGCAAGATGGGACTTCTGAAGGTCATCAGCAAAGCTGTTCACAGTGTTGTCTGACAGGGCTGGGCTGAGGGTGCAGCTGGGTCTGTAGAGATCTGAGACCAGCATGGGTCATCTCCCCTCATGGTTGTGCTGCCAGACTCCTGCACAGCCCTGCTTCCCAGCTGTCCCTGGCATGAAGGGCAGCAGGAAAGTGCATGGTGTGCCCCAGGCCACGTCCTCCCGGATGGGGATGCTTCCATCTTGGGCAGCAGCACACACAGAATTTCCTCTGGGTCCTCTCTTCTCCTGCTTCCCTGTGGGAAGGTTGGAAGGGCACCTGCCATAGCTGGAGCAAACAGAGAGAACATGTCTGGGGACAGGAAGGGATGAGGCCTGTGATGTTAGGGAGAGGTCAGGTGGCTGAGGAATGCCAGAGCATCTAGTCTGGCCTCACAGGACATGGTGGGCTGTCCCATCCCAGACAGGTGGGAGAGGCAAGGCCCTGTTGCTCTCTGCTGTGAGTCTGGTGCAAGCTCTGCCAAGCTCAAGGGCACAGGGGGCTGCTCCAGCACTGCTGGGCTGTGTGGCTGTGTCCTTGCAGGTGATTTTGCCTGTGTGTGTGTTTTGGGGGAGCTCCTGGGACAGGCCAGCACTGTTCCTTCATTAGTGTGAGTAGGGAGAGACACGTCTTGCTCATGTGTGTTGGAACCACAAGAGCCCTTGGAATGCCCTGAGTCCTCACTTGCAGGCCTTGCCCACAGCTGAGATCCTCCCTGGCTGCTGAGAAGGAGCCAGTGGCTGCTGCCTGGCCAGGCGCTGTCTGCTAGGAAGCTTGGATACAGGGGGATGTGCCAGTGGGGAATGTGGAAGGCAGCTCTCAGCAGTAACCAGTGTGGCAATGGATTGTATTAGCAAAGGGAGAAAAGGACAGATGGCACCAGACAGACTGATACTGTGGAGAGGCTCAAACACACGGATGGATGGAGCTGCTTAACTGATTTGTCTGGTTGGCAGCACAGGCACTTCTGTTTGCCTTGGTGCAAAAGGTGTTTTGGTAGCAAATATCTCTGTTGTTGTGCTTGGAATCAGTGAGAGGCAGGAGACTTTGCTTGCCCTTTTTTAAGTAAAGAATATTATAATATATATATATATATATATATAATTACAACAATATAAGTAGTGACCATTATATATAGTGAATAAAGGTTTTAAAGGGTCCTGCTGCCTTCAGAGAAGTTTCACCTGTGACTTCAGATGTGTGCAGAGCTGACTGCTGTGTGCAGTGAGTGTGCGTGGGGGAACAGGATACCACTGTACCAAAGTGCACGTCAGCTGTGAGGCTGCACCTGCCTGAGCACAAACCAGGGCTGAAACACGCCAGCCTGGGTGGCTGACAGCTGTCCTGCTTGCCACCAGACCTGCAACAGCTGCTGGACAGACACACAGCTCTGTGGGGCATGGAGCAGGGTCTGGAGCATCACTGTTCATGTGCCTGCTCCTGGCTAACACGAGCACTGAGAGTTTGGTGGTGAAAAGCGTTGATCCAAAGCAGGTTGTGTTGGGGCAAGAAAATCTTTCCCATTTCTCCTTTCCCACACAGAGGTGTTTTCTCACTGTAGATCCTCTGTAAGAAGATGATCACTGATAGCCTGGGCAGCTCCAGTAGCATCCCAGTGGTCCCTCAGCACACTGCTTTTTTCTCTGTACAGTTTATTGACCCACAGCTGTTCCACGTGCACTGGCACCAATGCCCACCTAAGGCCTTGCCCCACACATCAGCCACCTGCAGTTAAATTAATCCTGTGAACACAGTAGGAGTCCCATTGTGGACATCATGAGTTTGGTATCAAATGAGTTTCTTCTGGGTGAACTGAAACATGGCCTTGCTCCAGCAGAGTTGGGCTGGTTTGACAAAGTCCAGGAGGACCACCTGAGGGTTTGCAAGTTTGGTTCCATCTGTTTGCCAGCTACTCCTGCACCTCCCCATGAGGTGGAGAGCTCGGGCTGCTGTTCAGGCCCTTTCCTCGTGTGGCATGTGCCTGTACCTGGGCTGCTGGGTGGGCTCAGTGTGTGCACAACCCCCAGTGATTGTGCAGGAGCTGCTTCCCAAGGGGCTGGGACTGTGCTGGCAGGGGCAGCAGAGCCAGCTGATGTTCAGACCTCCATGAGCACTGGGGTTGGGAGTTTTGCAGGGCCAGGGAATAGCTCTGCCTGCAGGCTGGGGTGAGCTGTGATCCCCAGAGCAGCCAGAATCCCAGGAGATGACAGTGATCTATACACCATCACTCTCCTGTCACTTAATTCCTAATGTAGCTCCTCCAGCAAATCTTGCCTTCAAAGTAACTGTGTGTTCCCTCCAGGTCAGTCCCTTTTTGCCTGGGGGGTTGAAGCCCTCCTGGATTCTGCAGAGCCTGAGGCAGACTTGGCCATCAGCCTGTGCACCCCATACAGGCCATGTGCTGGGTCACAAGGAGGAACATAATCCCTTTTATTTTTGGAGCTGCAAATGGCTGGAAAGCAGGTTCAAAGGGAACACTGATGCCCTCTGTGCTGAAAGGAGGAAGGGAGCTACCAAAGCAAATCCAGAGCTGGGTTCCCTGTAGGGACCAACATAATAATTTCTCCTGCTCTTAACTCCTGAAGCAGAGGGGGCTCAGGGGTGAGAGCTGGGCTTTGGTGAAGACCCTGCAGGACTGGTGCCAGCACGGTGCTCCTCAGGGGCTGCTCTGCCTCTGGCTGGGCCCTTGTTGCCCTGCCTGGAGCTCAGGGAGCTCTGCACAGGTTCCTGCAGGAGGCTGGGGCTGATGTTTCCTCGGGAGCGCACGGCACAGGCTCGGGACCGTCCCTGCGGAGGGTGGGATGAGCTCTGCAGGACGTGGGGGCACCCCTGGCTGTGAAACCAGGACTGCTGTGCTATGGGACCTGCTGCTTCTTCTCCAGACAGGAATTGGAGCTGGGAACACAGATGATTTTATAGATCTCCTTTTAACACGATAGCATGTGACTCTACACTCAGACGTTGTACCTGGCGCACTGACGTTTTCCTTCGCCTCTGGCACACTCTGGAGACAGGACTTCTGCTCCTTCTGCCTGGAAATGTGACTGAATCCCAAGGCTGAATCTCTCTCTACATATCTTCTTTGCATTCTTTAGGAAAGCAGCTGGAGAATGTTTACACACTGCAAACAGAATGTAGGACTCCGACTGAGGAACCACAGTCTGGTTCAACTGCATGGCGAATTTCTTGGCCATAAAATCTGGCATGCATCACAGAAGCCCTGTCTGTGTACAGACCCACTTGGCATTTGTCTTAATTTCAGATCACATCTTAAAAAAAAAAAAATAAACAATTATGCCATTTCTTGTTCATATCAGACACAGTTGTCATTAGATTTGTTATTAAAAGGGGATTCTGGATCATGCCATTAAAAGCCTGTCTACCTTTTCATTGGTGTCTTCTCCCATTTATTGGTGTTGCAAGACATGTTCCTTCACCACGAACCTTCTTTACACCCACACTGCAGGCAGCAGGCTCAGCCATCCACTCCCAAAACACTTTGTCAGAGAGAAAAGCCTGCTTTTTTAACAAAAATAAAATAAAATAGATATGCTTTGCACAGTCAAGATGCCACAGTTAAGATGCCACATTTGGAGACATGTTGGACCTGCCCATTAATATGTGGGAAGTGGAGAAAAAGCAAACCAGTAACTTGGCATGGTTTGACTTTCAATACTCTCTGACCACCTGATGTTGAAGCTGAGGACAGTTTTTACAATATTCCTTTTACCATGCTCAAGTTACCTCATGCCTATGGTGTGCAGACCACATCCAGGGGTGTGGTAAGAGTTTAGTGCCCAGCTTTAGGAGAGGGTGCTGGAGGAGGGAACAGAAAAGAATAAAACACCGTACTCCCTTGGAAAGTTATTGCTGTGATGACAGATTTTACTCTTTCTCCTATAGCCAAAAGAAAACACATTTTACTCCAGTGTAGAATCCAAAATGATAAAAATAAACACTGGGACATAAAAGCTCCTAAAAGTCTATGTCAGGAAGAGGCAGTCCTGCAGTCTTCCCAGCTCCTGGGTCATCATTCCCTGCTCATGCTGCTCCCTCAGCCAGTGGGTTTGTTTTGAGTTCCCTGGCAATGTTTTACTTCACACAGGATTATCCTGTCTAAGTGAGAGGATAATCAGATGGAATCTCACCCCTGAAAATATGTGATCCTGTCTGGACTTCCTGTTCCTGCTGTGTCTTTCTTTCCCTGACTGAAGGAGGAGTTTGGATTTGCCTTTTCCTCTGTAAAAAGCAGCCAAATAATTTGGGCTGAATCTTTGTCTTGCTACAGTTTCCCAACAGCACCAGTTAGAGGAAAATGACACTAAATTAGTTCCATGAGGTCGGGAAAGGTGAAGAAGGGCCATGAGACAGGTCTGGAGGATCTTTTGGGGAAGCAGGGAGCATACAGGTGTTGGCTGTGGATCCATGATCCCACACAGCAGAAGACATGGAAGTGGCTCATGTCCTTTCACACTAAGGAAAAATCAATGTTGAATTTTTGACAGGTAAGAAAAAAACTTTTGGCCAGACTGTGAAAAACGCCAATCTCTTGTTTTTAAAATTTTAAAAGTTTAATAGTAATAAAATGGTTGTAAGAGTAGTAATACAATTAGAGTAATAATAATCTGGCCAAATTGAATAAGGACAATATGAGACAATAAATGCAAAGAGTTATGGACAGTCCAGGTACCTTTATCTGGGCAGCACAAGTCCGAAAAAGGACCCACGTTAACAGAGGATTAACCCTTAAAAGCAACAGCCTGTTGCATATGCATACATTTCATACAGGATGCATAAATTCCAGGATTCTGTCTGGTCATCATCAACTTCTTCCTCTGAGTCCTGACAGCGCCTTCAAGGGACGAAGAAGTTAATTTCTTCTGATAATGGAGCAATAAATTCTTTTTCTCTGAAAGATTGAGGTGTCCTGTGGCTGCTATCTCACTGCCAGTCCTTTCTTTAAAAAAAGTATCCTACATAACATAGTTTCTATTTTAACATTTTTTATAACCTAAAGCTATATTTAACACAGTACTTAAGAGAATTAATACAGCATTACTTTCTAACACAACACATATAATGTTCATTTTAATATTTGTGAGAAGCCAATCATAAAATACATGCATTTTTCACAAGACCCAGTGTACTTGCAAAGCAGTTGTCATTTGTGCAGTTGAGTATAACAGCTGCACACAAGAAAACTGTAAGCAATGGAAAGCAAGAGTCTTGCTAACGTGGCACCAAGTCAGAATGGCATAAAATCCTTTTCTTCTGTGATCAAACAAAGACCCTCAGGAGCCCCAGGACCTCTTTGTTGGCTGCATCTTCTCTTTCTCCAGCTGAGCTACAAAACCTGGTGTGCACACATGGTGCCAAGAGTGTTTGGACACGCTGCTGCAGCACAGTGCAGCCCAGACTGACACTGCAGGGATCCTCAGCTCTGTGCATCTCCCTGCCTAAACTGCCTTTACAAATTACAGAAAAAATTTGTAGCCTCCCTCTGTGTGTCACATCTCCCTCCTGCAGGCTGCACTGAGCTGCAGTGAGAAGGGGACTCCTCTGCCCTCCAACAGCAGGTCCAGCTCTGATGGACACAGATTTTCATGGCACTGAGGTGTAACTTGGAGAGAACAGAGAAAATTATCATTGAAGCACCAGCCTGCAAGCACCGATCAGATCTCTGTTGAGACACCTGAGGGGTGGCTCCAATTGTTAAAGGAGTAAATCAGCTCCTTCACTCCTTGCACCATCCAGGCTATTGCAGCTCCATAGAAGGTGTTAGGAAATTACTGCTGGAAACAGAAAAGCTAACACCTTAGTGACCAAGTAATTGAATTATCCACCCCTCTCAACAAGTAGCTGGCATCCTGAAAAGGATCAGAAAGATTGCAACAGGAAGTGTTAGATGTGTGAAGTAAAAAGCAAACTCTTCCTTTCAGCATTATGTGTGACAGCAGCAGCAGCAGCAGCACAGGAGTCTGGCTGCTCTCACCAGGCATTTCCAAGCTGTTTGAGCCAGCTCTAATTAACCAAGTTGTTAATTCAGTCAAGTCAGTCACAGATCTTGCACATGTGTTGGCCATTAACTGAAGCTGGTGACTGGTTAAAGGAGCACATTTGGGTTCAAGAAACAGAGCAATGTACATTTCAAGGAATGCAGCAGGAGCAGTAGAGCCCCAGGAGCTGCAGAACAGTGATCCATAATCTCAATTCTGACTGGAGAGGCTGGATCTGTTTGCAGTTTAAATATTCAGCAGCACATCATTTAGAGTTTCTCTCCCTTGCTCTTAGAAGACTGGTGATGAAAAAAATAATTTGTCCTTTAGTTCAGCTTCAGCTTAAACTGTAACCCTGGAGGCACAGCATTGTCAGGTGTCCCTGCTTCACTCCTGTGTGCCTGTCCTGGGATGAGCACTGAGATGGCTCACTCCATGGCACTGGGGCAGCACATTAGTGAAACATGGGTGGCCAGGTATGCTGCTGAAAGGGGGAAATGTCTCCTAAGGTCACAGATCGTGGTGTTATTCTGCTCTGTGCCCTCGCAGCACTTCTTGTCTGGGCAACACACAGTCTGGGCCATCAGCCACAGCAGGAGCCCTTTTGGAAAAACTCTTTTGGATCTCCTCATCCCCACCTGCTGCTCTGCAGGTGGGGATGCTCTGGGGACCCCTTGTCCCCAGCCCTTGGCTGCAGGGCAGGGCAGGGCAGTGCAGACAGGCAGCTCCTGGCACTCAGCACCACTTCCAGCATTCCCTGAGCCCAGACCCTGCTGTGCTTGCATCCCAACACCAAAAACCCCTGTTCTCATGTGAATGGAGCTGCATTAAAGCAGAGCATGTCCCGGGGAAACAGCTTGGAGAGAGGCTAAAGATGATGCATCAGCACCTACCAACACTCAGGAGTGCAGGGTTGGTGGAGGAGGGAGGGAACAGACACAAGGAGAGAGACACAGAGGGTGAAAATGCAGTGGGAGATAACTCAGAGTGAGCTCTCAGCAGCTCCTTTGGCTGTCACCTCTGTCCCCAGGGCTGGACCCTGCAGAGTGTGTCATGGCCCCAGCATGAGAGGTGCAGCCTCTGCCTGCCAGCCCTGCAGCTCTCACCAGGTCCTTGCCTTTGTCCTGGCAAAACACCTTTCCAGGCATCCAGGAGAAAAGGACTTTTCACTTTTTCCATCCTTTGCAGGGCACAGGTGAGCAGGTGGCTCTCACCCACCCAAAGAGCACACACACTTCCCTGAGACACATCTCCCTTCCAGGCAGCCTCTCTGCACTCCCTGCTCCAAGGGCACGGCTTGACACAAACCACACCAAAACAGACTTGGCTGGAGCTCAGCAGCCAGGCTGGGTGTCCTTGGATGCCCTGACCCAGTGGGACACCCCTGCTCCTCCCGAGGCCGCTGTCACAGTCCAGCAGGTCTGGCTGGTGACCAGCTCACAGCAGGCAGAGTTTGCTGCAGGACCTTTCTCGGGTTGGCTGTTGATGTTCTCTGTCCCAAGAATGTGTAAGATGGTGAAGAACGAGTCTGGACTCTTTGCTTTTTGGTCTTCAGGTTGTTTATTAATTCTTATCTATAAAATTTTCTTTCTGTCCAGCTGAGATCTGCTCAGCAAGGCAGCCACAGGCACTCTGACCGCCCCTGAGGCAGTGTTGTCTTTGTATACTACAAACTACATACATCATATTTACCCTTAATCCCCAATACCTATCACCTGTGTTAGACAGGGCACTTCTACTCTAAACCAATCCCAAAGTGCCAACATCACAGCAGAAAATGGAGAACAAGAAGAAGAAAGAAGAACTAGACACACCCAGATTCCTCCATCTTGTCTCCATAACCCCCATACCAAAAATCCTAAAATCTACATTTTCACCCTGTGGATATCTTATTATTACACCATTCAAACCTGTGTGACTTTCACATCCTCATACAAAACTGGCAATTTGCTGCAAGGGTCAAAATCGAATCTCCAGGTGTTCTGGGCAGCATGCCAGGGTCTCTGAGCCCCCCGACGCTGTCCTCGGCAACTCTGGACATCCAAAGAGATGCGCTGAGTTCCCACAGACCTTCATAGGAGAAATGGGAGTGTCCCCACAGCCTCCCTTCCTCATGCAGATGTCCCTCTCCAAAATCACAGCAGCAGGAAAGGACTCCAAAAGGATCAGGTGCCCTGTGCTGGGTTCTTTCCAAGGGATGTGTTGTGGGCTCACAGGATCATTCCTTTGGCTGTGCCCTAAATGAAGAGTTCCACTGTGACTTTTGACACCTTCCAGCAAGGTCTCAAAGTCCAAAGAGGTGGCTGTATGAAAAGCCATGGGAAGCTGAGCTCCAGGAGCAGAGGCTGTTTTTCAAGCTCATGTTGCTGCTCCTTGGTACCTAGCTGCTCTGAATGAGCAAACTCCACAGGAAAAAAAAGATGAAATTTGAGGATCTCTTGCTGGAAATTGGGGGCTTTGGCAGATTCCAGATTTTGATTTTGGCTATCCTCTGCCTCGCAAGGACCAACCTTCCCATGCATTTCCTGCTGCACAATTTTCTCGCTGCCACCCCCTCTCATCACTGTGCAATTCCACACCGAGAGGCATTTGTGAATCTCACCAGGGAGGAAGTTCTGCTCATCAGCATCCCTCAGAAGCCTGATGGCACTTTCAGCTCCTGTGAGATGTTCTCACAGCCTCAGTTCCACCTGCTGCTCAACTCCTCTCTGCAGCCAGAGAACAAATCCATCATCCAGCACTGCCAGCACGGATGGGTCTATGACCACTCTCAGTTCACCTCCACCATCTCCACCCAGGTAATTCCTGGCCTGGGATCCAGACAAAATTGAAATTAGCTCTGTGCTTTTAGAGAAGGAGATGGAGAGGAGTTTGCTGAGTGCACAGAATGAGAGGGGAATCTGTGCATTGTGGGCATGACCTGGTCAGAGAAGATGTCCTGGGAGGGGCAAGCTCTCTGAAGCTCACTATAAGAGCTAACATTTATTAATATTATTTTTGTGAGCATCTCCTCTTGCTTAGGTTGATGCCAACATTTCTCATTATAATCATCCAAATTTCTCCAGATGATTGAGAGATTTGGGAGGGGGTCAGAAGGCAGTGGAAAGACACAGATATAGGATTTTCTCTGTGTGGCATTTGCACAGATTGCATGAGCTCTTGATTTGCTTTCTTGGTTTTCCAAACTCTTTATAACTTCTATTCCCTTGGCCATCCTTCCTCACTGATCTTCACCCTCTTCTCTTCTCTTCTCTTCTCTTCTCTTCTCTTCTCTTCTCTTCTCTTCTCTTCTCTTCTCTTCTCTTCTCTTCTCTTCTCTTCTCTTCTCTTCTCTTCTCTTCTCTTCTCTTCTCTTCTCTTCTCTTCTCTTCTCTTCTCTTCTCTTCTCTTCTCTTCTCTTCTCCCCAGGGTTGTGCTGCCTCTCTTCCCTTACCACCAATATCTCTCTCCCAAATCCAATGTTCTCTCTGAGGGTCTTCCACTGAGCTCGTAGCCAGCCATAACCTTGAGCCTGCAGAAGGTCCCTGCCCATCAAACATTAACCACCCACCTTCTGAAACACTTTTCCAGGGCTAGCAGTGATACCTCTGTGTGTTAATGCTTTACTTTCCTTGGGAAACAGCCCAAACCACACAAGGTCTCAGGGAAGGGGAAGTTTGGTCAGGATAAAGGGGCACAGCTGGGTTAGAAGGATGGTGCTGGTTGTCTCAGTGGGAGCAGGGACAAATCTTAGCCTGGAGCTGCTGCTTCCTCCCCACCACCCAACCACTCCTGCTCCTCACAGGGGTGAGGGTGATGTGTGCCCTGGGTCTGCACCTCATTTCTGCACTGGAGATGTGAAGCAGTGCTGAGGGAGAGGGCAGAAGGAGAAACTCTGCTCATGGAGCCTCCTGATGCTGCTCCCATGGCCAGAGGCCCTGCAAGGGACCAGGACTTTCTCTGGAATTCTGCTCTTGTAGCAAGAAAGGTTGCTCGAGGTCTAGCTGGCTGCAGGTCTGGGTTGATGATTAAATTTTGCCACATTTGCACACAGAGAAAATTATCTCTGCATTCTGTAGAGATTTGTGATATTTGCACTTCCAACAAAGTAAAATTATGTTCATTAACTTAATTAGGATGGATGTCCAAACCAACCTCTCAGTAAGAAATCAATAGGTTGGCATTAAGAGCAAGTATTTGACCTTACCTCCCCTCTGCCCTCCTTCTTCCTTGCACAGACAACTTCCAGGGAAACTGGACAGGGCAAGAGGAACTGGTTATCACCACAGCTGTCCCCAGTGCTCTCTGAGGGCTGGCTGTGACAGCTCACTGCAGTGACAATGCCATGAGACTGCCCTGCCAATGCCCAGCTCACCAGGGCACCCTCAGGGCACAACAGAGGGAGCTGAGGAGAGACTTGCACCTGAGCAGGTCTGGCAGAGGTCAGGAGAGGAAAATGGGGAACTCTCCATGTATGGTACCCAGGAAAGTTTCTGATGCCCAACTCTGTCCTAGGGGCATCAGGCAGAGCATCACCCACCAAAGGAGGGGATTGTCCTGATCTGCGCTGCTCTGGAGCAGCCTCACCTCGAGTCCTGGGGGCAGCTTTGGGCACCACAATATAAAAGAGACACTCAGCTATTGGAGAGCATTCAAAGGAGAGCCACGAGGATGGTGAAGGGTCTGCAGAGGAAGCCACATGAGGAGTGGCTGAGGGGGTTTGTTCTGTCCAGCCTGGAAGAGATTGAGGGGAGACTCCATTGGAGTCTTCAACATCCCCACAAGGGCAAGTGGAGGGGCAGACACTGCTCTTTGCTCTGTGGTGAGCAGTGACAGAACCCATGGGAATGGGCTGAAGTTGAGTTAGGGGAGGTTTAGTTTGGATATCAGAGAAAAGTTTCTTACCCAGAGGGTGGCTGGGCACTGGAGCAGGTTCCCCAGGGCAGTGGTCACAGCACCAAGCATGACAGAGCTCCAGAAGCATTTGGACAAAAATCTCAGGCACTTGGGGTGACTTTTGGAGTGTCCTGTGCAGGGCCAGGAGTTGGACTCGATGACCCTGATGGGTCCCTTCCAACTCAGCATCTCCTACGGTTCTGGTTCTGTGATTCCATGAAGTGTTCACAAAGGGGCTGTCACAGTGGGGATGGATAACTGAGACTTTTGTTGCAGCTTTCCATTTCCCAGGACTGTGACCGTGTTCACAGGGGTCTCAGGTTGAGGGAAGAGACGAGGATTTGACTCCATGTTTCAGAAGGCTGATTTATTATTTTATGATATATATTACATTAAAACTATTCTAAAAGAATAGAAGCAAAGGTTCTCCTCAGAAGGCCAGCTAAGCTAAGAATAGAATAGGAATGAATAACAAAGGCAGCTGTCCCAGACTCTCTGTTGGAGCCAGCTGTGCCATGATTGGCCATTAATTAAAAAACAACCACATGAGACCAATCCCAGATGCACCTGTTGCATTCCACAGCAGCAGATAACCATTGTTTGCATTTGTTCCTGAGGCCTCTCAGCTTCTCAGGAGGAAAAAATCCCAAGGAAAGGATTTTCATAAAAGATGTCTGCAACGCAGGACCCTGGCCCTGTCTGATGTGCAGTTTAGTGCAGGATCCCACCGGTCCATCAGACTCAGCAGACAAAAACTGCAGGATACAATGGAATGAAGGAGTGCGAGAAGGCAGCAGGGGCTGGGCTGGGCACTAAAGTGTCATTTTGGCCTTGTGTTTCAGTGGGACCTCGTGTGTGAGCAGCGTGGGCTGAATCAGGCGACAGCAACCTTCTTCTTCATCGGCGTCACCGTGGGGGCCATGGTGTTCGGGGACCTCTCCGATAGGTTTGAGCCCTCCCAGGCTGCTCCTCAGGGGCCTTGGCTTCACAGACAGAATTCCACACACATGCCACCTCCAGCAATCAGTCAGAGGGGCGGGGGAAGGAGAAAAGGCAACTGCAAAGGGAGATCCAGCCTCTCACTGGGAAATTGGATTCAAGGGAGTAAACGCTTCCTGGATCAGTGAGCCACAAAATGCATCCGGGATCACAGAAGAAGCTCTGGCCTTGGGCAGGAGGCAGATGCACTGCTGACTGAGGGCAGAAGTACTGCAGGAGCAATAAAAAAACAAACAAACAAAAAATTCAGTCTGCCAGACCAGTTTCAGTCTAAAAATGGATTGAGCTGATTGATAGAAAGCTGGACAAAAGGCTAAAAGAGTGAACTCCTTGCAAATTAATCACAAATTAACTCCTTGCAAATTATACTCAAATTGGCTAATAACACCCAACTGAGGGGCTCAGAGGAATTTCTTGCCATAGCTCAAAAGAGTTTCTGTGACTGTGTTCACAGGGGTCTTAGGATGAGGGAAGAGACGAAGATCTGACTCCATGTTTCAGAAGGCTGATTTATTATTTTATTATATATATTACATTAAAACTCTACTAAAAGAATAGAAGAAAGGATTTCATCAGAAGGCCAGCTAAGAATAGAATAGGAAAGAATGATAACAAAGGTTTGTGGCTCGGACAGAGAGCCTGAGCCTGTTGACTGTGATTGGCCATTAATTACAAACATCCAACATGAGACCAATCACAGATGCACCTGTTGCATTCCACAGCAGCAGATAACCATTGTTTACATTTTGTTCCTGAGGCCTCCAGCTTCTCAGGAGGAAAAATCTTAAAGAAAAGACTTTTCATAAAAGATGTCTGTGACAGGTTTTCAGCAAGCAAAATCTGACTCTGTCATTCCTAGAGAATCGGGGTAAAGGAGATTCTTTACAAGCAGGGAGGTATTTATTCCTTAAGGAAGAGGTAAAGCAATGAAGGAAACAGAAACAAAGCTGCTCTCTCTGGTTGAATGTTAGGATGTAACAACATAAACCTGAAAAATAAATCCAAGTAATAACCTAGAAAGGGCATCAGATAAGAAACCAAATATTTTTGCAAGCAGCAAAACCAGGAAACCCATCAGCGGATACAGAGTCCAGGCATGCATTTGGGATGTGCTGCTCCCTGTTCATTATTCATAATTGGGAAACTGCTTTCTGATTTCCTTCCTGTGGGAGGAATTAGAGTACAGCAAGCTGCAGAATCACTGCAGAGGGGAACCTGAAGTGTGAAGGACCCAGAGACTTTAGTGCTTGTTAAACACGCCAATCACTTGTTTTTAAAATTTTAAAAGTTTAATAGTAATAAAATGGTTCTACAAAAATAGTAATACAATTAGAGTAATAACAATTTGGACAAATTGAATTAGGACAATATGAGACAATAAATACAAAGAGTTATGGATAGTCCAGGTACCTTTCTCAGGGCAGCACGAGCCCGAAAAAGGACACAGTTAACAGAGGATTAACCTTTAAAAGCAACAGCCTGTTGCATATTCATACACCTCATACATGATGCATAAATTCCATTCAAACACAGGATTCTGTCTGGTCAGTGTCAACTTCTCCCTCTGAATCCTGACAGCACCTTCAAGGCAGGAAGAAGTTCGTTTCTTCTGATAAGAGGGCAATAAATTCCCTTTCTCTGAAAGATTTAGGTGTCCTGTGGCTGCTATCTCACTGCCAGTCCTTTCTTTAAAAAATGTATCCTACATAGCATAGGATACATAGCATTTCTATTTTAACACTTTTTATAACCTAAAACTATATTTAACACAGTACTTAAGAGAATTAATACAGCATTACTTTCTAACACAACACATATAATATTCATTTTAGTATTTGTGTAAAGCCAGTCATAAAATACATGCATTTTTCACAGTGCTGCAGATGGGAATTTTTACATCCATATCTTTACCCGTGGTTACCTGGCTATGCTTGTACAAGGACCCAAGGCACCTGCATGATTTTCAAACTGTGTGCCTTGGCTTTGTAACAACAGTTTTATAGCACAGCTGGAGGGGGAGAAAATCAGAATTGAGAAAAGGAGCAGGACAAAATATGGCAGAAAATAAGATAACACAAGGTAGTACAAAATGAGAAGTAATTTGTTTGACAAATGGATTGTGAGAGGGGAAGAGCCAGCAGAGGATGAAGGCATAAAAGGAGCATCTGGAAATAAAAAGGCTGTAGTGTGAGACATAAATGAGTCTGTGCTCACAGTGAGAGAATGTGTAGAGGCAGGTGCTGTAGCCGGAGCTTTGAATGAGCTGACAGAAGAAAGCAGAGAGGAAAACACCAGAGGAATTCCAGTTAAATGCCAGGAGTAAGGAGACATTGTCCTGGAGCCCTGCAGCATCCTGGGGATAGAAAAGCTTTTAAATAAGCTCTCAGGAGTGCCAGGCAGCCTGACCTCTGTCTGCACCAGGCAAGTTGGCAGAAACTCCTCTGAAAGGTGGAGCCAGAGCCCCAGGGAGAGGTGAGACACGCCAGTGAGGAATCAGCTGGGTTTCCCTAAAGATCCAAGCCTTAAAAATGTGCAGGAGTCTTTGCATGGATCAACAGGCATGTCAGCAGAGGAGACCACATCTCAGCCTCCTCATCAAACACTCCTGCAGAAACTGAGCTGCCCCAGGGTGAGAGGGAAGGTCTCAGCATGACTGAATTGGTAAAAGAGAGGAAATGCAAGTGCTCCATTATGACAGGGGAGCAGCCTGTGCTTGGAATTCTGTGCTTTTAAGAGCACTCTTAAATAATCTGGGAAGGGAGCAAGTGGGGAGGGCATGCTGAGCCTGGCAGGGATGATGTCAGAGGCTGGAGACTTTGCAGAAGGAGCTAAAGGACTCTGTGGCCGGATGAGACAGGGCAGATCAATCTAAAACAGAGAAACAATTTAAGCCTCTCATTTAAAATGGAGGCTCTGAGCTGACCACAGCTACTCAGCAGGAAAATTTTGGCATTAAAAACTAAACATAATTTGGCATTATAAACTAAATATAATTATATGTATATATATATATATATATATATTGTGTGTCTATATATATATCTATATATATAGATATATATATTGTGTGTATATATATATTGTATATATATATATATATAGAGGGTACATATATATATAGTATATATATATAGTATATATATAGTATATATGTATATTGTGTGTATATATATATGTACAATATGTATAACAGAAATAATAACAGAAACAATATATATATAACATATATATTTTTTCTGTTATTGTCTGCTCTTCTCCAAAGACTCCTTTTCTACCTTGTCCTTGTATGAATTGGTTCAATAATGCTTTGGCAGACTTCCAGATTGGGGTTTATTAATGAAAATGGCTTTTTTATTAATTTTTATGCCTCTGCAGTCTGCTCCTTTTATTGTATTTTCTAGTCTTTCAGAAGGTGTGCTTTCCTACCATTCTCTTTGAAGACTTTCAAGACTTTGAAGAATTTTAATGGCATTATTTCTAGCAGCCTCCTCATATCCTGGTTTTCCTTTTCCTAAGAGTGTAGTAATGGTTCCTTAAATAGCTGCCTTGACTCCTGTAGGGAATATTATGGGTTTTATACCCTCCTTACTGTATTTTCAAGAAAAATCTTCATTTACAAAATGTATCTTCTTTCTTGGGCAGTTCCCCACTGGAAACTGGATCCAGCTCTATGGGATTCCTGTTCTGACCCAGGGGCATCAAGATGTCTTTTACAAACTGTCCCAGCTTAAATTTCAAAGCAGATCCAGCAAACTCCCTGTACCCAAGCTACAAACTGGGGGGGGTTTGCCAGTAGGTTCATTTATCACCTGCTGACTGAAGTAATTTTTGATTATTTTTGGGAATGTTACTGTGGCATTATGTCCTGGCAATGCCACTTTTTCCCCTGGAGCAATTGTTCCTGCCACCATCCTTCTCAGGGGGACACTGGGAGAGCCCTAATGCCAGGATCAGAGCAGGATTTCAGTCCTTGTGGGCTGCACATCACCTGCAGGCAGGCTGAATCTACTGCTGCTGCTTGAGCCTCAGCTTTCCTAGCATGCAGTGCTGATGCTCCTAAGGAGACGGACGCCTTGTGCTCCATTTTGATTTTTACATTTTCATAGGTTGTGCAGAAACACATGCAGACATGTGTTTCTCTGTCTGTGAGAGTGTGTGTTTATATACATTTATATTGCATTTGTGTGCATTTGATGTTCTGTATTTCTCCACACTCCATACAGGATTCTGGACAATGGGGTAAGGAAACCCCAGGGGAGTAACGTCCTGGCAGATTCCTCAGAAACCACTTTAGGATTTCAGGGCTATTTGCAGACAATGGGATTCCTTCCTTTTCCTTCCAAGGAGCAGGGTGAAAGTGTCACAGCTCTGTCACCTCCTTGAGAGTGGTGGCAGTGGCCAGTGCTGAGTAAGCCATGGGAAAAGGACACTGGAGTGATCAGGGTGTGACAGCAGCCCCGGATTTCAAGCTGGCATCACTGCTTTTGGTGGTGCTGTGGGCCAGGAGAGCCAGATTTGTTGTTCTGAGCAGCACTGCTCTTTCCACTGGAGATTCCCAAAGTTTATGGGTGGGATCTGCATGGGATTGCACCAGCTTGATCCAGAGCCATTTTTTTCCTCTCCAGCATGCTGCATCCTTTAATTTTCCTCTACAATCTCTGCTTTGCCCATTTCAAACCCTGCTTCCACGCCAGGTTTCCAGCCAGTGTAACCCAGCCTGTGCTCATGGCAGGTTTGGAAGGAAGGCCATGCTGCAGCTGTCACTGCTGTGCTCCCTGGTTTTTGGGATGCTGAGCGCCGCCTCCATGTCCTACACGATGCTGGCTGTCACACGGACCCTCACCGGGGTGGCCCTGAGTGGCCTGTCCCTGATTGGCCTTCCTCTGGGTGAGTGTGGGGCTCCTGGCAGGCCATGGGTGGGGAGGGAATTCTCTGCCAGGCAGGAACAGCGGTCTGGGAATCACCGCGCGCGCGTTTTCCCGCTTGCGAGGATCCCAGAATTGCAATTTGCTGTTGGTCTAATTAATATTTAACATTCTGCTCAAAATGCAGCAGCCACTTGTCAGTACTTCTGTTGCAACAAGCTGCCCAATTCCTGTCAAGTATCATCAGCAACACAATCAAAGCCACACTCCAAAGTCTCTGCCCCTTTTCCACTCAGTACAAAGTTCTCACCTTTCAAGCACTGTTAGGACAATCCAGCATTGCCCTGTCCTCAGCACAAGAGGATGCTGTGTCATTTACAGGGTGTTTCTACTTCCCCAGTTTCAAGTTTTCCTAAGCTGCCAATTTGTATTTTACAATGAGGAGAACTACCAAAAAATTTTTTATTCAAATCACGCAGAGCTAGGCAAAACTGAAGCTGAAGAATTTAGGTAATTACATAATAAAAAACAAGCTCCAGATTTCAGGATATGCAGTAAATATTTTGTAGATATCCAGTAAATCAGGATATCTACAAAATGCATAATTTTGTAGATACAGTTGGAACATACTGGGCAAAAAGTCTTGCACCCAAGAACAATTAACACAGCAGAAATTTCCAGGATTTTTGCAGATCTAGTCAAAATCAAGCTATAATGGCTTCAGCATTGGAAAAGCCCACACAAGACCTGGCAAATCCCAAGGGCTGCTGGGTTTGTTTGTTGCTATAAAGGTTGATTCCTGCAAGTCATAGTAGAGTTTGGGAGGGGCATTTCTGATTGTTAGAGGTTGTAGCAAGAGGTCCAAACCTTCAGAGGAAAACTGGCTTTTAGTTCACACACACAAACAAGGAAACCCCCAGCTGGCTTTACACTTTTGCTGCTGTCTGCTCTGGGTGGGCTCCATGTGAACAACAATTCTTCCCAATCTATTTCTTTAATCTGAAATAATGAGTGGAAATGGGAATAATGAGAGAGAAATGGGAAACTGTGCAAGCAAGATGGCTAGGGGGGGAAAAAAATCTGGTTGATGAAGAAGACTAAGTGAATGCTATTGAATGGGATAAAAAAAATATCACCAAGAGTGATTCTAGTACTGTTCCTTAACACAGCACTGTTCCTTAACATAGCACTGTTCCTTAACACATGCCCAGTATTTCTTACCCTGAAGTTTTATTTTAGTGGCTGACAGCTTTGCAACAGCCTAAGTACTGCGACTGAATATTTCAATATTCCAAATATCAGCCAAGCAGTGGAACTTTGTGAAGGAACAGAGCAGGGATATTCCCTTGTTTTGCCCTTGCTAAAAAGCCCTGCATGCCCTCCCTGCCTGGAGAAGTCCTGCATGTCCCAACTGGATGCTGCCCTCTCTTGCAGGGATGGAGTGGGTGGACGTCCAGCACCGCACCTTCACCGGGATCCTGATCAGCATCTTCTGGAGCGTGGGGAACATGCTGCTGGCCCTGGCAGCCTACCTGGTGAGGGAGTGGCACTGGCTGCTGGTGGCCGTGACAGCTCCCTGCCTCCTGAGCATCGTCTGCCTGTGGTGAGTGCAGCCACCAGAAGGAAGCACACTGGGATTTGCCTCCTCTGTGGGTCCTAGGAGTTGTTCAGGAGCCCCTCAGGATGAGCAGGATTCATCTGGGTCCTGTACCTGGATTGCCCAAGTGTGGCAGCTCTGGAAAACTGGGGTGGTGGAAGAGCTTAAATGAGGGATGTGGGACTCTAGGGGCTCTCCAAAATGCAGTTTATTCCATCCAAGAGGTTACAGCAGCCCAGGGTGGTGGGTGACAGAGCTGTGCCTACAGCTGTCAGCTCCAGCTGCAGGCAGGCCTGCAGACCCTGAGTTTAGGTTACAATGCATTATATACTTTCCTTTGCTGAGCATCTTAATACAAAAGAACCAATCTATACCTTAACTTTTATCTAGAGCCTATCATAACCACTATAATTACCATATTCATGTTACTATTCTCCAATCACTAAAAGTTAGTACATTACAGTTTAAGCTAGAAGTTGTTTTTCAGTTTTCTTGCAGTAGAAAATTCTGAGACCTTTTTTCTACTTGCAACATTTGCTGACTTGTTTGCCTGTGCTATCTTTCTACTTGGTAAAAACATCTTCTTGTTTGAAGTTTATCCTTTGCTCTAAATCATAAAAAAACCTTCTAACTAACACACTCTTTGCCTTCTTGGTTTTCCAGTAAGATTGGCTCAGCAATTCTTTTCTTCTGTATCAAAGCTTGCTTCCATCTCCATTCCTTCATCAGACTCTACATTTAAAAATCTTTCTGCTAGACATACATATCTGTGAGACTTTCTTGTCAAACTTTCATCCTTCCCAACAGAGTGGCCTGGGTTTTGTCTCTCCCAAGGCTACATCCCAGTTTTGGGGACAAGGAGGAGGCAGGAATGAGGCTGAGGCATTAGGATGACAAGTCAAGTAAGCCTTAAAATGGGATATGGTTCATTTAATCAAAGAAATTTTAATTTTTCCATCTGCTTTTTTTTGTTTTTTTTTTTAATTTCCCTGTGTACTAATACAAATTAGAGTACAGAGTTGATTCATTGACCGTCCAAAGAGTAACTTCTGGTATTTCACTGATCAACTCCAACACAACTAAATTACAAGTCCTACTGACTTTTATAGTTCAAGTTGTTTTGCTCTCTTTCTAGGACAGCCAGCCATAAAAAAAAATAGTCCTTGGAAGTGCTGAAATTCACAGATGTATTTGGACGCCTCTTTTCATTATAACCATTTGATTTTTCTTCTTATGTTACTATCTTTTATGGACATTAGTTCTCCAACAAATTATACTCTAGTCTTCAAGCACCCATAAGGTCAGTGATTGCGGAAAATTGAAAGTCTCTGAAGTATGGAATTAAAATCTAATTGAGCACTCTGTAGATATTATTGACACAATGTCAGAACTCAGTGGAAACAGCAGACAGCCAAAAGACATGGTATTACTCTCTAGAGACAGTGGCAATGAGTGCAAAATGCCAACTTTCCTTCTTTGTATTTCCCAAGGTTGTAAGCCTGCGGGAAGGAGATGAAAACTTCCAACAAGACCAATTCTCCAAACATTTTTGCTCTCTCATTTTCAATTCCTGCTTGAATAGTGACAAGAGTTGCTCATTAGTTTTTCTGTAATCTGAATTAGGGCACATGAATCACAAACACTGGATTGTAGGGATCTGGTCTGGGACCATTCTAGTGGGAGGCTCCAGTGTACAGAAGGCTTTGATTATTGTGAAAACCAAATCATTTTAGCAACTAATGAAGCATGTATAGAGCTCACAGAATCCTTTCTATATTGTGGTTTTTAATATCTGACAATTTCAAAGCTTAAAGAGTCCCAGAAAGCACAAATATGTAAATAAAAACTCCCCGGGGGCCAGTTTTAATTGGTAAGAGTTTGAAACTTCAGCCAGCTCAGCCTTTAGGGGTAGAAGAGCCTGTACCTGTAAAAAGTGTGCCCCCTTACTCCTCCCATGCACCAGAGTTGTTATGTTTAGGTGGAATTCTCGTAGAGAAGATGCCAGAGCCATGGATATGGGGTGGAGAACAAGCAGCTCCAAGAGGAACAGTCTCCTCTCCTTGCCCCTGCAGGTGGGTCCCAGAGTCTGCCAGGTGGCTCATAGCCAAGGGCAAAGTGAAGCAAGCCCACAGGCACCTGCTCAGATGTGCAAGAATGAATGGAAGGAAAGACTTTGCTGTCTCACCAGAGGTAAGGAACTGGAGATCCAGACACACGTTCTTGTTCTCCCACTTTGTCTCTCTGTGTTTTACTTCTGTTTGATACCTGGAGCAATGCTCAGCCTGCAGTGCGGTCTGTGGGGCACTGTGGGCATTTTCCTCTGGAAAGCAGAAATTCACTCCTAAAGATAAAGCTCCAGCTCAGCTCCCATAAGGACAGAAATCCCATCCATTAGGTGGAGTATCTTTCCACTTGTTTTTGCCATGGCAAGAGGGCTCAGTGGACTGTACAGTGGAGTAAATATACAGTGAGTAGAACTTATTAGCTCTGTGGGTACTTACTGCTCAATCAATTGCCAAAAAGCCTTTTGGACAAGCAGTCTCTTCCTCTTCACAGGCGGTGAAGAAGAACTTCTTCTCAGTGCTTGACTTTTAAGGTTTTCTGTACTTATCTAAGTAGATGGATTAAATAATTACCGTTTAAATGAATGCACTTCTAAGAACAAAGCATGAAGCTCACTGCTAGCTTGTCATACAACAGCAGGCAGCCACATGGGGAAGAGGATGGAACTGGCCAACGCTGACTCTTCCATCTGCCATTTCTCTACAGACCTCTCTGCTACATGGGGCATGTAGGTGAGAGGGAAGAAGAAACCATGAGAAGAAAGAGAGGTCTAAAATAGCAGGCATCGTGTAAAGTTGTAGGAAAACATGACTCTGAAAATGTATGCTCAGGGAATGTATGGAAAATCCAAGGTGGATCTGGAGCTGGGAAGGGCGAAGTCCCCAGCCTGTCTGGGGTTTCGTGTCTGCATCCCAACAGAACAGCAGCTGAGCTATTTCCATCTTTCCATCTCTGCCAGGCCCTCACAAGGATGGCAACAGACAAAAACATGGGAGGGAGTTACTCCTACATCAGCTTGTTCAGGACCCCAGTCCTGAGGAAGATCTCTGTGTGTTCTGGTGTGGTGTGGTAAGCAGTGTCACTGCCCGGGGGGGAATTCATCCTGCAGCTCCCAGAGGGATTTCCCTCGGTCCCATCTCCACCCAATCCTTGCAGGTTCGGTGTTGCGTTCTCTTACTACGGCTTGAGCATGAACCTGACTGGCTTTGGGCTCAGCATCTACTTCTCCCAGTTTGTCTTTGGTGTCATTGAGATTCCAGCCAAGATGGCCATGTACGTGCTGGTGAACCGAATCGGCCGGCGGCAGAGCCAGGCGTGGACGCTCATCCTGGCCGGGGTCTGCATAGGAGCCAACATCCTCATTCCCAAGTGTGAGAGGCTCTTCTGCTCTACACAGGACTTGCTAAAGGGGGAGGGAGTCCATTTGGGGCAGTGATGGAGAAGGAGAGCCGTGGGTTTGGCCACAGGCAATTCTTTGTAGACAAGTCCTCCACCTGAAGGGTGTCCACAAGACAAGGTCACTGATGTGGGCTAACCCAAATATCTGTCACAGCAGGTGGTTTTGTGGCTGCTGAAGGGTCCAGCAATGGCAAGGCACAGTGCCTATCTTAATTAGACTTTGTCCAATGGGAAATGCCAGGACCTATCCTGTCATCAGTTCAGCTCTCACTTGGGCCAACACTTACTTGTGACGGTGTTCACAGGGGTTTTCAGATTGGGGAAGAGATGAGGATCTGACTCAATGTTTCAGAAGGCTGGATTTTTTATTCTATTATATAAATTACATTAAAACTATACTAAAAGAATAGAAGAAAAGGTTTCATCAGAAGACCAGCTAAGAATAGAATAGGAAGGAATGATCACAAAGGTTTGTGGCTCAGCTCTCTGTCTGAGCCAGCTGAGCTGTGATTGGCCATTAATTAGAAACAACCACATGAGACCAATCACAGATCCACCTGTTGCATTCCACAGCAGCAGATAATCATTGTTTACATGTTGTTCCTGAGGCTTCTCAGCTTCTCAGGAGGAAAAATCCTAAGGAAAGGATTTTTCATAAAAGATGTCTGCGACACTTAATAAACCTGCATACCCAGCCTTTGGAGACAGCAGCTCCAGGGCTATGAAGCTCCCTGTTTTGTGAGTGGGAGCACTGAACCTTCTCCCTTCTTAGACCTGAAAGTTCCTTCCCAGAGGCAGCTCACTGCCATAAATGCCTTTCCTTCCCCTCAGCCTTCAGCTCCCTGCGTTCAGTAGTGGCCGTTTTGGGCAAGGGTTGCTCAGAAGCTGCCTTCACCACCGTCTTCCTGTACACCTCAGAGCTCTACCCCACCATTCTGAGGTAAGAGATGCCACCCAGCTGCACACACCCCCAGGGCCTGGCTGGGCTGCTCAGGCCATCAGCACAGCAGGATGTTCTGGTTATAACCCTGCAGCACTGGCCCCTTTCCTCTGGAACTGGCAGGTTCTAGGGATTTCATATACTCACAAGAGAGAGGCAGAAGTCCACCCTTTCTTTCACCGGGGTTGTGGGTGGTTAGGTTGTGCTGACCGGAAGATGAATGGAA
This sequence comes from Zonotrichia albicollis, assembly GCF_047830755.1. NCBI lineage: Eukaryota > Metazoa > Chordata > Aves > Passeriformes > Passerellidae > Zonotrichia > Zonotrichia albicollis. The sequence continues at coordinate 13,954,613 of NC_133821.1, forward strand.
AGGTGAGGAGTATTCTGTGTGGGAATATCTTTGCACTCCATAAAGCACCTGCGCTTAGTAAAGTCTTTGTTCCCTGTTATAATCTGTCAGGGACTGTTAAAAGAACCTGAAATAATAACTTGAAATACAAAATTTTACAAGGGACACATACTACCACATGTTTGAGAGTCTTTTGGACATTGGATGATATTAAAGCAGCCATTAGCCAGCCTTTCAGGAGGAAAAACAGAGCTTATTTGACATACCTGGGGAATGGTAACATAACACCAGATTGCATAGGTGGGGATATAGCTAAGTCTGGTGGAGGGCATCACCTCACTGATTTCTTTGTGGAACTCTGAAAAAAAACCTCATGAATGACAGCAGGCCTTGTGGGCTACTTCACTTCTGTCCCTTCCTGCCCAGAGTAGCCTCCTCTGCCATCTAGTGCTTTAGCTTTCCAAGGGGAAAGATGCACATTTAAACCAAAGCAGTCACACAGGTCTGCCATTTCTTATCCCAGATCAGTTTATATCTTTCATGCTCAAAGACATTGGCAAAGACAAAATTGTTGGTTCCTTCTGCAGTACTTGTTCTGTATATGCGCAGTCAGGTCCCGGGATCCTTGTCATGAGTGTGAAATGCCACCCATCCCCTCAAAATTAGGTCTTAATTTCTGGTCTCCTCTCCAAGAGCTCCTTCCTTGGACCAAAAATGCTCACAGGTATCTCTAGTCTATGCCACCTGCCTAGAAATATCTGGGAGAAGTTGGAACTTGGATTTGCTCTAAGCAGGCTGGAAGACTCACTAGTCTTACTATTAGAAAATGCTCTCAGGGTTTAGACATTTAAAGTGGAAACAGCTTTAGAGCAGGTATTCTTAGTGTGGAACTGCAACTTCTTCCTCACAATAGACATAAATCTATTTCTCACAGCAGCTACAGTTGATCTCTGGGGTAGATGATGATGATTTTAGGAAGATATGAGGAAAGAAAAGAAAACAATGGCAGAGGGAAAATGGCAGAGGGGAAAAGGGCGGAGGCCTGCCATGACACAAGTAGGCCTCTGTTTCCCCCTGTGGCCGTGTGCCCCTTTCCAGGCAGAACGGGATGGGGTACACGTCGTTCCTGGCGCGCCTGGGAGGGGCGCTGGCCCCGCTGGTGTTCCTGCTGGACGAGGTGTGGCGGTCCCTGCCTGAGGTGACATACTGCGCCGTGGCTGTGTGCAGCGGCGCCACGGCCTTCCTGCTCCCGGAGACGCTCAACGTGCGCCTGCCCGAGGGCATCGAGGACGTGGAGAAGCCACAGTGAGTGACCCCTGTCCTGCCCTGCACATGGAGTCTGATGAGGAATGGGGACATCTCTTTGCTGCCTGCAGTTTCCCCGTCTGTGGGCGGCAGGGGAAGAAGGGACAGCCCAGTTGGGTTGTTGGGCTGTGGGCCTGTTGGCCTTCCCGTTTTCCTGCCCATCCACACATTTGAGCTGAGGGGGTCAGAGGGAAACCACCAAGGCAAAGTCCAGTTCTGTTCCCAACCCTTGTCAAGTCCCTGAAGAGCCAAGGAGGAAGCACAGCTGTGAGTCAGGGTTTTAATGTGGTTTATGGCACTGCAAAGCAGCATTTATAGAAGTGAGAGGCACATAAACTATAGAGTATGAAAGCAATCTACAGTGCACAGCAAGTCTGTGACCCTCCCACAGCACAGCTCCACGTGTTCTCTGTGTAGTCCATCACCAAACACTCAGGTAGAATTCTATTGGCACTCTCAAGTGTCTTTTTCATTATTTTCTCAGCTCACATTTTCTATTGTGAGGCCTCCTAATGAACAGCAGTAAGTTGAAACAGAAAATACAGTTTACTGGCGATTTCTCTCTTCTGCCTGGAGCTTGATGATTTGCATTGCTCTTACCTTTTAGAAGACTTGCATTATTTGCTTTATAGTAGAAGCAAGTTCCATCTTTGCATTTACTGATTAATAGCCATAAAGGCAAAAGAGTGCACATCAGGTGTTTGCAGGAAGGTGTGGTTTTTTTTAAAGTGATTTTTTTTCTTGCAGAGTAAAAGTGCCACCAGAAGCCAGCACTGCCGAGGGCGTGCCACTGCAGGCTCTCCCAAAGTGAGGAATCCTGTGGGACAGCCAACATGGAGGACTGCACAAACTGAGCCATGCTGTGATCTGCCAGGGAAAGAGCCTTGGTTGCCCACCGATCTCAACTCAATCCCAAGGGAAGTAGAACTGAGGACACAAGAGGAAGGAGGCAGATCAGGACACCAGCTGGCAGGAGCTAACACACTCTGTGGTGTGGCCAGCAGCAAGGATGCTCAGGTCCAACAGGGTGTGGAAATAAAGGCACCTTGTGCTAAGCTCTTCCAGTCTTTGGCCTTGTTGGACTTGGACCTTTCAGATCCGTGCACAGCCTTCCAGAAACTACAGTCCATTGGTTCCTACACGTGGAGAAACAATGCAGCCAGAAAAATACTGAGTGAGAATCACACAAACCCAAATAGGCTCTAATAAATCCAGCTGGGTGGTAATTTATGGTTCATTTCAAACCATAAACTGTAGCTACAAATATTTTTTGCATTTAGAAGAGGTCTGGACAGTTTTCACACTGAGGCTCAAAGCCAGAAAAAAGCACATGCAGGAGTCCCACTGGGAATCGGTTAACTGCAAGTATTTTTCCTACATACACAAAGAAGAAAAAAGGTTTTGCATTTAAATCTAGTGTATGTGCAAGAATTATACTTTAAGCTATAGGAAAAAAAAATTCAAAAAACCCAAACCAAATAAAAAAATTAAACAACAACAAAAAAAGTCACAAATCCCAAACCCAAATTCCACCTTGCTACAGGAAACTTCCCATGGAATAGTGAGTAGTCCATTATTGGACTTCATTCTGCTTATTGGTCTAACATATTGATCTTAACTCTGTGGAATATCTTTGCTCTTGTGCTTCATTATGCAACCAACAGAGATGAGCCATCAAATTATCTATCAGTTGGAATTACCTATAATTTTGGAATCCTGATAAACAGCACGTATCCAAACTGGGAAGAGGGAATGGCTTCAGGATCTGAGTCCCAGGTGTTCTGTGATTCCCTGGGCTGTGAGGTGCTTTAACTCACAACACTGTGAAGAGAACGCACGCTGAGGATGCATCTGAAAACAGATCCAGAGGCCCATCCTATCCCAGGTTCAAGAGCACCTCCTAGTAGAAATAAGCTGCCTAGAGAATTTTTTTAGCTGCTATGACAGCAGCTATTTTCTAAATTAATTTTTTCCATCCATGAATCACTTAACACCTTACCTTGTGCTGTCAAAAAAAGAAAAGGCAATGTGCAGGTCATGACCTCTCTGTGTTTCCTTCAGCAAAATATTCCTCATTTCTTGGAAATATATCATGATTTATAGAGCATATGCAATGCTGATGTATGCAATGCTGATGTCATTACTCATACAGTGTCTGAAGGAAAAACAGGACATTAACCAACTCAAAACCTCATAATTTTCATTATTGATAGGTTTGTTAAGACAGACCTGATCTGTTCTGGGGAGGAAATCTAACTTCCAGGTTTTAATTTGTGAGATATCTTTGCTCTGCTGCAGGTCTGTGAGGAAGACAGAGGTGATGGTTACAAACAAGAAGACCTTTCCATAAGCAGAAGGATCAAATTAGGTAGCAATGTAGGAGAAGATAAGGAGTGATTGGAAGAGCCTCCAGGAAGGAGGAGATCTCCTGGCTCAGGGGCGAGCATCCCCCAGGGGCCCTGAGCACCGGAGGGCAGCAGAGCCTGCAGGCACCAAGCCTGGGTGACAGGGGACACACGGGGCTGAGTCACACAGGGGAGCGGCAGGGCCGGTGACAGAACCGGGCCGGTGTCAGATCCCGGGCAGTGACAGATCCCGGGCCGTGTCAGATCCCGGGCGGTGACAGATCCCGGGCAGTGTCGGATCCCGGGCGGTGACAGATCCCGAGCAGTGACAGATCCCGGCCGGTGACAGATCCCGGGCAGTGACAGATCCCGGGCGGTGTCAGATCCCGGGCGGTGACAGATCCCGGGCAGTGTCAGATCCCGGCCAGTGACAGATCCCGGGCGGTGTTAGATCCCGGGCGGTGACAGATCCCGGGCAGTGACAGACGCCGGCCCGTGTCACGCCGCGGAGACGCTGGCCCGGCCCCCAGCGGGCGCACGCCCCGCCCCGGCGGCTGCACGGCGTAACGGGGCGGGGAGGAGCAGGAGCCGGAGCCGGCTCGGGCTCAGGATCGGGCTCGGGAGGGCGGTTCTGGTTCCGGGTCAGTCCCCGCCTGGGCAGGCTGTCGGGCGGTGCGCGGGGGCGGCGGCCCCGGCCATGCGGAGCCGGGCCGGGCGGCGGCGGCCGCGCAGGGCCCTGCCTCGGCTGCGGCGGGGCCCCATGAGCCGCCGGGGGTAGGGCGGGGAGCCCCTTCCCCCCCGCCCCGCCGCCATGTACACCTTCGTGGTGCGGGACGAGGGCAGCAGCGTGTACACCGAGGTGAGCCGGCTGCTGCTGGCCAGCGGGCAGTGGCGGCGCCTCCGCAGGGACAACCCCCGCTTCAACCTCATGCTGGGCGAGAGGAACCGGCTCCCCTTCGGCAGGCTGGGTAAGGCTCCTCCCCGCGCCCGCCCCGCCGCCGGCAGCAGCGGCGCCCGGCGCTCCCCGCTCCCCCTCGGTCCGTGGCTGCGGCTGTGCCCGCCCGTCCCCGCTGTCCCCCGCCGCAGGGCAGCGTCCCCGCGGGTCGCCGCAGCCTCTCGGAGCCCCCGCGGTTGGGGATGCGGTGCCCCTGGCCCCGCTCCCCGCCCCGTCCCTGTCGCTGTCCCCGCGGCTCGGCGGCCGCCCCGGCGCCCAAACAAAGCTCAGGCCCCGCGGGGTCTCCGCGCAGCCGGCTCTCTGCGGGCCCTGCTGCCGCCAGCCGGGGCTCGAAGGATCCTCTTCCCAAGCTCCCCGAGAGTGATTTCACCGGGTCCCCCCAAACACCCGCCCGGCTTGAGGCCTGTGATGTAGTGAAGCAGTGGGAAGGGCAGGGGGGATGACACGAGGGTCGCTCGGAGATTCCCCCATGACGTGCGGCAGAGCTGGTGATCCCGGCCCCCTCTGGTGCAGCCCAGGAGCGCCTTCCTTGCCCTGCAGCGGTGCCCTTGGGGCCGCTCGCACCACTGCGGGGGGATCCGGACAAGCGGCGGTGCCTTTGTGGGGCCGCGGTGGCTCCGGCGTCATCCCCTGCCTGCTGCTGGGCACGGACACTGCGGTGCTGAGCTTACGTGGTGTGGGGCTTAGAGCTGTTCTGCCTCCTGCCTCAGGCAGCAGGAACACGGCTAAGCCAGGCTCGTTCAGACCTTCACTCCAGAGCCGAACTGGTGGGGATGTGCCTCTGCAGGGCTCGGTGAGGGTGACAGCACTGTCCCTGTCTGGAGCAGGGTGTGGGTAATTCCAGTAGGGTCTGTGTGTGCCGGGCCCCCTACAACCGCTGCCCCACCGATTTTTCCCCTGCTGCCTGACCCCCAGTGTCACCCTGCCACCGTGCAGGGCTCTGTGTAGGTTTGTGCCCTGCCTGCCATGCCGCTGCTGCCCCATGGCACAGCCACCCTGGCCCTGTGCCCCGCTGGATGGTGCAGAGCCCGGGAGCAGGGAGGGAGAGTGCCCAGGAACAGGAGAGCCAAGCCAGGCACTGGCAGTGTTGCAGGGCGTGGCAGGGAGCGGGGCTGCACTGTCATCTTGGCCCTGGTTTGTGTCTTTCTGGGGTGGTTTTGCAGCACTGCTTCTGGCTGCATGAACATCAGAAGAGGCAGAGCCCCCCTCACTCCAGCAGCTCTGGTGCAAGATGGCTTTGCAGCCCCTTTCTTGCAGCCCCTTTCTTGCAGCAGGGACCCATCTCTGACTGCTCTTAACAATTTGCAAGTCACCAGTTCCAGCACCTCTCCCTTGTCTCCTGCACACTGGTGAGTGGAAAGTCCCCATCACATGGCAGTGCCATCTGGTCACTGCCAGTGCCTGCAGCAGGCAGGGAGACACCAGGAGAGGCTCGGGCAGCGAGGATGCTCACATGTGCTTGCAGCAGGCACAGCAGGCAGACCTGTGCTTTAACTTGCTCAGCAGGGAGCACCTGTGAGCATCAGGCCTCATTGCAGAACAAGTGCAGTTCCTTGAGAGTGGGCTTGTGGCCATCTCTGACTAACCCCTTCCATCCTCTAAAAGTGTCCTGGAGTGATGGAAGGGCTTCCCTGAGCCCTCCAGCATGTGTTGCCATGGGATGCACAAAAACTCAAGCCATGTCTATAACCCATGGAGAGGGGCCATGCTTTGGCAATGGGATCTTTAAACCATCCTCCTATAGGAAACTGGTTGCCAGAAATCAGTAGAGTTAGACCAAAAATAATGTGGTTATTTTGGTGCATTTTCCAAAAAGCTCTATCTTCTTCCTGAGCAACTGTTGCATCAAAGCTGGCTTGGTTTTCCTAAGGGCTCTACTCAGTGGAAGCAGACATTAATTCAGGGAACTGTAGGGATTTGCATTACTCAGGGCCTAAGCTGGATCATGGAGAGAAGTGGGGACTCAGCATGCACCACTGCTTCTGCCCAGCTGCAGGGACCTCTGCAGCTCTCACTGATAACCTAATTCCTGGGGGATTGTGCCCTTAAGCTGTGTCCTCGTCTAGGAGAAAAGCAGTTTGTGCTGAGGGCATGGAAAGGAGGAAGAGGCTCATGTAGCAGGGGATGCTGGGCTCCATGCTCTGCTGGCCAGGAGAGGATTGCCACTTTGGTCAGTGCCTTGGCAGCTTTTTAATCTCACTAAATGCATGCTGCAGAGCTCACAACATGCTCCAGAAGTTTCCCTTCCTGCCTTGTGGTCCCTCTTTGCTGGCCACCCAAGTCTATGTTGCAGCCCACTGCTCCATGGCAATGCTCATGAGCCCATCTCCCCAGAATAAACTGGAAACAGAAGAAAATTTGAGGGGTTTTATTATTTTCTTTTCAGTAAAAGAAAAAAAACCTGCCTGTGCTGGATGCACCTTGAAGTGCCTGAAGCTACAGATCTTTTCTGCAGGATGGTTTTCAGCTATCTTGTATTTAAAGATTTGTGAATAAAAGTGACCCAGGTCAGGGAAGTGACTTTCAGGCTGAAAATAGATATTCCCTCTCTGTGATCTTGCAGCTGCCTGGTGTTTAAGGTAATGTTTGCTCCAGGCCTTTTTTCCCAGGCAGACACCAAGGAGGATAAGTAAAACCCTAAATCCTTTTTCTGAATTCTGGTCCCTCTCAGGGAGCTTCCAGCTGAGCACGAGTGTTTCTGTCCTGTGAAAAGGTGAAGACTTAAACATCTGGAGTCACTATAGGAAGGGCCACCAGTATAGTCAAGGGGACACAGCTTGACAGCCAAGCCCTGGGACAAGGACCTAAAGTCTGTATCTGTCTTTGGAGATGCTCAGGCTTTGGACAAGAGGTTGGAGCAGAGACTCCCAGAGGTTCCTTCTCACCTCAGGTATCCAACAGGACTTGTTGCAAACTGCTGGAAAGAAGCAAGACTCCAAGTGTTTCCCAGTGTTTTGTGGTCTCAGGCCCAAGAGGGAGTTGTGCTGTACATGACAAAGCAAAAAGGCCCTTTGCTGAGCTGTGATCTTTGTCTCAGGGTGTGTTTCCCTGCATCCTTCACCTGTATTTAAGAGTGACTGAAATCTTGGTTCTTACAAGCTTATACCAGCAGATGGAGAGCACCTGCCAGTTCCCAGTGTGAATTAGGAAAAAATTATTTTCTTTTGTAAGATGGATGTGTCAGAATAAAAACAAGTGGGTAACTGCATGGTTTTTTTGTAACTAAATGAAAGAAACCATAGGGACCAGGACCAGTTTACAACCTGCTTCTGTAATGCAGGGCAAGGAAACAGCCTCCTTTTTTTTCCCCCTAATGCACAGGTCCTTTGCACCAAGCAGCTGCTTTGCCTTTGTTCATTTTGGAGTTTGTCTGACCTCTGTTTCCCCTTCTCAGGCCATGAACCTGGACTTGTGCAGCTGGTGAATTACTACAGGGGAGCAGACAAGCTGTGCCGCAAAGCATCTCTGGTGAAGTAAGAAATCCACTGAAATGTCAGATGGGCTTGGCAGAAGTTTCCCTTCTAACCCTTGTCGGGTGTTGAACCTGTTTGGAGGGTATTTCACACAACAGCTGCCCTGTGCATGTGCTGTCTTCAGGCTCCTGGGCTGCTCTCTGGAGCTGTTTGTGTGCACAAAGGCCTCTCTGTAACCTCAGGGGAAATGCCATTTCCACTGAGTCGTATCTACTTGAAACCATGGACTGTATTGAATCAGATTAGAGCCAAATCAAAAGGGAAAAAGAAACCCAAACGAATCTGCTCTTTTTCCTTGTAGACATTTAATTAAAACCTTCTCCTTTTATTCTCTGTTCCATACAGAGAAGAGACACTAATGTGCCTTTAGCTAATCAGATTTGTTGGTCAAACAAATGCTTGGAGACATCTCCAGGAAGAGCTCTGGGAGTTATTTCTGCATGACCTGCCATGCCAGGCTCTCCTGGGGAAATGTGGATGAACTTTCATGGTAAATAACCCTGTCCCTGTGCAAACTCTGTGTCTTTATGTCAGAGCTCTTGGTCTCCTTTGATTGCCCATTACAATCTGTGCTGCCTCTCACTAATGCAGTGCTGCAGGCTGGGTGTGCTGATCGAAGGCCTCTCCTTCCTCTGCAAAGAGCCTCTTCCCAGTTCCTTTCCTGGCAGTGGTGATGGTGTTTGTCAGAAAGTGGCAGAGTATTTTTAAACAAGCACTTAGAGCACTCCTCAGATGAATTCCTCTTTAGCCTGTTACCTGGAGTGCTGGAAGCACTTGCACACCTGGTTTTATATCCTGCAGCTTGGCTGACCTTTTTAACTGTAGGGTCAAGCACACATCAAGCTACCTCGGAACCCACAGGACAACAAATGACATTCCTCAGGGCTTCCAAAGTGCCACTGACTCACTGCCATCTCAGCAGAGAGGCACAAATGCACAGAGAGTCAGCACCTCATGAACTCCACTTTTGGCTTTAAGCAAAGCACAGGCATTTAGAGAGGCAGGCAGCTCCCTTGACTTGGAAAGAAAACAGGCCTGAGCTCTGCTAACAGGAATTTGCTGCTGTCTCCAGAGAGATGTGCCTGAGGGATTCCAGACACCTTGGGATGTGAAACGTGGAGCTGTGCCCTTGCTTTCTCTGGCTTCCCAGAGATCTCTTCATGCACAGCTGGGACACCTGGTCCTATCTCAGTGGGAATGGGATCAAGGGCTAAACACCAGCACAGACAGCATTACTGCTCTGGCTTTCCTTTTTCCAGCTGTGATCCTTCCTGCCCTGAGCCATGTCAGTGAAAATCCCTCCTCAGTTCCCTTGTGCAGGGAATGCAGCACCAGCTTTAGTTATGGGGAAACTTCTCAGCTGTTAGTTTCATGATATCAGTAAAATGTTTAATGAAAGCATGCAGGTTCTGGTTCAAAGAGCAGTGCTTTGCTGTGGGCTGGGGTTGCCATGATATCTTTAGGAAAACCCTAATTTGAAGGCTCTAAGGAAAACAGGATAATTTAGCACAGACTATCCATAAGCTGCCATTCATCAACAAGCAAAAGAGCCCAGTTAATGATGATTTTTCTTTATTAAAGAGGCCCCATGCAGGTGGGGACACTCTGGACATTAACAGCCTGTCTGTGTTCGCCCAGGCTCATCAAGACAAGCCCTGAGCTATCGGAGTCCTGCACGTGGTTCCCTGAGTCGTATGTGATTTACCCAACAAACCTGAAGACCCCGGTGGCTCCAGCCCAGAATGGAATTCGCCATCTCATCAACAACTCGAGGACAGACGAGAGGGAAGTGTTCCTGGCCGCCTACAACCGGCGCCGCGAGGGAAACGAGGGCAACGTGTGGATAGCCAAGTCCTCTGCTGGTGCCAAAGGTTCGTTCTCCAGCACCAGGAGCTGCTCCTCTTCATTCCTCACTCTTTTTGCATGATCTGTAGGGTCACAGAGTTTGGCTGAGCCAAGCTGATGTGTCTGAAGGGCTCCACTGGCCATGCCAGACAGGCAGGGTGGTGTGCATGTGCTGCCTAGGAAATGAACATGCACCTCAAAATGTGGGAATGTGCTGTGGGGAGAAGGCAGCAGTGTGACAGTGTTCACAGGGGTTCTTGGATGAGGGAAGGGAAGAGGATCTGACTCCATGTTTCAGAAGGCTGGATTTATTATTTTATTATATATATAACATTAAAACTATACTAAAAGAATAGAAGAAAAGGTTTCATCAGAAGGCCAGCTAAGAATAGAATAGAAAAAAATTATAACAAAGGTTTGTGGCTCGGCTCTGTGTCTGAGCCAGCTGGGCTGTGATTGACCATTAATTAAAACATCCAACATGGACCAATCACAGATCCACCTGTTGCATTCCACAGCAGCAGGTAATCCATGTTTACATTTTGTTCCTGAGGCCTCTCAGCTTCTCAGGAGGAAAAATCTTAAGGATTTTCCATAAAAGATGTCTGTGACTCAGCAGGGACCAGCAAGTGGGGGCAATGTGGAGAGCAGGTTAGAGGGAGCAGAACAGGATACAGGGAGGCAGTCAGCAGGCAGGACAGTAGCCTGCAGGGGCAAGGAGCCCAGCTCCCCATGCTGCAGCTTAACTTGCCTTCTCCTGGGTGCAAATCCTGCTTGTCTTTCAGCCAGACTCACGTGCCTGGTGCCAGTGGCCTGCCTGTGGTCACAATGAGCAGCCACGAGCTCAGTGCGTCACAGTTGTACCCAGGCCTCAGGGGAAGGTACCAGAGCACAGACAATCAATGCAGTGTCTGTCTGTCCATTTAATCTGAGTAGGACAAACAGATACCCCAGTGATAATGTGTCCTTCCTTGTTCCAGGGTCATTCCATACTCACTCTGCAGAAATAAGGAGCTGTGAGGTGGCTGGACACAGCTCTAAATGCAGGGCTTTGGTGACTGTGTGCTCTCTGTCAGTTATGGTCTTATCATGGACACATTTTTTTGTTAGAATGACTATGTTTAAAAACTTACCTTGCTGTGTGTGCAGCAGAGCCCAGCCTGAGGAGGGACCTGGTCTTTTCAGAGAGAACAAGCCCATTACTCGTGTTTGCAGAGTCACTCTGCATGCAGCCTTGCAGAAAAGAGAATGTAAAAGCCAGAGCTGGCTGCACCATAAAACTGTCCTTTACACCAGCTTCCCTCTCTGTCCTGCTCTCTTGGCTCTGTCACCAAGAAGAATTGGAAGAGTATCCTTGTTTTCATCAGGAATGAAGGGGAGATGAGTCCTTTTGTTGTGCCAGTGCAAAAATGTGTTTCTGTGGGGTAAACTGGCAGAAAAATCCATCTGGGCATTTGGAAAGGCGATTGCTGTGGTCTGCTGCAGGCTGAGCAGGTTCAGGCTCTTCAGATACTTCATGCACATGTGATCCCATCTTTTCTGCACTAAAGCAGAGTAGCCTTTTGTATTCATCACTGTGCTGCTGCAAGTTAAAGTGGAAAGCAGAGTCTCATGGTAATCTTCTAGGGGGAAGTTTTATATGTCTGGGGATTACTTCTGATGAAAAAGAAAGCTTGTTCATGCTAATTACCAAGAAAGATACAGCTCAGGCCCAGCCCTTGTCTTGGGACAGGTCGAACAGAAGCTTAGTCATCCATCAGTAACAGGAAAATTCAAGGTTTAGGATGCCCTGAGTCAAACATTTGAAGGGTTGGCAGCTGTGGCTGGAGGTTCTGGTGTTTTCTTTGCCAGCTGCCCCCCATAAGCTGCTTTGCTGCCTCACTGGGTGGCTGCCCTGACCCTCCCCTGGGTTTGCCATCTGTCCATGTGGAGCAGGTGCCTGCTGATCTCCCCACTGCAGCAGCTTTGCTGGCTCTGGGATGTTGTTTCCCTCCTTCTCCCAGTGCACAGCCTTAAGTTGTGCCAGTGCAAGGTTCTGCCTTGCTCTGCTGTGATCAGGAGACTAAAACATCTTGCCCTCTGCATAAATCATGGGTGAGATACTTTAATTTCAGGCTTCCTTTCAGTGGAGGGTGCTGGGATGAATGAGAGGACAGTAGAGCTGGAAAGCTGAGCAGAGGATGCAGCAGTGGGAGTACCTGCAGGGCTGTGCTGACAGCAACCTTCAGAAATCACAGCTAGGAGCATTTTTTGTTGGATGATCCTGTCAAACCCTATCTGTGCTTGAAACCTCTGTTACCCCTTTAATGCCCTCTTGAAAAGTGGGGTTTTTTGCACAGTATTTCGTCAAAAACACTCAGCACAAAATTAAGACTAAGTAATCAGGTTTAGTCCAGAAAACTTAATACCTCAAGAATGGGCATAATGCCAGAGGAGGGTTTGATAACTCTACCTGAGCTGGCTTATCCCTCCTGGTACCATGCCCTTCCTTTATGAAATCCCAGAAAGAAAATGGGCTCTCTTCAGTGCTCTGCAACAGAAGTTTGCTATTTGGACTCTTGCAAGAGATGAACAGTGACAGCTTCAGCCAAAATGTAGGAGTGTTTAAATGGCACAGTTCATTTTTTTAATGAAGAGCTTCCACAGCAGGAGCACTGAGCACATGGATGAGCAATTTGAAATAGTACTTTTCCTTATTTATCAATGATTTTAATAATCACTTAAATGAATTCAGTGAGCAGGGCAGCACTGCACAAGTGTGCATGTGTGACTGCCTCTGGCAGCCAGAGAAGCCAGACAGGGAAAGTCAGTCTTGAGTCTGGGATAAAAAGCCCCACAAATCTCCCTCCCCAAATAAAAAAGAAGGGCAAAAATCTTTACAGAAAATGTGCCAAACTCCCTGTTCTCTCTAAACTGCTGAAAACCGGGGAAAAACAAAACCAAATTTGCCAAGTGCCAAATACAACCACCACCACATCCTCCTACCCCCGCCCAACCTAGCTAGGAAGAAAAAAAGACATAAAAGAATCCAGAATGCCCCCAAGCCAAACAGCTGCCTCACTGCCTGCCCAGTCCCTGTTTGCTGTGCATCTCCTCTCACCTCAGCAGCCACCCCCCTGCAGACATGCCCTGGGCAGGCTGTGCCCTGTCAGATGCCCTTGGTTCCCATTTGCAGCAGGGCTGGTTTCTGGGGATGGCAAGGAAGAGATCCCTCCACAGATTCATTCCCGTGGAGTGACTGTGCCGTTGCTGACCCTGGGGCCACGGGTTCTTGCATGTTGCTTTTTGGGCTAATGAGCCACTGGGGGCCTGAAAAAGCTCCAACAAAGGTAGAAGGATCCTCTGCCTAATTTTGTCTTCAACTTTCTGTGCCAGGGGAAGGGATCCTGATTTCTTCAGAGGCTTCAGAGCTCCTGGACTTCATCGATGAGCAGGGACAAGTGCACGTGATTCAGAAGTACCTGGAGAATCCTCTACTTTTAGAGCCAGGGCATCGCAAGTTTGACATCAGGTGACCTCTCCTGCCTTTGTAATAGCAGTTTTCTTGTTCATGCTGTTTCTTTGGGAGCCACTGAGAGTAGAATTTGTCCTCCTGTTTGTTCCCCCAGGAGCTGGGTTCTTGTGGATCATCAATATAATATCTACCTCTACAGAGAGGGTGTCCTGCGGACCTCTTCAGAACCATATAACAGTGCTAACTTCCAGGACAAAACCTGCCACTTGACCAATCACTGCATCCAGAAGGAATATTCCAAAAACTACGGGCGCTACGAGGAAGGAAATGAAATGTTCTTCGAGGAGTTCAACCAGTATCTGATGGATGCCCTGAACACAACGCTTGAGAACAGCATCTTACTGCAAATCAAACACATCATAAGGTAGCCAGCTGCCTGCTGCTGAGGAGGGCAAAACCCTTCAGGGGCAGGGAGTATGGACATAGAGTAAGAAGGAAAGGGTTTCAATTGCAGAAATTTAGGATAAGTCCATAAATGGCCCCATGTCTCTGCTCAGTGAGAAGGCACCTCCATAAGTACTGTTGCCTCAGTGGTGTGTGTCCACATCTCTGTGATTTGCCAGCTGTGGCTGGAGAAGGATAGAGTGAAAAGGGAAGAGAGCCAGGGCTGGAGAGGCTGAGATTAAGAAAGGCATAAAGGTGACAGAGGGGAAGTGAAGGTGAACTCGAGTGTGCAGACTCTGGATGCTTCCCCCACCATCAGCCAGCACAGCCCATGGCTGTTGCCTGGGTCATCTTACTCAGTCCACAAGATCCAGTTCCTTCCTGGGCATAGAAATTGCCTGGAGAGAGATCTTGGTGCTGCAGAGAATCCAGGTTTGACAAAGCAGTCCTTCATGAAGGGATATGCTTTGCCAGTACCCCACTGCTGTTAATTGCAGTAAAAGAGATGTGGCGCAATCTTTGAGGGACTTGAAGGCAAATGAGCATCCAGTGGCAGTTCCTGGGGACCTGCTGCAGCCCTTGGTGGCATTGCACATCATGTTTTTCAGCTTGCCTGACCCAGTGGTGAGGGAGGATGCTCTGCAGCTCCTTGTGAGTTAACTCAGGGGTCCCCACATGGATTTTCACGGGATCTCACTTGCATGGCATGTGTTGGACATAACTTGTCATTTGGGAGAGTTCCAGGGCAACCCCTCTTATTTAACATGTCCACAGCAGCCTTAACCCTGAGTTCCTGTTTCTCCCTTCACAGAAGCTGCCTTATGTGTATAGAGCCTGCAATCAGCACGAAGCATCTTCACTACCAGAGCTTCCAGCTCTTTGGCTTTGACTTCATGGTGGATGAGGAGCTGAAGGTCTGGCTGATAGAAGTCAATGGAGCCCCAGCATGTGCCCAGTGAGTAAATCAGTTTCTGGAACACCCTTGTGATGCCACCATTCACATGCCTCACCCAAAACACAGCTGTGTCCCAGCTCCAAGTGAAAAAGGTGAAAGAAAATTAATGGTGAGAGAGTTTTCCAGGCTAACACTGGACACTGCTCCAAGTGCCAGTCAGTTTGGGTTCATTACTATTCTCTGTGTTTGGTATCCCCCCCAGCTTCTTTCCCACGTGGGATGGGGCACTAAAAATATCACTTGAGTCATTTTTATTGCTTTTGGGTTGAAGTTATGTTTGCAGATTTAAGGTTTTGGGAGTCAGATTGTTTCTCAGTCTCTGTTGTGGCACCACCGGTGGCTGCTCTTTATATGAGCACATGTTAAATGAGGAGCATTAAGGGCAGCAGCTGGAAGTGAGTGACTCAATTTGCAGGCAGCAGGACCACAGAGCACACTGTGGATGCTGCAGATGTTACGAAATCTCTGAAAACCTAAGGAATAAAGACTCAACACCAATTTAGTGTTAAGAAGAGCATAATTTATTCAAATCACACAGGGATAACTCCTGAGTTTGTGTCCATGTGATTTTACAAGTGTCTTGCTTATATTCAATTTGCCCATTACCAAAAACCCTCCCCAGGTTCCCAGATTAAGTCCTTGTTTTGGCTGTGCCTGCATTCCTGAGCCAGATGTCTTCTTACCTTCCAGCCACGCTTGCTGGGAAAGCAGATTTTGCATGCCTTGTTTCTCTGCTAAGTGTTCACAAGCACAGTAAAAACTGAATTAACCCTTTTGGTATCACAGAGATCAGGTTATAGCTTCTTCCAGCAGCCACAGGGAGGCTGGAACAGCCCAACAGCCCTGGCCATGAACATTTCTGTGTAGGCACAGCAGAAAGTGCTGTATTACATGACTGAGACAGCTGCAGGAGACCAGAAATTTTTGCTAAGTGAGCATCTGTATCATATTAAAAAAAAAAAAAAAAAACAGAAAAACAGAACAGGCTGTACATTGCTGCATTAGAACTTTATGAGATTAGATGTCGATTAAATTAGGTTAGATCATCACTAACAGTAGACAAAAAATGCAGGTCAAACCTTACCAGACAGCCTGTTGAGCTTTTTCGGGGCTAGAGCTTGGGGAGCTTTCTGTGTCCAGGATGCCCTGTTCACAATGTGCATCATGGTGCAATGACTGCCTTGCACCTCCTTGTCTTGCTGTAAGGGTAGAATTTGGCTGTTGCTGGGTGGATTTGGATTGCAGCAGTGCCCTGTTTGTTTTGTGCCTCTTGGAAGAGCAAGGGCTTTGTTGGGCACTTGGAAGATTGAAAGCAGCTGAGGTAGGTTTTGGCTATGTGTGACTTCTCTTCAGGGTTATTTTTATTTGTAGCACTTGTATCACACAGCTCCCGTTTAAAGAGGAAAAAATGGCTGCTGTAAGTAATACCATTCCTAGGAGCTGAAAAAAAACATCTCACTGTCACATAACCCGAGTGACATGGAGTAAAGACATTGTTAATCCTGGGAAAAACAGGTTTGGGACTAAATATGTGCCAGATGCCAGCACATTCAGGGAGGTTTCATGTGCATTTCCTCCAGCAGAAAATGAAGCTGTTGTTAACTCAAACACCTTGTCTCTCCTCTCCCTAATCGTGCTGTGCCATGGTGAAACACATCCCACATGTCTGAGGGTCTTGTGGAGCCCCTGAGCTGCACCCCAGCACAGCATTTCATCAAACCAGGAATGCATCAGAGCAGCCCCTCTGGGGCACATTCCAGTGTGCACAGCATCTGGTGCAGTAAATCCCAGCTCCCTGAGTTGGAAGTTTGGTACAGGGAGCTCTGAGATGTTTTCTGCCCCTTTGCATCTTGTGGAGACTCAAGTCTCCTGAGGGTCCAGAGCCTCTGACTGTAAACAAAGGTTATGGGTTTTGTGGTTCTTTGTGAAAGGGAGCAATACTGGCAATTACCACCATGGTAAAAGAAGATATTTGTTGGTGTAAACAGGGAGGAGGTAGAAGAGATACTGTTGTCCCCCTATTTGCCACCCTGAAACTCCTTGTGATGGGAGTAGGATCTTGTAGATTTTGCTGGGAAAATGCATTTCTACATAAAAACATCAAAATTGGCCAGGCATCTGCTGGTTTGTCCTGCCTGGGTATCTGATTGTCTCTCTCTCTCTCTCATCTCTTAGGAAGCTGTATGCAGAGCTCTGCCAAGGAATTGTGGATGTAGCCATCTCCAGCGTTTTCCCCCTCAGTGACACTGGGCAGAAGATGAGCCAGTCATCCTCCATCTTCATCAAGCTGTGATGATGACACAGCTGCCACCTCTGTGGACAGGGAGAGACTGCACCCCTCGGGTCAGCACACTCTGGTGGCTTATCTCAGTAACATGCCAAAAAGTGATAGAGACAGGCTTCATATTTTCTGGGAGACCACAGGGAAAAACAACAAAACAGGCATCCTCACAGAGCTGTGATGAGCCAGAGCTGCTCAGATAACTCTGCCTGCATTCACCAAAATCCACTTTAGAAACAGCTCCTGTGACTTTGATACCTGAAACAAATCTCTCTGGGAGTACAACAGAACAACCTTAAAATGAAACCCCAGCAGGGATACTGTAATGCTGTATTAG
The DNA here is from genome assembly GCF_047830755.1 of Zonotrichia albicollis. Lineage (NCBI taxonomy): Eukaryota > Metazoa > Chordata > Aves > Passeriformes > Passerellidae > Zonotrichia > Zonotrichia albicollis. The sequence goes on from NC_133821.1 coordinate 13,971,986, forward strand.
CTCCTCCTTTTCTATAGAGATAACATTGGGTTTTTTAAGGGAATTGAGTGGAGAGAACGATGGAGTTGTCCTCCTCCTGCTGTGTTTATCCTTTCCTCACCTACTGCATCATTAGTGCCTTAGCTCAGCTCCAAATCGGTGACTCCTTTCCTTTGTTCCTGCTCTGTTACATAGAAAGGAGCCAGCTCTCCTGGTGCCTAAAACCAGGAACACCAAGAAATCAGTTTCCTTAGGTCATTTTCCAAGCTGGTTGGCTGAACACCCAGGCAATGGCTGGTAAAGGGTGCTGAACTGCAGGTGGTGAATTAACCCAAGCAAGGAAGGTGATTTTCTTTATAGCTATCCCTTTTCCTATTGAGATTTGGATCAGTGATTGTCCCAGTCTGAGGCAGTTGGATTCTGCTTAAAAGAGGTAGAGAGACCCCCTCAGAGCTCAGCAGCAGACTGTAGGATTTTGAGCATCACTTTTGTGCTGAGTGTTTCAAGTAGCAGAAGCCTGATCTCAGTTTCTTCTGAGGCACTGCAATGAATTTAGGCTCTTCTCTCAGATTTCCCCTTCATTATTTACTTGAGGCTTGGACCTGAAATCTTTCTACCCAAATCCCATTTGTTCCAGCCAGTTTTATTCTCATCTGTTTGACAAATACTGTAATCTTCTGCCCTGAACGCAGTCCACAGCTTGATCTTAGCTAGGGGCAAGGTGGGTGAGGTTTTGTAGGCCAGGAGAGACATTCCTGTTTGCCACACATCTGGGAAATCAGGTGCTTTGGGGGGAAGGAGAGGTTAGATTCCTTGAGGTCTCTGTATTTCAGAGCTAACATCTGCTTCAAGTATGGCCTAAACCTCTGTCATGTGTCCCACCTTGTGAAGTGTGTCTGAATTTGCAGTGTGAGCCCAGCACATCCCTCTGGCAGGGAGAGATGGTCATGGACAGAAAGCAGTTCCTGTTCCCCATAACAAACAAACAAACAGGAGGACATTGTGGAGATTACAAACTGCCTGTGTGTAATGGGAAGTGAAGCAGCAATGGAATTTCTGCCCTCCTCAGAAGATCCCAGCATTTTGGTGTACTCACCTCTGCTTGTGATGGAGATTTCAGAGTTCTTCATGCAGCAGGCAATTCTGATGGGAAGGGGCTGAGTGGTAAGGAGGGAGAAGGATGTTGGGGGAAGGATTGGTTGTGTTTTCTAACCTTATGATAGCACAGAGGTGTCAAAATTTCACTGCAGTCCTGGTGAAGTGTGGTGGTAACTCACCAAGGTAAAATGTAGGCTGTTAAGGGTTCTTACTCAGATTGCAAAGTTCACCACATCTCCATTGACATTTTCATGTTGGCTTAGCTGAGCTTTAAAACTGCATGGTTTTTGTCCAGCAGTGGGAAGATCTCACAGCAATTGTTCTCATCCAGGATGTGTCTGAGCTCTCATAAATGCTAGGGCAGACGAGAACAGAAAATTTTCCCCATCACAATGAACCAAGAAATGCTCAGATTCTGGGGGCTAGACCCATCCTTCTCCTCAGAAGGGAAGTTTAGATAATGCCTGGTGGTAGAGCCACAACTACAGATGATGCAGCTGTTCATACCCTGCCTTTCCAGCTGGGCTTGGGGAAGGTAGAGTTTCAGGGACACTTGAATCCTCTGTTTGCTGAATTTTTCAGGAATAAGCAACATCCTCTGGAGTAAAATGTGTACTTTCCACCTTCTCTCAGAGTGTCCCCCAAAGTAAAGCACAGAAGGTAAATGATAAAGGACAGAGAGCACAGTGCCTAAAGTTTTACCCAAAATCCTATAGCTACAAGGTGGAGTAGAGGATGTGTGTGTGGCTAAGGCCTGGGCATTGCAGCCTTGGGTGCACCTTGCAAGTGATGCTCACAAGCCCCTGTGAGACTTCTGTTTGTTTCTTTTTTTAGGAATATACAACAATAAATGTTTTCTAGTTTATTTCAGCTAAAAGGTCAATAGAAAAGGTCTTACTCTCTTTCCTGAGCTTTCACCCAGAATACTGCTGGGTTTCCAGAAGACACCTACCATACCACAGAATGTCTCTAGTCTTAGTTGTATCCCTTCATGTCATCCATGAAGAATTTCTGGCCCAGGTGTTCCAGCTGCGTTGTCCAGCAGGGTCTGGTCCTACTGGACTCTGGGTTTCAGGTAACTCCCATGTGGCTTGTTCCATACAAGTTAGTCATGTTGTGCTTCTGCTGAAATCCCACAGTCCATGGAGAACGCCGGAGAAGTCTAAGAAAGGCTCAAACGCCGATTTCATCCAGGTGACTGTGACCAGTGCCCTGCAGGACTGCTTGCATGTCCCTGCTCCCAGCATTTCTCGTTCTCCGTACGCAGCTCTCTCCCGGGAGAGCGACGCTGTGCCGTTCATAATCGTGCTCCATGACCGTGTCTGCTGTGGCAGCCCTTGGGAAACCCTGGTGCTGAGAGGATTTGGGGTACACGGGGCGCTGCCGAGGCCGAGGATCAGCCTCGGGACCGTGTGCCCGGCTGCTCTCACGCCAGCCTGTGCATGTGGGGCTGGGAATGCCTGAGCTCCCGGCTCTGCGGTGAGCTCACATCTATCCGCATCTCTCTAAACCATCATTAAAACATGCAAACCCCACGGCCTGCGGTGTTTCCTTGGCGCAGCGGGTCCCTGGGCTGCCAAGTGCCCAGGAGCCCGGGCACTGGGCTGTCCCGGCAGCGCTGGGAGCTGGGGAGCAGCGGGGCTGTTCGGGATTCCCGGCGTGCGGAAGTGGCGGAGAGCGACGGGCATGGGTGGATGTCCCGGCTCCCGTTCCGAGAGCGCACGTGGCTGGGCCGGGAGAGAGACACGGATGTACAGGAGGTCCCAGGGGAGCTGGGAATGCATGTCGGGAGGAGCGCAGCCCGGCGGGTCGGAACAGCGGGGCGGGCTCTACAGACAGGAGCGGCACCAGGGATGGACACGCTCCTGGAGCAGCCGCAGGGAGGGACGCGCCCCGTGTCCCCGGAGCGGCCGCAGGGATAGACGCGCTCCGTGCCCCTGGAGCGGCCGCAGGGATGGAGGAGCCCCGTGTCCCTGGAGCGGCCGCAGGGAGGGACGCGCTCTGTGCCCCTGGAGCGGCCGCTGGGAGCAGCCGGGAAGCGGCGCGCGCGGAGGGGGCGGAGCCGGGGGCGGAGCCGGGTGCGGAGCGCACGCGCGGAGCCGGGCCGGGAGGCGGCGTGAGCCCCGCACGCGGCCGTCCCGGCGCGCGGCGCTTCCTGTGAGGAGGAGCGCGCGGCATGGCGGGCACCGGGACGGGGCCGCGCCCGGACCCGCACCGGCTGCGGCCGCCGCGGCGCGGCACCACCCAGCGCGACCTCACCAGCGCCCACATCGAGTCCTTCAACTACGCCGTCAGCGAGGGCGTCTATCGCGCCGTGCAGGTGCGGGGGGCGCGGGGCGGGGGGCGCGGCGCCCGGCCCTCCCCCGGCCCCGCCGCTCTGACCCGGTGCCGTTGCAGGATGTGCCCTCGGTGGAGTTCGCTCTAAAGGAGACCCGGCTGGCGCTGACGCTGGTCGGCGTGTCCATCGCCCCTCCCGCCGTGCCGGCCGGGACGGTGTGCCAGGAGAGGAGGGTGTTCCCGGCTGAGTGCCGCGGGCTCCGCAGCACCTACCGCGGCAGGATCACCGTAAGTGCCCGCCCGCCCCGCACACGCGTGTCCCTGTCCGGGCCGAGCCCCGCACACGCGTGTCCCTGTCCCAGCCCCGTGCTGTATTTTTAAAGGTCCCTTCCCGGCTCAGCGATCTCCGGGGGGTTCAGGGAGCGCTGTCCCCCGCGGGCTCTGGGGTGTTGGTGATGATGTGTGGCCTCGCTGTTTTTCCCCGCACATCAAACTTGTCGTGGTCCGGCCCCGCTGCCCTTCTTTCCCGTTTCTCCGGCTTGGAAGAGCTTGGTTGGAGACCCGTGTCATCCCAGAGAGCAGCATAATCCAGATCTTGTTCCTGCGGGAATCCAGGTTTCAGAAGCAGCGTTGCTCCCATGCACAAGTCCAGAGCTATAAATCTCTCCTGTTCACAGGTTCATGGTTTTTGTGAAGTGCTTTGAAATTTGCCTGGGGAGGAAGCATCCCCAGCAAATATTTTCCTTTGCTGTGTGAAAGGATTGCACATTGCTGTTTTCTATTAAAATGATGTATTTGTGTCTCAGCTGATTGTTTATGTGAGGCACCTGGTGCAAGGGAGTTCTTGCTTGGGATTTCAGGTTTTTTGCTTGTTTTCATTTTCTTTTTTGTTTCGTTTTTTTTATTTCTCTGAAGCTGTACACCTTGCCGTGATAAAAGCCACTCTAAGTGCAGTACCTTATCTGAAAACTGAAAGTGGGGCAGTGCAGATTGTTCATAGCTGTATTCCCAGTGGATCTTAGATTTTCCTAAGCTACAACTGATTTTGTTTTTCTTACCTGAATTATTTCCCATCTCTTTTTTTCCCCCCATTGTCTGTTTAATGATTTTTTTGAACGCTTGGAGCAGTTAGAACAGTTTGCTGTGCCTGGTGTGAAAAGGCATTGCCCTGTGCTGGGACAGGTTAACCCCTGCCCTTCCCTGCCCGTGCTCAGCAGAAAACAGTCAGTAATCACTCCCTGTTTCCACCGTGCTGCTTTAGCTCCATGTTCCCACTTCCCCAAGGTGGGATGTGAGCCCCAGCCTGCTGAGCAGCTGTAGACCCTTAGTCATCAGTTCAGGTGTAGACAAGGCTGCCTCATGGATTTAAAGGGACATAGTAGCATTCCCTTCCCTTTTTCAAGTAATTTCTGAGACTCAGTTTACTCATTTTTGCTGCTCCCAGATGTTAAACCCATGTTCCTGTGTTGCAGTGCCAGTGTTTCTCTCCTGCAGGACAGCAGCTCTTCCAATCATTCTGCATGTAAAGTTAGGATTCTTTGCTCCCGCAGTTTTCCTTCACACACACTGCCAGAACTTGTTAATAAATTTTCTCTCTTGCATGCTTTTCTTTCTTGGTTTTCAGATCACTCATGAATGTGCTGAGTGAAGAAAGGAAGGATTTTGTCAGGCCTGTAGTGTGGATGTGTTTTCAGTGGACACTTGCTGTCTTCTTCTGCTTTCAAGTGTTATCTTCTGAAGTTTCCTTTTCCTGTCCTGTGGCTGCCTTTTTATATTTATGCTGCTCTGTTGAAGGGTCTGGAAGGCAAAGGAAGCCAGACCAACCTTGTTCACTCAGCCAGCAGCTTCTTTGCCTGACTCCAGCCTTGTATGATTTTCTTCTGTGACCCCGCATTGACTGTTCCCAGAGTGTAATCTTTATGCATGAATCTACTGGCTCTTTTTTATTATTGCTGCCATTTTACAGTGCTACAAGTCTGTCCAACTGCTTGTGGTTGTGTGAAAGGTGCAGTTGGTGTAGCAGGAAAGATGAAAAGGGCAACTTAACTTGCTCACTGTTGGTGTTGTGTTGTTTTAGGCCGACATCAGCTGGTCAGTGAATGACATGCCCCAAGGGACTATCAGACAGCCCTTGGGGTACATTCCAATCATGGTCAAGTCCAAATTGTGCAACCTCTGTGGTTTTTCTCCACAAGACCTTCTGCAGCACCATGAGGAGGAAGAGGTAACGGGGATTTTGAGGGTCAGGAAAGTCTGTGTTTTACCTGAGCCACTTGTCAGGTCACCTTCTCTTTGCAGGGCTTGAACATTGATAGTTTGTTTCAAGTTTGACTTCCCATTTTCTCTTGAAAGCAGATTGCTTATGGGGGCTCCATGAAGCAGCTTGAGAAATTGTTCTTGAGCACAGGGATCTGTTTGGTGTCAATCCCTACAGTTTTGGTATAGAAACTCAGCAGCTGCACAGCAAATGAGAGTGCTGTGAAGGGGACTCTGTGGAGAGAAAGATTTGGAGAACAGATTGAAAGAGACAATTCCATTCCCAGTTGTCTTCTGCAGCTTTTCCCCTGTCTCCCCAGTAACATGTTAGCTGTCTATAATTGAACACAGACTCATTTAGCACTGCGTTTTGAGCTCACAAAAAAAGGCAGAGAAAACTACAAAAGAAAATCAGAAAAGTAAGCTTGTGTGTGACCAGACAGAAATCTTTTGCTCTGAAAATCCTTCTGGTTTATAAACTCAGTGTGAGAACTTCAGAGCTTTTTTAATTACTTAAAAAAGTTAATGGCAGCTATTCAGATATGTTCCATTGATCACAAAGATTTTTTCTTCCTCTAAATTGTGGAACATGCATCCTTTTCCTTGCACTCTGCTACGTTTAGACTTCATAAGTGTGAGTGCAGCCTTTCCAAAAGCAGTGCTGAATCATGTCTTGCTATTTCCCATTAAATGTTTGGTTTTCGTTTATAGTACAGGCATTTTTTTTCTTTTACTCACAATGCTAATTCTGAGTTTCTGAGTGTATTAAAATGATTTCTCTTCTCCTTCCAGGAAATGGGAGGCTACTTTATAATCAATGGCTTAGAAAAAGTGATCAGGATGCTGATTATGCCCAGGCGAAACTTCCCTCTTGCAATGGCAAGGCACAAGTGGAAAAACAGAGGCCCTGGTTTCACAGAGTATGGTAAGCTCAGCAGTTCCCTGCAGCATCCTAGTAACAACTGCTTGAGGACAAACAGGAGTGACCATCTGTAGCTGAATTTTGGTAGTTTTGTTGCAGTTCTTGTGTAATGTTAATATTTTTTGCTGCACATAAGAATAAAGAGTAAACACACCGCAAGCAAGAAGCAGGGACTTGCCTTGTGGGAGCTGTCTGACTTTCCCTTTGTCATGTATACTTAGTAAAACCAGTTTAAAAATGAATTAAGCCAGCAAATGTTAAATAGCATTTTTAACTCGGGTGTTGCCAGTTGCTGATTTGACTGGACCATGGTGCTTGAGCACACGCTGTAGCTCCACGCTGGTTTATTTCAAGGCAGTGCCAGATTTGATGGTCCTTTTTTGTTTTATTTTTCTTTGTCCTGCAGATGATAGTGTAGAGCTGGACCAGGAAACACTGCTGCTGCACTGCCACCCAAACACAGAGATAAGTGTGCCATTAGGAACAGTAATTGTTTGTTACTCTGTCCTACAACCAAAGGTTACAAACAGGGTAGTTGAGGCCTGGGTCTTTCTTTAAAAACTTTGTGCATCTTCCAAGCTTCCTACCAAATGTGCTGACTGTCCTGAGACACAGCCCTCTTTAGCTGAGTTTTTTATTTGAAGTGGCACACTGACAGTGAAGTGTGATCTGCCCCATGTTCTCAGCCATCAAGCACCAGAGTTTCTCTCATGAATTGTCTCACGCTCCTTGGACGTGACACAGCGATGCAGCCGCTTGGTTTTGTGCAGCTCGTGCTGATGTTGTGATTTTTGCAGGGGTGGTGATGCACTGTGTCAAGGATGAGCATACCGCAATAAATATGAACCTTCACTACTTGGAAAATGGCTGTGTCATGTTGAATTTCATTTTTCGCAAAGAGTTGTTCTTCCTCCCCTTGGGATTTGCTCTGAAGGTAAGCAATGAATGCTTGTCATTTTTGTATTGAATAAACACAGAAGTTTTGCAAAGCATTTTTGTTGTAAGTAACAAGAAGAAGCTAATTCCACTTGGAGTGTTTTCAGTGATTGGAGAAAGGTCATCCAAACTGTGCAACACTGATCAAAAACTCAGTCTGCAGCAGAGGAAGTGTCTGTAGGGACAAGAGATGAGGGCAGAGTCACACACTCATGGTTTTGTGGGGTTTTTCTAATTAATGGTCTGGATGGAGATCATTATCAGTGTATGAATATCCCCTGCATTACTCTCTAAGCATCTCAGCCCCCCAGCATTTTGCAGTTCTCATTGTGGAAGGGCATTTCTAGAGCACTGGGTTAGTATACAGGGTTAGTTCTTTAGCTGTATTTTGTAGACAGATGTTGTTATGACCTTATTTTTCTGATCTGATAAACTTCTGTCTCTCAGGCATTGGTTAATTTCCCAGACTACCAGATTTTTGAAGAGTTGGTGAAAGGAAGGGAAGATGACACCTTTTTTGCAAACTGTGTCACTGAGATGTTGAGAGCAGTGGTGGATGCTGGCTGTTTGACGCAGCAAAACGTCCTGGACTACCTGGGAAAGAGCTTCAGAGTGAAACTCAACCTGCCTGAGTGGTACAGCAATGAACAGGCTGCAGATTTCATTCTGAGGTCTGTATGTGGCTGGGATCCAGTGTCACTGTGTTGAATTTATAGGCATGTGTGAGAGCATTATGATGATATGTGTTTTAATGGATTGACACAAGTATTCCCAAAACAGTTTCACAAGAGGGTGACAGTTTTTATTTAGATGGCATTTTTGTGATGTCATTGATGAAAGACACAAAGGTTGAGGAAGAGAAGGTTAAAGCTTGCTCTGATCCATTTGGTGAACAGAAATTCTGCAGTTTATTATCAATTTCACACAATCTGTCAATTCTGAATAATTTTTATCTTTTAAAATGGAAGAAATGCTTTAAAATCTTATGTGAGATAAGTTAGAAAGAAGTGGAAGAATTTGCTTTGAGACTGTCAGTGTGGCAGGCATTCAACTAAAAAATTCATTTTTCTGTTAAAGTAAGGTGTTTGCTCTTCCTCCAGCTTTAGGAATTAGATGTGGTTTTCCTTTTTTGTTTGTGCTAGACTGTTGCTCAGCCCACGGTTTTCCATACATGGCTTGATAGCAGTGGAGATTTGGAGTTTCTGTGTCAGGACACTGATAGTGCTAACAGAAATATTTTGTAGTTTACATCTACTTGCCTTGTTAGGCTTTTATTAAAAAAAAAAATTATTTAGGAGAGACTTGAAGAGCATGAAACTAGCATGAAGAGATCATGGTAGTTGTCCTTCTTCTTTCTCTTCCTTCAGCAATTGTATCTGTATTCACCTGACCAATAGAACTGAAAAGTTCTACCTGCTCTGTATGATGACCCAGAAGCTCTATGCTTTTGCCAAAGGGGAATGCATGGAAGATAATCCAGACAGTCTTATGAATCATGAGGTGCTTACCCCAGGACAGCTTTTCCTTATGTTCTTAAAGGTAAGCTCATGGCTCCTACATCTTTATATTTCTTTACAAATCAGAAAGTTGGTAACATGCTTCTGACTTTAAACAGGTAACTTACTACTAATCTACTCCAATTCAATTTGTAGGGAATACCTCATTTTAGGGTGCTGGGAGTAGAGAAGCTTAACTGTCCCATGAAGTTCACTGTGGAATAGTAGTTGTAATCCCCAAATAAGATACTTCCCTGTGTTATTACATATTTCTATAATCTTTATTTTCCCCTTTAGCCAGAATTTTCTTTAGCATTGTTTTGTTGAAAGCCTGTAAAAAAATCTCTACTACTTGAATGGTTTGAAAGGGAACTTGGGGAAGCATTTTAGTGCTATGAAAAACAGCTACCAGGAACCAGAAAAAGTTGTTTTCCTGCCTAGCCCTTGCTGTCAGATCAGCAGGGGAGTGAGTTAACAGCTCCTTTTTTTTTTAATCCAAAAATCCTAAATAGTCTAAAGCAGACAGCAGGCACAGTGTGCACTGTATACAGAGTTATCCTTGTGGTCAGATGATAGGTACAGTTTCTGCTTTATGAAATTCTCTTATTGTGCTTAATTTGCCAGACTCATCACCATTCTGGGTGGAAGTGATTGCCAAGCTGTTGGGTGGGTGTTTTCCTTTTAGTTCTGTGTTGACATATACCATCAGCATCTTGATAGAATGAAGCCAGGGTTGGAAATAAGTCTGGAAAACTGTCAGTTCCTTAAAAGTTGTCCATCTTGCTAATTTCAGAGGTGTTCTGTGGTATGTGCAACTGATGTTCTAATTCGAGCCTTTCCTGTCCTGTTTTAATTTTAAATCTCTCATTTTTAAACCGTAGGAGAGGCTTGAAACCTGGCTGCAATCTGTTAGGTTTGTTTTGGAGAAAAGAGCAGAAAAGACAGATATCAGCCTAAATACAGACAGCCTGGTGAAGGCATTCGGCCTGGCACCAGACTTCACCAAGCCATTTGAGTATCTCCTTGCAACTGGTAACCTGAGGTCTAAAACAGGTAAATCTGCAGGCTTGAGGTCACCTTTTATTTTCCTTTTTTCCTGTAAAACAAAATGAGGAACAATGTAAGCTCTTAACTGGAAGCTACAACTGTTTGTAGGCAGACATTGTACACTGTAACTGAATTGCTAAAAGGGGTTTGAAGAAGGGGGTAGTTGAGGAAAAAAGGCAAGATTTATGCACAAACATAGGCATTGTGCACGGTACAGAACAGGTTAATTATGAAAGCAAAGCCTCTACCCAGGTGAATAGTTGAACTTAAATTTAGCATTGTCCAAAATGATGACCATAATTCTATTTGCTTTCCCAAATATTATTTCTTCTTAGAAGGTGCAATGCAGAGAAGGGGCATTTGTTTTAATCCTAACTGCCCCATTAGTCACATGAGCTTAAATGGAGAGAAACTGGCTTGCTGATGTAGATTCAGATTTATCCAATGCTTCCCTGAAGTGCCCAGTATGACAGTGTTGTAATGGAGTGCCCACTAGGAAATGAAATTAGATTAAAAACCTGCAAAATTTTGGTAAAGCATACCAGCTGCAAATTCCTATTCCTAATTGCTTCACTGGCAATTGCTTCCTCATGTTTGTAAAAGGAACTAGATTTTAAGGAATAGCTTGGAATTTAAAGTCTCTGCAGGTCACTGAATTGCCTGTGCACGTGCACCTGCCTTGTTGGGATCCAGTGTGAGCATCTTTAGGGGCTGTCAGTGAAAAATAAGAAACTGCCTTGTAACATCCTGTGTTTGTTGAAGCTGGATGAGCTCCTGCCATAATCTCCCCTTTGTTCCCTAGGGCTGGGCATGCTGCAGGCCAGTGGTCTCTGTGTGGTGGGGGACAAGCTGAATTTCATCCGCTACCTCTCCCACTTCCGCTGCATCCACAGAGGGGCGGCGTTCTCCCAGATGAGAACCACGACCGTGCGCAAGCTGCTGCCCGAGTCCTGGGGCTTCCTGTGCCCCGTGGACACCCCAGATGGAGAGCCCTGTGGGCTCATGAACCACATGACAGCTCTGTGTGAAATTGTCACTGAGATGGTGCCCGTGACAGATATCCCGCCTTTGTTATGCTCCCTGGGTATGTTTCACTGGCCTGATGCTTTAGTGAGGTGCCTGGGAAGGGTTCTTCACACAGCATCACAGCACACTGCTCAGTTGGGGAGCAAAATCAAGTTTGACCTGTACTTACTGGGCTTCTGCTTAGTGGTAAATAACACGTTGCTTGTACATCAGCCTGTAAAATTCAATGTTAGTGCTGTAGTGTGAGGATGTTCACTGAAGCACAAAGAATTGCACAAGGAATTTCTCACAGCTCTGAGAAACTGGACTAAAAAAAAGCAGTAACTTTGTAATGACTTGAACTGCAGTTCACTTGTGATTACCTTCAATAATGAAGGTAATCAGAGAATAATGAGAATGAGAGAATAATAATGAGAACCCTTATTTCAGTCAGAAAAATGGGGAGGGGAATGACATTGTAAGTTGTAAGTGTTTTTCATTTTCCATTGAACCTGCCTATGGCTTTGCTGAGAATTTTTTCATGTCTCAGAAAATTTCTAGGTGTGAACTGAGAAGTGCAGAAATAACTCCTGTGTTTTGTTTGCTTTTATTTTTTTGCTGTTCTGTCCATCAACCCCCTATTGCCACAGGTGTCACCCCCATTGATGCAGCTCCATGCCAGCCTTACTCAGAGTGCTACAGGGTTGTGCTGGATGGCTCCATGGTGGGCTGGGTGGAGCAGGAGCTGGCTCCCGAGATTGCACAAACTCTCCGCCGTTTCAAGGTTTGTTGTCCTGTTTGGAATGTTTCTTAGCTAAACATCTTCAACATGCAGTGGTCAAAAATAGCAATGTTTGGAACTTCTTAGGCTTCCTTCCTTTTTTTTTTTTTTTTTAATCTGACCCAGTAATTTATCTTTGGTTGTGTATTAGTATTGGAGTGTGCTTTTGTGTTAGCTTTTTTATTAATCCATATGTTTCATCTGTTGTTTTATGAAGTTACAGTTTTTGAAAGAACATTTTCTTTGAGAAGGCAAGATAAGACATATTCTGTCTTTTTTTTTTTTGTGGAGATTTTTCTAAAAGTAATTCTAAGAACTCTTCTCCATAGCTTTTTAATTAGTGGCTACACCAGTGGTTGACGTTATCATTGTGAGCAGATGGATGCAGTTTAGTTAAACTCAGTTTGTGTTTCTAGCTTGTTATTTCTTTGCACCAACAGATCACACAAGAGAAGAGGTTTCCTGCGCGGGCAGAAGTGGTCCTTATCCCAATGACAGGAAAACCCAGCCTGTATCCTGGGCTCTTCATTTTCACCAACCCTTGCCGGATGGTGCGGCCTGTCAGAAATCTGGCCTATGGAAAGAATGAATGGATTGGGACTCTGGAACAGGTGGGGTTTGCATATTCCCATGTTGCAGAGGTACCTGGCATCAAAAATGGGTTTGGTGAATATTTGTAAAAAGAGCTGAGGATGAGGCTTGTTTTGAAGAGCTGGAATAGGTGACAGAATGGGGTTTTTCACTCCTGCAAATTGATTTCTGGTAAATGTCAGAGCTGGACTGTAGAGATCTTTTTGAGATCTTCAGATCTGCACTTGGTATTAACTTTGTGAAGATTTGAAGTGAAGGATTGCTGCGCTGTGTGTACCGTGTCATCTTGTGTTGCATCTTGTTTGCCAAATGGCTCCTGGGCAGCCAAGCAGTGGATTGCAGGGGAGCTCATCCACTTGGAACTATTAAAGTGGGAGACAGAAAGGAGGAGACATTACTGCAGTTCTGTATTTCAGGATTCCTTCCATGCAGCTAACTTGTGACAGGTGGTTTACCAGCTGTCTGATTTGTCTTGCTAATACACTACAGTGCAGGCAACACCCACAGCTGAAACTGAAATGGACAGAAAGCCATCGGAGACAGCTTTGTTTTGTTTCCTTCCCTTTAAAAGAAGGAAATGTACAAGCATTATCCAATTTGATGTTTGCAGATCTTCATGAACGTGGCCACACTGCAGTCAGAGGTGGTGCCTGGAGTGACCACTCACCAGGAACTCTTCCCTCACAGCATTTTGAGTGTGGTGGCCAATCTCATTCCCTTCTCTGACCACAACCAAAGTCCACGGAACATGTACCAGTGCCAGATGGGTAAGTGCTGAAGTACCCAGGGCTGCAAGACCCTGGGCAGAGGGATTAACACCTCATTAACACCTCTAGTATATTGAACATATCTATATTTTCTAAATATATCTGTAGGATTAAATATAATATATATTTTATATATATAATATATATATTATATTATATATATATAAAAATATATTAAAAATGTATATATAGGATTTATACCTCTAGTATATTGAATTTCTGACAGTATTTTCAGAAAGATGTCCTTAAAACACTACTTCTTTCTCATATTTTTCTGTAATTAGCAATATGACTATTCAAAACTCCATTCCCTTGCCAGGATATTTATGCTGCAGAAGCAAATGCTTTTTGGCCTGGAAATACATAACATGGACTTTCGTCTGGGAAGCACTGGGGGGAAGACACACATACATGCCCCCCAAAAATGACAAAACAAAACAAGTAAACACACAAAAAAAAATCTCCAAGTAAGCAAAACCAGAAGCACCATGCCAGCCTTAGTGGGGATTTTGAAATTGCAGAAAAGAAAACAAAATTAGATGTAGTCCTTATGAAATGCTGTGAAAGGCATTAAGTATTGTGGTTCATAGAAAAATTAGAGCTGGGCTTACGACAATTATTAAATTCCAAGGGAGTTAAGATTGATGATCCCTCTAAATTTCTAAGTATTTCCAGCTTTTTTCTTAACAAGACACACAGAGGAATAAATCCAAGTTTCCCTCCTTCCCTCCAGGAAAGCAAACCATGGGCTTTCCTGTTTACAACTACAAGGATCGCTCGGATAACAAGCTGTACCACCTGCACACCCCCCAGAGCCCTCTGGTGAGGCCCAGCATGTATGACTATTATGGCATGGACAGCTATCCCGTTGGCACCAATTCCATCGTGGCTGTCATCTCCTACAGTGGCTATGACATGGAAGATGCAATGGTAAGGCACCAGAAGGGACAAAATCCTAATTCATTCACACCTGTGAATGAATTAGATGTGGAGCACTGGGAGTAGGGGTGATACTCAGCTGAGAGGACCCTGCTTTCTGTCTGTGCTGGGGCTCACACCTTTTGGGCAGATTCAGCAGCACAGTGGTTGTGTTGTTACAGCAGGCAATGCTGGAAGTGCTGGGAGTAGAGCAGAGCTTTGTTTGTCCAAGGCCATGGCCTTCCAGCTTTGAAAAATACTGGGGTTATGTGAGGCTTGAGCTTTTTGGAGTGGTGACTTACTGGGAGACTAAAAAGGCAGTATTCCCATTTTGGTCTGATGCTTACCTTAGTAAATCTTTTCTTCTTTGAGGTTATCAGCCAGTCTTTAACAGCCTTCTGTTTCTCCTTTTTAGATCGTAAATAAATCTTCCTGGCAGAGAGGATTTGCTTATGGAAGTGTTATCAAGGCAGAGAGCATTGACCTTTCCCTTAAAGCCAGCAGGGCAGGAGATAATTTAGTATTTGGCATCAGGCCTGGCGATCCAAACATTGGGGAGAAGCTGGATGCTGATGGATTGCCTTTTGTGGGGTCTATCCTGCAGCCTGGGGACCCCTTCTACAGCTTCATGAACCTCAACACAGGGGAGACCTTCACTGTGTACTACAAGTAAGTACAGCTTGTCACTCCTGGCTCTGCTCACATTTCCCTGCAGATGTTCCCTTTTCTCCTCACATAATAGTGTCCATAGCATGACAGGGAGCATGAAGGTGACTCCCAGGCAGGTGTCACATCTTTTCTCTAAGCCAGTGTGTGCTGCAGAGATGGCTTATCCCAGGAGGATGTTTTATTGGTGATTTGCCTGTGCTGGTTGTACGTGGACATGATAACAGTTAAACCTGCAGCAGACCCTTGGCACATGGAATATCAGGCTGAGGGCTCATCTGTAGAAGGAGCACAACAAGGAACTTGTCAGAGCTCATACTTTGCCTTCCCTTTCTGCTCTGAACTTCCCTCTCTACTGAAGAACTGAATTGGGTTCTTTATTTTGGGATCCCATCAGTATGGTGTGAATTTATTGGTGGTAGGGAGAGGGGCTGCTGCCTTAACACAATGGATATGGCAGTGGGATGCATTTTATCTGATACAAAGTGTGATCCAGATGAACCAGGTTGAAATGATCCTTATTTTAAATCATGGGTGGCACATTACCCTATCACCCAAAAGTGGTACTTGAATGGCACTTGGAAGATGCCTTTGTATCTTTGTATTGCTTCCTTGCCCTAATTCTTACATAGCCTGAGTTCCCTCACTGCTGAGTAATACTTTGAAAAATTGTGGTGTTTCTCAGCTGTCCAAATGCATTTTATAAGGGGTTTAAGTTTTTTGCTTTATTTCCTTTTGAAACTAAAAATTATTATCAAACCTGACACTTTTGCTATGATTGTTCTTGCACCTCCACAGGAGTAAGGAAGTGGGCATTGTGGACAACGTGAGGTTGTGCAGCAACGACCGTGGCACTGGGAAGTTCAAGAAGGCCTGCATCACTGTGAGGGTTCCCCGAAATCCCACCATTGGGGACAAATTTGCCAGCCGGCACGGACAGAAGGGCATCCTGAGCCAGCTGTGGCCTGTTGAGGACATGCCCTTCACAGAGAACGGCATGGTTCCAGACATCCTCTTCAACCCTCACGGCTTTCCCTCCCGCATGACCATTGGCATGTTAATTGAGAGCATGGCAGGGAAGTCAGCAGCCCTGCACGGCGTGTCCTACGACGCCACTCCCTTCACCTTCACCGAGAAGAAATCTGCTCTGAAGTACTTTGGTGAGACTCTGGCCAGCGCGGGTTACAACTACTTTGGCACGGAGAAGATGTACAGCGGCATCAGCGGGGTGGAGCTGGAGGCAGACATCTTTGTGGGCGTGGTGTACTACCAGCGCCTGCGCCACATGGTCTCCGACAAGTTCCAGGTGAGGACCACGGGGCCCCGAGACGCCGTCACCAACCAGCCCGTCAAGGGCAGGAACGTGGAAGGTGGGATCCGCTTCGGCGAGATGGAGCGCGACGCTCTGCTGGCCCACGGCACCTCCTTCCTGCTGCAGGACCGCCTCTTCAACTGCTCCGACGGCTCCGTGGCCTACGTGTGCACCAGCTGCGGCAGCATGACGTCCCCTGTGCTGGAGAAACTATCCCAGGCCTCGGTGACCAGCAGCAGGAGGTACTCCTGCTCTGTCTGCGGCGAGGTGGATGCCATCGAGGTTGTCCCTGTGCCCCATGTCTTCCGCTACTTCGTGGCTGAGCTGGCGGCCATGAACATCAAAACAAAGCTCAATGTGGAGTAGCTTGGTCCTTGGCGTGGTGATGGTTGGAGGGAGGAGGCACATGTCAAGTCTTGTCGCTGAGTTTCAGTTATTAAGTCAGTTCTCAGGTTCTTCAAAAGAATTCAAGATTAATTTGATGTTTGTATTGACAGGGTGCTTTGCCAAGCTGTAGGTAGGGCAAGGAAAGATGGCTCTTTTGGTTTGTTTAGACTTCCTAAAGGATCACCAGCTATTGAGATGTGTATGAAAATCAGGCACTATTGCTGCTCCACCCAAGCTCCTGGGATTGAGAGTGATGGGGTTCTTTGAATTCGGGCTGAAACTGTAGGTATGAAGAGGTCATAAAACAGCATGAGGTGAATGCTGGAAATTACAAAAAAAAATTTTTTGGTTTTTTTTTCAAGAAAAATCTTTGAAAAATGTATGCCTTAATGATGGGGTTGTGTTGAAGTTATTGTACATTTTTTGCGTTTTTTTTATTTCAATACACGTGCCTTGAGTCATAAAGAAGGTGGCACAAAGTTCTGCTGTGTGAAGCCACAGCCTTGACTGCAAGTAGCCAAGGCTGCCCTGCCAGGTGTATCCTGGAAGCATTTGGTGTCACCAAGCCGAGCAGTGCTGGGCTTTGGGGTTTCTTTTGGTGCATTTGGCTGAAGAAGAATAAAACAGATGCATTTCCAGCCTGGCTCGTGCATGTGCAAACATGGATCTTGTAGGAGCTCGTCCTCCTTAAGTCCCCAGCAGCTGCCACCTACCCCACTCTGTCCCAGGTGCCACCTGCCCTGGTCACCGCGGGGCCGAGTGTGTGTCCCGGGCACAGCCGTAACCTGCGGTGCAGCCCAGAGTCCTTTTGTAGTTTATTCCTCACCTGCCGGCAGCGCTGTGCTGGACCGGGGCTGCTCCCGGGGCTCGGCGGGCGGGAGGCGGAGAGGGTGTCCCGGGGGCCGAGGTCCCGATGTGCAACACCCCCGGGGCCGGGACTCGCTCCGTGGCGCTCCGTGGGAAGCAGCAGCGGCGCCGGAGGGGCGGAGCGGGGCTGTACCCCCGGCGGGAGGGCCCCGCAGCCCCGGTGGGCGGCGCAGCTGGAGCTGCGGCGGGGGCTGAGCCCCGGCGGCCCCAAGCGCTGCAGCTGCCATGGAGCTGCTCCGGGTGCTGCTGGCTGCCGCTCTGCTCCCGCTCCTGCACCGTGAGTACCCCCGGGACAAAGCCAGGAGGCGGAAAGGCGGGGTGCCACCCAGCCTGGATGCAAAGGCTGAGCCGTGCCGTGCTGGGCGGGATGTGTGAGGGAAGCCGTGCCCCTAAACCTTGTCTCCCTCAGCTGGCAGGGCAGCCGTGCCACTGCCCACGCTGACCCCGCCACTGAGCATGGTGCTGGCCGGGCAGCGCCGGCAGCTGGTGGTGTGCGTGGTGAGCGACCTGGCCCCCAGCTCTGGCCACACCGTGTGGATCTCCGGTGGGAACGGTAGCGTCCTGCAGTCCTTTGCCTATGGCGCCTCCCAGGAGGATGGCGGATCCGTCTGCTCCGTCTCCCTCCTCTCCAGTGACCCCCCGCGCGAGAGGGAACTCGCCTGCCATGTGGGGGCCAACAGGAGCTCCCCATCCCACAGCTCCCGCCCCATCCGCATCACGGGTAGGGCCCTGCTGCCGCCCCTCTGCCTGCCTTGGCCGCTGCTGCCCAGCCCAGTGGGTGCCCTGCTGGCCCCCGAGGAGGGAGGGCAGGGCAGGGCCTCTGGGGCCGGCAGGGAGCAGGTGTGAGGCTCTAGGGGCAAACTGTCCCGATCACAGGAAGGGGTTTGTGGCTGGCCCTGCCATGCACCTGGTGCTGGGCTGCCACTGCCTCCCCAGCTGCTCTTTTATCCCACAGGCTACGAGGAGGCAACAGAGCTTTGTAGCACAGCTGGTGAGTCTCTGGTCCCTGCCTACTGGGAGTGTCAGCTGCCAGGGAGAAAGTCCTGGCAGTGGCTTGGCTGGGGATATGTGGTGGTTGGGATGGGTTTTCCCAGTGGTGTGGGACTGGGGAAGAGGGAGGGAAGCTTCACCGTCGTGGGAAGAATGGGGAAACTGGGTCAGAGCCAGCTTGCCCTCAGGAACAGCATGAGGGTGTCTCTGGAATGTGTAAAGATCCCAAACATGGCCCCATGGCAGGCCTGGGAAAGATGTGGGTGCAGGGGGGTGCCTGTGGCAGGCATCACCTCACCCTTCCATTGCAGTGTCACCGGCCGCTGCCTTGGCAGCGCTGCTCATGGCTGTCCGTGTGGTGCTGCTGAAGGTCTTGCTCTCTGATGCCGTCCTCACCTCCATCCTCCTCGCCCAGAGCTGAGGGCATGAGGGGTAAGTCCCCCTGGTTTGCTGTAGGGCTGTGGCAGTCACTGGAAATATTCTGGAGACTAGAGAGGGGAACCCCAAGTGGAGGAGGGAGAAGACCCAGTGTTGGTCGGAGGAGGTACAGGATGGGCATCTTGGCTTGAGGAGACAAGAGAGAGGAGCTGACAAGTTTCTGTGGGGGTGGCAGGGTGGAATTTCCTGGAATGAATTATCTAGAGGTAGGGAAGGGGCCCCAGGGTACCTCGGAGGGAAGGTTTCCCTTATTCCAGAGGCAGGGAAGGCCCCGGGGGGTTGTGTGGGGTACCCCGAGGTTCCCCCGCGGCCACGTGCGCGCCCCTTCCCACGTGGGCACCCGGCGGGACCGCCCGGGGGCGGTGCCACGGGGGCCGCGCGCCGCCGGGATTGGCTGGCGGCGGCCGGCGGGGATTGGTCACGCCGGTCAGGCGCGGCTCCGCCATTGGCGGGCGCGGCGGGGTCGCCATGGTAACGGGCGTGGCGGGGCGGGAGCGCGCCCCGGAAGCGGAGTCATGGCGGCGGCGGGGGCAGCGTTGCTGATGCTGCTGATGGCGGCGGCGCTGGCGGGGGGCGACGACTCGGACTGGGTGCGACTGCCCAGCAAGTGCGAGGGTAAGCGGGGCCTCGGGGGGGCCGGGCTGATCGGCGGCGGCCCGCTGCCTGCTCGGGCCGGGGGTTGCTGGTGCGAGGCTGCGCCCCCGCGGGCTGCTCCTCTGCCCGCCCCCTGCCCGCGGGCATCGCCGTTACCAGCAGCCGCTTGATCGCCTGCCAGTTTGTAGCTGGGACTGGTCGTGTGTGCTGCTTACAGTTTGGTCTCCGTGATGCTTCCTGTCTGAGTATCCCTTTGGTTCGCAGGCAGTCCGGGGTAGGTCACGACGGGCATTTGCTGCCTGGCGCGGTTTCCTCTGTCTTTGTTGTGCAGGCACATGTGGAGCTGGACAGCAAAGAGAAAATTTTAAAAAATAGGGAGTTCTTTACAAAACTTTCCCTGCCGAGGAAAAGCTCTGGAGATGCTGATGTCCAAGTTCTGCTGTGGCACCAGCGTAACCTCAGAGAAGCATCAGGGCAAGCACTGACCGCACTCTGCTCCTCTTCCTGCCCAGGCTTCCAACCTGTGTCAGTGCTCAGCCAAAGCCGCAGGGAGCATCTGGATAGCTGCACTCAGCACTGAGCACTCCTGGCATGTGTGGGGACACTGCAGCAGGTGTGGTGTGGAGGGGGACATCCTTGAGATCCAAGGGCCTGCAGGAAGGAGGGATCATCCCACAGTTGCCTCCAGGCCCCTGTGCCAGCAGAGAGAGGATTGTGCAGGAGCTGCACACACGGCTTCTCAACGCGTGCATGGGAGCTCTGGAGAAGCCACCTCGCTCTCTTCCTGCCTGGGGCATCTCTCAGCTCACATAATGCCTGGCAGAAGACACTGGCTCATTGCTGTCAGACCATTCCTGCTGAAGCTTGGCACTTCTCCTAAAGTGGAGCTCGAAGAAGAGATGGCTCCTGACAAACAGGACCCCACAGCACTGGACAAAGCTTTCTCCAGCCTCCTGAGACCCTGTTTTTGGGGGAGGAATAGCCACACCACACCTGGCTTCCGTTCCTCCCCATTCCCACTTGTAAACCCCTGAGATATTTCTCCTGCTGTCTGTTTCTATAGCTCTATTGGACTCTTTTTACAGAAGAAATAAAGCCTTCTTTTTTAGCTTTATAAAAATAACCCTGCACTGTGTTCTAAATCTGTTGATGATGTGGTCTCTGCTGCAGGCAGAGCCCCAGGTTGTGCTGCTGGAGGCCACAGCCAGCACTTTGTGCTGTCACCCAGCCCAGGGAGCCCTGCCAGCTGCTCAGTGTCCCCAGCACAGCCCCAGTGTCCCCAGGGCACTGAGAGCACAGAACCAGCACCAGGTGGGACCAGGTGCTGCTATCACAAGGAGAAGCTCTGAGCCACGCTGGGACTTGCTTTGCGAAAAGACCCCCATGCTCTTCCAAAAGGAGGAGAGCAGCTTGTGGCAGGGAGGTGGAGGCTTTTGGGGGCAAAGCTGAGCCTGTGTGACTTCCAGCTGTGCCACAGTTGGTTGGTGCTCCTGCTTCAAGTGATCTCCAGTGGAAGCAGCTGAGCCATTCCTGGTTATCTCTCTGGCCAAAATGTGTTTTGTGCTCACAGCAGCTTTGGCCTGCCTGGTTCCTGGGCTGGTTCTTGCTGCTGTTTGTCACAACAGTGACACCCCCTAAAGCCTTTGTGCTCTCTCCTTCCCACAGTGTGCAAGTACGTGGCAGTGGAGCTGAAATCCGCCTTTGAGGAGACTGGCAAGACCAAGGAGGTGATTGACACCAAGTATGGCTTCCTGGATGGGAAGGGCTCTGCTGTCAAGTACACACAGTCGTAAGTGGCAGTGGGATGAGAGGCTCCTCTGCTGTCACTGCCTCTGGAGCTGGGGCTTTGGGAGGCTCACCCTGTGCCCTGGCTGTTGCTGGGGCTTTGGGAAGCTCACCCTGTGCCCTGGCTGATTCTGGGTGCTTTGGGAGGCTCACCCTGTGCCCTGACTGATTCTGGGGCTTTGGGGGGCTCACCCTGTGCCCTGGCTGATTCTGGGAGCTTTGGGAGGCTCACCCTGTGCCCTGGCTGATTCTGGGGGCTTTGGGAGGCTCACCCTGTGCCCTGGCTGTTCCTGGGGGCTTTGGGAGGCTCACCCTGTGCCCTGGTTGATTCTGGGGGCTTTGGGAGGCTCACCCTGTGCCCTGGCTGATTCTGGGGGCCCACACCAAGCCTGAGCCTTTCTCTCCATGCAGGGATATCCGGTTAATTGAGGTGACAGAGAACATCTGCAAGCGGCTGTTGGATTACAACCTGCACAAGGAGAGGAGCGGCAGTAACAGATTCGCAAAGGTGAGGGAGGGACATTCCTCCAGTTCCTACTCCCAAATGTGCCTCACCCATCCATCCCTTCACTGCCAGAGTGACAATCCAGGGTCATTCTTCCCATCCTCTGGACCCTCTGATAGTGCCTGGCGGGCGAGGCCACACTGCCCCCCAAGTCAGATGTGGGGTGCTGTCTTTGGTGGCAGTGAGCAGGCATGGAGGGAGCTTGGGGTGTCTTCCTCTGGGGTTTGGGACCAGGTTTGCAGAGGGGAACTTGCTGCCCTGAACTCCCCCTGGTAACGCTGATGCCCCCAGGGATCTGGTTTGCATGTTGTGCATGGCTGGGCAGGGTTGTGTGGCTGACACTGGGAGCCCTGCAGGAGCAGCCCCACCTCACCAGGCCATGCTGCTCCCTCCCTCACAGGGCATGTCAGAGACGTTCGAGACCCTGCACAATCTGGTGCACAAGGGTGTCAAGGTGGTGATGGACATCCCCTACGAGCTGTGGAATGAGACATCCGCTGAGGTGGCTGACCTCAAAAAGCAGGTACCCCACCCCGTGGGATTGGCTTTCAGTGGCTGCTGTGACCTCGTAGGCTGGAGTGGAAGGGGGGAGAGCATCCTAGGAGCAGGATGTTGGCAGGACCTGTGGCAGGAGCCTGGCCCTGGTCCTGCCACACCAGCACGTGTTTGGAGCTGGGCTCTCCTCTCTGCCCTAGTGCGATGTGCTGGTAGAGGAGTATGAAGACGTGATCGAAGATTGGTACAGGCACCACCAGACGGAGGATCTCTCCCAGTTTCTCTGTGCCAACCACGTGCTAAAAGGAAAGGACACAAGTAAGTCGTGGCTGCTTCCAGGGGCTGAAATAATGCAGGAATGCTCAGGAGGGCAGGGAAGCCTTGCTAAAGCATGGGAGTCCTGCCTCTCCAGCAGCACCTCCTCTGCCCCTCTCCTCATTTCCCTAGGCTGCCTGGCAGAGAAGTGGACTGGCAAGAAGGGTGATTTGGCAAGCGTGGGGGAGAAGCAGAGCAAAAAAAAGAGCGGCAAAAAGAAGAAAAAGGGCCAGAAGGATGAGCGCGAGGGAGCTGCCAGCCTTCCGGACACAGGGGAGGCCCTGGAGGGGGTCCAGGAGCAGGCTCCGCTCACCCACAGCCCAGCCGATGAGCTGTAGGCACGCAGCCCCTGTCCCCGGGGCCGCCCGCTCCGGGGTTTCACCCCGCTGTGCCTATGGGTACCAAAGGAAAAGGGACTTGTGACCCGGGGGAGACCGGAGCGCCTGGCCCCGCCTGGCCAGCCTGGGTGCTATCCCGTGATTCGGTGTCACGGAGCCGCTGGGGACCCAGCCCTGCCGCATCCCTGCCGGGGGCTCCAGCTCCCGAAGGCCGCGAGCGCTGCCCCGCCGCCGGCTCCTCGCACGCCGCCGGGACTGTAAATAAAGACGTTTTCCCCAGACTCGCCGCCGCCACTGCCGGCCCTGCTTCTGCTGCTGCTGCGGCGCGGGGAGAGGCCGGTGAGGGGCGGGCGGCTCCCGGGGCCCGGGGAGGGGCCGGTGACGGGCGGGCGGGCCCCGCGGGCCGGGCCCTGACCCGGCCGAGGCAAAGGTCGGGGCCGTGAGGGGGCGCGGCGCGAGCGCTGCCGGGCGGCGCTCATTGGTGGGGGCGCGGCCAGGGGGGCGTGGCCTGGCCGGAGGGGCGCGACGCGAGCGTTGATTGGCGGGCGCGCGGGGGCGGACGCGGCGGGGATTGGCGGGCGCGCGGGGGCGGGGCGCGGCCAGGGGGGCGCGGCGCAGCCGGGCTGAGGGGCCGCGGCCGTGTCGGTGTCCGGGTGCGGGTCCCTGACGGCGGCGGGATGGTGGACAGCGTGTACCGGACCCGCTCGCTGGGAGTGGCGGCGGAGGGGCTGCCTGACCAGTATGCGGACGGGCGGGCGGCCCGCGTGTGGCAGCTGTACATCGGGGACACGCGGGACCGCACGGCCGAGTACCGCAGCTGGCTCCTGGCGCTGCTCCGCCAGCACCGCTGCCGCTCCGTCCTGGACGTGGCCTGCGGCACCGGGTGAGGCCCCGCTCCCGCCCAGCTCCCAGGTGTCCCTTCCCCCTGCTTCCCGGGGCCTCCCTGCCCGCGGCCATGCCCAGAGGCCCCCGTGTTGCCCCCAGCCCCGCTGACAGCCGTGTCCCCAGGGTGGACTCCATCATGCTGCTCGAGGAGGGCTTCCAGGTGACCAGCGTCGATGCCAGCGACAAGATGCTCAAGTACGCGCTGAAGGAGCGCTGGGAGCGGCGCAAGGAGGAGCCCTTCGACCGATGGGGTGCGGGGGCTGTGGGGGCCGGGAGGGGCTGCGGGCACTGACACTGCCCCGGCGCACTGGCCATGGCCCCTAGCAGTGCTCAGGCCACTCGTGTGGGACTGCCGCCGGCCCGGTGGCCTTGCTGCGGGCACCTGACCGTGCCAGCTGCTCGGCAAAGACAAGCCATAGTCCTTGCCTGGCTGGCTGCTGGCCAGAGGCAGAGCGAGCAGCCACAGGGGCTTGGGGAGGGCTGGGTGATGCTGGGATGGGGTCTCGCAGGCAGGGGAGGCTGTTGGGTGTCCCTAGCCTCATCCATTTCCCTGTGCTGCAGTCATCGAGGAGGCCAACTGGCTCACACTGGAGAAGGACCTGGAGAAGCCAGGGGATGGGTTTGATGCAGTCATCTGCCTGGGGAACTCCTTTGCACACCTGCCTGATTTCAAAGGTGAGTTGGGGCAGGGGAGAGGAGGGGGAGCACCTGTGCGTTCATGGTGTCTTCCAGCAAGCTGAGAATGTGTCCCAAGTCATGGCATTGTTGGGATGGGATTGCACACAGTGGAGCTGCTCTTTCATGGTGCATCTCTAGGGAGGGTGGAGCTGAGGCCCCACTGCCCCAGTCTGTGACATGAGTGGGCCCACTGGGTCATGGTAGGGGTTTGTGCACCAATGTACTGCTGTGACAAGGCTGGAGCACACCCAGACTTGTGCCACAAAGGCGGGTGGTGGGTTTCCCACGTGGCATGCTCTGCTCCAGTGAGGCTGAGAACGTGCCTGAGCTCATGCCACGGGTGGGGCTGTGGGTTCTGCAAGCTGAGATTTGGGGGCAGATGGTAGGGGCAGGTATTTGTGTGTGCATGTCTACGTGCGTACAGGTAAGATGAGGGCATATCCAGTACAGCCAGTGGGGTACAGCCAGTGCTTGGAGACGCCATAGTTTCCTCTCCAGGGGACCAGAGTGACCACAAGCTGGCTCTGAGGAACATTGCCAGCATGGTGAGGCCCGGGGGTGTCCTGATCATCGACCACCGCAACTACGATCACATCCTGGCCACGGGCTGCGCGCCGCCCGGCAAGAACATCTACTACAAGGTCGGTGGCTGGCACACCCTGCCCCATCCCAATTCCCTTTGCCCCAACCCCATGGCCTCAAGGGGGCCAGGCAGCAGGACTGTGCCCAGGCTGGGGGCCACCGAGTCCCCACAGGACACAGACATCCTCCTGTGCTCTCCCAGAGCGACCTGACCAAGGACATCACCACCTCGGTGCTGCTGGTGAACAACAAGGCACACATGGTGACCCTGGACTACACGGTGCAGGTCCCCCCCACTGAGGCAGGGGCAGACCCGGAGCTGAGGTGAGAAGACCTGCAGAGGTGTTGGCTCCTGCCATGGGGGGGTGGCTGGCACTGTCCCCTGCTGTCCCCTGCCTCACCAGCACTGCCTCCTTGCAGCAAGTTCCGCCTCTCGTACTACCCACACCGGCTGGAGGCCTTCACAGCCCTGCTGAAAGGAGCCTTCCAGGGAAAGTGCCAGCACACTGTCCTGGGTGACTTCCAGCCCTACACGCCAGGCCAGGCCCACGTGCCCTGCTACTTCATCCACGTCGTGAAGAAGACAGGCTGAGGGGGCTACGGACATGGGACTGTGGTGGCTGAGAGCTCCAAGCAGCTGTGGGTCCAAGCAGGGGGTGGGGACATGGCTGAGAGCCACCTGGGAGACCCCTCCCCTTAATTAAGAACACTTGTGAGAGCTACCTTGGGTCATGGTCCGTGTGTCCCTGTCTGGGCAGGGTATGGGGCAAGGGGGACAGCCACTGCCTCCTCAGGACTCTGTAGAAGGAGGTGCTCAGCCTGGGGGGCACAGGATGGGCGCAGGCACAGCTGCCCCACCAAGGCCCCAGCTGCAGGTGGGGCTTGGGGCTCCCCTTGAAGAGGGAAGGAGGGGAGAGCTGGCTCCCAGGTGGTTGCACACCCCAGCTGAGTCCCTGCAGCACCGCTCACAGCAGTGGGCTGGATCTGTTATCTCACCTGCACCTCCCAAACAGGTGCTGACTCCTGTTCTTGACACTCCCCAGCCCCACACAGGGGTACCCACACCCCCAGTGGAGCCTCCAACAGTGCTTCTGCTGTGGCTGCAGCTCCCTCCCTCCCACCCTGGAGGTGCCCAGATCCAGCAGCACGGAGCACTGCGGTCAGGGAGAGCCCTGCCTGAACACGCTCAGGCACCAGAGCCAGAGCCACAGGGCTCCAGGCAAGCACCAGCTGCAAACTCACCCATGGAATGCCAGAAGCTGCTGTGGAAGCAGGAGCCCCAGGGGGAGCAGGCCCTCACAGCCACGCCTGGCCCAGGGATCCAGCTGTCAGCAGTCTCAGTGCCTGCAGCAGCTGGGGCAAAACCTGGCACCAGCAACTCCCTGGGCTGCACAAAGCTGAGGGCAGCTCCAGTGCGATTTCTTGGGAAGCAGGGGATGTGCAAGGCCACCAGCAGCTGCTGTGAGGCTGCACAAGGAGGTGAGGCAGGACCTCACGGGGGTCTGGGCCAAGTGGTGCTCAGCACAAATTAGTGCAGACTGGGCAGCTCCAGGCTGTTCCAGACAAGGTTTGAGTATTTCAAAGGCTGAAGCTCCCCCTCTCCCTCTGACAAATTTTTCCTCTCATCCAATGGGAATTTCTTTTCTGCCACTTGCTCCCATTGCCACATGACCTGTCACCCAGTGTCTCCAGCAAGAACTGGGCTCCTTCTGCAGAGGGAGCTCAGCTCACAGCCAAGCAAGTGCCTCTCCCTCAGGCATTCCTGATCCAACAAGAGCTCCAGCCATTCTAGCAGGGTGAGAGTTGCCCCTCTTGTTCACAGGTGTGCTCCCCTCTCTACCTGCAGGACAATGATTTCTCTGCACCACCCAAAATTTTGCAGGGACCTTCCTGAGCCTACAGACACCAAAAGAAGCAACAACTTGCAGTCAGGCAGTGAGCACCTAGTGCTAAAACACCTGTATTTATTTAGAGACTATGTCAAGTCCAGGGCAGCTGGAGCAGCAGTGCCCTGTGTCCTGCTGCCCCTCTGGCCAGCACCTCTCATTGGGGGCTGACAGTCAAACAGCAGCTGCCTCCAGCCCTGCAGGTGCAGTTTGAGCCTTGCTCCCCCACCAAAGAATGGCCTCTCAGCCATGGAGACACCCCTACACTGCCCACAGCTCTGTCCCTGCATGGAAATCACCCTGCTACGTTCCCAGCAGCCACAATGCACTGCTGACACCTGAGGGACCCTCACAGAGCCCACCACCCTCCTGGGTGAGCAGAGCAGCACTTCCAGCAGGCCTTGGCTTGGGAAACTGCACAGTCACCATTTCCATCCAAGCTCAAAAGAAGGGAGCCCAGGAGGCATCAGAGGAGAGCAGGCAGTGCCTGTTTGTGCCTGTTCTGCAGTCCCAGCTCTGCTGAGCTTTAGGAGGCTGCAAACTTCTGCTGGATGAGTCTGTACCTGAGCAGCTCCTGCTCAGAGACTGATGGCTGCAACCTGGCAGCAGCCTGCAGAAAGTCTTCCATGGTCAGGATCAGAGCAGACTTCTCGGTATCCAGCCCTGCATGAGAGAAACATGGAAGGGCTGAGAACAGGAGCAGCTGGTAAGATCCAAAAGCCATCAAAGGAAAAGCTGTGTCTCTCTCCTTCCCCCTGGGGCCAAGATGACCACATCTGCAGAACCTGCCTGCCTGGCAATAACCCAGAGCCCAGCACTGTGGTCCCAAAGCTGCTGAGGATCTTCTCACACAGCCCAGCAGTGCTAACTCTCCTCTCTGCCCCTGTGCTGGGCTGCTCCAACAGCTGGCACAGGTAAGGGCAGGGCTCCTACCTTCCTCAATCCACTCCACCTTGCGTTTGACAGCACACATCATGGCATCTGAACACAGGGCATAGATGTCTGCTCCTGTCAGCTGAGCTGGGCATTTTTCTAGGATGGTGGTGAGATTCACAGAAGGATCCAGTTTAAACCTGCCAAGAGAGAAAAACAGAGGTGTAAAGGCCAAGAAAAAACAGATGAGTGTGACTGGGCAGGAACAAGCAGAGTACTCATGCTTAGCCGCCTCCAGAATGTGCTCTGCATGCTCAAAAAAAAAAAAAATTTGCTATACTGTTTTTTTCAACAGTCACTTTTCTTTGAAACATCTCTGCAGCAAGGTCCTCTCTCCTGCTAAGCAGGATCAAAGGAAACTTTGAATCACAGCACCACAGCACAGCATGGCCTGAGTTGGAAGGGATCTTAAAGATCATCCAGTTCCAACTCCCCTGCCACAGGCAGGGACACCTTCCACTGGACAACATGCTCCAAGCCCCATCCAGCCTGGGCTTGAACATGTCCAGGGATGGGGCATCCACAGCTTCTCTGGGCCTCTCTGTTTCCAGGCTAGGAAGCACAAAGGATGTAGGGATCAGTCTTGGAACCATGGTGCAGGACGAACTCTCCAGAACACCATCTGTTTATGCCACTGGTGTTTGACTTCTCACCTAGATAAATTAAGTGTTCCACATGCCTGGGAACAACCTGCAGTCATGGCTGGATGAGAACGTTTAATGAGAGACTACAAACCACTGTAACCCCAAACCACTCCATGAGAGCCACCCTGCAGACAGTGAGCCTCCCTCAGCATGAGCAGCAGCTGCTGGAGGGCATGGTGGCCAAGACACAGGGTGTGACAAGCTGCTGGCAGCCAGCCCACACTCTCACCTCTCCTCCTAACTCACAGTGACAGGGAGAGGTGATCACAGCTACCCAGGACAGAGTCCCTGCAGAGGCAGTCACAGCCACTCACCCAGCTGTGGTGGGGGGCACCTCTGCACCCCAACTGCAGGCCTGGCTTCTCTCCCTCCAGAGATGCTCTCAGGAGCTCAGAGCAGCTGGAAAAGCAGCCAAACCCTGCTGCTCAGCAATCCCACACAACCAGTGATGGGGAAGACACAGATCACAGTCTGAACACCCCTGTGTTGCAGACATCTTTTCATGAAAAATCCTTTCCTTAAGATTTTTCCTCCTGAGAAGCCTCAGGAACAAAATGTAAACAATGATTATCTGCTGCTGTGGAATGCAACAGGTGCATCTGTGATTGGCCCATCTTGGATGTTTCTAATTAATGGCCAATCACAGTCAGCAAGCTCAGACTCTCTGTCTGAGCCACAAGCTTTGTTATCATTCCTTATTTTTCTATTCTTAGCTGGCCTTCTGAAGAAATCCTTTCTTCTATTCTTTTAGTATAGTTTTAATCTAATATATATCATAAAATAATAAATCAAGCCTTCTGAAACATGGAGTCAACATTCTCATCTCTTCCCTCATCCAAGAATCCCTTTGAATACCGTCACACCCCTGAGCACCACAGGAGGAGAGGCAATGAGCTGAATGGAGCTGCCTTCACATTTGGATTGGCAAACAGCAGGGGAAATTCTCTTGCAGGAATCAAATGGGAGCTTCCTGTCCTGCAGCTGCACTGCAGTCTTACTACACCATCAGGATCTGGCTGAGCTCCATAAGAAAAGCACATGGCTGGAAAACTCTACCAACCCCTCCACTTGGACAGGCAGGCTGAGCTCCACCCATCCTGTAGAAAAACCAGTCCCAGCTGGAAATCGCTCTGTCCTCCTGCCCTACCCACTGGCTGCGGCTCAGCGACCTCAGGTGCTCCCCAGAGCTCAGACATGAATCCAAGATGGAGCACACCATGCATGAGCCTCAGGAGGGCTGTGACCCCCTGGAAGGTGGTGGCAGGAGGCTGCAGGAGCACAGGGTCACTCACCTCCTGGTGACAGCACTCAGCACCTGCAGCTGTGACTCCCGGTCCTCGTTGATGCCCACGTAGACCAGCTTGTCAAACCTGTCAGCACAGAGAGGGCAGCTGGGTACAGACCAAAGCAAACCTGCCACAAGGGCTCAGCCTTGTGCACCAGGAGCTGCAGGACAGCTCATTTTGCTGTCCAGTCTGTGGGTGATACAGAGCCTGAAGCAGCTGATGTGCTCGGAGGGGCAGCGGCAGGCTGGGGAAATGGACACACAGGAACCACCCATGGTCCAACAACAGCAGATACAAAGTGCTGCCCCAGGACAAGCAAGTCACAGGCTTGAGGAGTGGCTGGGGGGCAGCTGTGCAGAAAGGGCCCTGGGGCACCAATTCCTGCCATTTCTTGGTGCAACAGCAGCTCCCTCATGGCCCTGCTGTGCTGCTGGGGCAGCAACCAGAGCAGTGGGGGCAACAAGCTGTGGTATCTTACACTGCTGCTGCTACAGCCACAGGCACCAGCCCCCTCCTGGCTTTCTGTAAGCCAGGGGCCTTCACAAACAATCTCTGCAGAGGGAACGTGCTAGGGACACAGTCCTGCTCACCAGGGCCTGAGGAGCTGTGGGGAACCCCCCTGAGTGAGGCAGGGCAGGGTGGGACATACCTGCCCGGCCGTAGCAGAGCTGGGTCCAGGAGGTCAGGCCTGTTGGTGGCTCCAATGACAAACACCTCTCTGCTGGAATGAAGGCCATCAAGCTCTGCAAGGAGCTGTGAGACAACTCTGCAGAGAGCAAGACAGGACACTTAGAACTTGGCAAGTCACCCAGTGTCTCCCCTCAGCCACCAATGAAAAAGGAAGAATTGAGGATAGTGGCAGGTCCATTTCTCAGACTTCAGCTCCTGTTTCTCTTCCCTGAAGAGCCCTTACACAGCCATCCAGACTTCTCCATCAGCACAGCCAGCAAGCACATGGGCTCACTTCAAAGTAGTCCAAATCCCAGACAGTCCTTCAGAACAGGAAAACTGGATGGGGACTGCCAGCTTAGCAGAAGAGCAGAGGAGGCCTAGGGAAAATAACCCTGTTCCTGGGTATCTCTAAGCTGTACACACTTTGCTTCTACCAGGAGCACCTGAAAGGTTTCCCACCCCAGGGGAACAGCAGCTAATAGGAGGACAGAACAGCAGGGGTGTGAAGGATGACCTTGGAGAGGCCAAAGGGAGCACTTGGCAGCCACAGAAGCAGATGGAGGAGACTGTCTTAACCAAATGTTTGCACAACTAGCTTGGGCAATCGGGAACCTGAGGCAATGCAAACAGCAGTACTAATGCTCAGAGAGAAGAGACAGGCCATGCTGAGAGCTGAAGAGAGCAGAGAGGGGGAAAAACAGAGAAAGAGAGGTGGAATGGACTATGCCTTTCAGGGCAATCTCATGCACTGCCTGCAGCTGAGGCAGGAATCCTGCTCTCCCAAGGACACCTGATGCTCACTCACCTGTCCATGACACCCCCTGAATCTCCACTTCGCCCACGACTGGGGGCCAGGGAATCCAGCTCATCAAAGAAGATAATGCAGGGAGCAGCTGCCCTGGCTCTGGCAAACACTGTGAGGAGACAGCACAAAAGGTGAAAAAGACATGGAAGAGCAGTCAACAGCAACAGGACCTGCTACATTCCCAGCAGGGAACAGGTGTGGATGGAAACTAGATGTCCACTGTACCACCAACTGCTCCTGCCTGAGTGTCTCAATAGAATGGGGACAAGCAGCACTGAGCAGGATGGGCCCTGAGGCTCAGCTGTGACTCTGAGGAGCTGCTGTCCAAGCAGGAGGGCCCTGAGGCTCAGCTGTGACTCTGGGGAGCTGCTGTCCAAGCAGGAGGGCCCTGAGGCTCAGCTGTGACTCTGAGGAGCTGCTGTCCAAGCAGGATGGGCCCTGAGGCTCAGCTGTGTCTCTGAGGAGCTGCTGTCCAAGCAGGATGGGCCCTGAGGCTCAGCTGTGACTCTGGGGAGCTGCTGTCCAAGCAGGAGGGCCCTGAGGCTCAGCTGTGTCTCTGGGGAGCTGCTGTCCCATCAGAACACCAGGGACAGGAGCAACAGGAGCAGAGAGAGCAGGAGGGGAAGCTGCAGGCAGCAGGGAACGGACTGTAGGAGACAGCTGGGTTCAAAGCACTTGCTGAGAGCTGTGGGTGGGAGTTGGGAAGGGGGTTTAAGCCCTGCCTCCTTCCCTGAAGCTCTACAGAAAAGCCCCATGTCCCCACATGCAGGAGCAGGATGCACATCCTCACCATTGCGCACGTTCTCCTCGCTTTGCCCGACGTACATGTTGATGAGCTCTGGTCCTTTCACACTGTGGGGCAGGGAGAGGAGGAAGCCAGTTAGAGACACCCATGCCCTGCCAGCAGGAAGTCAGATCCATTGTGAGAACCTCCCTCACATTTCTCCTCACCTCAGGAATGTCATGGTGCATGTTGTTGCCACAGCTTTTGCCAGCAAGGTCTTCCCTGTCCCTGGAGGCCCGTACAGCAGCAGCCCAGAGCGGCACAGACCCAGGGACAGCAGCTCTGGGTGCTCCAAGGGCAGCTGGATAGTGTCCAGGATCTCCTTCTTCACCTCCTGCAGCCCACCAACATCCTGCCAGGACACTGAGGGGATCTGCCAAGAGAGGAAGAACCTTGTCAGCACTTAGTCCTTAGTGTGCCTGGGCAGCTCCAGTATCCAAAACTGACATTTCCCCTCTTTTGAGGTTTGCAAGGGAGAACCAAACTGTACAAACACATCCTCAGGCATGCTGCACTAACAGAGTGCACTTCATCTCAAATCCTCCACTGGGAGGAGGATCCCAGTGGAAGGAGGACTCCAATCCTGCCTCTGGGAAAATAAGTCAGCAAAAAGTATCTGCAGCTTCGAGGGGAGAGAGTCTTGCTGCAGGCAGCCTTTGGGATGCGTGAAGGAAGGCAAAAATAAGAATAAAAATTAAAAATTAACTGTGCAAGGGCTTCACACCTTGCAGAGGGACGGAACCTGGGCTGCCAGGAGCTCTGTGATGGCAAGGAGGATGTGACAGAGAGAAATCCTGCAGAACAGTGTATGGAACACTCACTGCTCTTGAAAGGAGGATGCAAGAGCAAAGTCCACGTGTGCTCATAAGGGGGTCAGCTGAAGACATCTGAGGGGTCAGGGAGAACAGAGAGAAGACACCAAACCTGAGATGGGTGAGCCAAGGCCTCTTGGGTTATTTTGTGCTGAGCAAAACTATCCCAGAGCATGCTGCTGCTCTGCACTTTAGGAATAGCTGGAATGCCACAGCATGCATGACATCCTCCTGAGAGTCAGAGCAGCTCTCCAGGGAAAGCCCCACACTTCCCCCCACACCTGCTGGTGCCAGCACAAGTGGGGAGTTCAAAAATAGCTTAGGGCAAAATTCTTCCCCCACCTCAGCTAATTTGCATCTCCTTCCTTCACTACTTGAAATGATGTTATCTTATTTTATTTCTTTAGCTGTCCACCAGGAAAATTAGGCCAAACAAAACAAGGATCTTCAGAAAAAAACAACTTTTAAAGCAAAAGGTCACTGGCCCTTCTTCTGCAGTGACAAGGAATGCAAGAGCTGCCCTCTCCTCTGCACTTTTGCTCATCCTGCCTTGCTAGAGAGAGCTCTACAGACATGAGCACAGGAAAACTGCAGCAAGGTTGTTTTCAGGGGAGCACATTGTAAGTCTAAGACAGGGTGCAGACACTGCTAACAAGTGGAGGTTTGGAATCAGCCCTCTCCAGAAGGCTCAGGCTGTAAGTGCAGACAAATGTGTGACTCACCAGAAAG
Source organism: Zonotrichia albicollis (assembly GCF_047830755.1). Lineage (NCBI taxonomy): Eukaryota > Metazoa > Chordata > Aves > Passeriformes > Passerellidae > Zonotrichia > Zonotrichia albicollis. The sequence continues at coordinate 14,005,447 of NC_133821.1, forward strand.
TGCAAGCAAGGAACTGAAAGCAATGTTGAGAGTATCCAGGTCTGCTAATGGGCTTCCTGACCACAACCAATTACTAAAAAATCAATAAAGGAATGTAAAATGCAAACAAAATTAACTCCCATTCACACAGCTCAGTGCTGAGCATGCTCTGTGGTTATCTGTCTTACAGCAAACTTGGCAAACCCCATTAAACAGAGATCACTGCATGAATTAAGTGGGCAGCTGGGGAAGGTGCCAGAGGAACTGCTCCAAGGCCAAGGCTTCCTGTCCTGTGCTGAACTCAGCTGTTGGCACTTATGGGCATGGAAAAGAGCTTCTGTTCACTTTGCTTGGTCCTAACACCACATTGCCCAGCCAAACCAGTCACCCCAAATGCTGCTTCCCTGGGGCCAAGCTGCTAGGGAAGATCACACCCCTTCTGAGCAGCTGACTGCTGCTTTTCTCAGACTCTCCATGTCACTTTCCCTGAAGAAATCCCAAGTTCTTCAAACTGCCTGTCTGTCAGAAAAGTCCATCCCAGCTCAAGCAGCATCCAAGGCCAGAGATGAAGTCTAAGACTTATCACATCTGTGGAGAAACTGCCCCCACCAGCCTGTGCCACAGCCTCTCTGTCCCCTCAGGCCAGGTGGCTGGGGAGATCTCAGGGAGGCAGCTCTGCCCCTCAAGCTGCACAGCTGGCACCCCTCCAGCACCACTGGTCTGCATTTAGCACTGCACGAGCTTCCCTAACAAATTCCAAGCCAAGAGGGTGAAAACTGATGGGAGAAAGTCCAGAGGACTCTTTCCCACTGAAAGCTGAGCGAATACAGGGAAGGACAGAGCAGGAAGCAACGTGTCAGAACACAGCCCTGCAAGATCTGTGATGGGCATCTTGAGCCAAGAGCTCTGCAGAACCCAGCCCCTCCCTGGGCCCCAACATCTCACCTTTGGGGCTCCCACGGCCTGTGAGTGGGCATCATGCAGCTGCTCCAGTGCAGCACTAAAATCCTCCTCGAGCACCGGGAACCCTGCAGTGCAAAAATCCCTCTCCACTTCCTCGCTCAGCCCGCCTGGAAAACTGGTGAGGAAAGAAAGGGAAAGGGGTCAGACTGTGTCCCACTAGTGGCTGCAGGCCCTGCCCTCCCCACCCTGCTGCCTGTGCTACCTCAAGGCCTGGATGCGGGTGCAAGCAGCCCGGCTGCTGTGGGACAACAAGGCACAGAAATCTCCCAGCACAAATCCCTGTGAATGTGGAAACAAAGAGCATCACTTCAGTCCCTCACCACAGCTACACCTAGGCCATAAAAAGCATAGGGAAAAATTCCTTGCAGAGCTGTTTCTTGAGCAAGTTCCTGCTTAAAGGCTCTAGCTTCAATTTTTTATTTTTTATTAGCAGAGCTGAACATCAGCCAACACCTCTGCAAAAGGTGTGCACTACAAATCTGCATTTAAAAGCTGATGTCTGAGCACCAGGATTAGCCACAGAAGAAGTTGTTTGGGCTGTGGGAATTACCCCTTTCTCCAAGACCAGCCAGGGGAGATTGGCCCAGCACTGCCAGCCTGGCCATCCCCATGTGCTGCTATGCTTTTACTCACTGCAGTCCTGCGTGCTTTTACTCACTGCAGTCCTGCGGGCCAGCTTGGACAGGCTCACTTCTTTGCCCAGAGGCAGGCTGGCAGTCAGCATGCTCAGCATCAACCTCCTCTGCTCCTCTGAAGGGGCCTCAATCTTCACCTCATGGAGGAAAGCAGTCTGCACATCTGTGGGAACATCCTGGGGCTTGCAGGTTGTGCCAATCACCAGCACGGGGTGGCTGTGGGGAGAAAAGGGACAGTGCATGGTCTCAGCTCTCTGTCTCTGCTTCTCCCTTGGCAGAAGCAAGCAATTACCTTGAATACCCACAGCAAACGTGCAGGGTCCATACCTCAGTGCTGGCTCTGTGTCCAGGAGCAGCTGCCTGAGGGTAGCAATGACCCTGGCGTCCTCCCCGAGCCCGTCTCGCTCTCTGCCAAGCACCTCGATGTCTTTGAGCAGGAGCACACAGGGCTGGTACTGCTGGGCCTGGCTGAAGGCCACCTGCACTTTCTCCTCTGTGGCTGCACTGGTGTCACTGCACAAACTGACACAATCGACCTGCCAGACACACAGACAAGGCAGTTGCAACATGCATGGCTGGGGGGACATAGGACAACATTCCACAAAGCTTTGCACAGGCAATTCAAGGCTCAGAGGAGATCAAACTTGGTGTTTCACAATAATTCCTGAATATGACATTCAGGTCATACTCAAAATAGGCACGTTCTGGATGCCTTAGCATGGATAACTGGCTGTCTCTTGCTTCTCTGCAAGAGGTGAGGCAGGCAGGAGGGTCTTATCTGAAAAAGGTGAGGTAAAGGGACCAGAGAAATCAATACAGTGGATATCACAGCTCAGCAACCTCAGCTGGAAGAGATGAGAGCTGGAAGGGAGATGAGAGCTGTGGAAGCCAGGGAGGACAAAGTATCTTGCACAACAGTGCAGTAAGCAGAGGAGGAGGCCCAGGAAACTGCTCAACCAGTGCCAGACCGGCTCAAAGTGCAGGAGGAAGGTGAAGGTGATGAGTGTTTGGGGGGAAGTTAGAGATGGCAGGAGGCCCAGACACTGTTTACAAAGCAAACACTTGCTGAAGTCATGCAAGGGAAGAGGTGACTGGTGAGCCTTGAACAGCAGCCTGGGAACAGGCAGTGCTGCCTCCTGGTGCTGTGAGGCTGTCCAGGGAGACTCAACCATCCCCAGGACTCCCTGAGCTTCATCCTCAGCCTGAAGCAGGGAGAACATCTCCCTAAAGGGCAAGGACAGGGACACAGCGCAGAGGAACTCCTGTGCTCCATGTACTACAGAAAAAACCCAGGAGTTAGGGTTGTAATGGCAGCAGTATCTGTATGCAAGCACTGAAAGGCAGAGAGAAAGGACAAAAAGTTGTTTATCAAGTGGTGGACATTAGATTTCCTTCCACGAAAAGAGGAATCTTCCAGCCCTATTCTTTCCATTTTTCTTCTTCTTCTTCCATGTCCTTGCAAAATTTCAGAAAGTCTCCTAGCACGTGACTTCCTCTCACTTTTGCAAACATAACTCTACAGATCCGAGGAAATTAAAACATTTGTGGGATAATCCTGGACTGTCAGAGTGAACAAAAGAGGTATGCTGGAAGAAAATAGCAATTTTAACAAGTCACTGAAGACTCTGCTGGTTCCCAGAACCTTTTGTGCTGGACAGAGACAGGTGCTAGACCTCATTTTGGCCATCCAGGCACATAACATTCCCATCAAAAGAGCTTTTTCCAGTCAGATGTGGTTTAGTAACAGTAGATTTCTCATCCAAATTCTCTCACCTATACAGAGCAACATCTCCTTTAGCTTGCCTCCTCCCACCAGCTTCATCTGACAATCACAGGCCTCATGCTGGCACAGGGAAAAATAAACACCTTCCATGCTCTGCTGACCTCTCAAGCCCTTCTGAAAAATCTCTTTCAAAAAGATCTTGTAAAAACTTGTATCAGACTCTCTCTTCATTCTTTCTTTTTCAAGCTGAAGAATTTATTCAGTTTTTCCCCACACAGAAGCTGGTCTAGACCCCTGATCTTACCCAGTGTCCTTCTCTGAATTTTTCCAGTTCAGTTTTATGCTTTTGTGATGGGGAGACCAGAACTGTGCATGATGTTCAAGCTGTGTCAAGAAATGGATTTGCACAGAAACAGCACCCACTCTTGAGTTTGTTTCATAAAATGTGATTTGATTTTTTACACATACAGAAAGCAGAGCACAAGTTTTCAGGGGGCCATTGACATAAAACCAAATCCTTAATACTGACAGTCAGCTGGAACTGTATCATATTCCACATTAAACCAACTCCAGTGAATTTCACATGCCATTTCACTGCTCTGGCAGGGGGTGCTAGTGAATGTGAACACAGTCACAGAGCAGCTGTTTTACACACCAAGAGACTTTGAGCCAGGTCTGGTACACGTGCTAGCATGAAACCAAGGGTTTCTTTTCTTTTCCTTCAGCTAAAGAAGATCTCAGCATTATTTGTCTGCATCTGCACATGGAAGCAACTCCTGGATAGGCTCATGTCCTGGCTGCAGCAGGCCCGACTTAAAACACATTTCCATAATCCTGTGTCTGCTGTAAATCCACCAATCCACTGTGCCCAGAGGAATTACCTTGAGGAGGTGGAGGTTGAGGCAGCTGCACACAGCTCTGACAGCCACCAGCTTCCCGCTGCCGCCGGGCCCCGAGAGCAGCACGCTGCCCACGCCGCTCAGCGCGCTGGCCCTGCAACACACACCGAGGGGAGCTCTGCCCGTGCCCCAGCGCTCCCAGCGCTCTCCCCAAGGAATTCCCACTCACCGACGGCGCAGGTGGGGCCGGAGGGCATCGCAGAGCTGCTTCACCACGTCAGAAAGCCCTGCAGGAGACAAACTGCTCCAGAACTCACTGCTGTTACGGGCTGGGGCAGATGGGACAGTGCTGTTTGTTGAGCCCACCTGTGAGAAAGCAAAAACATCATCCAATAAAGACCGGTGCCAAGTGACAACATCTGTCCTGAAATGTCATTTTCCAATGGCAGGAGTGTGACAGTGGTCACAAGGGTCTTCAGGGTGAGAGAGAGACGAGAATGATGAATCTATGTTCAGAAGGCTTGATTTATTATTTTATGATATATATACTACATTATAACTATACTAAAAAGAAATAGAAAGAAAAGTTCTCTGAAGGCTAGCTAAGCTAAGAATAGAAAAAGAATGAATAACAAGTCTGTGTCTCAGCAGAGAGTGAGACCTAGCTCTGCCGTGAGCGGTCAGTAAATCTAAACATCCACAGGAGACCAATCACAGATCCACCTGTTGCATTCCACAGCAGCAGATAACCATTGTTTACACTTTGTTGCTGAAAATTCTCAGCTTCAGCAGGAAAAATCCTAACGAAAGGATTTTAATGAAAAGAATGTCTGTGACACAGGAGGCACAAGCCTCCCCAGGTACATTTGTCATCCACAGTACAAGCTCAGCCTCAGATCTCCCCTCTCTGCTCTCCACCAACATCTCACCAGATAGAGAGACGTGTTCTGGGTGTCCACCAGGTAACCCTCGGACTGCTCGCCTTCCACCATGCCTACGATCTTCTTCACCTTGAAATAAAGCTCTGGCCACCTAAGGGAAAACAAACAAGCACTCTGAAGTGCTTAGCCAAGATCTTGAAGGAAGGAACAATATAAATGTCAACAAGTAAACAGCTGATAAGCACAGGTAAGCAGAGAAACTCTAGTCCTCCTGCAGTATGCACAAGGATCAGCCAATGGGAATGTTGGGAATGCCACTGGGAACACCCTTATCCTGATACAAAGGGAACGTTCTCCCATTTAGCACAACTGTCCCAAAGCCACACGAGCAAAACCAAGAAAGGCAGAACTGGTGGCCAAACAAAGTTATTCTAATGTGAATTCCTAGGGCTTATATGCAAATTTGTTGTTTGTCACAAGTTGAGAAGCCCAGCTCCAACTTTGCTTTATGTGGCTCTGATGCCCTCAAGTCACCCTTTCCTCTTCACTCTTTATCCCCATCAGTTGCTCTACCTCTTTTTTCCCTTTCTTCCCTCCCTGACTATTCAAATGAGCTAACAGAGGCCTCCCTCTTAGCTTCAGCCCTCCATAATCCAGCAAAAACATTTCCCTCTTCCCAGTACGTTAACACACAGATAAAACAATAAAATCCAGGGATAGATCAGAATGGAATAAACTGATTTCAAGAGAGTCAATCATGGAAAAGCATCTTTGCTCTTCTGATACCAATAGAGCCACAGTGTGTTGACCTACCTTAGGAACTTGTCTGCATTTAGTTCTATAAACTCAGCATTTCCAAATGTTGGAACACACAGGATATCTCCCTCTTGGACCAGCCTACAAAAAACCCAGAGAGTTTCATCAGTGAAAGAGAGTAAATCCTTCTGGTTGTGTGGCCTCCCTGCCCTGCACCACTTGTGTTTCTACAAAAAACACAGAGATTTGAGGATGACTTCTGAAGGACAGGACAAGAAGTGTTGCGTCCAAGCAGAGCATACTCCTGACAGGACAATGCAAGGGGATATTCTAAAGCAACACAGCACCCGCACTGGGGGCGTGGATGTGCACATCCCCAGCGTGTGGCACGGACGGACAGTGCCTCTGCCCCGAGCGCGCACCGCGCACAGCTCACCGCGGCGTTTCGAAGTGCCTGTAGAGCACGCAGCCGTAGCTCCCCCGGCTGTTGTACGCCGGCGAGCACACGATCTCCAGGTGCAGCTCCTTGGCGAACGGCGGCACAGACAGCACGGACCGGCTGCCCTTCCCATCCGCGGCTCCGCTCCTTTCGTACCTCTGCGGAGGGCACGGGGCGCACCGTGAGCCGCGGCTGCCGCCGCCGCGCTCCCCGTCTGCCCGGCCGTGGCTCACCTGCAGCCGGAGCTGTGCGGCGGCGGCGGGGTCGCAGCCCAGGTTGAAGGCCAGGGCCGGGGCCAGCAGCGCGGTGCCGTCGGGCGGCCCGCGGCGGGCGGCCCGCGGGTACTCCCATGGCGGCGGCCGCGCCAGCAGCGCCGCCAGGTGCTCCCGGGCCGCGCCCTCGGCGCCCACCCGCACCCACTCGCCCTGGAACAGCCCCAGCGCCAGCAGCCCGCGCCGGCTCACCCACACCTCCGCGCCGCCGCCGCCGCCCGCCCCGCCGGGCACCGCCCGCAGCCGCGGCCCGGAGGCGGCGGCGGCGAAGCGGGAGACGAGGGGCGGCGCGGCGGCGGAGGGGGGGCGGCCGCGGGCGGTGCCCGGCGGGGCGGGCGGCGGGGGGGCGAGGGCGGTGCGCGTCCCGCTGCCCAGCAACCCCTGCAGCGCCGGGCGCGCCTCCAGCACCAGCGGGCCCGGCCCGGGACCCGGGCCCGGCAGCGCCTCGCCCCGCCGCGCCACCACCGCGCCGCCCGCCAGCCTCCCGGCCCGGCCCGCCGCCCCCAGCAGCACCCAGGCCAGCGCCGGCGGGCGCCGCACGGGCCACACGGCCACCCTGCGGCCCGCCGCCAGCCCCAGGCGCCGCAGCAGCGCCCCGCGCAGCCACAGCTCCGCGCCGCGCCGCCCGCCCGCCTCCAGCGCCACGGCGCTCAGCAGCACCGGCTGCGCCCCGCCGCGCCCTGCCGGCCGCACCGCCAGCACCAGCGCGCCGCCCCGCCCGCGCAGCGCCGCGCACAGCCCCGCCGGCGCCAGCAGCAGCGCCGTGGCCGGCCACAGCTCCGCCGGCGGCGCGTCCAGCGGTCGCAGCACGGCCACCGCCATCGCGCCGGCAGCAGGGGCGGAGCGGGGCGGAGCGGACCGGGGAACAGGCAGCGGGGCCGGGCCGGGGGGGAGCGCGGTGCCCTACTCACTCCGCCCAGGCCGCAGAGTGGGAGGTGCGCTCCGGGCTGGGGCGCTGCGCTCGTTCCGAGCCGTGCGGTCGGCAGCGACACCCCGTGACGGTGACACTCGGGCCCGTCCTCCCCGGTTCCCGCAGCCTGCAGCCTGAACCTGCGGATTTCCCCGCCCAGAGAGGGAAGGTTGCCAAAAAGGCGGGCGAAAATTTTGCTGTTCCGCGCCCCCCCCGCGAGGGTCACGGCCGCACAGTGTGGGATCGGGGGAAAGGACACTCGGTGGCCTCGCCTGTGGAGATTTTGCGGGCTGAACAGGTGCACCTGGTTTAAAAGAATGGACTTGTATTGGTGTTAGTGCTGAATTAACCTAGGAAGTCCTACAATAGTCTGAGTTGGAAGGGACACATAGAATCATCAAAGCCCAACTTCTGTCCCTGCACAGGACAGCCCCAGTAATCACAGAGAATGCCCGAGAGTATTGTCCAAACACCCACTGAACTCTGTCGGGCTTGGTGCTGTGACAGCTTCCCTGGGAAGCCTGTTCCAGTGCCCCACCATCCTGTGGGTGAAGAAACTTTTCCTAATATCCAACCTAAACCTCCCCAATACAGGGTTAGAGCCATTCTCTCGGGTCCTGTCGCTGGTCACCACAGAAAAAAGATGCGCGAATGTCCTACAGCTTTAATCGTGCAGACTGAGATGGGGTCCCTCCTCAGTCTCCTCACAAGGATGGCTCTTCACCACCTGAGTAGCACTCCTTTGGAAGCTCTCTAACAATTTTAATGTCTGTTTTACATGGCAGCGTCCAAAGCTGCCCCCAGAACTCGAGGTGAGGCCACCCCAGTGCAGAGCAGAGGGGAACAATCCCCTTCCTCACTCATCCAGCAGGCGATGCTGCGCCTGATGCACCCCAGGACAGGGTTGGCCTGTGTGAAAAACGCCAGTCACTTGCTTTTAAATTTTTAAAAGTTTAATAGTAATAAAACGGTTATAAAAATAGTCATACAATTAGAGTAATAATAATTTGGACAAATTGAATTAGGACAATATGAGACAAGGAATACAATGAGTTATAGACGTCCGGGTACTTTTCAGGGCAGAATGAGCCTGAAAAAGGACCCACGTTAACAGAGGATTAACCCTTAAAAGCAACAGCCTGTTGCATATTCATACACCTCATCCATGATGCATAAATCCATTCAAATACAGGATTCTGTCTGGTAATCATCAGCTTCTTCCTTCTAATCCTATCAGCCTCTTCGAGGCAGGAAGAAGTTCTTTTCTTCTGCTAAGAGGGCACTAAATTCTTTTTCTCTGAAAGATTTAGGTGTCCTGTGGCTGCTATCTGGTGTGAGTGCCTCATTCCTTTCTAAAAAAATCCCACTAGCATCGTTCTTATTTTAATTACAAAAGTTACCTTTTAATTACAAGACTGCATTTATTATTAAAATGTTAATACATCCTCCGCTTCCCTCTCCTCTCTTGTCCCATCTCCCAGCTCCACACGAGGGAGCGCTTACAAAGCGTTCGGGCTCGCTCGCTGAGCTCCCAGTCTGAAAATCCAACCTGCGGCTTGGCAGGATTGGCCAAAACAAAGTGACACAGATATGAACACTGCTAAAGCTGTACGGAAATGGCACCGTGAAGATGCTTCTGCAAATGCAGCCCTGCAGCCTTCTCTGCTCTGGGCCCATCACTGGGATGTAAGAAAACTCCGACTACCAGTGGTTGGGTCATTTTATCTCTGCTTTAAAATATATTAAACCTATACTAAAAGAATAGAAGAAAGTATTTGATCAGAAGGCTAGCAAGGAAAGAAAAGGAATGACAATAAAATCTTGTGACTGCTCACAGCCTCAACACAGGTGGCCGTCATTGGTCATCAAGTAAAAACTATTTTCACATGCTGGGGAAACAATTCTCCAGATCACATTCCAAAGCAGCAAAACATGGAGAAGCTGAAGCTTTCTCAGGAGAAAAGATCCTAGCAAACGGATTTTTCATAAAATATGTCTGTGACAATGTTCTGCTGGGCTCTGCTAGAGCAAGCCCAGCACTCGTGGCTGAGGGATGCCTGGGGCTCCTTACAAAGGGAATTTCATGGCACCAGGCCCTGATGTGGTCACCAGGATGGCTGTGGGGTCTCACATGGAGCAGTGGAGATGTATGCAAGTGGCAGCCATTGCCTGGCATCAGGGTCACACTCTTGTCACTGAACCAGCACGGGCTGAGCCATGGCTGGGTCTGGCTGCCACTGATCTCAGGATGGAGCAAACCTGAAGCAACAACCAGAATGTGCTGCCCTGCTGCTATTGCTGCTCCAAGCAGTGACCTTGGAGGACAGTGGACACTTTCCTGCCAGCAGCCCTCCTCTTGGCTCCTCCTTGCCAGCTTGTGGTGAGCACTGGGATCCCACCAGGCACTGCCAGGAGCTCCCCGTGCATGCTGGATCCACAGAGTCTCCCCTTGTAGCACTGCTGGTGGTGACGTGCCTGCTCTCACAGCCCTGCAGCCAGCACAGGGCAAGGAGCCAGGCCATCTGCACGCAGGCAGACCAAAGTGGGGGAAAAAAATAAATAAATAAAAAGGATTGCAAGCATCCAGTGCCAGCGTGGCACAGCCCAAATAAAAGGTTTGCAGATGCTGCTCAGGCAGGATTAGGCCTCCAATGTGCTAAGTCTCGGCTCTCAGTGAGCCTAATTGCTGCTGCAATAAGCCCTGGCTGGTCCTTTCCTGAACCGTGCTCCCCACAGCCCCCCCAGCAAACTTTTTCTTTTTTTTTTTTCCCTGCAAAGCTTGTATTTGCCATGCATGTGTTACCCCTCCCCACAGCAGCCTGGAGGGGTCTGGCCAAGCCAAGGAGGGGAAAAGCAGGAAATGTGCACGTGCCACTTACTGCTCTGCTCTGCTCTTCCCAGGAAATGTCCCCCCTCTGTCCCCCTGCCCAGCACAGCCTGGAGCTGCAGCTGTGAGCAGCCAGGCCCAGCAGCAGGGGCAGCATCACTACCTGCCCCACACACCCCCTGAGCTGTGTCAGAACACTTTCCAAATTGGAATTACTCAGATTTTGATAATTTTCCGTTATGTTTTGGCTGGTGGATGAAACTGGAGGTGCTCCAGGAGAGCTGTCGAGGCGTGTGCATGGGCCAGTTCAGCCACTGCCATGAGATGTGTCAAAGGAAGGTATATAAATTGCAATAGAGAGCATGAAAACCAAAGATACACCACAATTTTATTTATGGATGTGTAATAAATAAATGGTGGACAATACAGGAAGAGCCACATTCAAAAATCCAGATTACTAAAGTGCTTTTAGACATAAATATAGGGTGACCAAGAAACAGCTCTGACATTAACACTTTTTACAGACAATTACAAAATATCTTCTTATGTCACTTCACAAAATTGTTTAATTGCTCCAGGGTACTATGGCTTGCTTTTCAAAAAGGTCTGTTCTATCATGCATAGTGTGGCAAGTGACATTCAAGAGTGTACAAAATCATTGCATAAACAAAAACCTCCTTACCCCCTTCTCCCAGATACGAGTTAAGGAAGATACACAGTGTAAATCCAATGATAAGGCTGCATTGGCAGGCTAGATCCTCAGGGAACATAAACCTGCCTGGCTGTCAGGTTACACCAGCTTGAGGATAAACCCTACCATGTTTAAAAACCCTGCTGAGGTGGAAGATTTGTGTGCTGGGCATGGAAGGACTCGCACATGGGCTCTGCACCAGGGTGGAAGTGCTTGGAGAAGGCGTCAGTAAACTCCTGGAGGAGGGAGCAACTCCCAGTGTGCTGCTCCTCTTTGTGCTTCTGGCTAGCTGGGGAGTGGTCCCAGCTCAGAGGGGAAGGGAAGGAAGGAAGGAAGGGGGCTCCTCCCCAGCAGCAGTGGGTGCTGACCACAATGCGCGCCCGTCCTCACACTGCCCCTGTCCCCTCTGCCACCCTCCACTCTGGCTCTGCTGAGAAGTGAACAGCTTGAAAGTGAGGGGACGAGGGGATGTGTGTGCCCAGTTTTTAAAATGCCCTGAATTCGGATAAAAGTTCCGTTATTTAAGAAAAAAAAAAATATATCGATAAATCAATAAATATTATGGTCTCGCCAGGATGCTGTGAGGTCTGGCCTCCTCCAGGCAGCCCAGGCTCAGTGGTCCCTGTCCTTCTGCTCTGAGGGGGGGTCCCCGTTGATGTACTGCCTCAGCACACCCCTCTTCTCGTGCTTGGCTGTCCTGGAGAGGTCGATGGCTGTGTCCTCCGAGTCTTTTGCAGGCCCAAGCTTGTCAGAGCCCTTCTGGGAGCTGGCCTGCGTCCCTTTGAGTTCCTCCTCCTCCTCCTGCTCCACTCGCCAGCCATCTGCCAGCTTCTCTTGGCTCTCTGCCTTCCTGCTTACCTCCATGGACTTTTTGTGCATACCTTGCAGAGGGGAGAGAGAAAAGCCAAGGGCACTGGTTGCTTATTTCTGCTTGAGACGGCTCAGAATCACCTTCTGAATTACTGCTGCTTCCCACAGTCCTTGCCTACATCCCAAGGAAAGCTCTCTCTAACTACCAGCCTTTCCCAACCCAGAGCCCTTCCACCTGATCTCTGCAGCCCGAGGGGATGGCTTGTGGCAAAATTAGTTTGTAGCTTCCCTGTAGCAGGGAAGGCTTACAGGGAATGTGTGCTGTAATGACCCATTCCGACCTGGAATGAGCAGAGGGTAGCTCTGAGGTATCTCCAGTTTAGGGGCAGGTGGTGGTGACTTCTTAGATGCCTTACAACTCCTTGATACCCACCCACATGCAGGCACCTGTCTGACACAGCAGTAAAAGGTTTTCCTTTCCCTAGCTGTTCTTTGCGAGGAGGAAGCGGAAAACCGAGGGCACTTGGCGGCCTATATACAGCTCTGGGCCAGGGAGGCCCCATTCCTTTCTGCAAAAGGGTGAGGGCAGCCAGATGAAAGAAGAATCTGAGCCCTGAATGCCCCAGGTTCCCACTCAATGCCCCAGGTTCCCACTCACCCAGCAGCCACGGGGCGCAGGATCCCACCAGGCCACTCTTGGCGGAGTTGAGGATGGACTCGGGCAGGGGGATGGAGTGCCGCACCATGGCGCCGTACAGGCCGTACTCCGCCATCACGCTGCTGCGGCCCCAGCACTTCTCCCGCTTCCGCCACTTGGCTCTTCGGTTCTGAAACCAAACCTTCAGGGGTAACAGCCAGGAGAGCACGGAGGGGTGGGTTGGGGAGGACACAGCCCCCACAGGCCGGTGTGTGTCCCGTGGGGAAGGAGGGAATGTGCATCCAGGGCAAGGCCAGCCGTGGGGGTGCGTGCAGGGGTGGGTGTGCAGACGCCGTGTGGGGAGGGGTGTGAGGGAGGGCACACACGTGGGTGTCAGAGAGGGGAGGAAGGGGGGGAGAGGGAGCACATGTTAACATCAGGCTGGTGGTGACACAGGAGGGCGATCCCAGCCAAAGTCACCCGACGCTGCTCCGCCTGTCCGTGGGGCCTCCCTGCCTGATCCACAAAGCACCAACCTCTCCACAAAAAGGGCTCCATAATGCAGTGACCAATGATGACAGAAAGTGCTCGGGTCCCTCTTCCCACCCCACTCCTCTATTTGAAGGTTCAAGGCAGTAGATATAACCATGCTGCTGCCCAGACCACCCCCTCATTGTTAAGCCCCTAAGCTGTTCCATAGGGGAGCAGCATCAGGCCCCAAAATGCCAGTTGTCCCTCAAAGGGGCAAGCTAGTGAGCAAGCTCCTGTGTCACAGCTTGGCCCAGCAGCTCCAAATTGCTCCCAGCTCCTGCCTGAGCGGGAGGACAGAGCCAGGTTGCCAGCAAAGATCGACTGCTGGGGCCAGCTCAGTGCCCTGGTTCTGCGTGTCCCTTGGAGGCTGTTCGATGCCAGCAGGCAGAAGCTGAGCCTCCCCCCGGGCGTTTTGGTGCCACCACGCTCCCACCACCTGCACCCACTGCCACAGAGGAGACGGCCGGGTGCTGGCAGCCCGCAAATTCCTCGGGAGAGAGAGGATCGCTGCAGCCACCCACCTACCTGTATCCTGTCCTCCGGCAGCTCCGTCTTCACAGCCAGCATCTCCCGGGCATACACGTCGGGGTAGTGCGCTTCATTGAAAGCCTTCTCCAGCTCCTCCAGCTGGTGAGCTGTGAATACGGTCCTGCCGAGAGGAGAGAGCATCCTGTCGCACCGTCCGGACCCTTGGGCAAACAGCGAGGCTGGCAGCCCCCCACGCTGAGGTTTTCCTGCGGAAAATCCTCCCCACACCCCAGCAGCAGCCCTCCTCTTTCCTCCTTTTCCTCCCTTTATCCCCCTTGGGGGTACCGACCGCCCCAGCCCGGGAAGAAGAGGAACAGCGAGAGGATGGTGGCAGCAGCAGGAGGTGAGAACGGGGACACAGCCTGGTTCCCAGCGCTACCTGTGCCGGCGTTTCTTCCTCTTGATCTGGGAGCTGGACATCTTCAGCTCGCTGGCGTCCCCGGACAGGCTGTCCTCATCTGGCAGCAGCATGCGGGAGGGCAAGAGTCACGTTCCAGTCGGGAGCGGGGCACCCGAACGCGGCTCCCCGAGCACGGTTCCAGCCGCCCGGGGGCACGGAGGGATTCCCTCCCCGAGCTGGGCCCGCACCGGTGATGCCATCCCGGGGCAGGGGTGGGAGCCCGCGTTGCCGGAGGGTGAAAGGTGAAAGGCTCGGCATCCCGGCGGCACGGGCGGCACAGGAGCCGCAGGTGCAGGGCAGCCCCGGCAGCGGCTCGGGACGGGGGTCCCCGTGCGCGGCCACCCCGGACCCCGACCCCGCTCACCGGAGATGTTCTCCTTGTGGCGGCGGGCGGCGGGCGGCGGCCCGGGCGGCGGGCGGGGGCCGCGGGCGGGCAGCAGCGGCAGCGGGGCGGGCAGCAGGCACGGGGCGCCCGGCGCGCCCAGGCTGCACAGCAGCCCCAGCCCCAGCCCCAGCGCCCCGCCGCCCTCGTAGCCGCCGGTGGCCGTGGCGGCCGGGGGAGGCCCGGGGGGCGGCTGCAGCTCGGCTTCCAGCCCCAGCAGGTCGGTGATGGCGAAGCCCTTGGCCCGCAGCCCCGCGCCTCCCGGCCGCGCCGCCGCGCCCGGTGTCACCGGCACGGGCACCGCCACCGGCCCCGCCGCCGCGCGTCCCCCCGACGGCTCCGCCCGGCCCGGCATCGCCGCCGCCGCCGCCTGGCCCGGCCACCGCTGCCCGCCGCCCTTTTTATTGTCCCGCCGTCGGTGCCGGCTCCAATCACACTCCAGACCGGCGGGGGGGCGCTCCCAATCCCGGGATTAGCAGCCTCGGGCCCCCCTCCCCCGGCGCTCCGGGGCCACCGCCCGGCCCCCGCCGTCCCTCTCGCCGTCCCTCCCTCCGTTCCCTTCGGCCCCCGCCCTTCGGTGATCACCGCCCCCTGCCGAGCCCCTGCCGCTGCGCTCGGACCCTCTCCAGGACCCCCTCTCAGTGCCCGGCCTGCCCACCCTGTTCCCCCCCATGTCCCATAAATCCGTCTCGCATCCCCTTGGGTTCCCTCTCCGGGTTTCCTCCCAGGAACTCCCTGCTGTGTCCCTGTGTCCCCACATCCCCTCTTCCACTGCCCAGTACCCCCATTCCATCTCCGGACTCTTCAGCCCCACATCCCAGATGGGACATCCCACTGGGCTCAGCACCCTGGAGATGGGGATGGGAACAGGCACAGCCTCCCCTGACCCCAGGTATCTTGTCACCCGGGCCAGGGCCACCCCGAGGTGCCTGGCCTCTGTGCTCCCTTTTGCTCCCAGATTCTTGCACCTGGGCTGCAATTTTTTTCCCTCTTCCCTTCATCTGTTGATGGAAATGATTTACAACCGGCTTACACGGGCCGCCTGATCCAGGCCTTCATTGGACGGTCAGATTAACCGAGGGTCCTTCTGATAAAGATAATTACAAGGGGACTCCGCATTAACTTTGCATTATTAAAGAAAGACCCAAATCTCCCATCGCAAGCTGTTCCCAGGATTAGCAGAACAATAACTTTCATTTAGGATAATTGCCGTGGCCGGCACTGGGGGCTGGCTGGCGGGGGGGAACCCTCTGGACCGTGGTGCTTCTCACCAAGAAAGGCAAACGGGTGTGAGGGGACTGCGAGGTGTGCAAGTGTGGCCACCAATTCGGGGTGCTCGTGTGCTCAGGATGAAGGGATGCTCAGGGCATCCCCACCCAGAGTTGCCCCCTGCCCAGACACAGAGCACCCCGGGATCCCCTTGGGCATCTTCACTTCCCCAGAGTGGTTTTGCTGCAGTTTTGCTGGAATAGGAGACTTTCACTGCTAGGCAGGGAGGATCTGCCACAGTAATTAGAAGTCATAATCCGGCCACCACCCACAACAAATTTCCTGTTCGAGCAGATATTAGTGGTTAAAACCCTAATTTTTGATGTTGTCCCAGAATCAGCTTGATTTCAGCAGTTTACATTGAGGCTGAGCTGTTGGGAGAGATGATGAAGCCTTAAATATGCATATGGCCTAGGCATTTGGAAAGTTTGGGGATAAAGCACGTATAATTGCTCCTAATCAGTTTATGAAACATAAAAGCTCAAACCCAAGAGAAAGCCGATAGACGCAGAAATGGAAATAGCGATTAAATCTCCCCGTGCTGGCAAGGTGGCCTGGATATGGCGCTGCCTCCCAGGGCCAGGGTGAGCGAGGCCGTGCCCTGGGGGACGGGGACACACCTGCTCCTGGGACAGGACACTGGGACGGGCTGTGGGGACACTCCTGCTGCACCCCCAGCTCCCCCAGGCACGGTGAAGATGGGCACCTCCACCAGTCCTTTGGACAATAAATCAGTTAAAGGATATCTTGATATATGCTCATCAGATAGGATTAGCTGGGATTAGACTAATCAGTAAATGTTTCTCTGCTCATTATTTTCTAAGGAAGATTTTCAGCTGATTCTCCGACGCCGAAAGATTATTAATCGCTTAAAGAGCAGAACATCAAACATCGCCCCTTGCTCTAATTTCCCTGGGGTTTGCCCCCCCTCTCCATGGGCAGGGTGCCTGTGCCAGCCGGCCCAGCAGCCTCAAGGTGCCCCAGCAGCCAGAACCTCCATGAGGCTCTACCAGAGCAGCCCAAGGCCACAGGACCCCAGCCTTGGTGCTGTCCCATGTCCCAGGGGGTGAGCACTGGAGCACTGCCTGCAGCTGATGCTGGAGCATCCCCATCCCTGCTGCTCTTTGCAGGACACAGCCAGCTGGGACAGTCCCCAGATTTTCCCCTGCTCCACCACCATGTCAGACACCTGCCGTGACCTGCAGGATGGAGGGCACACATGATGGGATGGACACCTGGAGCTGTCCCACTCAGAGCCCAGAAACAAGCCTTAGGGGATTACAGACACATGCAGCATTTTGGCAGACCCTCCTCAGCGGATGATAACCCCAGAGCCAGCATTTGGTGGGTTTTTGGAGTCCCTGTCTTCACCGTGGGCTCAGGGAAAGCCCCGAAGGATGTGCACTCATCCTGCAACCACCTGCTGTAGCAATGAGGAGGGGGCAGCAAGGAGAAGGTATTGAAGGGCCTGGTTTAGGGG
The DNA here is from genome assembly GCF_047830755.1 of Zonotrichia albicollis. Lineage (NCBI taxonomy): Eukaryota > Metazoa > Chordata > Aves > Passeriformes > Passerellidae > Zonotrichia > Zonotrichia albicollis. Next base: position 14,022,399 of record NC_133821.1, read on the forward strand.
ATTAGTAATGGGATAAGACAGCTTTCACCTCCCTGGTTTAGATATGAATCAGGTCAATAATAAAGGACCATCTGACAGTTTCAGGCAGCTTGGGGTGGAAGAGGCTCCTGTGCCCCAGGCTGGATGGAGAACCCATGTCCAAAATCCCAGCTCTTACTGCACACCCATCAGTGACCTGCACCAGCAGTCACTGCCCAGCCCTCCTCCCCACCTCCACCACACCTGCATCAGCTCCTGGCACACCAGCACAGGAGCAGGCAGGATCCTGCTCCCCAGGGATGATGCTGGCCCCACAACCCTACACCTGCTGTGTAGGGCAAGCTCAGCCCTGCTCTTGGTGGCCTTGCACAGGTGCAGGGTGACCCAAAGGTGCAGCAGGGTGAGCAGCCAGCCGATGGCAACACAGGCAGTGTGGCAAGGGTGGGAACCTCAACAAGCATGGACAGAAGAAAAAGGGCTTTTCTTCTGCCTGCTGCACATCCTGCTGGGAAAATGGGGAAGTGGTGGCTGCTGTGAAAGCATTGTCTCTGACATTGGGTGAAAAGAAACTGAGAAACAGGCCATAGCTAGGGGAGAAGGAAGTAAAGAGAGGAGTGTTCGTGTTGCAGGCAGTCCCATTTGTCTTTTGCAAGGCTAAATCCCCACCTCGAAGTTACAGACGAGCCTCCTCCTTGAAATGCAGGCAATGAGACTTTCCTCAGTGGTGGATTGTGTGCACACTCCTGGCCAGTTAGGAATGGGTATCTGTAGTGGCCAAGTACCAATCATTTTGGGGTGATGGATTTGCAGAGGCAGGCAGTGTGAACAGGTTAAACAAATCAGGAAACCTGTGCTCCCTGCACTGTCAGGCTGTGGGAAGTGCTTCCTTTGCAGCTCCAATGGGTGTGGGTGAAGCAGAGGGTTTGCAGGCTGAGCACAGCCACAGCTGGCCACGCACCACCTGCTCAGTGCCGCAGCATCACCAGCCCAGCTGACTGCAAGTGTTGTCAGCCCTAATTTGGCACGGGGGGTCCCTTTCCTTGCCCACACACCCCAGAGACATCCCTACTAATTCCTCTGCACAGATTTCTGTCTTAAGGCATTTGCCTTTGATTAAAACCAGAAGAGCAGTCACGGTTTAAGTGGAGTTTAAGAGCAAAGCATGTGCCCCCACACAGGGCGCTCACATCTGGAGTGTCATGGATTTAATCAAACTGCTGGGAAGTGCCACATGCAGACAGCTGTCACAGCAGCCTGGAGCCCATCTCCTAATTAATTCCTAGCCAGCACGGGGCAAACAAATGGCCAGCAAGGTGCTGCACCTACGACATCAACTGTGAGCATGGCTGGCAGCTGGTGAGTGAGCAGAGCTCACCCTGCGTATCTCCAAAGAGCGGTAGGTGATGGAGCCCATGGCTAGTGCTGTTCCTGCTCCTAGGAGGAGCCTGGGGCTTGTTCCTGAGAGGAACAGGAAGGACAGAGTGCTCAGAAAGGAACGCAGAAGGAGCAGGCACAACAGCGGTAGCTCCAATTTCTGGTTGCTCCTTCAGCTGCTGCTTTTTGCTTCCCCTCCTTCTTGCTTCTGCCAAACTTGTTGCTTTCTAGTACCATTTATCTGCCCATCTCACATCCCCGTGGGCAATCCCCTCTTATCCTAGAGAGGATGTGTGATCTGGAACTCGCAACCCTCCCCAGAGATGCTCTGCCTGGTGCTACCCAGGGCCTGGCACCTGATGCCACAGCCTTAAGCAAAATCTGGACAATAGCAAAGCAGGTCAGGCCCAGACTCGGTTCTCCTTGGTGCTCATTCACAGCTCATTAAAGCTAATTGAAATGACTACCAAAGCTGGGTCTATGTGGGTGTTTGGAAGCTCTGGGCACAAGGCACAACTAGGCTGGGAATATCCAACTGTGAGGAGCCCCAAACTAGCCAATGGACTGTCCACTCCAATTACCCCCACAAAGGAGCTATTATTCCTTTGCACTATGCTTGTCTGATTACTTTATCTTATTATTTTTTGATCATTCCTGCAAAATGTGCTAATTAAACAGAAATCATCAAGTCAATTAGAGAAACTCTCATTAAAGCCGAAAAGAAAAAGTATCGGCAGAAGAGAAACTGCTGTGAGGGTCCCAAACACACACAATAGCTGCCATATTCATTAAATCAGCAACTCCCAAAAGAGGGGCAGACACTGTCCCACTCTGGTCTGTGCCCTGGAAATGAAACTTCCCAAGCAATGGAGTCAGAAACTTCCCGAGCAATGGAGTCCTCTCCCTCTCCCTCTCCCTCTCCCTCTCCCTCTCCTCTCCTCTCCTCCTCCCCGTGGCTTTCCCAGCTCAGGAGCAAAGTGAGCTCCCAGGCAGCACCTTCTGTATGTTCATATCCATCGCCTCACCAAGCAGAAGCCTTCCAGAAAAATGCTTCCCTTTGCACCTCCCTCCCCTGGCCTGGAAGCAAGACACAGGAAAATGCAGGAGAACATGTTAACCAGTGATTTCAGCAAGTAAAGAAAGGGAGATCACAGTTTGTTCTGACCCCAGAGTGGCAGAGTGTCCAGCTCAGCTCTGGTGCTGCCCGGCCTTCACATTTCCAAACCAGTTCAGCCATGCCTAATCACAGGCACTGTGCTCTGAGACCTAACAGAAGCATTTCTCCTTTAATTAATCTCCAAGTTTGCTATCTGAGTGCTGTGCCATATGGTATTGATTTTTCAGCTGGGTATGACAGCACTTGCCATGAAAGAAACTAACCTAATTAAAGCAGGGGACACCAGCCCACAGGCAGCTACTCTCACTCTTACCCACAACACGGCTTCCCAGATCAGCTCTCCTCAAGTGGGGCACCTCTCCTTGCAGGTGAATTCAGAGCTTTTGGCTCTGCAAAGAGGTCCAGGTCCTTTCTCAGCACTGGCCTGGGCTTGCTGTGACAAATGGCACCTGGGCTTTCCCAGCCATCTACACCCTGCAGCTGAGCAGGGACGTTTTCAAGCATCGTTTCCCATTTGTTTTCAGGCAGACCAGGTAAGGCATTAATGAGTTTCACAGTGTTCTCCCTCTCCCCCATTAACAACTGGGCTCCTAAGAGACCTAAGCTGGGGTCTTTTAGCTGAGGACTGTTGTGGCAGTCTCACAAATCCCATCAGACATTACACAAGCAAATGACCCTTTACCCAAGCTACGTTGTCCCAAACAGACCATCTAAAGGACCTAGAGAAATAAGAGGAAAATAACATAAACATATTTATGTGCATGGATGCTCCTTCCCAGAAGAGTGAAGGCACACATGCTTCCCTCTCTCATCTTTGTAAGCTACCACATTATTTGGTGTGAGAAACACAGATAGTGCTCTTGTAGCTCACTTCACCCATTTTACCTGACCCTGCAGGAAAGCTGCTCCTGCCCAGCTTCCCTCCACATACACAGGGATGTGTTTGCTGAGCTCTGACACTGCATTCTGCAATTTTCTTTTTGGATGCAGAAAGGGCATCTTTTAACACATGAGGACCTCCCCTTCCTGGTTCTCCTTTTGTAGCTTAGCCCTGCTCTCACCAATGTCACTCCTACACCATCTTCTCCTCTATTCTCTTCTACTGGCAGCACTGGCAGCACTGGGTTGTTAATCTTGTAAAATTTTCTTGTGGGACTAACTTTTTTCTACAATAAAGGACAGATTTTAGCACAGAGCACTTTCCAGCTTTTCTACCAGCTCCGGGGTTTTGCTTTGACAGGATTCCTCTAACACAGTCAAGGTGGGCCTTGATGCCAAAAGGGAACATACTCTACAAAATTAATAGATTGAATGTTGCTGAAAATAAATAATTATTTATTCATCTCAAACAGGACTTAAATTATTGGTATTGCCATACTCTGGGAAAAAGAGGAGCAAGAAAAGTAAACAGAGAAAGAAAACTCCTTTGTGGGATTATTGTCTGCAGTCTTGCATTTTGGCTTGAGGTTATGATGGATTTTGAAAGTAGAACAAATGTATTTTCTTCCTACTTGGAAATTGCAGTGAATTGCAGTAAAATTGCTCTTGGTTCCTGTTGTTTGATGCCTAGAAAGTTTCCAGTTTCTACAGGGAAAAGATGCCTGGTCACCAGTTTCCTTCAGCATCCCCCAGCTCAGCCTCCTTTGTGGCTCCTGCAGAGTTCTCCCAGCCAAAGAGGTGAACACACAGCAGAGACAGCAGAAGCCCTGAAGGGCAATCCCCTTCCCTCTGCTCTTGTCTGCCCAGGGCAGGAAATCTGCACCTCATTCCCATTTTGGGGGTCATCCCAGCAGGATGCTCAGACCAGCAGGTTACCTGCATCTCCCCTCCTGGCTGGGAGCCCGTCATCCATCCTTCCCTCTCTTTTTAAGTGACTCCCCCTTCATTTCTTTAGCTCACAGGAGGAGATGTAACAAAGAACCCCGTGGTCCTGCATGGTGTCTGAGTGTTCATTTGTTTGGCAAAGCAGCCCCTTTGGCTGGGGGAAGCCCTGAGAGTGCAGCTGAGATGTGTGGCAGGCCGTGGGGCAGCCATCCCCAGGGGCAACCTGAGAAAAGAGGCAATTAGCCAGCCCCTCACCAGCACAGCAGGGGCGGTTCAGGAGGAAAGAAAAGCCGAGCCCTGGTGGTAATGACATTTTTCCACATGGGTAAATGCATTGATCTGTGACAAACAATACCAGGCTGTGGCACAGAGGAGGAAAGGATGGGAGAGCTTCCCCATGCCAGATGTTCAGGACAGAAGTTTCCTGGATTTTCCTGCACGAAGCTGAACGTCTGTGGAACCACAGCAGCCCAGTCTTGCCCAGGGCCACACTTCCCAGCAGGTGCCAGGAGCTTCTCCTTAAAAGCAAGCAGGTGATGCAGGTGAGCCTCATCCCACATCCTCAGAAAGTCCTGCAGGGTACAGAGCGCCCAAGTAAAGCTTCATAACAGAGCTACCCTGGGTAGATACCTATAAATGGAGGCTAAGACAGTGACAAATCTGCTCCTGTCCCTGACACCCTAACTCACCATGCTAGTTCCCTTTTACCCACTCCCTGCAGGGCGGTGACAGCAGACTGATCCCATGCTTGTAGAGCACCTGAGGTAACACAGTATTCCATGCCTGGATTGGGGCATCTCTCCAGGGCGATTCCTCTAGGAAAAACCAAATCCATAAAGGATGAACCCTGGCAGATGTGGACCTCTGCTTTGCTTGGAGCAGTTCCTTCTGCTTTCCTGTTTCCAAAAAGTCCAGGTTAACACATATAAATACCGCTACTCAGACAGAAGTGGTGGGATGTCCCAGGCACACCATACACACTCTGGAATGGGCATCATGATTGTCTGAGAAGAAACACACAGGAGCGTGTTATCAGTGTCTTGTCATGGAATGGACAAAGTGGTTTAGGAGAGCACAGGGCACGACACACATCCTGTCCAAAGAGCTTAACTTCTAAGCTTTAATCAGAAGAATTAGGGCTTTGCTTTGGCTCCAATTTAATCAGAATGCATAGCAGAGATGGTGGTGCCATTTCGTAGGCAGGGTGCTATCTGCTCAGGACATTCCCTCCTGCCTCACATCAGCCAGGCTGCACCCCTGGGTGAGCAGGGGTGACAGGCACTGTCCCATAGCCACAGCCAACCTTGGATAACCTTGGATAAAAGCCCTCTTGGCTCTGGGGGTGCTGCCCAGGCTGCCTTTGGAGGTTTAACTCCAGGTGAGCCTCCATGGGGCTGTCTGAGGTCTCAGCCACCTGCATACACCTGCACACATCCAGTGGCAGCTCCAGCAATTCCCCTCCATCTCTGCTCACTCAGCACTCTCCTCTGGGCCAGAGCCATCAGGGAGCAGCCCTGGATGGTGGCTGGGTTGCCAGCTGGCCTGGAGCCTGGGACCTGCTTTAGCCCAGCTCCCAGCACGCGTGCTGGGCCGTGGCTGGAGCAGGGCTGGAGCAGATCTCCGGGCAGCAAGAGCCAGCATAGAGGAGGGAGATTTGCTCTGTTCCTGGCAGGCCTCTCCACTCATCACACACAGCCTGCAGATGCTTTGGCAGGGCAGGACATGGGCACAGGGAGAGGACCTGGGGCTAAACGCAGGGTGGGCATTGCTCTTTCCCCCAGCTCAGCACCTGCCTCACCCACCACATCCCCATGGGACCACCCCTCCCTCATCTTTAGCTGCAAAATAGCACTTCTGACTGGCATTTCACCTGGCAAGCTCAAAGAGCACCAAACTGCAGCTAGTTAAAGCAAACCACACCATCCTCTGCTGAGAGCTGCCATGGTCAGAGGACTTTTGTTGCTTACCTTTTTCCACCCTGCTTTTTTTGACACTCTCTTATTTCTCTTTTGCAAGCACATCCCTCATTGCAAAGCCAAACCCCAGCTGCCCTGGGCACGGTGCCACTCCTCCACTCTCTTCCCTGGACGAAGCAAATTCCTAACCAGGGGTGGGAAAATATCAGGCACACACACTGGATGTAACCCTCATCCTAGATCTTCTCACTCCTTGCTGCATTTCCAGCTCACAGAAGTAGCTTGGATCTTCCTGAGCAAAATCTAATCAGGTCTGTGTAAAAAAAAAAAATAGAGTGGGAAAGAAAAGCCCTGACCATATTTTTAAATAATACCAAAAAGCTGTAAGTATGTGGTCGGCCTGTTTGTTCTTACTGCATGGGATCAGCCTGATTATTCAGGGATTCATTTTTATTTCTGAGTTTTATTTTTTTCTCATTCAACAGCTGCACATTAATAAAAACTCCATTTATTGGAGGATTTGGCTGGGATTGCTATAATAAAATAGAAGGATTTGTGCCGGGCACTAAAAGAACTCTCTGCAAAAAAAGTAGTGTTTTTCCTGTGATTAGGAGCACCAGAACATATTGTTTTGCTGTGTAGCACCATCACTGCCAAGGGTGGTGACAGATGTCTTGTGTTAATGTTGAATGATTAAATGCCATTTCTGAAGCCACTCCCTATCTGTGCAGCACGGTGCTGCTTCACCCTCACAATCTGCCTTCAATCTGTTCCCTTTGCTGAGAGCATCCCGCCCTGCTGGCTGCCATGGAGTCCCCATCACCTCCCTGCTGCACACCATGCCCCAGAGCCAGCTGTGCCCAGCCTGGACATCAGCCCTGCCGTGCCCTGCCCCTCCAGGGCAGCTCAGAAACAGAGGATGCAGCCAGGGGAAACACAGAGATAAGCACAGGCTTCTCATCCTGCCATGGTGGTCCTCACCCACATCAACAGCGAGGTAAGTTTGGTGGGAAATATGAGACCAGCCTAAGGAGTCGCTGTTTCCAGCTCTAACTCTGCTAAAAGAGGTGATATATTCCTGCGTTCTTGCCTCTTCTCTATACAAAGACCACTGTCTGTCATGTGTGACCATCTTTGAGCAAGGCAGAGAGCATCCCAGCTGTGCGTGGCTGCAGAGCCATGTCCAGCTGCACCAGGGCCTCCACAAGGCCCCTGGCACTGGCTCTCTTGCTTTCCACTGTCCCCAACCCACCTCCCTTCACCCTCTTGCTCTCATAAACCACTACAGCCCCCAGACTGCATCCCACTCTGCCCAAAAGCAGGTAGGTAACTCAACTCTGGCAAGACAGAGCCTCTGCCCAGAAGAAGAAGAAGATGGGCAGACCAGCAGTGAGGTGGAAGTGTTGGCTCACTGCCGTCCACCTGAAATTTAGTGATGTTCCTCTCCTAAGAGCCTGCTCTGGCCTCAGCAAACACGCACAGAAACACCCTGAGAGAATCATGCACACACACAGATCCTTGATCAGGACATCTGCATCCTCTGGAAGAATGCCGTCTTCACAAAACCATCATCTGCTTGGCATCTGTTGCAATGATAAGTTGTGCACACCACTTCCAACACACACACACATCTGAGTCCCAGCATCACACAGACCACAAATAAGGTTTGTTTCTCCAAACAGAGCTGATGTGGTGAGGGGAATGGAGGAGCTGGCAGGGGAAAATCTGGCTGCTCACATGCATTCCCACATGTTGCTACAAGTTCCGTCAGTCAGGGGGCACTTTGGCAAGCTGGGGGTTTGCATGAAGATGTTGAAGAGGGGGATGCCTCTGGAGGAGCCCAGCCAAGATGATGCTGCTGCACATGCTCACAGCACATACAAACAACACCTTCCCCTCCTCTGTTCACCTCTCTCCTTGTATCCCGTGGATCTGGGGGTGGTGTTCCCCCTCTTTGTCCCAGCACCAAGTGCCACTGAAGATGCCATCCCTCTGCCTGCAGAAGGAAGCTCTTCTGCAAAACTCGAGCAGGCAGGAGGGCAAGGTGGTGCCAAACAGCAAGAAGCCCAAATTGACTTATTTCTACCACCTCTCCTCTAAAAAAATATGAAGCCCTGCTGTCACTTGTTAATCCATCAGCCTGACAGGTCAAGTAAAAGCAGGTTGCCCACTCGCTTTCACTTCTCCCCCAACTTAATCTCTGTGCTAAATTACAAGTTGATAATGGGTTACCATTAATTATTGATTTTCCAGATAATACTTGTTAAAGTAGAATTAACGCTATTGTTTCTGAACAAATACTGCCCAAATACTGTGTTTAGTGGGCTTGTAATCAGCTTTACCCACTTCTCCTCTAATCTGATTGAAACAGATTTCCTACCAAATCTTTTTTATCATTTCGTTGATATTAAAAGGTCACATATTTATGCCTGCCCAAAAGTTTAATTTAAGTTACTGCAATTGATTATCATGACATATTCATGCTCAAACAGCAGAGTGATGGTGGAGGTACTTTAATTTAGAGTGAGAATGAAGAAGCAGAGAGAAACTGCCAGGAGGAACACTTTCTGTGCCATTCAGTGAGTGATGTTAGGCATTGTACATTTTAGCTTATTTTCCCAAGCCCTATATTATGATTCTGTTCATCATAATGCCTTTTGACCTGCTGCATTTACTCCATCATAATTATCCTTTAATACTCTTATAAATGAACTTTTAGCTTATCTTCTGTTAATTCTCAGAACAAGCAAAGCACACACGTAACAAACAAAGCCATCTAAATAAAGTGTTTAACCCTTGTGGTGGTTTTCCCTGGTTATTCAAAGGTGGGCAGTGTGTTTAAGAGGTAGGAGGAGGCTTAATTACACTTCCTGTCATAAGGTACAGAATGTGTGATGGCATTTCAGCCCCTCTTCAAGCCAAGCCTCACTGAACAAGTCTCTGAAAAGAAAAAGCAATGAATTTAAAACAAAACACAACTAGCTGGCTGGAGTAACATAGATCAATCTGGGACTTCTTCAGTGTTGGACAGCTCCCTAAGCTGGGAGTTGGCACACAGGACCTGAGAGGAGCTAGTTAGAAAGAGAAGGTGGAGGTGACTGGTCTCCAGCACCTGAGAGGATTCAATTTAATTGCCAGCTTATCCATGAGTTCTCAGGGATCTCTTGGACAACTGGCTCTCTAGGATACGGAGGGCATGGAGACAGGTCTGTGCTGTGTTCCTGTGCATTGGAACAGAGAGGGTTTATTCACAATACTGCCACAGTACTAAACACTATAACATCTCCCACCTTGCTCCTCCTTCCTGCTCAAGCCATGGTGGGAAATGGGAATGCACCAGCTTGTTCCATTTCCATGTTGCAGAGTTTGGCATATGATCACATCTCAGCAATGGTCTCCACAAAGGTTTCTGTACACACAAACATTTCAGCAATACAAAATCTGGGCAGCACATGACCAACACTGGTTTGCAGTTGTAGCTGGGTGCAGGCAAGACCTGACTGGAGACATCATCTGCCAGCAAAGTTCTCCTTGCCTTTCGTAACCCATAGGGACAGGACTCTCCCATATTCCCAGTGCCTTGGACACCTGCCTCTCACCCAGCATGTCAAACTCCCACAGACTCTTCTGCAGATGGCAAAACTGCAACCCCTCTCTGCTGTGACCTGATTTCCCTGCTCCACCCTGTGAGGAGAGTGAGAGCTGGCTCTGGTCAGCTCCTGCCTCCCGAGGCAGAGGGCAGGCACCTGGACACTCACCCTGGTGCTGCCTGTGCATTCCCAGACATCCCAGATGAGGACGAGATCAGTGAAGCATCTGTGGCACAAGGAGGGGTGACACAGTGACTCAACCACAGCTCCTCTTGCAGTGCTCGCTCCAGGCTCTGTGCTGTGGCTGTTCATTATTAACATGACAAGCAAAGCAAGAGAAGGTCCCTTTCTTGGAGAGTTTGTAAACCTGGGCAGGGAAATGAAGCATTGTTTTCCCCACAGGAGTTGAGATCCAATACAGGCTGTGTCAACATGCAACCCTGGAAACCTTGAACACCTTCTGAGCAGCTGGTCAGTGGTGAGCCCAAGGAGCTGCACGTTTTCCCAGGACACATAACAACGAGGTCCTGCAGGAAGAGGGAGGAACAGAAATGGATGGATGCTTCACCACCAGGCTGTTGTCCTGAAATGACTCCACATACAGGAGGGACTCTGCTTGCAGCGTTTCCTTCCCCACGCACATCCTGCATCTGCCTGTCCCAAAAACAAACTGCTTTCATTTTCCAGCAGTCCACCAGAGAGTATCTCACCTGACTAGTGCAGAGGTAGGTAAAGGATAGATCGGTAGAAAATTCTGAAGATCCTATTTTATAGACTAGGTGAACTGCAACTTGCCAGAGTAACTCAGATTTTCACAGAAATTGAGTGATATTCAGCGAAAAGCTACTGGCACGCATAATGAGAAAATACCTAATTCTCCCAAAGAAGGTTTTATGCCCATAAGTGCATGGACAATAACCTGGAAGGGTTAGATTACAGCTAGTAATGTCACGCAGACCTCTAGAGGGGATTAACTCAGGAGTTTTGTTATTAAAGGTGTACCATTCATGAGCCTAACTCCACCACAGTGCTAGACACTAAACTGTACTAAAAGAGGTTAACAACTCTCAGCAGCTCCATGAGACAACTTGTACCTGTTGGTGCATATTCCAATTTAAAAAAAAAAAAATCTTGAGAAATGACAAATGAAACCATCATCCTGTTTGGTCCCCAGCCCATCTTATTTGCCCTGTAATATTATTTGTCCTCACAAAATCCTGTTACAGTCTTTTCCCTTGTTTTGCCAGCAAGATGAGGATTCTTTCAGTCACGGGGCTGGATCCTCAGCTGCTGTGGACTGACCCAGCTTTGCCAGCAAATGGGACTATGTTGACTTATATCAGCTGGGAATCTGTTTGCTCCCCTGTTTCACATGGAATGGACTCACAAAGATTATCAGTTAGCTTTAAGACTATCATGTTTTTATTGTAAAGAAATCACTCTAAAAGCATTTTTCTCTATCCAGTTTTTAAGAATCCAATCCTCTGCCATAGCTTAAGGACAAACAATTTCATGATTACCACCAGCAGAGCCAAGGCCAACTTGACAAAATTTTATTTATTTCCTGATAACATAATCCATATCCCACTGAATTGCCATGTGAAATATACTCCTGTGTAATACCAAAGTGTTAATGGCACAGCGTAAAACCGCAAGCTGGTTTGAAATGCAGAGATTTTGAAGGAAAAGATATGAAATCACATAATGCAGCTCCATAATCGTTTGACAATAAGTGATCCTTTTATCCGATTATTATTTCAGTTGCATGCCTTTAATAAAATGCAGCAGTCACCCACTCCCCAAGGCATTTGGACCACAGTTATGACTGAAGAGCAGTGGCCTGTAGCAGGAAACTGCACCCTAATCCTTTTTTACCCCATGCACTGCCCAAGCTCCTCAAATCTCATCAGGGGTGAGACTGAGGATCACAGGCACAATTTCTTTATGCTGCAGCAGCTCCAGGGAAATCATCACACCAGTGGGTACCAGCTAGGAGGCAGGAATTGGCAAGGGCAGACACTGAAATAAAAAGACAGCACTGAAATAGACTGTGACTAATAGAATCAAAGAAAGTAGGAAGGAAGTTCATGCTTTTACCTAGAGCAAACTTATCTCCTGTTTTGTTAGCTGGCCTTTCTATGAGATGCTGATTGTTAAGCTGCTATTCACAGTTTAGAGCAATTTTCTTTAAGTCAATAAACTTCTGCAGTTCCAAACAAGGAAAGTGGTCACATTTTTGGAGAAAGCTGCAGGTGACTACATGCTCCTTTCCTTTACAAGGAGGAAAAGTGGGTAACACAACGTGTAAAGAATTTGAGAGAGCCAACACAGCATCTATTTGGGAGAGCTAACACAGCATCAGGAAGTCCTGCTTTTATGGTTTCAGAACAGACAAATGACCCTTTTCCATGAGATTATAAGTTGGCTCAAAGATTGCAAACATGCTGTTAAAATATTACTACAGCTTCTTAAAGGAATTTTATTTCATTCTGGTTTAAATAGAAATGAGTGTAACACAAAACTGGCTGTGCCCGTATTGGCAAGTTTTCAATCTATTTGACTGCTAAATCCTCAAATCAACATCAGCCTTTTCTCAGCCCAGAGGAGTTTGGTCAACCACTGAGCAGCAAAGAAACATTAAATTAATTATTGATTTTCCATCACATTTGCAAAGGGTGATAAATCAACACTAAATAGCACAGGTCAGATGTGCAAGCAAATTGAACCACTTGCAGAAATAGATTTTTACTTTCAAAAAACACATCTACCTCTCCATGGAAAAGATGGTGACTGGAGACAGTCCTTTGGAATGGCACCTAAAATAGCTAAGAAAATATTGAATAAAATGCCTTCAGTGGAAAACATTTTCTCTCAGAAGCAAGATGAATTTGGGTAAAAAAAGAAGGGGCATATCTTTTTCAGCATGGATTCCCCAATTTTATTTACAGCAGCCAAAAAAATGTGCTGTTCTTAACTGTGCCAACTATGAACTTGACTGTTCATACACAGTGTGATGTGCACATGGGGTAGAGTGACACCATTCACCCTCAGAAAAGACATTGTCAGAACCTACAGCATAAAGATATGAGGCAGAGATGTATTTCCTTTTATTATTTTTATTTTTGTGGGGGACTGAAAAGCTATGAAATGAGCAAGAAACTTTGCACAACCCATTACACCACCATTGTGAAAAACGCCAATCACTTGTTTTTAAAATTTTAAAAGTTTAATAGTAATACAATAGTTATAAAAATAGTAATACAATTAGAGTAATAACAACTTGGACAATTTGGATTAGGACAATATGACACAAGAAATACAAAGAGTTACAGATAGTCCGGGTACCTTTTTCTGGGCAGCACAAGCCCGAAAAAGGACCCACGTTAACAGAGGATTAACCCTTAAAAGCAACAGCCTGTTGCATATTCATACACCTCATACATGACGCATAAATTCCATTCAAAAACAGGATTCTGTCTGGTCAGTGTCAGCTTCTTCCTCTGAATCCTGACAGCGCCTTCGAGGCGGGAGGAAGTTCGTTTCTTCTGATAACAGGGCAATAAATTATTTTTCTCTCAAAAATTCAGGTGTCCTGTGGCTGCTATCTTTCTGCAAGTCCTTTCTTTAAAAAAAGTATCCTACACAGCATCGTTTCTATTTTAACATTTTTTATAACCTAAAACTGTGTTTAACACTGTACTTAAGGGAATTAATACAGCATTACTTTCTAAGACAACACACATAATATTCATTTTAATATTTGCGAAAAGCCAATCATAAAATACATGCATTTTTCACAAGCATCAACCCAGAGAATTAGAAACACGAAGAGGTAGAATCACTATTTTCCTGCTGAGGGACTCCATCCTCTGCCTGTCCTGGCCGAGGGACTTGCGCTGGTGGGGAGAAAGTCGTTCATCCAAATTACCTTTTTTTTTTATTCATGGGCCTTTCTTAACAGCAATGCTAAGAATAACAAATCCTGTGGGAGCAATGTAACTAATTCACACGCGGATGTGCAAACGGGCAATTTGCAAACTAATTGCTCCTGCACAATGCTCCGCGCAGACAGGTTGTCCAAACACTGGCTCTGCGCACTCTTTGCCTGGTAAGAGGCGGTTGAAATACTTTCTGGGCAGACAATGGGCTTGCTCAAGTGTGCAACTATTTCGGAGGGAAGCTATCCCGCCCACCCTGGGTGGCGAAGGTTTGTTCTGCCTCCGTCCAGCTGCCGCCTTGTGCCAGCAAAATACAGGGGCCATGTGCGGGACAAAACAGTTTTTGCCTTATTGCCTCTGCCAGCTTGGGAGGACGCAGGGAGTATCAGCAGCATATGGACCCCGGGGGATTTCGGCCATTTAACAAACATTATATGCTCCATAACAAAACAACAATATTTTGGTACTTAGATCGACCAAGTAACTAAATTAGATTCCCTAGACGGTGAGGACTGGTATGCTAATTGGCTCGCCTTGTGGATTTTCTCTATGTGGCTCCGCAAGAAACAGATTGGCCCATTTTTCAGGCAACTGATTGTTAATTGGAGTAATGAATAGCAGGCTGGAGGGTCCATCACTTGGCTTGGTAAATTCAAACCCCCGTTATTCATGGGGATAAGCGAGTGGTTTTCATGGGTGGTGGGCAAACGGCTGGCCCCAGGTCAGCTCCAATGCGTTTCCCTTTACTCCAGGAGCACAAGGGGAAATTCAGCCCTTGATTCCACCATCCCCAGGGGATGCTGTGCTCCCTTCAAACAGCTGAGTTGTCCCCAAGAAGGGCTGGACCCTCTGGCTGCAGAAGGCCAGCCAGTGCATTTACTGAGCAGGTTTCTGCTGATCTCCTCTGGCAGTGCTCCCTAACACAAGCAAGCTCTTCTTTTTCTAGGAAAGTCCTCGGTTTTGGTGTCCTCTGCTTCCCTGGTAGCTCTGATGTGACCCAGACCTCAAGCCACACCAGCAGGGATGAAGGCCTTGTTTCCCACCCCACTCACCCTCTCCAGTGTCTGCCTTTGATCACAAACAAAGTGTGGAAATGGTGAGCTCTCTCTGTTCTCACAAACTTTGCTGTAAATCAGCCTCTCCCATCTCCCTGGGGCTGAGCATTCCTCTCCAGACCAGCTCTGTGGCTGCTCACAGGACACCTGCCTGCTCTGCTGGGCCACCTTCCCTGAAACTGCTTCCTGCACCATACAGACTGCCCGAAAACCAACGATGCACCAAAGACAATGCTATGAACATTTCAGAAATGGTTCATTTCAACTACTATTCCACAACTGATGAGATTTACAATTTGTTAGCTGAACCAAAAAATAGCTTTTTGCAAATTTACAGAGATATGCAACTAAAATATTTTAACTTGTTAAAACGCCACCTTTCCAGACAGCTGTGGTTATACACCCTACTAAAAAGTAGAGACTGTTTCAGTTATTAATTTTCAAAAAAATGCACACTTCATGCTGAACATGAAGGTGGCTCAAACCAGCACACAGGTGACTGACATCAAAGTCTTTTCCTTCTGGAAAGAAATGGAAATCTTGCAACATAATTTTTATGCATCACAGTGTCAAAGTAACTGAGCTCATCAGAGAGACTGAGATAACATTTTGCAAGAAAATACTTATTTTGATAAGTTATGATAGAAGACAGATGGGTTGTTACTCTAGGACACAAAATAATACAACGCGGACACACTGCTCTTTTTAAGGTAAAAGGGACTTTTTAATTTTTGAATCTAACATTTATAGATTTCCAAAAGTGACAGTGAATTGGAGGGTGAAAATGCCACCTCACCAATGACACTGGACAAACTAACAGTTCATTAAATTTATTTTCTTTCATAAAAGAATGCAAAACAATAAGTTATTTACATAATGTGTGTGAGAAAATTTGTTATAAGAATGTAAACATCAACAGGCTTAGAAAATCTTAAAAAAACAGGACGACAATGGGTGACACTATTTACTGAGAAAGCAAACGTAGCACAATAGGTTGCACTTTATATTCAAAAGCAATTAATGGATGTTGGAGTCTGCATTTCTGAGTGCACAGGGTGAGTACTCCTAAAAGTGCAGTAAACATTTCCAATGTTTACTTCTCTGAGCATCATCACTGTTGCTTTATAAGCAACAAAGAAGAAAATTTATTATATACATAGCAGAGAATTGGCAGCCAGCTGTATTTCCCTATTTCCATTTCTACACGTATGAGCCAATGGAGTATTATGAATATTAAGGAAAGACAGACACTTTCAGTTTTCTGTTTTTCATAATGACTTCAAATTGCTTCTGACATGCTTTACATAATAGTCATTGAAAATATCACCAGACTCACACAGAAAATTCACCATGAAACTAAGCAATGGGAAAACCAGTGGGAAAACAAGTAATCATCTGAAGATGCAAATCATTTCCAAAATCCCAGGACTACTGTCTGCAGTCATAATCTTGTGGCAGCTGAATAATAAGAGAGGCTTTTCCCAAAGATCTTTAGTGACAGCATGAGAAGTGAAAGTCACAAACTAAAACATGGCAAATTCCTGTTAGGTATCACACAACATATTTCACATTATGGGTGGTTTAGTCCTGGGACGAGGCCCCAGGAGTCTGCATCCTTAGAGGTACTAAACAGCTGACAAGGCTTTGAGCAATCCAATAAAACATGAAATTTGGCCCTCTTTGAGGTCAACTCAAAGCTAAATTATTCTGGGTTTCAAATATCATGTTCAAAAAGTTTGTTGTTTTTTGTTTTTTGTTTTTTTTTAATCAGAGCATTTTTATTAAAAGCTGAACCTTAACATCATACATAAGCCAGTAATAGCTTTTAAAAGCTCTGTAGAAGAGGTTGGGATCAATCTTCTGCAGAGGAAGCAGGATGATAAGGTGAGAAATTACTTCCTTCTCCCTCAGAATATTCACAATTGACTCCAAGATTATGACAAGATCATAAAAATCTTTCTTAACAAAAGCTTGTTCAAGCCATGTCTATTCCAGCAGACACTCAACAACCACCCTACCAAATTAATAATATTTCAACAAACACTTTGCTCACCAACCCGCTGATAAAACATTTATTTTTGACTGCCTGGAAATTCATCCCCAACATGAAACACAAGTTTCTGAAATTGCAAACAGTCAAAAATGGCAGCAACTAATTTTCACTTTTTTCATCCTCCCCACCCAATTTTTTCCTCCAAAACCAGCTACTTGCAGTCAGCGCTATGTGCCAGCCCACAGATGGGTGCATTTATGATGAATTTGGAGAAGTGAAAACCACAGCGATGGCGGACACAAAACAAAAATCTGGGGAATTCTCCTTAATTCGATTACACTCAGCGCTCCCTGTCTGTCTGAATGGGGACAGGGCAGTGGAAAGGGCCTGGCAGCGTCGCTAACACAGCCGAGGGGGTCTGTGGCAGCAGACATCTGCTTTAAACCCTGATCCAAATCTGCCCCTAGAGGCAAATCAGCCAGGCTTCGGATGTCAGCCTGAAACGTTAAAAGCAAAATTCATCCTTGCGGGGAGCAGGTGCAGCTGCACTGAACTCACCACATTTCAACGGCACCCTGGGTTTCAATCAGCTCCAGCAGTCTGCAAGTGAGGCACAGGCACAAGGAGAAACAGAAATATAAATTTATTCATTATAAAACGCTCAGCTGTCAGCAAGGTGTAGTAATGCTGCTTCCCAGCCTAGAAAGGTCTCCAAAAAGTGACCAAAGTGCAAAGCACACTCAGCCCCTACCCACTGCCCGACAAATCAAGGGCTTGAAAATTTTGCTGTGTTGTGTTTTCTCCCTCATGCTAATTTTCTTGCATACAGACCTGTTGGAGGATCTTGCATACATCTCCTTACTTAGAAAAGCAATAAAAAAAAAATTCCTTTTTTTTCCCCTCTATTCATGGCTTATTCCAACAGTCTATGGTGCATGTTAAATATGGAGAGGCCAAGGAGGAAAATCTGGCAATGATCCTCCTGTGCATCATTTCAGACAGCAGGCACGCACCTCAGAATAAATAAATAACTGCTAAGCCATCCCCATTCATGTTTATAATTAGTGCAATCTATTTAACAAACAGACACATAATATAGGTCAATTATGTAGGTCATGATAAATTTATGAAGAACTTCAGCCTGTAGGGCACCAAAAAGACCACGTTGAGGCAGCATTTCCAAAGTTACAGTTCATTTCTGCACATGGTTTGTGAGCAGCAGTGAGGAACAGCAGAGACCTCCTCAGTTTTTCTGCTTTGTGGCACTATAGCCACAACCATCAAGGAAAACATCAGCAGCATCCCCTGGGAGACACCCCCTATGATACAGAACTGCCCGTCCAAAATATTGGACCAGTTACTACTTTCAGCCAAAATTGCCAGGAGCATAAATGTCTCAATGGTGTTTAATTTATGTGACTTTGTCAAAAACTGATGGGTATCCAGAGGGGAGATAGAGAAATATGTTTATTTCTCTGTTAATTTCAATATTTATGCTTCCTCCACAGGAAAGGATGGTAACTCAGCATTTGTCTGGTATGTTTGATCATGGCCCTCTCGACCAGGGACAGATGCAGCTGCAGAGAAGTTGCAGTACATGCCAAGTCCTGCCCTGCTAGGAGTTTTGGGAAGGAATGATGAAAGAACCACTGTGGAGGGCATCAGAGAGCAGCAGGTGCTGCGTGGGGTTTCAGGTAAGTGATGGAGCCTCAGAGCTACCTGTCCTTCTCTGGAGAATGGGGAGGATGTGGTGATAGCCACAGAAAAAGCTACACATGAATGGTTTGCAGCAAGGAGACAAATTTAATGTTCAAGGTTCAACAAGCATCACACTTTTCTGCTGCAGGTCAGCATGAGTATAATTTGTCCTTTGAGATGAAGGAACCTGAATGGAAATTTGAGCTACAGGTTTAGTTGTTGTTCCTTCTCCTTAGTGTTTCTAAGTGCTGCAGCAGACCAACTCTCTTGCTGGGTACACATCAGCTGGTTGAACACCCCTGTGCCTCTCTGAGGATGCAGGGACATGGATCACTCAGTGGGATTTGGCACATGCTGCTACCTGGCATGCACAACATGCCAATCACATGCAGTTCATGGGCACACTGTGCCAAAAACACTGACCTTGTACTTACAGCACAACATAATCTTGTTACTGTTCACAAGAGTTGTCACCAAATTGGTGAGATAACCTTTTAATTGTACAGATTCTTCTATCCATACAATTTGCCTTTGATCCCTGTTTATTAATTCTCATTCAGACTTCCAAAACAATTATTCTTATAACATGGGAGTGACAGAAATAATATTCCAAATGGTACCCAAACTCCTTCCCAATAATCTGCTTTTTACCTCAGATTTGATATATATATAATATACTAAACTATGAATCTAAATGTACAAGTAATATGTACAATATGTAGATATCACAATTTAAAATCTGTTACAAATCTCAGACTGTGTGGCTTAATTCTAACAATGACCAGAATACTGTGTGTGACACAGTTTCAGAAATGGATCCAAAACTCTTTAAACCACCTACATTTAATCCCAGGTCCACAGCTGAGGGAAGAGGGTTTCCACAAATAGCCTGAGAATTGTTCCCATGCACATAAGTAACGCTTTTCACAGGAGGGACAAAAAAATACCCCAACTCTGTATTACATTCCCATTTTTTTGGAATCTCTTATCCTAACAGCAGTCCTCTTTATGAGCATATATGCAAGATATTTCTATTTCAATTAAGAGAAATAAATACTGTACTATTTTGCCCCCGTCCCTGGGGAAATGACGTTCCTGACAAAATGCTGCTCTCTGCTGGCCTTGACCTGCTTTTCGTCAAGGGCCTCAACTCCTGAGATCTGCCTTCCCTTGTGAAAAGGGGAAAAAAACCCTCTTTTGCTGACCTAGCAATCAGTGACAGAACCATTTCTTTATTTAGGATTGAAAAAAAAATTTTTTTGCTAAGGAAAACTATGCTGGCATTACAGAAATCTTCTGTCGTGAAGAAAAAAGGCAAGTAGTCCTTTACCCCTAGTAACCCTCCAGAAGTATTCCTGTTTTCTTGCAACCTGGAGGAAGAAGAAACAGGCTGTTGATGTAGCAGGCTCTCTGTTCTGATGAGTTCAGATGACTGAGTGTTTCTAAAAGAAGGGACTCAAGTCCTGTTCTAGGTTTCAGGAAACTTGCTCCCAGATGGGTTTTCACAGCAGGCCAAAATCCCAGTGACAACCACAGAATTTCAGATGGGGCTCCCTAGTATTTTAATTTGAAGGACAGAATGATGCTGTTAAGATGATGAAGTTGACGATTATGAAGAAGAAGTTGAAGATGACTAGACAGAATCTTGTATTTTAATAGAATTTATGCATCATGCATGAGATGTATGAATATGCAACAAGCTGTTGTTTTTAAAGGTTAATCCTCCGTTAATGAGTGTCCTTTTTCGAGCTTATGATGCCCAGAAAAAGGTACCCAGACGTCTGTAACTCTTTGTTTCTGTTGTCTCATATTGTCCTAATTCAAATTGTCCAAATTATTATTACTCTAATTGTATTATTATTTTTGTAACCATTTTATTACTATTAAACTTTTAAAAACAAGTGATTAGCGTTTTTCACAACTATAATGAACATATTTCAGCTATAGGATACACGGACCTTGAGTGTTTCACCAAGCTGGCAATGGATACATCAACATGTCCATGATGTACCTCATCCTCAAAGCTTTTTAGCTCCATGGAGTTCTTGACCAAGTGATGTTAACTACTGTCACAGACATCTTTTATGAAAAATCCTTTCTTTCCTTAGGATTTTTCCTCCTGAGAAGCTGAGAGGCCACAGGAACAAAATGTAAACATTGATTATCTGCTGCTGTGGAATGCAACAGGTGGATCTGTGATTGGTCTCATGTGGTTGTTTCTAATTAATGGCCAATCACAGCCCAGCTTTGTTATCCTTCCTTCTTATTCTATTCTTAGCTAGCCTTCTGATGAAATCCTTTCTTCTATTCTTTTAGTATAGTTTTAATGCAATATATATCATAAAATAATAAATCAAGCCTTCTGAAACATGGAGTCAGATCCTCGTCTCTTCCCTCAACCTGAGACCCCTGTGAACACGGTCACAAACTACCAGCTGATTCGAGCCACTCCTGACACATCCCACATATTTTCCGACACTGTTTCTCCACACCTTTCTGACCTTGCGGCATTTCACCTTTTTTTATTTATTTTGTTTGTTTTTAAGGACATTTCCGCGGGAACTCAGCCCCTCATGGCACCGCCCCCTCACGGGGCCCCGCGCCCTCCCCGCGCCTGCGCCGTTCGAGCGGGACCGTCCGCGAGCCGGGTGGCGGCGGCGCCATGGCGGGGCCGGCGGGGGCGGCGTGAGTTTGGGAGGGACGGAACAGGGAAAAGGGAGGGAGGAGGGAGCCGGGAGGAGGAAGAAGGAAGTGCAGGCGGGAGGACAGTGGGACAGAGGTCTGTGTGTCAGCGAGGGGCACCCCGCGGGGTGGGTTGGGCCGGGCTCCCGGCTGTATCCCGGCTCCGGGGCGCCAGCGGGGAGCTTCTCCCTTGCAGCAAACCGTGGCGTGCCCTGACAAAGGCGGATCAGGGACGGTCGCGGTTCTCTCCAGGCAAGCGGGGTTAGCGCTGCCAGGCTGCTGAGAATTCTCATTTTACATCCTCTCTCGTGTCTCCTGGAAGGATCCGCCGGTCCCTGCGGCTTTCCTTCCCCTTGTGACATTTATCTCTGTTGTGGCCGCCGCCGAGGCCTTCCCGGCACCGACCTGCAGCGATTGGCATCTGCCTGCGGGTGGAGGCCAGGAAAAATTTTAATTTACTTGCAATTAATCTATTTTTTTTTTTACTTGCAGTTTAATTTTTTAATTTTCTTGCAATGCCATCTTCCTGATTTCTGTGTCATGACAATCTACAGTTCCCTTTCCCTTAAGCTGATCCATTCTTTATGTGTATATGTGCCTGTGATTTTGTTTTCCTCCATTTTCAGGAAATGTTGTCTTACCTGTTTTTGGAAATACTCTACAATCACTTTGATTTTAAGTTCCTCCCCTTCACACCTTCCTGAATTCTCATAAAGAGGTTACATATATGTAAAAAACCTGGTTTAACTCACCTGCATCAATTGTTTTCCTTTCACTTCATTACTCTACTAAAAAAGGAAAAACTGTATGTAGTTTTTCTGCCCATAAATTACCACTGAACTGCTTTTTAATCACCTGAATGATGCTGTGTGAGGCCTTGTAGATTTTGTGGATTGTGGTTTCTTTCCTGGTGTTGGGGATAGGGGAGGAGGGCACTCAATTCCCTGGATCTTGCATCTTGCCATTCAAAGTTAATTTTAAGTTGTCCGTGTCCAGTCTTCTGGGACCTCCCTCACCATCCAGGAACTAACAAAGATAACTGTCCAGAGAAGCTGTATGATATTCATCCTCAGAGCTTTTCAGAATGCTCTTGGATATTCCCTTGGCCACATGGAGGGTCCCTGTTGGATGAGGTCCCCTCCCACCTTGGTCACTGTATACAGCTTCTCTGAACCCTCCTTATTTTGTGCCTCTAGAAATGGGAGAAAAGAAGATTTGTGCTGCCCCTTGCCTTAAGTGAGCTGTGGGGCTGGAAGAGGTGCTGAAGGAGATTGCTTTCCTTCTGTTCATTGGGAAAGTAGGTTCACTGTTGTTGGCATCATACTTTTAGATCCTTCTATCAGTTTGGGAAAATAAAACAGATCCTTTCCCTTCTGTTGGATGTAGGAGTGATGTGGGAGCCAGCTGTTCTGCATGAAGGAGGAGGAACAGAGCACCTGATAAAGGGAAGAAGCAAAACATCCCATTAAATGGAAGCCATGAAGATATCAAAGCGCTTCTTCGCTTTTGGCATTCTGACATGCATAGCTGTTTATGTTGCATATGTGAAATGGCACTTGGGCTCCAAACCATTTGTGGGAGCCACAGAAGGAGTGGCTGAAAGCAGAGGAGATAAACTGTCCCATCAGGCAGTGAGCACAGATCTCTCTGTCTTCTATGGAATTATGTTTGATGCGGGAAGCACGGGAACTCGCATCCATATATTTAAATTTGCTCAGCAGCCAAGAGGTATGTCCTGCTCATTGCATGACAGATTAAGTCTTCCATAAATTGTGGGGGAGATTATTGATGACAGTTTTCTAGGGTCTACTTGAACATACATGCTTCAGGTCTTTCCAGAGAGCATCAGGAGGGATGAAATTATTCAGGAATTTGGATGAAATTATGAAAATGTTCAACAAGGAGAAAATGCTGTAATGTCAGAATATGAAGTAAATAGCAGCTGTACTTTTAGAGTAGTGTCTTGAAGAAAGGCAGTTTTTCATCACACTGGTGGAAGAGACAATTAGAAATTCAAACTGCCTTATTTCCCAAAATTTTTTATGTTTGGTGTCTCCAGTTCCTGGCAGTGGGCTGCTTCTCTCTACAGTGTCTGGTTTAGTGCATCCTTGGCTTCATGGTTGGGTTTAAACTGCAAAACAAAACAAAAATTGCAAATAGTTCTGTTAAAATTGCTGTGTGTGGCACCAGGACAGAAACTGCTTTGGAGATTTGAGACAAAGTGCACAAAAAAGCTCCAGCTTTGCTCTGCAGTAGTAAGCTTCATTTGTTTGTATGTTGTGAAACTCATAAAGATCAGAGAGCACGTGTGGGTGCTGTTAGTAGGAGATCTAAAGGCTGTGTGGAGGATTAGCAGTGTGCTGTGTGGTGTGATTGGCCCCTTAGGTTAAACCACAGCCTATGGATTTCCTTCTTTCCCTGCATCTCCCAAGTTTTTGCTGCTTCCTTGCGTGCTTCATTTGAAACACAATTTCAGGATGTATCACAGCAAATGGAGTGTAAGTGTTGCCTGCACTGCTGGTTTATACAAGGTACTGAAGTCTGCATCCCTCTGCTGCTATTGAAAGTAGGAGAAAAACTTCCATTAGGTTTTGCTGGAATAAAGTTTAGCCAGAGCAGGGTAGGCTGAAACAAGAAGTCTTTTTTGCAGGTGCAGTTTGGAAAGCTGCACATGGCAGGTGCAAGGCCTCAAAGAGAGAGCTTGCACCCATCTGGTGACTGATGTGCATAGTGGACAGCAGCTCCTGACAGCCAGTCATGGCTTTAAAAGTGGTTTTCTCAGCTTCTAATTCCACAGCCAGGGCTGTATTTAAAGGTCAGGTGGCTGATAATAGTTCATTAGACAGAGGCTTCAATTGACTTCTATTAGCACATAATAATGGAATTTTTAAATGGTTTTCTTTCTGTGCATGCAAAATTATTTGTACCATTACTTATTTTGGAATGCTGCTTTTGAACAGAGACTCCCAGGTTAACCCATGAGACGTTTAAAGCACTGAAACCAGGTCTGTCTGCATATGCTGATGATGTTGAAAAGGTAATTTAAGTTACTTCTTTCCTGTCTCCCTTGCCTTCTGGTTTGCAGGGATTTAGGGACTCCTAAGAGCCAGACTTAGACCCAGCTCATAGTGTTTTACAAAAGCCTTTGCTTTCTGAGAATTTGTCATACTGCCCTTTGAGCTTTTTGTAGCCAAAAAATTTGGTGGCAGAGTTCTGTTTGCCTGTTTGAAAAAGTGACTTTGCTTTGGACCGGTTGTTCAATATTTCCCATTATATCCACTAGGCTTTGTGCTGGTGAGATAGTGAGTCCTGCACCTTCTCTTGACCCCTTTTGATATTAATTTGTCTCTGTTTCACATTTACAATGAATCATAGCTCTGAGCACCCTTTTGATCTTTCAAAAGAGTTTTTAACAGTTCTTTTATTGTTCTTTGCTCCCAGAGTGGCCAGGGAATAAAAGAGCTCCTGGAGGTGGCAAAGAAGGAAGTTCCTATGGAGCTGTGGAAGTTTACTCCTCTGGTCCTGAAAGCCACAGCTGGCCTACGGTTGCTGCCAGGAGAGAAAGCTCAGAAGTTGCTGGAAAAGGTATTATCTCTTGTCTTTCTGTTTTATTTCCAGAAAACATGCTCCTGTTAAAAATGCAGCACCCTGGGACGTTTGTGCAAGCTGGGGTGTCCATCTCCTGCCTTTCTCATATATCTATGATACCAATTCCAGCAAAGCCAATGGGATTCCCTTCCCTACCCATGTCCATCTCTTGTTAATGGCATTTCTGAGCAGTCTTCATGCTTGGAACCCCAGCACATCCATCCCTGTTTCTGCACCAAAATGCAGGGCCAGCACATAAAGGCTGCTGAGTGTTGGTCTTTTGAACTTCAAACAAAATGATGAGCAGCAGTCAGGCTCTGGCCCAAGCAGAGGAGTAGTAGTAGTGTAAAACTGGGGGTTTAAAAAGCTTGAAAAGGTATTTCTCTGAATGTGACCTTTATTTGTACTACAGGTGAAGGAGATTTTTCAGGCTTCCCCCTTCTTTGTAAGGGACAATTGTGTGTCGATAATGAATGGAACTGATGAAGGTGAGCAACTTTATAGAGGGTCTTTCTGCACTCCTGGAAATTCCTCTGCACTTTGACAAGTCCCTGCCTACTGTAATAGGAGCAGGTTTGACAGAAGCAGAGTTTTTATGCAGCCACAGAAATCTTGTGCAGTGTTTTCCAGTTTGAAGTCCTGAGCTCTGTCCTGATCTTGAAAGCTCTTAGTGTTGAGCAGTTCCTGTAGGATCATCAGAAAGCCCCTGTGCAGTCAGCACTTCTGGAGACATTTCTGAATATCTGCTTGTTGAAATGGTCTTCAACAATTGGGTTAGCCCACTCTGCTCTTGACAATGCTTATCAGAGCTCTCTGGAAGTACTCGATGATCATAATGTTAATTTTTCAAGTTCAATCTGAAAAAAAAAAAAATGTTATATAGGGAAGAAAATACATGCTGAAGTAAGTTCATGTTAATCCAAAAATGTTGAGGACAGAATGTCAAAATTCTAAGTAACTGAGTGTTGAAATGTGTTTTAAATCTGCTCAGAAACCAAGCTTTAAAATAGCTGAAGCTGTTTATGAGTTTCTGTTCTTGCTGCTTAATGGAGGACATATATTATTTTTCTTTTCTTTTAAAATCAGTAATTGCAGTGATAGCCTGGGTTCAGCCAAGGATTTTGAAGTAGGCCATGCTCTGGCATGCCTTGAGTTTTAACCACATGAATAAATATTTGAATTTGTTAACATAAGGTCACTGGTTCACCTCATTTATGGCGACCAGTTTATAAAACAAGAAAAGGACAAAAGCAGCATAGCTCACAAAATTGCTTAGAGGAAAACAGGCAAAATTAGAACACTGAAAGATGAAAATTCTTAGTGTTCATAAAGATAAGTGGAGTGACTGACATCAAACAAAAGCCAACAGTGGATGTTTTCCTAGAAAATGAACAATGTGAGTTTCAGTCATCTCTTTGTCTTTTAGCTAAGGACTGAAGCCTTTGTGACTTCCTGCCTGAGTTTTTAACCTGTGAAATACAGAATTCTTCAGGCATTTCATACATGGGGCTTCTCTCCCAAATATCACAAAAGCTCTGATAGAGAAAGTCATTCTCTTTGTTCATATAGCCTAATCTTGAGTTTGTCAGCCATTGACACTTCTGGAAACCTTCTAATGTGGCTTGACTTACTTGTTGCTGCTGTTAGATGAAATTGAATGTTATGATCTAAGCATGTGTCTTCTGAATCTTTTCCTTATTAGGTATTTCAGCCTGGATCACAATAAATTTTTTAACAGGTATGTGTACATGAGCATGTCTATAAAGATATGACCAATGCTGTGAAATTCCTGCTCTTTTCTGCCCCTGTGTGGAATTTGCTCATTCATTGGGGTGGAATGGGAGAAAGAAGGCTCTGAGAATAAGTCAGCAGTTTGTTTTTGGCTTGGCCTATTTAAGTCATTAGGATTTTGTCCATTTACTTGATGTGAGGAGTTTAATCCTTTTTCCTAGATGTTTAATGTAGCTTTTCTTTCAGTTCCCTGTAGGGTACCAGAGCATTTGATTCCTTTTTAGAGCCTGCTGTGACTCGGGCTAAATTTTTTGTGTGAGTATTCTAGATGTGCTTGGCAGCTGCAGAGAGTAAAAGAAAGTGCTGTGGTACTTCCTTACAGATTTATAACACGGACATGTCATGGGTGTTTACACTGCTGAGTGAGAAAAGGGTAGCTGAAGAGCAGAGAAAACTGAGCTGAAGACCTGTCTGACAATGCATAAAGCACTCTGCCATCTAAGTGCTCTGTTCAGCACACAGCCTGTGGGGCAATGTGCTCTGGAGCTTTTTGTGCTCCCAGGAAATAGCAGAAAGGTCAGGGATCTTCAAACATCAGCTATCATGAGGTGTACTGAGGTACTTGGCACAAATTGTCCTTGTCAGAAGGGTGCATTTGAAGGATCTAACTGAAAAGAACTAGATCTAAATGAGAGCAGAGGTCTTGGCTGGCAGCAGGAAGAATTCCAAGAGAGCTGAGTCTCTCAGGCCAGCTCTTTTCAGTCTGTCATCCCTTTGGCCATAGGAATCTGCAAAATATTGCCAAGGGATCAGGGAGAGGTGGCCAAGACAACCACATTCCTCTGTGTTACAAAGTGGTTACCAGAGCAGAGTTTGCAAAAGGTCTTTGCATCCAAAATGTTTAGGAAAGCAATAACCAAAGCTGCTGTGATTAGGGCAGGAACAGCCACTGAAGAAATAAGAGACTCTTGTCACTTTAGGGTTTTCAGATCTGATAAAGCCAAAATCAGTGTCCAGTGGAAAACAGTGTGATTTAGTGCTGTGGGAAAGCTGAGAGTGGAGTTAGATTGTTCTCTTTCCTTACCACTGTACTTCTGGTTTTGTTCCTAGCCAGGTTTTCTCAGTGCACACTATGGCTTTCTCTGTTCTGTCACACATTTCAGGCAGGCTAGATGACCCCCAGAGGAGAAGTGTAGGGATGCTGGATTTGGGTGGTGGATCAACACAGATCACCTTCCTTCCACGTGCCAAGGTAACGTGAGCATGAACACTGTTGGGAAATGCTGCTGCAGGAATCTCTCACTGCTCAGGTTTCTTTCCCTTGGAAACAGAGCAAGAGTTTTGTCAGTGTGACATGAAGCCACACTTGTGACTTTGTCATATGTGCCTTTTTATAGTCAGTCCCAGAGGCATTCACCACTCTTTGTCCATCCTCTTCATCCAGTTCCATGGGTTAGTGGTGCTTGTGGTGAGTCTGCCAGGGCTGCTTTATCTCTGGAGGACACCATGTTCTGAATGTCTGAATCCTTGACTTTCAGTTTGTACAGCTTACAACAAAGAGCACAAAAACCAAGGCTGTTAATGAATTCAAACCCAGCATATGGCCTACACTGGGGTTTAAGAACACAGTGAGGTGCCTTCTCAATCCTTGTTTCTGATTGTCCTGAGTTCCCTCAGTTGCAAATGAATGCTATTTTAGCTTCCTGGCATTTTTACAGCTGTTCTGTGAAGCCCTGTGGTTCTGGTATTGTAAGGCTCTGGCCTGAGCAGAGATAGTGCTCAT
The DNA here is from genome assembly GCF_047830755.1 of Zonotrichia albicollis. NCBI lineage: Eukaryota > Metazoa > Chordata > Aves > Passeriformes > Passerellidae > Zonotrichia > Zonotrichia albicollis. Next base: position 14,050,667 of record NC_133821.1, read on the forward strand.
AGTAAAGCTGCACAAAAGCAGAGGGAGTGTCCCAGCCTGGGATAATCAAGACATTGCACTGTTTCAGCAGAATGGCAAGGGATGTGAAGGGTCCAGGATGTGGAAATTCTGGAGATAGAGAAGGAGTTAAGATATGAGCCAGAGCTTTGCTCCCCACAAACACTCTAGCTGAGCTGATGCACTTGGGGAACAGGCTGCCCTTTCATTCCTTCAGACCACAGGCTGATCCTTGCTCTGTTCCTTGGCAAGCTCAGGGATGTGCTTTTCCTCTGGCTTGTGCAAATTCACAGATGAATTCACTGGAGTAGGAAGTTAATGCGTGCCTGGCCTGCCTATTAGTTTGCACACAGTTCCTGTAGTAGGGATCATGTGGAGAGGCAGTTGCTGGAGCCTCTGGACAAAAGCAGTTAAGAGCTGGAGTAAGGATTCCTTTTAAATACAAGTAATTCTTTTGTGGACACAAATATAACCAATTTGAACCCTGTCATGTGAAGACACCCTTAGCTCCAGGTTTTGTGGCTGTCTTGTGCATCAGCAGTCAAATTTAAATCCTTGCAAATTCATCATTTCTCTCTGAATCATTCTAGGATTGTTTCACATTTTTCCTAATGTGTTGGAAGATTACCTTGTTGATGTTTGCTGCTGGCTGGCAGAAACCTGCCAGTGACATCTTTTTCTCCCTCCAGGCAACTCTCCAGACATCACCATCTGGCCACACTACTTCATTTCAGATGTTTAACCACACCTACAAGCTGTATTCATACAGGTTAGTTGTGGAAAAGAGAGCACAGTGCTCAGATGGAAGCTTTCTATGAAGCCAGGGAGGCTGAGGTGTTTTTCTGGAGTGGAGTCCTTGCAAATGAATACCATGAGGAAGCAGAGAAACTTGAGATATGTGATTTTGGTGGGATTAACCTTGGCTGCCCACCAAGTCCCTCTATCACTCCCATTCTATCAACAGGACAGGGGAAGAAAATGTGACAAAAAGCTCATGGGTCAAAATGAGGACAGGGAGGTCACCAGTTATTGTCATGGGTGAAACAGAGTTGACTTTAATTTCATTTATTTAGTATTTAATTTGATTTATTGCCAATTAAACAGTAAGATAATAAGGACAAAATCAAAAAAGCTTTCCCTCCACCTCTCCCTCCTTCCCAGGCTCAGCTTCACTTCCAACTTTTACACCTTCTCACCACTGAGCAGCACAGGAATATGGAGAATGGGGGTTGCAGTCAGTTCATAATGCTTTGTTATTTCTTCTGTTAGTTTTTCCTCCTCACTGTCTTCTCTGCTCCCAGTGTTTTGGGCCAGCAGCTTCTTCCCACCTGTATTTGCTTTGGAGTCTGGTTGAGCTCAAAAAGTCAGTTCTGTATGCAAGTATCAATGCTGCCTTTGAGGAGGGCGGGAGTACCCAGTGAGATACTGGGGTAGAGTTAGAGAAATGCCATTGCCAGTTCTCCAAGAGCCAGATTACAACTGACAGCTATTGCCTGAGCTTTTTCAAAGGTAAATTATCCTTCTGGATAAGGTAATATGAGAACAGGCTGTCACACCGTTCCACTCATGTGCATGAGCTGCTGACTTGAGCCACTTTAATTACTATGGCTGTCAGGAGGAGACTGGCATGTCCCAGCCAGGTTGTCAGTGGAGTCTCAAAGGATGTCTGTTGCTCACAGAGGCTTTTCTCCCTTTGCAGTTACCTGGGACTTGGGCTGATGTCAGCAAGGCTTGCCATTTTGGGAGGAGTGGAGGGAAAACCCTGTAAGTTATGGGCAGTGTTCACATCCTGGTCCTGAGCTCAGGGTGTGTGGTCCTGTGGTGGGGGGAGGAGCTGTGAATCCCCTTCCCACTGGGCTCAGGGTTCCTGAGTGGCATGTGGGCTCCTGTCACCATGGCTGGGTGCATTGGAGAGGAATGCAGGAGGTGACACTGACAGCTCCCAGGAGACCTGGATTTTTGCCAGCCCTAGGTTGGGGGTGGCATGGGACATCCAAACCATGGCTGGGCTGTGGAGGGGCCTTGCTGAAGCTGCAGGACAGTAATGGAGCAGGGCTGGGGGGTGAAGGATCTGAATTTACTCCTTGTGTTTTTTCCTAATGTGGCTTTGTTTTATTTCTGCAGTAGGAGAAGGGGAGGAATTGATCAGCCCTTGTTTGCCACCTGGCTTCAAATCCGAATGGCAGCACGCTGAGATAGTGTACAAAATTAAAGGACAGAAGGCAGGTATAGTGATTTATCACTCTTGCTATCTAGGTTAGCTGCTAGTAGCACAGTAAATACACACTCATCCTCTTTCAAAGACACCAGACTCTGTTTACTGCTCTGTCTGGCTTCTCTTGATGTGCTGTCAGAGAGATCCTGCAGTTCCTTTGTCTTGTGCCATGATGTGTCTGTCCAGTCAGTAAAGCTGCCAGACATGATGCAGACAGAGTTGAGCAGTCCTTGAATAGGTCTTTCAAAACCCTTCTGCCTCAAATGATGTTGTCCATTTCTGATCTATCACATAGTCCTGACATGAGGATGGTAGGTGTCTGCCTCTAGAAGAAGATTCAGATTTCAGTTCTCTGTGAAGAGTTTTGCTATTTTGCAAAAAGGTGCCTGTTTCCTGGCAGATCCTAAATAAAGTCTATATATATTAATTCTCAGCCTGTAATATGATTTTTTTTGTCTTTTAGGTGAGCCTTTATATGAGTCTTGTTCTAATAAAGTGGCAAAGATGCTCTACAAGAAAGTGCACAGAGCTGGGGAAGTGAAGGACCTGGACTTTTACATTTTCTCCTATTACTATGACTGTGCAGCAGAGGCTGGTCTCATAGGTATGTCTGCTTCTGAGGTGGTTTCATTTTAAATGGCAAGTTATGGAAATAGTGGGAACACTTACACACATGGAAATTAGTCTGTTAACATTTCTGTGCAGCATTGACTTGATATTATTGTCTATAATATAGACAATATTGTCTATGACATAGACAATATAGACAGTATATTCTCTATGGTCTATAGAGAAGATACTGGGCCTGTGAAATAGGACCTACAGCCTTTGATAATAGTTTTTAAACAGCTTGCTTTTCAGAAATGTTGCCTAATTAGCTCTACAATCTGAAACAGAAAAAACTTTATGATGATAAATATATTTCTTGAGCAGTAAAGCAGTAAAAATTATCTGGGCTGTGTGTTTGCTCCACTGACCTTTTGATGGAATGAAGATTTTCAGATATTTCCACATGCATTCAGAATTAATCACATCTCTTTTCCAGTGGTGTGCTTGTGTACAAAAGGCTGGCATATTCAGTGGTAAAAAACAGATAATGAGATCTCAAGTTAGTTTGGACAAACACACCTCCCTTCTCAGCTACTCTCTTTTTACAAATAATTTCAGATTTAATGTGTTGCACTGTCAGTTCTGGTCACAGGTGCTCGCTGTCCAAGGCAGTGCAGAAATGGGGATCAGCTGAGATGGTCTGTAAGCTCTGTTTCTGCAGGAAATGAGGCTAAAGGTTCTTCATAAACCAAGACTTTTGAATCTATATTGAGAATTTTTGAAGGTTCTTTTACCTTTAAAACCTGAATTTTGTCTGAATTTTGACATTGATTTCAGTGACATTGATTTTTGAATTTTGACATTGATTTCAGTGGCTCAAGGTTTTATTTCTAAACAACTTCTATGATTTGAGTCTACAATAGCCTTTATACAAAGACCGTAAAGTGTTGGTTTTTTTTTTTTTAGATAAAGAAAAAGGAGGAAGCTTAACTGTCGGTGACTTTGAAATTGCAGCTAAATATGGTAAGTAAAATACAAACACACACTAGAAATTGGGTGTAAATTCATTCCAGGTGGCAAATGTGAGACACACTAAGAAGCCTGATGCTTTTAAGTAAATATTGAGTCCCTCTAAATAGCATCTAACCAACATTTTTGCTTATTTCTGAAAATCTCACCTATTTTTATATTAACTTCTGCTTTTTCAGTGGGTTTTATTTTGAGTTTGACTTTTTCTTTTATGTTGTTAGGCTTTTTTTAATTTGGTTTTGTCAACATTTGTTAAGTTGGTGCTCAAGAAAGATGACACACCTGTGGTTGCTCAGATATTCAAAGACTTGAAGTAGATAAAAGAAAGACTCTTTTCCTGGAGAGATACAAGAAACTGCTGTTAGGGGACAGACAGAATGTCTTGACTTCCTTACAAAGTTTATGTGCTTATCCTAATGTGTGTATGTCATTTCAGCCCCATTGTAACAGGTTCTATCACTGACAAGTGATGTTTTGTGGATTCATTTGAGATTTTTCACAGTGGGGCTGTTGTTAGACCTGAGCCCACAGTGTGCATTCAGACAGTGTTTTCTTTCTTCTCAGTTTGTAAGACCATGGAAATCAGCCCTGGGAACAACCCTTTTCTCTGCATGGACCTCACATACATCACCTTCCTGCTGCAGGAACTGGGCTTCCCAAAGAGCCAAGGCTTTAAGGTGAAGCTCAAAGAGGATTTCTGGGGAGAGTGGGCAGGAGGGTGCCAAGGCAGGACTCATCCTGCCAGGAGCTTGGTTCTTGATTTTCCTTCTTGCTACAACACATGGTGGGTGCAGCAGCACTCTTCGTGCAATGCTGGTAACTTTGTCATAATCTTCAGCACTGTATCAGCAAGTGCATGCTTCAGATTCTCCCAAAAACATTGTATTTTAACTTTTCTGCTTGTGTTTTTTGCCTTTTTTTTTTTTTTTGTCCAGCTTGCCCGGAAAATTGACAACGTTGAAACGAGCTGGGCATTGGGAGCCACTTTCCATTACATCGACTCACTGAACAGACTGCAGTACTAACACTCCTAGAAGGTGACTTTTTGGAATTCCCTTTTTTTGGAAGCCCAGCATGGGAGACCCTGTGGAAGGGTGTGCTTTTGGCTTCCAGAGTCCTTTGGAAGATCACCATGAACTTCACTACCTTCCTCCCAGCCCTTGCCAAGCCCCCACCATCGCTAGCTCTTTTTTACAGTGCAGAGTGTAAAGGAAAAGCCTTGATTTGACAGCATGTGCCATCAGCTTAATGTAAAACTTGATCCTTTTGGAAGGAAAACCAGGACTCTGCAGGACATCTATGATCTCTATGAGAAAAACACAACTTTTTTGGAATATGCCTGTACTATGTGCTTGCTGTGTGCTGAAGTTGCTGAACGGTCACTCCAGAAGGAACTCTTTACTGTCCTGATTTCAGGGTGTTTTTTCCTGTTTCTCAGCAGTTTTCAGTGATGATTTTTATTTTACTACTCCTGTGTTCGAAGGTACACTTGTGTGTGTGCAAAAACGGTGCATTTACACATTATGCTGCTGACAGGCAGCAGCTTTGAAATGCAGCATGGAAGTCACAGCTCTGTGTTCCAGTTGCCAAAGGAGAAAAGCTCAGGAAGACTCTAGAACTGGATATAGGCTTGGAGGCATGAGTTGGAGCCTGTGTACCCGTAGGGTCAAAGGCTAATGTTGATTCCCTGGCTGTTGGGAGGTGGATGATGGAAGGCAACATCAGATTTGCTGCATGAGCAAGGCTTGGGAGCTGGGTACAAGGATAATGATGGATTTGACAGTTCTAGAGCTGATCAGAGGAAGATGGAGCAACAAGATGCAGCCACAAAAATAAACCCTGAGCATGGCTTACTGGACATTGCAGGGCTGGGGATTAATGCATTTGCATGGTATTTTGGGTGACTTTTCCTGCAGACACATCTGTGCTAAATGAATGTATTTGTGGTTGCAATGAGCCAGGGCAGGGTAGCTGATGTGCTCCACTCCAGCAGTGCCTGGTATGCAGGCAGGGAGTGATCACAGGGGCTGGAGGAGATATGCTGTGTTATTTGTAATCTAACTGTGAATTTGTGATGTATTTAATGAATGTATAAAGAAGGCCCAAGTGGTCTTTTGGGGGTGCAGAAAAGCCCGGCTTCCCCGAGAGCTCTGACTCGCGGGCTGAGGGCAGCAGTACATGACACAGTGACCTGCTGCGTGGGGACACTTGAGCCTCGCTGTGCCGACAATAAACCCCCAATTTGAAATCAGAACGTGGTGGTGATGAGGAGCCTTTGAGCGCCAGAGCCCGCACGCGGGGCGGTATGGAACTCCCTGCCCTGCCGCCATCAGTTCCGCCGGTCACTCCGCCATCCGAGCGCTCCGGTGCCGCCCCATCCTCAGCGGCCCTCCCGGTGCCCTGGGCCCGCCCCGGCCGCGCTGCCGGCCCCGCCTCGCCGCGGGCGGGGGAGGCGCAGGCGCGGCGGCCCCGGCCCTGCCCCAGCCCGGCTGCGGCGGAGGCAGCGGCAGCAGCGGGATGGCGGCGCCGCTGAGCGATGGGGACCGTCGGAAGCAGATCAGCGTGCGGGGCATCGCGGGGCTGGGTGACGTGGCCGAGGTGCGCAAGAGCTTCAATCGCCACCTGCACTTCACCCTCGTCAAGGACCGCAACGTCGCCACCCCCCGTGATTACTACTTCGCGCTGGCGCACACGGTGCGCGACCACCTGGTGGGGCGCTGGATCCGGACCCAACAGCACTACTACGAGCGGGACCCCAAGGTGAGCCCCGGCGGGACGGGGGAGGGTGGCTGTGCCTTCACCGAGGGTGTTTCCGTGTCTACCTGCCAGGTGTCACTGTGGGTGTGACCCCTGGAACTTGTCCCTTGCATGCACCTGCCTGTGGGGCGCCTTGCCATGGCCGTGCCCTTCATGCATCTCACAGTGATTTCTTCCCTGCGGGCATCATGACACCTGTATCCCTCGCACACACCCCCCTGTTGCTGTGTTCCCATGAGCCTTGCCTCATCTGTGTCCCCCACACACATCTTGTCATGCCTTTGTCCCCACAGACATCACCACAGCCATGTCCCATGTGCAGTTTGCTATGATTGTGTCTCCACAAACTCTTCTGCAGTCCTGTTCCACTGAACCTTGCTGCAGCACTGTCCCCCCTCAGACACCCTCATAACTGTGTCCCCCTGCACCTTGTCACAGCCATGTCCCACTCTGAGCAGGTCCTTGCTGCTGCCAGCTCCTCTGCAGGCTCCACCACAGTCACGTCCTGCACTCACTGTGCTGCTGTGTGGTGTCCCCTGTGGGCATCATCTCCTCCATGGCTCAGCACAGCTGTGTCCTGCCTTCACTCCTGCAGAGCACGCAGGCAGCTCAGCTTTGAGGCTGGAGAGGAGTTTCTTGCCTTGTGAAAACCAGATAAGCTCTCCCAGGTTACCAAACCCAGGGGTTCATTTGCCAAGTCAGAACAGTGATGCTGGAGGTGTTGGGGGATGCAAGACATAATTCAGACTTAATCCTTTCGAATTAAGACCCAATCCAGCACTTGACTGGAGAGCCACAGAGAGCAGGTGTGCACAGAGAAAGGCACATACCTTCCCAGGGTGCAGGCAGGCAGCCACCTCCCTGAGTCAGCTCTTTTCCCAAGATGATGAATATTGCCTTGACACAAGAAACAAAGTGCACTTTCACTTCAGAAGGCTGTGTGTGCACTGAGAGTTACACTGGTGCATGGGACTCTCCCTTTTGTCCCAACTCACACAAATGTGCCCTGATCTGTATTGCAGCACCCACAAAAGGGGTTGCACAGATCCCATAAAGGCTCAGAGGAGCCTGGAGTGAGTTTGCTTACTGTCCTCCACACTTAGATTTTCATTAGAAATGTGCCCCTGTGAGAGACTGAAAGGAGCAGAGCATTTGTGTGCCATGATTCCTGTCTTTCTGATGAGCCTCAGGGAATAGACTGACCCTTTCAGACTCCCAGCAGAGGTGGCAGAGTGGGGAATGCTCTGTGGCTCTTTCCCTGCTGCTTAGCAGGGAAAGATCCACACTACAATGGAAAGAGATTCACAAGAAAGCACAATTTAAATTCAGGTAATTGCTCCATTAAAAATTCTGGTTTATTTATAAAAATATCCATAGTGATGAATCTGAGTGAGGGCAAAAGTTTGCACAGCCTGCTTCTCATCCCACAAAGAGGCTTTCCTTAGCATTTGCAGCACAGACACGGCTCCTCTCAAACTTGGAAGGTCACTGCACAGTTGTGCCAGGAACCCTGCCACCTATGGGACAATTTACTCGTTCAACAGGGTGAAACGGGAGTGAAACTCAGTGTGGGGTGAGCAGGAGGACCCATGAGATGGGAGTGCTGGAAAATTCCTCACAGAAGGGTGCTGGCCCTCAGCCCAGCCAGCCTGCAGGGGCAGGGGGCTTGCTCTGGCTTTTGGGAGACTGAATCAGCTCAGCCTAGGAAAACTTTAAAAGCCCAGCGTAAACATCACCTCAGCTGAGCCTGACAGTGTATAAATATATCATTCAGCATCCTAGATAATAGTTGCCCTGAGTTAATTAGGGAAACACTTAACAGGCAGCGAGATTTTTCTATAGAAGGCTGTTGGCAGGGAGATGCGTGGTGGAGGCTTGGCTGGCGTCCCGCTCGAAATTCTTCTGACAAACAACTCTGGTGCGTGGTGTTCAGGAGCAGGCGCCAAAAGCCAGTCTGGGAAGACATCCCTGCTCTGGAAAATGCTTGGGTCTGCTCTTGATTTGAAGATTTGCTTCAGTGGAAGCAAAGTGCTGTGCTGTGTGTAAACATCTTGCTTTGCCTCCCCAGCGCATTTACTACCTGTCCCTGGAGTTCTACATGGGCCGCACTCTGCAGAACACCATGGTGAACCTGGGCCTGCAGAATGCTTGTGATGAAGCCATTTACCAGGTAAAGTCTTGGGGATGCCAGGGTCCCCCTGAGGCTAAACTTTTCCACACAGATGGCTGAGTATCTTTATTTCTCAGGGCTTTACCTGAGGAGGTTGTTATTTGGACTACACTAAATGAAGCTTGGCTCCTAGTGTTTTTCATTCTCTGGAGAGGACAATGAGGGGCCTTGGGGTTCCTTGGAGTTGGAGTTCATTTTTCCAAACCGCCATTGGAGTTGGAGTACATTTTCCAAACCACCCTGTAGTGAATGGGAGAACCTAAAAGTGTATACTGAAAACAACACCCAGTATCCTAAATGACATGAGAGTCACAGGCTGCCAAGAGCCTTCCATTAGTGGGAGAAATGATGGTTTATCACAGGAGATGTAGTGTAAAGGGAGAGACTGGGACTCGAGCAGCAAAACACCAAATTACAGTTCATACATTGAGGTACACAAGGCATAGCAGCAGTGCTGGCAGGTAGAAGTTAATTGGTGGGAAAGGAGAAAGGAGGGAAATCATTTGCTGGAAATAAAATGTCCTCAGATGATTTCCATCTTGAAAAAAACACAGCTGGGTATCACCAAGGCAATCACTAATGTGAGGCCATTGTTGCTTACTTATATGGTTATTTGCAGGCACCTCTGCAAACAGCACAGTGACCTTTTCTGACAGAATGAGGTTCTTGACTTTCTCACCCAAACCCTTTATTTCTCCCAGCTTCCCCTCTGATCCATGTTACACTTTGTAGCAGAAGTTGGGTACTTCTCTGTCTCTCTACATGAGGTGCTACAGTTGCTGCTGAAACATCCTGGCATGCACTTTCCCTGGCAAGAGACCGAAAGGGATTTCCAGGGAGGCACCTGTTTCCTCTCTGAGGAGGAAACAGAGAGAGAGCAGGCTGGCTTTTTTCAGGAACATCCTCTAAGTTCCTTTGCAAGACACTTTCCAAGTGCAGATTTGGCCCGACATGCCAAGGCTTCCCTTGCTGCAGCCTCCAGCCTGTGGATTTCATCATGGCCCGTGGCCAGGCTGCTTTGAAGGTCTCACATCCACCATGGCTCTGTCACTGAGAGAATTCGTCTCAGTGTTTGTGTCCCCCTCACTCTGTGCATGAGGCTTTCCCATCTCATGGTTGCAGATCATTGAAGTGCTGGGAAAACAGTTTGGGGAGCAGCTGTACTGGCTTGACATTGTGCTGTCCCCCCTGGCACCAGGGTGAGCTGCTGCTGCTGCACCCCTGGACTCCTGGAGAGTCCTTGCTGCTGGCAGCCTCAGCCTTCCTCTGGCAGGGACCCCCAGACCATGGAACAAATGGCTCAGGAGATGCAGGCAACCACTTCCAGCCACAGACTGCAGCCAAGGAGCTCAGGGGCAGGATGTGGGAAGCACAGGGAGTGATGGTGAATGCTGCAGTCACTGCTGCCATCCTGGCCATGCCCTTCCTCAAGGACTCAATGCACGAGCAGAGGGATGATCTCCCCTGCCCAGGCAGAACTTGGGGGTCCCTTGCACACTGGCTTGACCATTCCCCCCATACTGTCTCCAATGCCAGGTTTGGTCACAGGGCATCCTCACCTGAGGGGCTGCTAGGGCATGAGAGTTTTGTCTGAATTCTCTAAGGAAACCTTCTTTGTGGGAAAGCAACATCTGGTGATGGGCTAAATTGTTTTCCAATCAACTGGGCTGCCCAAGGACTAGGTGCTGGTGAGATGCTTTGTGGGGAGGGAATCAGAGACCTTGTGGGTTGAATTTCCTTCAGTGTGGGTGGTTTTGGGATGTGTTTGTCCTCCTTGGAGAACAGCTCAGGACATAGGGTTTGTTTGGTGACATGTTCTGCTGTGGTTCTTCTCCAACAGCTGGGTTTGGACTTGGAAGAGCTGGAAGAAATTGAAGAAGATGCTGGACTGGGAAATGGAGGCCTGGGCCGCCTGGCAGGTAATACAGGGCGAGGGGAGTTCCCTCCTCATGCAGAGTGCCTGAGGACCAAGGGTGGTGTGGCTGTCACACCCTCACCACTGCCATCTGCCAGTGAGACCCTCCTGGCTGGCCAGAAACACCAGAGACAGCAGCCCAGAGCTGTAGGTGTGTGCTCTGCAGTGCAGCAGGCAGGGCTGTGGCTGGAAGAGGCTGTCTGGAGCCTTTCTCCTCACCTCCCTGTGAAATCTCTCACTTCTCAGAGGCACTCAACAGCTCTCACACAGGCAGATTGTTGGCTGCTATTTTAGTCTGCCTGTCCCATGGGACAGCTGGAGATGAGAGCTCCCCAGCACAGAGTAAATGCTGGGGCTGATCTTTACCAGAACTGCATGGATTGAGGGCTGGAAGGGTTTCCTTTGGAAGCAATAATAGTTAAGGAGCTGGTGCAGCAGGTCGGGGTCAGAAGCTCTGCTTTACTGGGCAGACAGGCTTAGAGCAAGGCAAGTTTAGATGAGCTCTCACTGCAGCAAAGCTGGATTTGGGGTTTTGGTGATCTGTCCTTGTCACCAGCAATTTTGGGTGTTTGTGGTTGCTCAGCAGGACATGCATGGAGTCCTGCTGCCAACTGCCTCCTTGTCTCCCTTTTGCACATGGGTTTCCTCTGAGTAATAAACATTTCCAGCAGCACTGTTGTGTCCTCATCTCCATGCACAGCACGTGCAGTAAGCAAGGAGTGAGGTTCCTTGCAGAGTGCCCATGCTCTGCTCCTACAGCCTGTTTCCTTCACCCTTTGGTCCTGTTTCCTTCACCCTTTGGGCCTGTTTCCTTCACCCTTTGGGCCTGTTTCCTTCACCCTTTGGGCCTGTTTCCTTCACCCTTTGGGCCTGTTTCCTTCACCCTTTGGGCCTGTTTCCTTCACCCTTTGGGCCTGTTTCCTTCACCCTTTGGGCCTGTTTCCTTCACCCTTTGGGCCTGTTTCCTTCACCCTTTTCAGCCTGTTTCCTTCACCCTTTTCAGCCTGTTTCCTTCACCCTTTTCAGCCTGTTTCCTTCACCCTTTCAGCCTGTTTCCTGGACTCCATGGCCACACTGGGGCTGGCAGCATACGGTTACGGCATTCGCTACGAGTTTGGGATCTTCAACCAGAAGATTGTGGATGGCTGGCAGGTACTTGGAAAACTCAGATCCCTCTCTTTCATGCTGTGGACAAGGCCTGGATGTAAAAGGCACTGCAGTGCCTTGAACTGCTCTTAAGCTGGGCATTTGAGTCCATCACTGGGTGAGATGATGTGGGAGTTGAGCCACAGGGCATGGCTGAGACCAAGGTTTGCCTGCCTGGGTCTCCACAGTGCAGCTGCAGCAGCCCCAGAGTCCCATCCAGCTTGGCTGTGAGTCAGCAAAGCAGTCAGGCTAAGGATGGAGATGTGCCTAAGTACCTCAGGAAGGTGTCTGGCAAAGGATGTGTTTGATCATTATGGAAAAGAGGCAAGTGTCTGGGGTGATTGCTGCTCCTGTGAGTTCCCTGATCAGTGGCAGACAGGGATTAAACAGGAATTTTCCTGTAGCATTAGTGATCATGCTATTTTCCAGTGAAAATAGGCTAAAAAACTGCCTCAGCTGGCAGTTTTCCTTAGTGTGTGTCTGGAAATGGTTTTCATTTGGAGACTTACCTTGCTTCAGAGTATAGAGTATCTTTTTCTCCTTAAAATACCACTCTGTAGGTCAGGGACCATGAGAGGTTTGAAAGCTGTTTTTTTCCTGCTTCTCCACAAAGAAGCTGCAATGCCCGGCCCCATAAATGGTAAAAACAGGGAGGGGAAAGCTTCCCCTGTATTTGACTTCATGTTTCTTAAAAAAGAACAGGAGTGGTGGCATGCTGGACTGTGGCCCTCCCCTCTGCCTTGCCCCTCCTTGTCCCACTATCTCCCCCTTCCTTCAAGTCCCTCCTCCCACAGCAGAGAAATGCATGGAGGCACAAAACATCTCTGGATAACACTAGCCTGGGTGGCTCTGATGGATTCACTTTGCTCCCACTGCCACAGTTGTGAGCTGAGGGGAGAAACCCCCTCTGGCAGAGGGCAGAGCAGTTGTGGCTTGTGGCCAGGAGCATCACCACTGGCTGCCAACATCCCACATATTCCACAGTGTCCACACTCAAACTGGATGTGAAGGCCTGGAGACAGACTGAGAGCGGTGGTCTGTGCAGTTTGCATGGCTTAAACCTTAACAAGGATCCATAGAGGCTGATTTATTTATCCCAGCTGGGATGCACTCATCCAAGCTTTGGAAAGCCCAGTGTGAAAAACGCCAATCACTCATTTTTAAAATTTTAAAAGTTTAATAGTAATAAAACGGTTATAAAAATAGAAATACAATTAGAGTAATAATAATTTGGACAATTTGAATTAGGGCAATATGAGACAATAGAGACAAAGAGTTACCGACGTCCGGGTACCTCTTTCTGGGCAGCACAAGCCCGAAAAAGGACTCACGTTAACAGAGGATTAACCCTTAAAAGCAACAGCCTGTTGCACATTCATACACCTCATACATGATGCAATAAATTCCATTCAAACACAGGATTCTGTCTGGTCAGTGTCAGCTTCTTCCTCTGAATCCTGACAGCGCCTTCGAGGCGGGAAGAAGTTGGTTTATTCTGATAATGGAGCAATAAATTCTTTTTCTCTGAAAGATTGAGGTGTCCTGTGGCTGCTATCTCACTGCAAGTCTTTTCTTTGAAAGAAGTATCTTACATAGCCCACTTTCTATTTTAACATTTTTTATGACCTAAAACTATATTTAACACAGTACTTAAGAGAATTAACACAGCATTACTTTCTAACACAACACATATAATATTCATTTCAATATTTGCAAAAGCCAATCATAAAATACATGCGTTTTTCACACCCGGCTATCCTCTAGAGGCCTCTGCACATCCATTTTTAAAGGCAGCTTGCTGAAGCTTTGCTTTTAAACGGGTTTCCCAGTGAGGAACCAAGTTCAGCCTTCTCGTGGAGCCACAAGAGCCTCTCCTTGATCCAAGGCTCTCCTTGATGCCGTGTCCCTGCAGGTGGAGGAGGCGGACGACTGGCTGCGCTACGGGAACCCCTGGGAGAAGGCCCGCCCCGAGTACATGCTGCCCGTGCACTTCTACGGCCGCGTGGAGCACACTGCCGACGGCGTGAAGTGGATCGACACCCAGGTACCAGCGTCAGTCTCCCCCTGCTGGGCTGGGGACGGCCGACAGGGTCACCCTGAGGTCTTCAGGCTCTGCTTCCCTCCCAGAGTGGCCAAACTTCAGTTACAAAGGCGACTTCGTAGCCTATGGGGTTTGAGGAGATAAAAGCTTTTGTTGAATTGTTGCTCAGGATTTGAGAAAAAAAAGAGAGATCTGTTGATCTCCAGGGCAAAGCTGCACATTCTTACATGGATTTATGTTGGAGGAGAATTGTAGGCTCCTTCCATGCTGCTGGCCATTCACACTGTGTGGATTTTCAGCTGGTTCTGATGCAGCTGCTGTTCAGAAGCACAGAGCAATGTCGTGGGTGTTTAACTCTTGTTGTGAGATCAATAACTCTTTCCCAGAGCAGCCCAGTCGGCAGGGTGCTGTCAGGGGAGGCTGGAGGTGTGGGTTCCAGTCTCCAGAATGCCTGGAGGCCTTGTTTTGTGGCATCGTGGAGCACAAACCCTCCTTCAGCCTGAGGAGGTAATGCTGTACTTCAGGAGCCCGTCCTTGTTCAGGCTGCTGCATCACAGGTGCATTCCCATTTCGCTGCTAACAAAGACACAGGTGAATCTAAGATGCTTCAGCCTCTCCTCTGTCAGCACTGCTCAGGGTGGAGGAAGGAAGGACAGTGAATTTCTCTGTGATTCAGGGGGATGACCTAGCCTTGTTCCCATAATGTTCAGCTCAGTTAACCAAGGAGCTCACAGCCACAGAGCTCAGCCCTTCTCTTCAGCACCAAGAGCTGAAGCTCAGTTACAGAGTCACCTGGGCCTGCTCAGAGGACAAATAAACCATTTTGTCTCTGGTTGTCAGAGGCTGTGAAGTGACCCAGGTGATTGCCATGTTAACAGTGCAAGGATTCAACACCAGAGCTCCAGCACAGGGAATATCTTGGGAGCACTGTGCCAGAGCTCTCTGTGCCCCAAGTGCAGCAAGTATCCATCTGGGGACCAAGTGCCATTGTATTTCAACATGTCTCCGTTCTGATCCTGCTGGTAGTCTGGGGTTTCAGGGATCCCAAACACTGCTTCCTACAAGGAGGTGACTTTTCAGATAGTGCTGCTAAAGGAACAAGTTGGAAAGGCTCAAAAAAGCCAAAGATGCAGCCTCCAAATATAGCATGGCTGAGTTTATGTGCTGTGTGCCCCAGTCAGTCCCTGGGTAGGCTCCCTGCCTGCTTCCATGTTCAGAGCTGCTAACAGCAGCTTGGAGAGCATGAGCTCCTGCTGGCTGTCCCCAGAGGGGAGCTGTTGCCCATGCCAGCACAAGGAGGCTGTTCATGACCCACATGCTGATCTGCCCAGGTTTTCCCTGCTGTGTGAACTGGGAGGTCCAGGGTTACTCCCTGTAGCCTCCTGAGGCTTAAGCATCATCTGCAAACTGCATGAGGAGTTTCACACTCATGTTCAGTTCAGCTGCTGGAGATCTCAGTGGAGTTATCCAAGAAGGTTCAACAAACCCTGAATATTGGGTGGATGGCTCTGGAAATGGTGCTGCAGGTGTAGGGTTTGGTCCTGGCAGGTTGCAGAAGGCTAAAGGGCAAGATTCAGGCTGTGGAGTTAATCCCAGATGGAAACACACAAGTCCAAGCTGCCCTGGCTTTTCCCCAGCACAGACAGAATCCCTGTGGGCAGCTGAGGGTGCTTTCAGTGCTCTGATAAGTACCACAGTTAATACAGGAAGGTCAGCAGGTTTCTTGTTTCAGTAGAGCTCCAGACAGCTCTGGTTCTCCTATGAATGCTTCCCAGTAGGTGGTGGAACTGCCCATGATAGAGGTGAGATTCCTTCCACAGCCAGGACTTGTCTTTGTCCTCTGGATTCTTCTTGCAGAGGTTTCAGCCACTGTCCCACATTCTCCAGGTCACTGTGCTGTAACCAGGGGGTGACACTGTCCTTTTCAGGTTGTCCTTGCCATGCCTTACGACACCCCAGTGCCTGGATACAAGAACAACACTGTGAACACCATGAGGCTCTGGTCTGCCAAGGCTCCAAACGACTTCAATCTCCGGGAGTGTAAGTGCTGTCCTCCAGTGCCTCTCCTCTGGCCAGCTGGGACGCAGCTGTCCCTTTGTGCATGGTGCAGCACTTCACATCTGCCCTGTTTTGTGTTTATTCCATAGCTGTCTCCGAAGCACAGCACTGTGCACATCCATGGATCACACTACTCCCAGACACCCACCCATCTCCTCCTGCCACTCCAGTGCCTTTCACACATGTACATTCCCATCCTGTTCCATTAGTACCAGCCTGAATATTCCTGTTACCAAACCTCTCTGCAAGAGAGGAGGGAAAAGTGTGGTGTCAGGGACCTGCCTGAATCTCTCCAGCTGCTGCAGTGCTGTGTGTGTTTCTCTCCCTGCAGTCAACATGGGTGACTACATCGAGGCAGTGTTGGACAGAAACCTGGCAGAGAACATATCCAGAGTCCTGTACCCCAATGATAATGTGAGTGACTTACTTGCCTCTCTTTCCTGTTGCTCAGAATCATCCTTCCTGCAGTTGTAGCTCCTTGTTTGCCAACACTGGAAGGTCATGGCAATCTGATGCTTGTTGCTTTGCTTTAATACAGTATAGGTTGTCCCTATAATACAGTATAGGTTGTCCCTATAATTCCCAGGGAACAGGAATGGCTCTGCTGGCTCCAGAGGGCAGATTAGCAGCTAAGAGTCTGGCCCATGTGGTGTAGCTACTCTGTTCCATACTGTATGGCGAGGAAGACATTACTCCTTCAACTTCAAGGCACAGTTTACACAGAGGGGACTCATTTCCATCCCCAGTTCAAGGGATTTTTCATTGCAAGTGCTGTCCCAGGCCAAGCACTGACTGGGCTCTGGGTCCAAAAGAGAAGAGCCCTCATATCCAGCCATGGATTGGCATCTGTTCTGAAAAAGCAAATCCCTTGCACTTTGCCCCACACCCTGTCAAACCTGCCAGTGTTTTAAAATAGACCAGCACAAAGCAGGGTGTGTGTGAGGCAGCTGCTGTGTCCAGAGACACTCCTGGCTATTGCAGAAAGCCCAAAATCCTTTGCCAAAAAACCCAGCAGAGGATTTTGCCACGAGGGAGGGATCTGTGCTGGCTCTGTAGGAGTAGCATGGATGGGGCAGGCTCTCTCTCTCTGGAAGCAGCTGTTTGGGATGCCAAGCCCCTTTGTGAGTCCCTACAGCTGCTGTCCACATCAGAGACATTTGAGAAACATCCACATTTGCCCTGGTGAGGAGCCAAACGTGTGAAGCCTGTTGGGAAGCCCCTGAGGGTGGAGAGGAGCATCTCCAGGGCTTTGGCTGCCAGGTGGGCATGGCAGCTGCAGCTCCAATGGATGTGCTGCCCCCTCTTGCAGTTCTTTGAAGGCAAGGAGCTGCGGCTGAAGCAGGAGTACTTTGTGGTGGCAGCCACCCTCCAGGACATCATCCGCCGCTTCAAGTCCTCCAAGTTCGGCTGCCGGGACCCTGTGAGAACGTGCTTTGAAACCTTCCCAGACAAGGTGAGGCTGTGAGCAGAGGCATTGGGGAAATTTCAGCCAGACCTGCCTCTCTTGAGGGAGAGCAGGATGCTCAGGACTAAATGGGGCATTTATACAAACACCCTGGCAAGTTGGGTTGTAAAACAGATGATCTCTGGGCCAGTTTTCCCAGGGAAAAAATTGTAATTTGGAGCAAAACTTGAAAAGTTTAAATAGCTCCATTACTGAGAGGTCTGTCTGTTTCTGGGTTGTGAGTCATGAGAAGAGCCTTGGGGCTGACCCTTAGCCAACCCCATGCACTGTCAGAGTCTGTCACTGCCAGAACTGAGACCAGCAAGTCTGTGTTGCAGGTGGCTATTCAGCTCAATGACACCCACCCTGCCCTCTCCATACCAGAGCTCATGAGAATCCTGGTGGATGTGGAGAAAGTGGACTGGGACAAGGTGAGCAGAGCTGGGAGGACTGTGCTGAACCTCACAGGGGAAGGAGCTGTGGGATTTCCTTTTCCTGCCTGGCCTGGGGGCACGTGCGCTAACCTGCTGTCTGTGATGCAGGCCTGGGAGATCACAAAGAGGACTTGTGCCTACACCAACCACACCGTGCTGCCCGAAGCCCTGGAGCGCTGGCCGGTCTCCATGTTTGAGAAGCTGCTGCCGCGGCACCTGGAGATCATTTACGCCCTCAACCAAATGCACCTGGATGTAAGCAACGGACGCCAGGCTGCGGGAGCTCTGGGGACCTTGGTGTGACCACCGTGAGGATGGGAGTGCTCCCAGGTGCTGTGGCCGTGTCACTCATGTCCCTGTCCCTGTCCCTGCCTGCAGCGCGTGGCAGCTCTGTACCCGGGGGACATCGACCGCCTGCGCAGGATGTCGGTGATCGAGGAGGGCGACTGCAAGAGGATCAACATGGCGCACCTCTGCGTCATCGGCTCGCACGCCATCAACGGCGTGGCCCGCATCCACTCCGACATCGTGAAGAACTCGGTGTGAGTTGGGACACAGCCAGGGGTGCACGCCCTCCCCTCACTGGGCTTTGCCTGCCAGCTGGGAAGGGTTAGCTGGGGCAGCTGCGTGTCCAGCTCTGCTTTGGACTCTCTCCCTTTGGAGCGGGTGAAACTCTTGGCAGTACGGCTGAGGAAAGGGGGTGAGAGGCAGCAAAGTGTGATGGAGCCGGCCCCGAGTCACGAGCACACACTGGGGGGGCTCAGCTGTAGCTCAGGTGGTGGTGGGTGGCTCAGAGCTCTGTGGTGTTCCAGGTTCAAGGATTTCTATGAGCTGGAGCCAGAAAAGTTTCAGAACAAGACCAATGGGATCACGCCGAGGCGCTGGCTCCTGCTGTGCAACCCAGGACTGGCTGACATTATTGCTGAGGTGAGCGGTGATCATGGAAAGTGAGGAGCTCAGTGTGATCCCTTTGGTCACCTCTTCTTCTGGTCAGGTCAGCCCTGAAGGTGACTGTGGTGGTCCCAGGAGAGGGAAGAGATGAGAATCTTGACTCCATGTTCCAGAAGGCTGATTTATTATTTTATGGTATATATTATATTAAAGAAAATTATATACTAAAACTGTACTAAAGAATAGAAGAAAGGATTTAATCAGAAGGCTTGAAAGGAATAGAAAGGAATGAGAATAAAATCTTGTGACTGCTCACAGCCTCGACACAGGACCACAATTCACATGGACCAATCAAAGATGCACCTGTTGCATTCCACAGCAGCAGATAATTATTGGTTTTCTTTTCCTCTGAGGCTTCTTAGCTTCTCAGGAGAAAAACCCTAGCAAAAGTATTTTTCAGAAAATATGTCCATGGCAGCTCTGTGGGGACAGCCTGGGCACCTGTAAGTGTGAGATTGGCTGGGCTCTAAAGCTGATGATGAAGAGTTGGCCAAAAAATGCTGCAGAAATCTGGATCTGGTGCCTGCCCTCGTGGGGACTGCACTCAGGCACTACCAAAGGGTGTCTGGACAAGTGTTCAGCTTCATAGGCACAAAGGAGCTCCTCCCATGGAGGCCCAGCTCCAGTTCTGTCCCTTGTATTTCCCAGGCCCCTTAGGGCAGGTTTTACATGCCATGACTGAATATCATCCTGTAGTTAAATGAATCTTCATGTCCTGCCCATTGGTTTCTCCAGCTGCCAGGAGGCCATGGCACACGTGCACACATCTCCCTCTTCCTGCTAAAACTACTGGAGAAAGGGGGGCTTGTCTGAATTTTTGCAAGTGCCCTGTTTCTAATGGGCTTCTTTGTGATGCAGAGAAATAATCTCATAATAAGAAACTGTGCCTCTTTTCCTATGTGCCCCTTTTCCAGTGTGGCACACTGCCTCTTCCAGCTCCCAAGGGGACTGTGGCACCTCTGCTGGGAAAGGGC
This sequence comes from Zonotrichia albicollis, assembly GCF_047830755.1. Lineage (NCBI taxonomy): Eukaryota > Metazoa > Chordata > Aves > Passeriformes > Passerellidae > Zonotrichia > Zonotrichia albicollis. The sequence continues at coordinate 14,070,347 of NC_133821.1, forward strand.
AGTTGTGGACTGGGTGAAGTATCTCATGGCATTCCTGATTTGTTGTTTTAGAAAATTGGGGAAGGCTTTATCACAGATCTGAGCCAGCTGAAGAAGCTCCTGGAGTTCATCGATAATGAGACTTTTATCAGGGATGTGGCAAAAGTCAAGCAGGTAATGTGCACTGGGGGAAGAACATCCAGGAACATCCCAGCAGCAAGTGCTCACTTCTGATGCAAGCCCTGCCAACTCATGCCTGTTCCTCAAATGTTCTTCTGCCAGGAGAACAAGCTGAAGTTTGCAGCCTACCTGGAGGAGCATTACAAGGTGAAGATCAACCCTATGTCCATGTTTGATGTCCAGGTGAAGCGAATCCATGAGTACAAGCGGCAGCTGCTGAACTGCCTGCACGCCATCACCCTCTACAACCGTAAGTCCCCCGGCCTCCCACTGCCAGGGCTTCTCTCCAGGAGGGAAGGCAGAGTGGCTGGAGGCTCTTACAGAGCTCTGGGGAAAAGCTCACAGCCCAAATCTCCAGCCCAGGTAACCTCCATACCTGTTCTGCAGCTGGTGCAAGTTAAGGCCCCATTTCCCATTGTATACTTGGGGCCCCTGCTCATTCCCAAAGAGAGGCAAGTCATTGGAGCTCTGCATTGTTCTGCCTTGAGGAGTTCTCCAAGGATCTGAATCCCCAAGGATTCTGTGGCTGTTTTTTGCCCACCACAGCTCCAGCAGATGTCTGGTTGGGCATCAGGGTCCTGCAAGGTCCTTGTGACATGGGCTGAGAGCCCAGCCTGCCTCTGATCAGGCACTAAACTCTGCCCAGCTTATCTTCAGTTCTGAAGATTTTTAATTTTTTGAGTTTTTTTAAGATCAAATTTGAACTTTCAAATTTGAAACAATTTTGAAGAAAGATCCCTGCTCTTTCAGGCATCAGATGTAATCCATCCAAATCCTTTGTGCCCAGGACCATTATGATTGGAGGAAAGGTAACCTGCATTCCAGACTCCATGCATGTGTGGCTGGGGGGTGGATGGGGAAGGTCCTGTCCCCTTTCTGTGGCTTTGCTGGGCCTGCTGTAGATTAGCCAGCAGCAGGGAGCACCTCCTTGAACAAACAGGACGGAGCAAGGCTCCATCACTATTACCCAATAGCTCAATAAGGTGTTTTACCTAATTCATGATTTAGAGAGGAAGAATTTAGAGAGAATAAGAATTGTTCAGGCTCTGGGGAGATTTTATGGTAGCCTTTTAGTGCTTGAAGTGGGCCTTTTAAGAAAGATGGGGGAAAATGTTTTAGCAGGACCTGTTATGCTAGGACAAGGGATAGTGGTTTTAAATTGAAGAAGAGTTAATTTAGATTAGATCTAAGGTGGAATTTTTTTCAATCAGTGTGGTGACCCACTGGAAGAGGTTGCCCTGAGGTGATACATGGTCCATCTCTGGAAACATTCAAGATAGGTTGGATGGGGCTCTCAGCAACCTGGTCTAGTTGAAGATGTCCCTGTTTATTGCAGAGGGGTTGGACTAGATATCTTTCCCAAACCATGCTGTGATTCCATGTGAACAGCAGAAATGAGGCTCAGACTCACTGCAGTGAGAACCCCACACTGTCATCTCTTATGCTCTCCCTTCCTTAAAAGCCTTCCCCATTTCTGGACTGCTCTTCTTCAGGCAGCCCCTGGCTACCACATGGCCAAGATGATCATCAAACTCATCACATCTGTTGGTGAGGTCATCAACAACGACCCCTATGTGGGGGACAAGCTCAAGGTCATCTTCCTGGAGAACTACCGGGTGTCCTTGGCTGAGAAGGGTATGTCTGGTCTTCTGTAAGCACCTGTCACAAGCTGGGCACGTCCCAGCTGGGCCCAGGAACAGGCTGGCCCGAGAGGCAGTTGTGGCAGGACACCTGGCTGTCCCTTAGGAAGAGCCTGAAGGCTCCACACAGGGCAGGAAGCCAGCTTCATTCATGCAGGAGTGGCAGCAGCTGCTTGGGGTCATGGCAAAGCTGAGCCTGGCCCCGGAGTTGTGCTGTTTGGGCTGAGGGCGAGGTCAGAAGGGCCAGTCCTGGTTGTGGGGAGCTGCAATGTGCCAAGGATTAACTCCCACTTCTCTTGCACCTGGCAGTGATCCCAGCAGCGGATCTCTCCCAGCAGATCTCCACAGCTGGCACGGAGGCCTCGGGCACTGGCAACATGAAGTTCATGGTGAACGGGGCCCTCACCATCGGTACCATGGACGGGGCCAACGTGGAGATGGCTGAGGAGGCGGGCGAAGAAAATCTCTTCATATTTGGCATGAGGGTGGAGGACGTGGAGGCCCTGGATCGGAAAGGGTTGGTGAACACCAGGGCTTGTCAGATGGGCTCAGCTCTGATGGGGAGAGCCATGTTCTCTGGGAGGAAGGGACACCTTCCTCTCTGGGCAGCTCTGGAGCAGGAAAAAGCAGGGGGCTAGAGGCAGTCTTTGCCTTGGGCTGCAAGGATTCAGCAGTGGGACATGGTATGAGGTATCAGACACTGCTGCTGGTGTGAGCCATGAGCAGGGTGCTGTGATGGGCATGGCCCCTCACTGAGGAGCTGTCCCACCTCCCTGCCTGCCCTCCCTGCCCCAACACAGGGAGGAGCAGCAGTGCCTGAGGCTGTCTCTGCTGGCACAGGTACAACGCCCGTGAGTTCTACGAGCGCCTGCCCGAGCTGCGCCAGGCCATCGACCAGATCACCAGCGGCTTCTTCTCCCCTCGGGACCCCGGCTGCTTCAAGGATGTGGTGAACATGCTCATGTACCACGACAGGTGAGTCCTGGGAGCATCCCTGTGCAGGGGAGCACTGCATGCTCATGGGAGGGAAGGTGTCTGTCCTGCCCAGAAGGCAAAGTCCAGCCAGACTGTGCTTTGGGTTTCAGGTTTAAGGTGTTTGCAGACTATGAGGCCTACATTAAGTGCCAAGGGCAAGTGGACCAGCTGTTCATGGTAAGGTTTGCCCACTGCTGCGTGGGAACACTGGGGGTAACTGGGATGAGTGGAGCCCTTCTCATGGACACCACAGCACGTGGGTGCCCTGGGGCAGGGTGAGGCAGGTTTGGCTGCTTCAGCAGCCCCACACCATGGGGTTTTAAACTAGCCAGTGCCCCAAACCAGGACAGAGCTGGGCGAGCAGCTGAGTACTGACACTGCCTCTCCTCTTGCCAGGATCCCCGTGAATGGACGAGGAAAGTGATCAGGAACATTGCATGCTCGGGCAAGTTCTCCAGTGACAGAACCATCACGGAGTACGCCCGTGAGATCTGGGGGGTGGAGCCTTCTGCCACAGCCATCCCCCCACCCAACCTGCCCCGAAACTGATGCGAGCACCAAGGGAAGGAAGGAGGGATGTGCTCCCATCGCAGGAGGCCTCACCTGCATTTCACCACCAGTCAGATGGGCTCAGCTCTGCAGAAACAAGGCCTTTCCCTCAGAGGGATAGAAGATGCTCTGAGGAGGAACCCTGACCAAGGAACAAGAGCTGGAGGGCAGGAGAAAGGACCTTGTGTTTGCACCTACCTAGCCTGCACGTGCTGCATAGTGCTTTTAGTGAGATGACCATGGATAAGACTTCCACGGCTGTGCTCCATGCTTAAGAAGGGCTTTCCCAGTAAACCTTCCCCTGCCCCTGTGTGCAAGGGCCTGGCCTCCTTGACCCTGCCCCACAAGTAGGATTAGCCAACACAGTGTGTCTTTCTCCTGCAGGGTCTGCCAGGCCCAAAGCTGGGGGAGGCAGAGGCCAATCCTTGCCCATCCCCTTCCCCAGTATCACCTAAAGAAGGGGGGCTGGCTGTGAAAGCAGCTGGCCCCAGGGCAGGCACCAACACTGTGCCACAAGCAGGAGAGCCTGGGATCAGCCACTTCCTTGCCACAGAGCTTACTGTAGCCTCCTCCCACACCTCTCCCTAACTAAAGGCCCAGTAACCAAGCCACTCCAGGGATTTTTAGCCTCCATCTCTGCACAGGGAGGGCTGCACTTGCTGGCTCTTGGCTCTGCAGCTACAGCTGTGTGTGTGCTGCTCAGGGTGTGAACATGGATCACACCCCTGGCACTCTTCCTTAGCAGGGTCAAGCTGCTCCACGTGTCCCTCTCAGTGCTGGGGTCACACTTTAACACCCATAGTGCTGTGTAGTGCACCAGTACTGCCCTGTTTGACACCAACTCATTAAAACAACCCAAACACCTGCTGGTATGACTTTGGACTGACTTGTGACTACTCCATGCCTCTGGGTTCAGGTTGCAACAAGTTCAGGCCACAATGCCTGAACAATGCCAAGTTCAGGTGACAGCAATCACTGCTGTCCTTGCCCAGCTGTGGCTTTGTGGTTTGTAGTCCCTTGCAGCTGGCAGGGTGCTGGCACCACCATGGGGGGACAACGTGCCCGTGACAGCTGACTCCATGCACTGGAGTGGGGGTTTGTGTTGGGTTTGCCCTGCAAATGGCACACAGGGCTCCTGAGCTAGAAGTCACACAAGCAATTCCCATCTCCCCCATTCCCAGGGGAGAAGCATAGCCTCAGCTGCAGCCAAAATAAAGGCACAGACCCTCTGGGCTCCAGGTGAGTCGCTCCTCTAGAGCTGACAGCAGCCACAAAGATTTGCCCACTCCCAGCTGCACAGCCCTACTGCAGCCCAGCCCCACACCCAGCTGACCTGCTCAGTGTGGAGAAAACATCCCAAAAAGTGCCAGGTAAGACTGGTAAAGCTAAAGTGATCAGCAGTCAATGCCTTTATTAAAACTACACCACTTTCAGATAAACATTTCAGTTCAAATTTCCAAGCACATCACTGGGCTGCCAACAGGAACGGTGGTGCTGGGACCACCCAGAGCAGCAGCTCTCGTGCTGGACTCCCAGCTCTGTCCCAGCAGGAGGAAGGCAGCCAGCCAGGCCCCACTCAGGCTGCACTTTGCCCCAAGCCAGCTGCCAGCAGCAGCTCTGACTGGAATGTGTGTTACTCTCCAGAGCCAGGTAAGTGTTTCTCATCTGTCAGTGCAATAAATCAAGGTTGCTGCACTTGTATTGTAGTGGCACAGCTACTTCATGAGTATCAGGGTCAGAAACCTCGGGGACAACTGCACTAATGGCAGAAGAATCTTGGTACAAGAACAAGCTACTGTCTCTTTTGCAGCTAGGATGAGCCTGCAGCTATAACTCTGATGCATGCTGAGCAGTTTATTACTATGCTGTACACCCCTGACCGGATCCTTGGGGCAGCACAATTCCCTTTGAGCACTAGTGACTAAACCTACAGCACCTGGAACTGTCTCTGTGGACTGACAAGGGGCAGGACCCCAGCAAGGCAGTGTGTCACTGACTCCTCTTTCAGTGGCATAAACCAGCCCCACTTCCAGCCCCAAGAAGGGCAAGGACATGCCCAGAACCTCTTCCTGTGGGAAAGGCTCATTTCCACTTCTGCCTCCTGAACAATGCTACTGGAAGTGCACAGAAGGCAGGGGGGAGAGATAGGGAATGGCACCCCAGACTTACTTTTGCATCAAAAACTGTATCACTGCCTGCTTTTAGCCACAGTGGAACAGCACTGCCACCAGGAACAGGAAAACCTGGCCCAAGGAGTTAAAAAGTAGTTGAGGAAAAAAAAAACCTTGCTCTTCTCACCTAAAAGCAGCACATGGCTGTCTGGGTTTGAACAGGGGTAATGGAAGACATCCATTCCAGCAGCCTGGGCACACACTGTCCATGGAAGAGGAGATCAAGCAAAAAAGTAATCTCACAGTTTCTGGCTTAAACGCCCACATCTGCAGTTTATATACATGTGTCATTCCAATCCTAATAGGAATACTTGTGAAGAAGGGGAGCAGGGATGAGAGCAAAAAATAATGTCCAGAAGGAAAAAGGTGCAGGAAAGATAAAAGAGCACTAGCCTTGCCCATTACATAGATGTTTCAAAAGTAAGAACAAAAAAAAATCTTTCATTTTATTTCCAAATGTGTGCAATTACCCCAACACTTGCAGCACATTGTGACTGAAGAGCTAAATAAAAATACCTCTCACTACCTGGATCCTCCGTGTATTTGCAGTTACAGCCACTGATCAAAGAGGAAAGGCAAAACATGTATTGTCTAGAAAGAGAACACCTCAAACTCAAGCAAGACACCTGCGGTAAGGAGACGTGGCAAAAGCCATTTGCCTACAAATGTATCTCTACATGATCCAAAAACAGCAGCAGTGTTTAAAAGTGAAAGGAACATCCTTGGTCATGACACAGTGTCCTAGGAACATCTGTCCTCAGCGGTACCACGAGGGATGGGAGGCTTTGCTGTGATTACATTTTTCATGGTTTGGTACTGGCTCCTGGGCTGTCACCACCCCTCTGTCCAAGTCCAAAAAGAAGCCAAGAACTTCTTCCTTCTGCCGTCACAGATGCTGATGCCAGAAGCTGGAGTTGCCAAGGGTACACATCAGGACTGGAATGGGAATCCCTGACCTCCTCTAGTGCAGGGATGGAAGAACGGCAGACTGACCCACAGGGAGCGGGGAGGAAAAAGAGAGAGGAAGGAAATGGAAATCTCTGTGCTGACAAGCAGACAGTCTTCAGTGATGATGCTCATGTTCAGATTTTCCCAGGAATTCCCTAGAAAAGGAAATGACAAAGCAGTGACTCTCCTATACTCTGGTGCATGCTACAGCCTGCAGGTCTTCCCATTCCCCTGGCAAGCACTCAGCATTTGCAGCTACAGGGAACAGCACTGAGCTCTGCTCTCACACCATCAGAGGCTCCCACTGAAAGAGCCAAACTGAAGCAACCACTCTGCAAACAGCCCCTCCTCAGCATCCAGCTCACAGCAGAGATGAGCCAGAAAGTGCTCCCAGATTTCTGTGGCTCCCCTTCCAAAACCTGCTTTGCAAGGAAGTGGAGAGCTCTGACTCCTGTGCTAAGCCAGCCCTGGTGAGCAGGCACAGGGTCTGCAAGGCCTCCCTGGCAGTCAGGTGCCTAAGACAAGAAATGCCTTGTCATGATGACTGGAGCTAAGAAGCCCCTCTCCTGCCCTCAGACCCTTGTTATCTCTCTGTAAGACAATAAGTCACTTTCACCTCCACCCTTACTATTAGGGTGTTTCCCAAAACTCCTGTACCCTGTATAAACCACTACTTCTGCCCAACTCAGGAGAAGTGCTGTCACTGAGACCCTTGGGAGAAGCTGCCAATAAAGACATCTCTGCAGAACCTCATACAGTGCTTCTCCTCTCTCTCCCTGCATCTGCTGCTGAGGCACTTGGCAAACAAAGAGCTGAAAATCACCAAAGAGCTGATCTCACTTAAGAGCTGAGCTTGCTAAGATTGCCTAGAGCCTGCCTAAGGGGCCCAGACATGTAAGGGGATACAGTATGGGTAAATGAAGGTGGTTTAGAATGTAATCTTATCCCCTAAAGAGTTGCAGCTGGACCAATTAGTAAAGATTAGGAGCAGGCCTGATCTTAACAAGCCACACCTGTAGCCAATAAGAACAGTGGTATAAAAGAGTGGATTGGTGGGATCTGGAGTTAGGTGGTTATTGCAAGGACCAGGAACAGTCAGCACTCAGAGGAACTGCCTACGAGAAGCACTGGGGAGGTATGAAACTCTGGTGATATGGAATCCTTGCACTATAATGATAATAGAACTCTTGATATATAAGACAACACAGACAGGTTGTGCTTAACTGAACTTTGTTGTATGGGACACCCACAGCACTTATTTTTGGGGAGATCCCGAAATCCCCAGAGCCACATGACCCCAGTATCTCCCCTCTGTGGAGAGCACAGGGTGCCCAGCCCAGCCCCGGGAGCGCGGTTACCGCAGTATCCGAGGTAGCTCTGGACTCCTGTAGATGTACTTGTGCCGGTAGCCCAGGTCTGTGTGGAAGGGCACAAACTGCACCTTGTAGTCCCGGAAGCTCCGCGACGTCGCCGCGATGTTGTAAAGCTGCACCCGAGGGGAGGCAGGTGAGGGATTGGTGTCACTCCAACCCAGCTCCCCCTGCCAAACCCACGCCCCCTCAGGCACAGCTTTGGTAGCTTCAGCCTCATTGCCCCAGTGATTTGCCACACTGCAGGACCTGCAGTCCCTCTGGGCTATGTTTTACCCCTTTCCATTACTGACTTCTTGCCTGGCTGAGATGTTCTATCCACCCCAGCTCCTCCCACCAGATCAGTTTGCAGAGCCACGTGTGTACCTTTTTTCCCAGATGAAATGGTACCACTGGATCATCCTCAGCGTGAAGGATGAGCAGGGAGCAGGAAATGTATTTCACACTGTAAAACAGAAAACAATGTCACAAAGGCTCAGAGCAATCCCACCATTTCTCCAACACCAGCATGTGTGCATTTTAAAGAAAACTGTAATGACAAGCATGTCCTGTGGGTTATTAACTACAATTTAAAACCTTCTCTGGGCACCATTCATTTGGTCTGTAGAAAATTTACTAGTGACAGACATGCTTATAAAATTTTCTTGCTGCTTAGACCAGAGAAATGTGGCTCATTCCACTGTAAATCATGACCCCCTCTCCCCCCAGGTCTGGTTTGGTTTCAATACTGGAAACTCACAAATGATCTGGCCCTTCAATGAAAGACTCAGTGAAAGGAGACAATGTGATTACAGGCAAGGTAGCTCAGGCAAACACACAGCAAAGAAATCTTCCCAAACCTTCCTGCCATGTTCCAATGCTACAGTTTAATGTGGAAGGTACACCTGAAAAGCATAAATGGCATTAACCCAATCAGGATATCCCTGAGCAGTCTCTGTTCTCTCTGTTGCATCTGTCCTTACTGTGAACAATTTAAAAAGACAGAGCTCCACTGTGCTGCTCTCAGGGCTGTGAGAGTAATTGAAATCACTCCAGTAAGAGCAATGCAGCAACAAAAAAAAAAAGCCAGAGTGCAGTCTCATGTCTGTTCTCATTGATGCTTGCCATGGCTTGCTGCAGCCTCAGCTGAAACCCCAGCAAAGAGGGAACTCACTTCTCATCATTTGCAAATTTAATTCCACTTGTTGTGATGGGGTCAAGGAAGAACCAGTCAAATCCAGGGAAGTATCTGTATATCTGAGAGGAAAGATGTGCATTAGTGGCGGGCACCAGCAGTCCATTGATACAAAGAGCACTAACAGGGCAGGCCACTGCCATCTCATAACATCTCCTGGCTGCTGACCATGCTCTTTGCAGTAACACTGCCCCTGTTTCCACCACATTATTCTTCCTCCCCTGTTTCAGGCCTATCTTACCAGCCTGCTCAGGAGCAGGCCCTGTGGGTGGTGGCATGGTCAAAGTCCCCAGCTATCATGCAGGACTGTGGGCAGTTCTTCCTGGAAGAGCTTTATTCCAGGGCACCTCCTCACCAGCTTGGCTGTGTGCAAGGCCTGGCCTGGGTGTGTGCTCAGCTCAGAGCCAGCTCATTCCCATGCTGGACACACGGCTCTGGCTCTGCTCACTGTGAGCAGCTGTCTCCAGTGCAGCTCTTTAGCCCCAATGTTTACAGATACCACAAGTTATGCAGTTAGCTCAGCTCCAGCACTTCTGAAGGTTCATTTCCATGCTCACAATTCCATGCCAGCAGTGAGAGTGTCACTGTGTACTTGCCACAGAAAAGGGATGGCTCCGCGCCTCCTCCCGTATGTTGGTGAATGGAGATTCCAAGATCAGGGCATCCGGGGGGGTTTCTGAAAAGCCAAAGGCAATGTGCTGAAATGCAGGGCTGCAGCCAGCCAGCAAGGTCAGGCTCTGCCTCATGGGAGCAGCTGCCACCATGGTGCACCAAGGACAGCTCTGTCAGCTCCCCAAATGTCTGTGGGAATCTGGGACAGCAGCAGGCTGCTGGGAATGCATGGGTCACACTCACCTCTCTCGCAGAGGCGCCGCACCAGGTTTGTTGCAACTCTGGAAAGAAGAAGGAACATCGAGTTAGCACAGGCCCTCTACAGAGAAAAGCAAGACACAATTCTTCCCAAGAATATTCTTATTTGCTGTGTCTGTGTTTGTGCAAAAGGGGAATGCAACATGGAGACTGTTTACCCAAAGTGATGGTGTTTTGCTTCCTTGTGTGTGTGTGTTGGGATTGTCAGCTGACAGTCACGAGGTTCTGTGCAGTTGTGTGCAGTTGAATGCTTGGCAGATTCAGTTTAGATGTAATGCAATATAAGATAGAAAAATGTAGTATAATAAAGTAATTAATTAGCCTTCTGATAAGATGGAGTCAGATGCATCACTCTCTCCCCTGGCTGGGGGGTCCCTGTAAATTCCCTGCAACTTCACAGCCACGAGGTCCATCCTGCACAGCGCTTGAGGTCTGGCAGCTGGCCCACAGTGACCTGTGTCCTCACGTACCCGACTGCCCCAAGTGACACCAGGGGCCTGTGTTTAATGACCAAGTCCAAGGAAGAAACACACCAGGCAGCCCCTTGGATAGACTCCTTTCAGGTGGCTCCCAGCACATCCACAGCGGGGTGACACAGCCTCCTGCCTCCAGACCACAAGGGCTGAGCAAGCAAGGGGGGAGTGCAGGGGAGTAGGCAGAGGGGGGCTGTGTTCCAGGCAGCTGCAGTGCAGCATCCCAGGGCTACCCTGCAAGGAGCTTCCCTAACTGAAAGCAGCAAGGTCTCCCCTGTGCATCACCCTAATGGGACAGGGATATTTCCAAAGTTGCCAAGTTCTCCAAGCACAGAGCATTTCACAAACCCTGAACTCCAGACTGGCTGTGGTCACTAGAGAACTCAGCTGGGGACCAGTCTCAGGACACTCTGACTGCAGTGCTGGGAAACATCACAAACATGCTCTGACCCAGAAAGGGATTCTGAACAGCACAAACAATATAGAGGACGAGCCAAGAAAAAAATCTTTGTCTTCTCTCAAACTAAGCAAGGTGTTTAGTGTCACAGCAATAAGAGCCACTTCCCTGAAATACCTCCCTGACCCAGCATGTGTTTCACAGCCTTTGTGGTCTCACAGTTTATCTGTACACAGCTCAACTCAAAGGTAACTCTTGTGTTTGCCCTCTGCTCCTCCACGATCACAAGGGTAAGAACAAGTGGTGCTGAACATGACTTGCCTCCAGATAACCATGGAAAGAAGGAAGCAGGAAATGAAAGTTAAAAAACATGAAGGCAAAGGCACTTGACACCTTGAACTTCCCTGAGCCAGGCATAATCATGCAAATGTCAGAGGTGGCCAGCAGCATAGTCATGCAAGCATCTGCCCAAGCCCTGATTACACACAGCACATTCATCAGGACAGGAGGAAACCTTCTGAAAGCACAAGGCACACACAGACGTGGCTGGTCTGAGACACTTTCAGAATACCAGCCAAGTCTGATGCTCTGCTCTGAAAGACAATCTGCAATCTATAATTCTAAGTGTCTTTCTAGTGTGAACCCTGTGGACAATGAAGGTTCAAGATCCATTGCTGCAGTCATTCACTGCAGCCCTTCTCACTCTGTACAGTGCAGAGGGGGAAGCCACCCTCCAGAAATTATGCCACAGATGCCAAGCCATGCCAGCCCAGGGATTATTGCAAAACAGCACCTTCATCCAAGGTCAGTGCTTAATGTTCTTTAGAAGCTGCTTCTTTAGAAGTGCCACTAAGATTAGATGCTTACCCTGTGCCCAGGGAGTGTCCCCAAATATAGACGGGGTTGTCTCCGCTCCGGGCTTTTATCCAGTCGAAGACATGAAGGGCGTCGTAGGTCATTCCCCTCTCTGAAGGGCTGCCTATGGAGTCACCCCAGCCTGGAACACAGAGAGTCCTGCTGAGAATCGCTCAAACTGCTCAGCAGAACCAGCCAGCTCCTCCCATGCAGCCCATCTGCAACTGCAAAGGGGCCTGGGACATGGGCACTTGCTGTTCACATCACTGTGCACCTCTACAAATTGGGGCTGAAAGCTCTGGTTGACTCACAGTCATCCAATCCAGGTGACTGCTGTCTGCCAAGGAGGTTTTGTGGATTTAGTCAACAACAAAGCCAAAGATTGCATCTCAAACACTGCCACAACAGCATTCTTGCACGTACCCACCTGCAACAGCTCAGCTCCCAAACCTTCCCTGCTTCTCCATGCATGTAACCAATAAGTGCAGTCTCTGACAGCACAGGATTGGATGCTTAGGGCCAAAACCCAACCGTGCCTCACTGAGCTGTTGCAACATCAGTTTGTCAGTTTGTCTGTGCTGTTCAATCACTGCCCTCCAGCAACTTTCCATCCTCCTGACTGTCCTGGCTCCATCACTACTGCAGCACATCCACACATTGTATGCTCTTAGCAGCCAGCACCCCACATCCTTTCTGATTCCCAATGAGCAGCCAGAGAAGCAGCTGCCAGCAGGACTGAAAAACAGGGCAAGCTCCTACAAATAAACTTCTCCCAGGTGTCTTCTTGATAAAAATGCAATGGATTCATTTCTTTCTGGTATCTGCAGTGGCATTACACTGCAGCCACGGCTTAAATACTAAGAAGGTAAAAAAGAAGCAGCAGATGCCTGACTGCTGGTGCAGAGGTGCAGTGGCTTCTGCCAAGTATTGCTAGCAAATCATTTACTCTGCCTTATCTCAGCTTTTAGAAGGAAGTAAGTGCAAGTTCAGTTCCCTGTGTGACCTTAGGAGAGTCCACTAGATCTTATCCAGAAGGATTACACCCAGGCAAGCCCCCAGCTCCCATGTGTGCCCCTGGGGAGTGCCTGACGTGGATGCTGTGACAGCCTGGCTCACTCTCTGCTCCTCAGCTCCCAAATCAACAAGCCCAGTGCATGAGGACACACAGGAGCCACAGCCCACCCAGCTGGACATCAGGAAAAAGAAATTGCTGGAAATTCTCTAGATAGCTATGAGGGGAAAAAGGAGAAGCAATAAGCACAGCTAATGAGCTGGCAGCAAGGATTGGCAGAAGAATAAACCACATACCTCGATAGTCAAACGTCACCACGTGGTACCCCAGGGAGCTGAGGACCTGCAAGGCAGAGAAACACAGAACCCATTACAGAGTTCCTGCACCAGGCCAAGGTGCAGGCATTCATTTTATAAAATTATTCACATCCTAAATGGCCAATTTACAGCTTTTCAATGTAGCAGGCACAGAGCTTTCCAAGCACTAATCTCAGCCCACTGGTTTTACTCCATTTGTTTCCTGGACCTCATATCAGGCTACCTAAGATGTTGATTATTCCTTTAACAGCTTTGACCTTAAGATCTGCAAATATCCTACTGTTTCCCCTACAAAGACTTTCATGTTTTTCAGTGAAAGAGTACAACTGCTTCAATTATATTACTCAAATTGGCATAAATGTAAGAATAACATACAGGAACCCGTGGCAGAAGGCTTAAATGTATAACTTAAAAATGTGCAGTTGCTCTATTATAAATATTCATGTTATAGCCAATGGTAGTCCTAAAAGTAAGGATTTACTTACTTAAAAGTAAGTAAAACCACTCAATGTTAGACCAACTTGATTGGAAAAAGTGCCTTGGTAAAAACAATACAAGCATTCCAAGCTACCATTGCTTGATATGAACCTAAAAGCTCTGCCGTAGACAAAAAAAAAAATCAACAGAAAGTTACAAAATTATTAAAGTGTTTCTCTTGTGATCTATGTATGATACATGATTTTTTAGAAAGCAACATTAGTATTATGCTATACTCTAAAGAGGAAATATAAAACCAACACCCTTTCTAGTGGTACTGGGAGTATTGTAGTTTACAAATGAAATTAATTGTAGTCTACAAATGAAATTACACCTGTCAGCTGAGCATTACTTATAGCACAGTTTTAAGAGATTACATGTATTGGGTAGATTTATAAACAATTAAAAATTTCACAACCACTTTGAGGCACACAGTATCAAGTGGAGCTCACACAGACAACTGACTGAAAAGGGAGAGAGCACTTCCATTGTCCCACCAAACAAATTAGATGCTCCAGGACAGCTGTTTCCAATGGAATCACTATATGACATTTTTATAAGTTCACTCACACATTGAATTCCCTGACTAGACATGCAGAAGATGAAGTTTCTTCCTGAAAAGTTTGGTTTTTAGCTTTACAATGTGATTTTACTGCTAAGATATCATATACAATCTCACCTTTTCTAGGCCATTAAAAATTATTTAATCTGTTGAGAGTTCACCTGTCTTCTATACATGTTTTATGTGTTGGCTGCATTGAAGGCCTATTAAAAGCACCAGCAAAAAGGACAGCTGGTTCATTCTGCTGGAATAAACACAAACCTGGAGTTTCTGAAGTGGTTCTGCTAAGCCCATGCATGTGTTCACTGACTGAAAAAGGCAAACCAAGCAGCTTGTCTGGATGTTCTCAGAAGCAAAGAATAGCAGACCCAGGAACAGAAACCTTGGGGTTTGGTAAACTCTGTTCTCTGTCTATGTACACAGAAACACACCAAGTCTGTGTATTCTGAAGTACTCCTACTCTTGTCCATCAAAATCCAAACCAACTCCTCTGCTTGTCTTGGCCAGCACAAAATGCATCACAGCACAGGCTGGTTCCAAGAAAAATGACAAAATAGATCATACATGACAGTCTCCTCAACCAATTTGCTGCAAATTAGCTAATCTTTTTTTTATCCTTAAAGGAAATGAAGTATCACCTGCCTTCTTGGGGTTGCTAAACACTCTTTTCTAAGCCATCTGAATTGAAAAGATTTTGCAGCAGGGGATCTTGCATTGAATTGCAATAAAGCTTTATGAGTGCCAACATTGACACAAATAAAGAGAAGAACAGACTCAGACCTCTCTGAAATGAACCAACAAAAACAATTATGTCTCTCTTAGAAACATGTGATATGAGACCAAGAAACTGTGTGGGGGAATTTCAGCCAAAAGAGAGTTTAATAAAGTAAATTACCCCAAAAATCATTAGACAAAACACTTAAAGCAGCTGAGTTCTCATACAACTCACACCATAGTGCTACACCTGGGGAACTCACTGGGTTTTCTACAAAACCTTCTGCACTGGAGATGGCACCACTCATACAAATGCACTGTGCCTTGAGGAAAGGGGAAATGCAGGCTGAATGCTCTGAAATGGTACCTTAAATTAGTCCACTAATCAATCAAATTGGGGCTGTAATGAAATAAACTCTTGATTTTTCCCAGAAACTGTCTTGGTTAGCCTAGCTGGAGCTGGCAGTTAACAACAGCAAATAAAAGACCTTTCAAGCATCTTGGAAGATGGGAGGAGTGTGCTTGCTCACAGCTTGCAGAGCCTTTTCCCTTACAGGCTTCCCTTGGAAGGACCCTGAGAGCCCCAAGGGCTGTGCCTGTGGGCTGTTTGAGCACTCTCCTCAGCTCTGTGCACACCTGAGGTGTTAATGCAGCTGTCACCCACCCTCCAGCTCTTTGGAAAGCTGTTTTTAATGCAGCTCTTTGGACAATCTCCTTTTACCAGGCAGCCTCTTACCTTGTAAAGCTCCACCCGGTGATCCCCTCCTCTACAGATGAAAAAAAAAAGGAGAGAAAAAAACCCACATTAAACAACCAAACAAAAAGAAACAAACACATTAAAAAACCCCCAAACCAACCACATTTGAGTATTTAAGTTTCCAGAAACATATTTCCCAATTGCCTTAGGCAATCTAACAAAAACATGCCAAACATAAGCAACACCATAAATGCTTTGTCACAGGCTTCAAGGAGACAGCCAGGCTCTGTTGAGCTATGCAGGACACAATTCTGAAGTCAGCTTCTCCATGTAAATTTTGCCTCACAGCAGGTAAAAATGAACTTTTCAACCCACCCTGCTGTCTGCCTTTTCCAAAGCCTGTAATACATCCAGAACAGCCTGTCCCTTTTTGCTCTGCCTACCCTGATCTCTTGCCACAAGTGCTGCCCCAGCCAGTAGCCCTGGGTAGATTCTCAAAAGTTTGATGCTGCCAGCAGAAATAATGACATTAAGCCAAGCAGGTGGATTTTACATTTCCTCGCCTGGCTCCAAGCTCAGGGAAAGAAAGGACATGTGCAAAAATGTGAGCAGAGAAAAGCAGAAGTGAAAACTGTAAAGTCCAGGGGAAGAATCTGCTTTTATTTATAAATATAAACTGAAATCTAGACAACAGAAAGAAATATGAGTGTGCCATTACATACCTTAAAATACATGCACAACATGACATGGCTAATCCATACTCCAACTTCAGTCTAGTATTGGTGTTATAGTAAATGTACTCTTGCACTTAGGAAAACTCTAGAAATTTCATACTGTGACTGGCTTGGTCACTGTAGACTCTAAACCAAAATTTAGAACACATGCACCTGCCTACCTACCAAAAGCTGTCAGCTCCAACTATGCTAGAAAACACCTAATCCAGTCAAAAACACTCAGGGCAAAATGCAAGGGGTTGCTTGTAAATAATTTTGAATCATACAAGCCTGAAGATGATGATCCACTTGCTTGAAAAGTCACCTTTCACATGCACACCTTTGTGCTTTTCCATGCTTTCCTTGAAGTGTAACAGAGGAATTTTCTAAGGGGATTGAGTACACAACATTTTTGCCTCAGCCCCAGATCATTCAAGCCAAACAGGAGGGCAAGACAGTGCATTTCACTCATGGTTGATGCAGCCTGCAGCAGTAAAGCAGCCCTGGGACAAGCAAGTGAATGTGCAGCACAGAAACAAACATACAGCAGCACACATTAAATCTGAAATGGCAAAGCCAAGACACCTCCAGAGCACAGTGTGAAATGGGAAATATGTAACTGAGCCCCAGCTCAGTCCTTTATCCTAGCAGCACTTGGAGGAGTTGAGAAGGAAATTTAATCAATACACAAAAAGATACTGGCCCCAAACAGCTACCATCAAGCTGCAGGAAGTTTCCCTTAAGCTTCCCTTAAGTTTCCCTAAAGCTTCCCTTAGTATCATTTCCTACACTCAATCAAGGTAAAAAATAAAAAAATGTGAAGAAATGTCTGAAAAACAATGCAACAATTTGATTGAACCTTGCAATGCATCAGCACAAGAAGGCAAGGGCAGTTTGCAAAAAAAACCCCATCTGTTCATGCATTTCCTGGGTTGCAGCACACACCTTCCACACTGTGCCCTTGTGCCAAGAAAAGCACAGTGCTGAGACAAGAATTGCTGTGAAAAATGTTCTTGTGATGTAGAGGTTAGCAAACCTTCACTAGCAGCACAGCTAAAAGTGTTTCTTTACATCATGGAACTTGTTTTCCTGCAATGTTGCTGCTCTTGCAAAGTATCTATGGGCACACATCAGCTTCAAAAGAAGATGCAACAAGAAAATACATCCCACTCAAAATCCAGCAGGGGATTGATACTCTATTGTAAAATGCATATTTTTAGGAGAAAAAACCATGTTCTAAGAAACAAATAAAAGGACTGTAACATGTGGAGAGGTGGCAGGAAGGACATGATCCTGAGAAATATCTTCACACTGCATTAATGGTTTTTAGCATCCAGCAACAAAGTACAGAGAACTCATCTACTACTTTAGCCAATAAACAGTCAACTATAAAATTACAAGTTTTAGAAGTGCTCCTGGTCCAGACAAATGTCCTGGACAGATGCAATAATGAAACAAGATCAGCACATAACCTTCCTCTTTCCTTCTGATTTTCCTTCCTCAGAATGTGTTAATTACTAAAATAAACTCACAAAAGGAACTGGAAGGTTTATTTAATGCCTGTGAGTCACATATACAGAAGCACTAGTACCATCCCCTGTCTCAATTCAGAAAATTTCTGTATTATACAGAAAAGAAGACTTTCCAACTCCTGATTCAGGAAGGGTCTCAGCCTCCTGGCTTCTAGCAGAGGATAGAGGATAACTGCAATAAATCCCTTCCCACATTCAATACTGGAGAGGGATCATTCCATAAAACGTATGTGTCTTCTTTTAAAAGGAGAAGCACCAAATTAATTTTAGATTTTATTTTGGTTTTAATCATAGAATAGTTTGGGCTGAAAGAGACCTTCAAAGGCCATCCAGTCCAAACCCCTGCAAGGAGCAGGGACATCTTCAACTAGATCAGTTTGCTCAGATCTCCATCCAGCCTGACCTTGAATGTTTCCAGGGGTGGTGCCTCTGCCACCTCTCTGGACAAGCTGTTCCAGTGTTTGACCCCCATTCTCACTGTGAACAATTTCTTCCCTGTATCTGATGTAAATCAACCCTCTTTTAATTTAAAACCGTTATCCCTTGTCCTGTCACTACAGCCCCTAAGGAGTTTTTCTTGTCTTTCTGAAGGTGCTGAAGCTGTGACAAGCCAGGAAATCACCTCCTGAACCAAAGCCAGCAGTGTTTTGTGCCTCACCTTGTCCCTGCATTGCCGTGCAGGTAAAGGATGACAGGGTGGGTGGAGCCCAAAGCCTCTTCAAACCAGGGCTGGTCCTTCCCTCGGGCATTCTTCCACAAGGCTGCAGGGACTGTGTGCCTGTGGACAGAAGGAAAATCTGCACTGTCCTGCTGCTCCTCAACACCCCAGTGTCTGCCACTTGAACTCTGAGATTTCCTGTTCAACTCCTTCACTCAGGACCACACACCTCACACAAACTGTTCATAAAACTGTCCTGATTAGCTGACAAATGGTCAAATTGAAAAGGCAGTGGCTGCATTTATTTCTACATTTTCAACTCCATCACCACTGCCTTCAAAATGTAGAGCTGTCTGTGCAAGGCATCGAACTTCAAAGGCACAATTACTGAACTTCCTGCTGCTCTGGCAAAATAATCACAGTTCCTCAGCTTTTATGGCACTTAATTACTTCAATTAACATAACTTATATACCATAAACAAGATTCACTGCTAGGTCAGCAGATGTACAGAGTAATCAAAGCCAGTTAGCCTTGGAAAGAATGTTCAGTGATTAAGAGTCATATCTGCCTTTACAGGCAATCCGAGGAAAAGGAGGAGCCCAGGCTCTGAAGAGAGGATAAAATGTTTTCAGGCACAAGGTTCTTGAAGGTGTAACATTTTAACTGCAAGAGTTACAATCTACAAGAGGCAGAAATTTTTAACTCACAGCAGTTCTTCTGCAGATAATGCACCTATGTGGCCTGTGAGAAAGAATTCAACACTGGTGCAACAGAAAGAGGAACGACAGACTGAACAAAAGGCAGGTAATTAAACTGGATAATTAAAATACAAACACAAAGCAAGGACATGCCCACAACCATGTGAGTTGTTGAGAAGGGGGCTGGCTTAGAGCCATCAGAAGTAACTTAAACACTCCTTTTTACCTGCAAGGCAGACAAGCTTGCACCTACCACAGCAATCCTCCCCAGATGTAAAGCTCAGAGCACACAGAGGAAAACAATGTAAAAAGCCAATTTGCTTGCATGCAGCCAGCAGACACCAAGGTCTTGAAGAGGTAAAAAGCCTCAGTAACTGTGAGACTCAAAAATTCAACTGTTCTGCCCCAAGACTTTTGCAAACTTTCAAACAAAGCAGGCTGAGGACTTTGTTTCAATGTACCAAACACAAGATCTTTGCCTTTTAAAAGCAAGGTTACAAACTTTTGTGAAAATCTTCTATAAATATCCAGATAAATGACAGCCTCTGAATTGCCACCGCAAGCTGGAATTTCTGTTTTAGCAAAGATAGAATTTTAATTGTCCAAGTGAAGAATCAAAGCACTATTTATCAGCCTATCCTGGAAAGACTGAAGTTTTCAAGTTTCTAAACATACCTTTCACTAAAATTTACTTAAAGGAAAGAAAATGTCCTAATGACAATGATAAGAATATCTCTATCCCATTTAAAGGTTATGTACCTATGTTGAAGAGAAAATCTCTACTGCATTTAAGGACTTATTTAAGTTGCACACACAGCTGAAAACTCCAAATCCTGCCCTTCAGAGACTGAACATCACTGTCTGTATCAAGGGAACACCCTCTTCCCTCCATACCTGACACAATCCAGGGTAACAAGGAGCTAAAATGAATTGTCCTTACCTGGGCCCAGAAAATCATCACTGAGAGAAAGAAATGACAAATGAGCTCTGACACTGCCACTTGTTTTGTGAAGAGTGTAAACTGTGTGTTCCGTTCTCACCCACTCTCCAAATCTTACATATGTTTTATGAGCAGAATTTTCTTCCTCCTACTCTGAACACTTTGATCTCTTTTCCTATCTTCCCCCACATGTATTTTGCAAAACAAAACACAGAATCAGAGTTGAATGACAAAAATCTAACTCCATGGGTCTGGTCTGATCTGGAGGCAGGATCTTTGTGGTGATGCAGACCTGTAACCTTTAGAATTCCAAATTTTGATGTTTCTCTGAATGCACAGGTTGTCTGACTGTGTTTTGTGCATTGCTGATCCCAGCTCAGATGAGCCCCAGAAATTTGCATACTTTTCAACATGAACTCGGTCACTTGGCAGAGGAAAATACAAACATCCACAAATGAGAGCATGCACAGCAAAAAGACTGAATAGGCAGCATTTAGAACAAAGAGAAGGATAAAGATGCATGGCACATACTGCACAGAACTGCATTCCTTACCAGACTCCAATGGTTACATCCTCCTCTGGCTGCAAATAATAATTACAGGTGTGGTTTAAACCTTGATCCTGGGGCCTTTTCAAGTCAATGAAATATGGGACCCTCACTGAAATGAAGAGAGAAAGAAAGAAAGAAAGAAAAAAAGAAACATTTTAATTTTAATTTATTTTCTCACAAAACTGCTTAACCAAAGCACTGGAGGGCTGTACTAGCTGGGAAGACCTTTTTGTGTAAAAGGAATAATTTGTTACAGCTGTGGTTTAAAAATGAACAGCAAAGAGAGCAACGTAAGAAGACACAGGCAACCACCAAAAACACAGGGAACAGGCTAAAATTAAGAGAAGGCGGGGAAGACAAAGCTTCCTTTGACAAGCATTTAACCATCTCTGTCCAGTCTGCTTTACAGATCTCTGCTGCTGATTTGGATTCAGTCTTTTCCCATAAAATGGAGCTCCACCACAGCAGAACCAGGAAGTCTGTCTCCCTGAGATTTAATTAACACACCAAAGCTTTTGTTCTACTGACACAAAAGAAATACTGATAATGGTAACAGCCAAATCTCACTCCACTTACCTTCTCAAAAACTGTTAAACTTCACACAGACATAAAAACCAATGCAGACAAGAGCCAATGTTAACCTGACAAATGGGGGCCCTCAGACTGCAAATCTTTATCTGTGCAAGTGTCTGCTCTCATGCAAAAGCAGATGGGAGAGTGCCAGACAAGCCAAGCAGGGCACCACCACCTGCTGCATCCCATGAGGGCTGTGGATCCTCCAAGAGGACAGCAGCTTCTGCAGTCCAGGTCTGGACCCAAGTCACTCCCACCAGTGCTCTGGGAAAATCATGCAGCTTCTCTGTGCCTTTGTGTGGTCTAACACCAGCCAGAAATTCAGATCCTTTGTGTCCCCAACTCCAGAACCCCAGGGGTTGTCCTGCAGTCTCTCCAGGTGCCTTTTGCTGGAGACTCCAGGAAGGACTATTTTCTGCCACTCTCCATGCTACTCATGACTATCCACCTCCAGGACAGGTTTCTGGACAATTTCCCTAAAAATCTCTGTCCTGACTCTAAACACATTGTGGACCATACTGAGGAAACCTGGCAAACACAGCAACAAGAACATGCTACAGGACAATTATTTTGGTCACTTGTCAATGAACAGAGGTAGGAACTTGAGTGAGACCTAACAAAGCTCTGTAAAAGCAAAATCACTGGAGCCTGCACTATTCAGGTTATGTGGCTGTCAGTTCTGGCAACCAAAGCACAAGAGCTGCCCTGCACATGTGCACACTTCACAGCAACCACGGTCCAAGGTGTGAGAACATGCAAAGCATGCAGTCAAAATTAGACAAGTTATGTACAAAACAATGTATCCATAGTTGGTCCTTCTAGCTTTGACAGAGAGGAAGATATTTTTCAAATTTTCATATAAAATATAAGTAAGGTTTAAATGTAAATTTAGATTGCTGAGTTTAATTCCACTTGCTAGCCGTCTACTCATGCAACTGTGAGGAACCCCTCACAAAAACACAGCTGACATATTGCACAGTTTTCCTGAAGGAAAAACTCTTTTGGCTGAAAATTGGCTTTGGTTTGGTCACTCTATTTATACAAAGACATGCTACACCAACCACACAGAATGCTTTCCAAACCACAGTCTGGGGAGGTTTACAACCTGTGAAAGTTCACGTCCTTCACAAGCTGCTCAGATTCAGGGTGAAAGTGAAGGCAAACAAACTCCTCTTGTCCCCTCAGCCACTGAGTCACTTACCAAAGTTTAGGAAGACCAGCTTGGCCTGAATAGCAGGGCAAAGTTTCACTAGAAATGGGATGGCTATGTACACTCCCAGCAGCCAGAGTATCACCTTCCTCAATCGAAACCATAATCCGTGTCGCCTGGAAAAAAGAAAAATAAAATATAGAAAGACAGAGCTGAATACAGAAGAA
This sequence comes from Zonotrichia albicollis, assembly GCF_047830755.1. Classification (NCBI taxonomy): domain Eukaryota; kingdom Metazoa; phylum Chordata; class Aves; order Passeriformes; family Passerellidae; genus Zonotrichia; species Zonotrichia albicollis. The sequence continues at coordinate 14,092,749 of NC_133821.1, forward strand.
TTTTTATGGAGCAATTTTCACAATGATCTGCCTGCTTGGTAGTTTTGAAAATCTGGTCATTTACACTTTAAACAACAGCTAATTTCAAACAGTTTGCGTAGCCTCAGCTGTTTGAGAGAAGCAGAAGTAACCAAAATACCAGCTGATGACATGCAGCTTAGAAAAAGGGAATAGAAACTCCCTACTGATTACATTTTAAAAGACTCTGTAACAAGAGCTTTTCTTCCTGCTAACTTAACAGATTTCAGAATCTCTAGAATGCATATCACATGTTCATCTCCAAAAAGCAGCCCAATCATACTTCCATTTACATCACTATCAGATTTTGTTCAGTTCGATTGTCACATATTTTGAGGAAATAATGTGTAATGAGACTGATAAAATTACACATTATCTCATGAACAGACTGGAGCAGACATTCTGCCTTGTCCAACTAAAAGGATTACCTCTCAATGCCCTAAAAAGCAAACCCTTCTAAGTTATAAAATACAATAAATTTCATAAACTGCAGCATTATTCTCTAAGAATTGCCTCAACACTGTATTTCAATTTTCTCGAGTATTCTTATTAGTAAGAATAAGCTACAAAAAAACAAAAAGAGAAAAAATCCTAACCAACACCAAAAATCCAACCAAAAAAAAAAATCAAGTAACACACAGCAGCTAGTTAAATGATATAACTCAAAATTCCCTTTATTATATCAGAATAACTACCAAATACACATTCATATGTGTGTTTATATATGCACATATGTTTACATAATGGCTTGTGTTTAATGATTTAGTTGACCAACATTTCATGTGCACTGAGGTTTCTCAACCAGCCCTGCAATCAAGAACTAAAATCCATGGGAAGCCTTCAGGCAACACAATTTCTGTTCCTTTTCAGCAGACAGTCTTGAGCAAGAATCATGTTCCATGCCAGTGAGCAAACAGTTCTCAGTGTTGGGAACTGCAGGCTACTGAAATCAGAGGACAATCTTTCCAAAAGGCATGAAATTATTCATCTCCCATTTGGCAATTCTTGGAGCTGACAAGCTAAACTTGCTCTAGACTCGAGCTAAGAGGGTTTAGCCACTGTCAGCTATTGTGAAATAGAGAGCCTAAAGATCTGGTTTTTACACATTTGTACAAGAAAAACGAGCGTACAGACAGAACTGGGATGGAAATAGTTTAATCATGTACCAAAATTTTCAAAATCTGAAATTTTGTGAATCAAAAGCCGAGACTCTCAGGAACACTTTTTCAGCCCAGCAAAAATGGAGACGTTCCAATCTCCCCCTAAGTTTTTGGCACGACTGCTAAGGTGCTCTCAGGGAAGAGGATATCCTCTTATTCATCCAAAATCTGCCTTCAGCACACTACTACATACCTATAAGTGCCTGTGTGCCTCCTCTCACCCTGGAACCACATTCTGGACTTCAGAAACATGGGCTACCAAAATTAAAGCCCTTTTCTTCACAAGTTGAAACAACTGTTATTTTTCAAAAGGGGAAAAAATACATTACTAAGTCACTGTCACCCAGCCGTGGCTGCAACAAGCCCACGTTGAAAGGTTCAACAGATTTTTATACTTCCCACAGCAAATTTGACAATGAAAAGGTAAAGAACTCCATCAAGGCTTCCAGTGACATTTCCACACCTCAAGCCCAGTTTTCTAAAGTAAGAAAAGCAAAAACAGCAAAGGACTAGCAGAGGAAATGATACAAAACAGGATTTAGAAGAACAGAAGTGAGTACCAAAGCCTCAGACCGACCCACCTATGCCCACAACTTTGGGAAAAAAACCCACACAACATTTTGTTTGGGCCAATCACTGAGCTGATCATTGCTCCCTTCTCTCAGATTAAACCCAGCTTTCCACTACATCAGCACCTACCACCTATTTTCATAGCTGGAATGGATTTGTGGAAGACAAAGGGAGATCACCAAAGGACAGCTGACATTTAACTGCTGAGCAACTGAAATGTAACTCAGCTCTCTCCAATGAGAAAAGTGTGAGGTTTGTTAAAACATTTTGTCTAGTTATTTTTTCACTTAGATTTATCTCTCCTTATTGGCAAAAGGAGAGTGGTTAAAGCTAGAAGAGGAGGTAACTCATTTTGGAGTGTCCATGCCTTCAAATGCCTCAAACCAAGGCACTGTGTCCTCTCCAGCTTCCCAGTAAGAAGCAGAGCACAGGTGAGCAGCCAGGCAGGATGGGGCTTCTCAGCAAGTTTTCCTGCCTGGGGCTCAGATCCTGCAGCAGCCAGAAAGAGCTCTGCCAGGGAAATTTTGCACATGCCAGGATTTCATTCCTACAAAACAAAACCCCCACTCGCTTAGGAAGACAACAGAGCCAGGTCTTAACTCCTCCAGGCACAGCCAGAGCACATCAAAACAGGGCAAAGCACTTCCCAGAGCCCAGGCACAAGCTGGAACCAGGAACACAAAACACTCAGGAGGACATTTGTCCAGGTAACACTGTCAGAGCTCAGGAATGATTCCAGTTTCTCCTTTTTGGAGCCTGAACTGAGGCATCCCTTTCTTTGCTCCCATGGCCCATGTCAGATGCTAATCAGCAATGTGACATTTACACCTCATCTCCAGGGAGATGTCTACTTACAATGTAACCAGGGCAAAGCTTCCATCCACCAGACAGCTTTTCTCCTGATAAATCCAAGAATATATACTGAAGTACGGACATTATAAAATTATCAGGTAAATCTTCAGTGAGTTATTTAGCTAAATTAAACTCCTATTGCTTGGTAGAAAAGCTATTTCAGGAAATAGATGCCCTGCAAAAGAAAACTTTGGTGTGCTCAGGCAAAAGCAACACACTTGTCACCACCTTTTCACCAGAAAAGTCAGAAGGTCTTAGTTGGAAAATACAAGCGATGTAGAAAATAAGAAGCTGCTAACTGAAGATATTTAAGAATATCAGAAATTGATTTCCTGGAACAATAAAAACAATGTGTAAAAAAACCTCAAAACAACAAAACATGTCACACAACACAGAACACCCAACAATAAAACAAAATCCCCAGCATCACATTTTCCCCCCTGCATTTACCAAAGGCTTTTTACCAACATCTGGGTTCTGTCCAAACACAGAAAACATGAAGTGGTTTTTGCTTCATGCACTTTCCTGAAGTGAACATGGAAAAGCACATTCCCTCTCCAGACATACCCCAGTCTGACAGAAGGAAATCTTTCCTGGAAGTGTGACATCAGAAACAGGTTTTCCTCATAGCTTCCACCTGGATGAAGGTCCCACATTCACCCAGAAGAAGCACATTCTGCATTTTGGCACAGTGTGAGTGTCTGGCTGGCAAGGAGAAGCTGGGGACCCCCTCATGACAGCTTCCCCTGAGTGCAGCCCCCTCCTCTCCAGCAAACCTGGGAGGTTTCATGAACAATGTCCAACCACCAGAGTCCTGTGCCATGCTCTGGCATCCAGATTCAGATGGAAATAATTTCTCCTGCAGATCATCTGAATCATTTCTACACTGGGAGTGCTTCCATTAGCATCTCCAGATCAGATGTGCTGGCAGGGTGAAAGGGCAGGCCAAGGGTGAAACAAGAGACTAAAACTGATCCTGTCAGAGCTGCAGCAGAGCAAGGACAACATTTATCAGAAACATTATCAGAAATACACACAGGCTGTGCTTGCAGTCCCTAAAGGATCTACAGACAAATGCACCCACAGCCCACCGTGCCCTTGGTGATCTGCCTGGGGCAGGAGTGAAACAAAACTGCTGCAGACACCAGAGCACGAGGCTCTGCTTGTTCAATAGTGACAGGGAATGCTGTCACTCTGGAGTCCCTCATGTCCCCAGACTGCAAACAGCAGAGCTCTCCCAGCAGGAACTCAGAGCACAGGATGTAGAAAGCAAAGGCCTTGAGCACACAAGTGACAGAAGTGACTTTATGGGCAGTAGAGGAAAAAACCAAAATACATGGCATAACAAGAACTGCCACAGACAACTTTTATGAAAAATCTTTTCTTTAAATTTTTTCCTCCTGAGAAGCTAAGAAGCCTCAGGAACAAAATGTAAACAATAGTTATCTGCGGCTGTGGAATGCAACAGGTGGATTTGTGATTGGACTCAGAGTTGTTTCTAATTAATGGCCAATCACAGTCAGCTGGCTTGGGCTCTCTGTTTGAGACAGAAGCTTTTGTTAGCATTATTTGCTATTCTATTCTTAGCTGGCCTTCTGATGAAACCTTTTCTTCTATTCTTTTAGTATAGTTTTAATGCAATATAGATCATAAAATAATAAATCAAGCCTTCTGAAACATGGAGTCAGATCCTCATCTCTTCCCCAATCTGAAAACCCCTGTGAACATCATCACAAAGAAGATATCCTCCCTCTTTCCTAACAGAAAACATATTTAAAAAAATACATTTGTTCCCCCAGACAGGCATCAAGAGCATAAAATCAGGAGGTAGATAAAGACATGAGCAAAGGATTCAAAAGAATGAGGGCCAAAGGAAGCTTAAAGTACTGGGATGATTTTTTGGGGGTAAACAGAGTTGTATCCAAAACAACCTATTCTACAACTTGGAAACTGCAGAGTCTCAAGGCATTCAGGGGCAAAGAAACAATACAGCAGCCATGCAAAAGGTAGGACAGCCCACACATCAGGTCCCTGGCAAGCCTTCCAGCTTTCCTTGTTTTGAACAAGAGATGGTTTCTAGCCCAGGCAGGATCATTAACAGCACTCATCTTCCTTTCCTGCAGAAAGTCTGGACAGTGGTGCTGCACAGGGCCCTGAAGGATCATCCAATCTCTTTTTCCTCCGCCACCTGAGCCACCCAATCCAATTAAGCTTTCATTTTATTTCACTTGTTCCTTCTCAAAAAGTTAAAAAAATAAAAAGGAAGAAACCTACCAGCCTTTCAGCTGCACACAGAAACAGCCTCTCAGCTCCTGAATTTGAGTTCACAGGCAGAGTCTCCCCTCTCCATCTGGACTTGGTACCAGCAGCTTTTGGACAGCAACACTCAACAGTGTAATGTTCCACTACAAGATTAATATGATTTTTTTCCCCTACAGGTTTGCTGCAAAAGCTGCTTTATGTGCAGCTCAATGCAAAGTGAAAAGATGCTCATGTGCAGGGGTTTACCCTCTCCTGGTTTCTGTGCACAGTGAATAAACCTGCATGGGCAAACAGGCAATCACACAACTCATTTTGGGCACTGCTATAGAATTCTCAATGAAAGCTGCAACCCACAGCTTCACTGTAGGTACTGTAGCTGAAATTATAGAAAATTCATCCAATCCTGAAAACAGATCTTCCCTGAATCCATGAAAGCCATTGGTAACAGTAGTATTTGCCAGAACTCTAAGGATCTGAGTGACTGATCCCTCCCTCTGGGATCCCTTTAACAGGATGAGTTCACTGCAAAACAACACAAAGAGAAAAATCAAGTCCTCCAAATGCATCTTCCTATTCTAGGGATTAAGCAAACATCAAAAAAAAAAAAAAAGTCAAACCCCAATCCTGGAAACAAGACACAAACATAAAGGCATTGCTCTTTCCCCCCCAGCTTGTTTCATAAAATAATTATAACGTCATGTACAAAAACTGCATGGCAAACTGCATTCTCAGGGAATTTTAGTTTCAACCAGTTCCTGAAAACTTTTGCTCTTGAAAAGATCTGGAAAATAAAAAGAAAATCAGCTCTACCAGATTCTTCTGCCATCTCCTACAAGAAGTTTCTTAAAATCTTGAACCTTTGCTCCTTCTGAAGGAATATTCTGGTCTCCCTTTCACAAACTAAACTGCAGAATAGCACAACCCCAGCAGAAAGGAGGCTGGGGGTGGGATGGGAGGGGACACAGCTGGAACAGCTGACCCCAACTGACCAAAGGGATATTCCAGCCCATATGGCATCATGGATCAGCACACACAGCTGGGGAAAGAAGTAGGAAAGGAGGGATATTCAAAGTGATGGTGCTTGTTTTCCTAAATAATCACTGGATTACTTAGGAAGACAACTATTGATGATAAAATGTGATTATTCCAAGCAGCTGTGTGGTGCTGATTGACAGCTGGGGCTAAAACACAAGTATCACTTATTCAAAATAATGAAGGTTCTCTATTGCACAGAGCCATGCAGAACATATTTTTATAAGGATAAAGAACTCAGAGTTTTCAGGCATCCAGCAATGGAATAAATTGTTACTGACACATGTCATGTCTTTGAAAGACATTATTTGCTTTGATGTTTCAAAAGACAAACTGATCTTTCAGCTATTGGGATGAGGTAGGAAAGTCCAGGTACCTTATTTGTTCTTTGACAACTTCCATAATTCAAGTACAAATCCATCTGCATGTAAACACAAGCATTAAGAGTAGTTGGATCTGTTGTGTGGAAGTATCAATTAATACAAGGTACACTATTATTCTAGTCCATCAAAGGTACAGAAAATGCAACAGGCAAGTTTATACCTGATCCTACTGCCCTCATCACTGTAGCATCCAAAATGTTCATCACTTGACTTAAAATAAAGGAAGATGAGTGTTCCTAATTTTAAATCAGGGGCTGTTTCAGTCATGTCACAGATAGATGAAGAGCAGAGAGGCTACAGAAGATCCCAAGCAGTCACCCAGCCCCTTCTCCTCCTCCTAGCAAAGACAGACTACCTTACACAGCTGTCCCCTTAATTCCTCCCACAAACACTTGGCAAACTGTGACAGCCCACACTTCACAACCTCCCTCTGGTGACCCAGAGCTGAGCTGAATGGGCTAAAATTTGCCAGGTTTAAGCAACAAATCAGACTGGCTGCATTCTCACTGGGCAGTGATTTTTCACAGAAAATAAGAAGGCTACCAGAATACAAACAAAGCTGAATAATTTGCCCACTAGGCAGAAACAGAAAAAGCTACCCAAACCTCAAAATCTGGCTAAAGCTGCTAAATGCTCCTATTTGCATCAATGGAAAAGAGGTAGAGAGAGGAGAATAAAACACTAAGCAAACCTTCTTAAATATTTGCTTTAAAAGCTAGGATGAAGGAAGGCATTCAAGCCTCCATCAAGAGAGCCTCAGAAAAGCTACAGCACTCCACAGTCTCACTGTACCCAGAAGCAAAGATTTGGGAAGTTTTGCTATTCCTCTTTAAATTAAAAGACAAATCAACAGGAATAATTGGCTTAATAAGGTGGGGGAAAGGCAACAAATTTAAAGCCTAAGGGTTTTCATTAAAAAATAACCAAGAAGACAAAAGAAAAGCAAGCTGAGCTTTTTGATAATCTCTTTAAACACGCAAGCTCTACCTCCATGTTTCTCACAATATTGTGACAGCTTATTTTGTCAACAGACACACCACCATCAGTGATGGACAGTAAAGGTGTCCCAACAGAGGAAAAACTTCAAAACCAAGAAATTACAAACTCTGAATTTCCTGTCAAATGCTAACAAACAATTCTAACAATAAAAAACACTGCTGGCTACTGAAATTTATTCTTCTTTGCTACTATTATAGAAAAGACTGCAAATCAAAGAACTACAATCAATCAAAGAAAAGACTATCAATCAATGACTACAATTAAAAGATGCTGCTTTCAGTTAGGCCCTCTGGAACTTCTCTTTAAAAAATCCCCCCACATCACCTGCAGTCAGAGAAGTCACCTCAGTTCATTTGATAAGCTCTCCATGAGTAAATATGCAGTTTATCCCATCTTCCATCCACTCTCACCTATGCAGCCTGAAGCTGGCACTGGTTAGTGGGGCCACAAAAAGAAGTTCATTGTAGAAAAGACCCAACCCTGTACCTGCATTGTAACACATAAATGCAAACACACATAAAATTAGCTTTTTTAGGTAAATTTGTGGAGATGGATGTGGTAGAAATACCTAAGAAGGTTCCAAAGAAGGAGCCCTCAGGACCAGCTTACAGAGATTGTACAACTGCTGCCTCAGACACATTCCTTTCCCTCCTTTATTGCAAGCTATCTATTCCCACAAAGCCTACAAACCTTTTGGCTGGGCTAACATCTTCACTGTTGTTCCACCTGCCTGAATGCAGGTGAGGTTGGAAACTTTAAGCTCCCAAATTCCCTCACTTCACTACTTCATTCCCCTCTTACAGCCCAGATTATCACAGACTGCTTCTGTGCCTCCTTCTGATTAATATCAAGTGGTTAAGCATTAACTTAAAACACCAAACAGCAAGAAGGAAGCCATCTAGCCAGTCAAGAATTTAGCTCTGTTCCTCCAAGAGATATAAGTGCAAAGTAAAGGAAAGCATTTCAATCAATTTTTTTCAGGAGGGGACACCAAGCTCCAGCTATTGAGACCCTCACAACCACATTTCAGCTTGGAGAAGAAAAGATCAGGGTAGGACCTGAAAGAATCAAAATTCTGATGCATCAAGTGGGGGGAATGTGGCATCAGCACTCAGGGTGAGAGGAAAGCTCTGCTGGGCAGGTCGATAGCACTGAAATACCAGCAAAGGTTATGCCAGGACTCAGAGCGCTGCAGGAAAAAAACAAAAACAAGCCCATGAAGGGAGGGAAAGGCAAATGTACAGCAATAATGAGCAGAAACAACAGAGCTGCTTGCAGGTAATGTGTGGGTCTCTGTCCATGGAACACACTTGCAAAAAGCAGAATAAATTAAGCAAGGGAGGGAAAGGCTCTCACAAGCATTTCACAGGACAGGGACATGGAATATCTACCTTTTGCCCCATCAGCACCCCATCCCTTCCCAATGCCAGGGCTTGGGCTCTCCTCCTCACAACCACTGTCTAAGCTGACTACCCTAAATGCAGTAATAACAGAGCTTGTCTGACTAAATCACTATGCATTGGCACATCCTTTGAAGTACAGCAGTTTGGAACATCAGTCTTGATAACCTAACATTCCAATTGCATGAAATCTACATGTTTCACAGAGCAGGAGACGAGAATGGGCTGAACGTTTGGCAACGCAGCACCAATTTATTTTAAATGTATGCTGACAGCATGGCCTAAGCAGCAACTATGTTATTTCTCAATGCTTGGGTACACTGGTATTACCATTAGTGTGTACTGCATATGACAAGATTAACCTGAAAGCTACATTTTAAAAAGGAAGAGGCAGATGATACTGTCATTTTAAGTATGTAGCAAACAACGAATAATTAAACCCTCAGCAACAGAACAATTGACTTTTGGGAAAGAAGAGCAGGCTTGGGGATTTGGGTTTTAAGGTTGTTGACTTTTCCTGGATGCATTTTCTGCAACAGCCACTTAGTCTGTGCCCAAACCTTTCTGGTATGAGCCCTTGTTTGAATTCTAAGGACATGCTTTCTCCAGAGCTCACCAGCAATGCTGACACTAATCAAATCTGAAGTCACCCACATCAGATTTTAGTCGAGCTTGGCACTGAGATACAACAAGTACACTCCCTCCACAGTGTTTACCGAATCCTTAAGTTTTTTTACCCATTTCACAGCTGACAGCTGGTTTATACTGAAGGCACAGCCCTCTCACTACTCTGTGAGCTGGGGAACTCATTAGCTGTCTGCTAATGAAAGAGGAAAAAACAGAACATAAACACCAAACGACTGAAACAGAACTGGAAGTGCAAAACAGAAGCTTGAGAGCAGCTGAGTCTGGAAATTCTCATTTCTCCCAAGCACACTCACCTCCATGGGGAGGAGAATCAAGGTGCACAAGCAGAGTTCAAGAGCAGAACTGGTTCAGACACATAATGCTCCAGCACAGCTCCTAACCTGCATTTAAAGCCATTTGCCTGCTGAATGCATATAATAATTGAGGCAGCACACAGTACAGCCAAGCCAATTCCCCCAGCACCAATTGCTCCTTTTTAACCCCACAGACCTGCATGAGTGTGTTAACCTTGCAGCAAGAACAAGAATCCAGGCTCATTTTTTGTTCTTGGGGATACATGTGAGGGAACAGATCTGTATTTCCAAGCAGCAGAACTTGGTAAGCATGAAATCCCATTTTCACACAGCAGTTCTTGTGAGGCAGCCACACAGCCTGAGAATTACCACCAACAGCAGACTCTGTGGCTCTGGCTTTCATTTAAATCACCTGAGCAAAAGATTCATTTGTGTATTTTAGACATTTTTCCTTCCAAATACATGAAAATGGTCATCTTATACTTCCCAGCTGAAAAAAAGCTCTACTTTTGCTGGCAGAGATCAGAAGCCATTCCTTCTGAGAAGCCTGGAGAAAAAGAATGTTTTTGTGTTAGCAGTGATACTGCCACCTTTTAGATTCAGAACACATCGTTAGCAATACATTTTGATTACAATAGACCAACTGTTCCCCGTTGGAAGCATACAAGCAAACAAGAACATTAAACAATGCCAAAACATTACATATGCTGACTGTCAGCCCAGCACAGTTACATTCAGCTGGCAGTCACAGTGTCCTCTGTAATTGTGACCCGTTTAAAAAGGGAGGCTTAACAAACACTGCATGGCCATAAAACAACAGCCAGAGTTAAAGAACAGATGTATGAGCAGATATAGAACTGCTGTTGGCCCTGACATACTTTGAACAGGGGGTCATTTTGCATATAGGCAGGCAGATTAATCTGTGTTCATCTGTGCTTCATTCAGGGATTCCAGCTCTAGCTATCATCTTGCGGAGGAAAGAACTCCAAAATGACAAAGGCTTAAAAAATTAAGGACAATTAAAACCAAAGACATTGCTAACACTACAAAACCTTCAAAAAACCAACCCAGAAAATACAAATGTCAAAGGGAAAACCAGATGTTGGAGTTTTTACTTAACTGCAGGGAAACAAAACAGATCCACAGAATATTCCCAGTTGGAAGGGAACCACAAGGATCATCAATTCCAGCTCCTGAGCAAATGGTCCACAGAGGGACTGAACCCACAACCTTGATATCATTAGCACCATGGTCTGACCAGCTGTGCTAAGCAGCACTTGCACATCAGCCTGCCAAAGTTTAAAATTAAATGTTGCCCCTACTCTGGTAGTGAAAGGGGAAAATAATGTTTTATAAGAGACAGCACAAGGCTATCAGAAACTGAAAGCAAAGGTCAGTCACTGCATTTCTGCTGGGTTTGCAGGAACAAGAGAAAGGGCTATTTCCAATGACTGTGTGCAATTCACAGTTTTCACATTCAGCAGTATAAAACTTGTATTGTCAGCTTTATTCCTGCTTCCTGAAGCTTCTCTGAAACTAATCAAAACTTTACAAAAAGTGAAATCAGACTGCTTTAAAGGAGAAAAGAGTGCCAGGCTTCCCTTCCTGAGCATTGAAAGAAGTCTCAACATCTATTCAGTTCTTCAACACCTTGAACACACTTTGCTCCACAAGCAAGGATGCTGCAGCCTGGGAGCCCTGACTCCAAGTTTCCAGTTTACATCATCCCCATCAGTGCAGGCTCCTCTGTCTCAAAATAGTCACCCCAGGGGAAGCTTTACTGCCAGGGGAAGGGAAACCAGGCTCTGGAGAGGGTAAATGCATTTTCTGTACTCTGCTCTGAGCTTGCACAATGCCACTGATGTGTACCCTTCCAAAAGGGTTTCTTCAGTTATTCACATATTCTTCAGTTTATTCATTTCTTCAGCTGTGCCACATGAAATCCTTTATTCTGCACACTTTTAGTAAAAAGGGAGATGAGACTTCACATGACCTTATGGCCCTTATTACTCAACACTAATCTCTTTTCAAGAGGAATTAACAACCACTTTAAGTGGGTACAAATTGGACAGATAGTTTTGAAGAAGGGCAGTGTTGGGACTTATCTCAAATATTTTCAAGTGTTTGTGTTTCAGAAGTTAATCTTCTAGTCTAACAATCTTTTCTTGCTCTATTTCTCAGTAAGAGTTACACTCTTGAAACAAATCTGGGTTAAATAAACACTTTGATTTGGAAAGCAAATAGTCATGATTCCTGTTAGCTCAGTGAATGATCAAGGCACATGATAGACTCTAAAATTAGGAAATTCTGTTTGAAAGTTTGAATTGCCTTCAATGCGAAAGAGGCAGATTTCTGGAGCCAAGTGTTGCACTAGCTTCCCCAGCTGCTAAGAGAGAGAGAGAGAAGGAAGGAGATGTGTGCCAGGAAGGCAAAAGTGCACAGCCTAGGTGGCAGCCTCCCTGTCTGGCTAAGGGATATTCAGGGACACATGACAGCTTACAGAGGTGACTTACCTAGCACAGCTTCACCCTCTGTCACCATTCCTATCCCTGTCACAACCCCTACCCTCTCTCCCCACCATCCTGCCAGCTTTGCTTGTGTCCTGGTGACCTTTTCACTATTTGGCTATCTGCTCTGAACTGCTGACTTCCCCATCCATCAGCCCTCACCAATCCTCTCCTCCTCTGTTTATCAATAGTAACTGATAACCAACTCATCCTTGGGATGACTATATACAAAATTACACACCTTTGAACTCAAGGATCAATCTCACTCCAATTTCCCAGTTGTTTCTCTCTCCATTGAGCCAATTTTCAATAGAGATATCACGCTTTCCATTAGCAGTCCAGCAATGTCAATAAAACTACAGTACAAAGTCAAGTGCTTTGGAGAAACAATTTTACTGCCGATACTTTGATCAAGCAGGCTGTAATCTTGACAAACCTGTTGCATTTTACAGTGTCCTTCCACAGGACAGATCTACTTTCATTAGTATATATATATTTAGCTGTTAAATCTTCTTCCACTGAATTTCAAATTAACTCTTGCAATTTAAATTGCACTGACTCCACCTCAGGCTAATGGCTTTAAAGTCTCCTAGGTCTCCTGTTACCCTTTTAATACAGCTGAAGCACTTTCTTTTAATCTTCTTGTGGTACTGATTCAGTCACAGCTACATTAACATAGTGCTCTCACATTACATCCTTAGTAAAGTTCCCTTGCTTGCAGTCTCTCACTCACTCCCCATGCCAGAAGCCAGCTGCTGCTGGAGCTCTGACAGGACACAGCACAGTTACCCAATGAGCTCACAAAACCCCAGGTTTTATGGGGGAATTGCTGTAGAATTCACTAATTTCACATCCTGACATGATTTACCAAAATAATCTGCCCTGCCCTTCAGGCCTAGGAGGATAAAGTAACTTGGTTGCAGCCTCCTAGGCAGGCACTGCTCCTTTCCAAGGAGCAGCAGAAATCCTGCTGGGGTACACCAGGCTCTTGAACATGGAGCAGAAAGGGGATTCTGGAGAGGAAATGATGTCACCATCATTAGTTTTAATAAAAACACCCCAACATTGTTTTCACCAAAAATAAATGCATCTATGCTGCACCCTGGAGAAAACCTACAGATCCACTGCAGTGACCTGTGACTGCCTCTGCAGAGAACTTGATTTCTGGCACAGCAGCCACATTCCAGAAAGGACAGAGGAGAAGGTGACAATGCTGGGAAGACCCTGATCTCCACAGGCACCCTCCCTCCAGAGACGACAGGGAAGCCCTGTTGGTCCCAGAAGTTACCAAACCCAAGGGAAGTTTAGGGATACTCAAACAAGCAGAGGCAATTCATACAGCTCCCAAGCAGAAAGTGCTGTAAAGCAGCAGCAATTAGCAATACCATGGTAATTATTAATTCAGACACAAGCCATCAAAGAAGAGCAACTGAACCCAGGGGCAAGGATGATGTCAGAAATATTGCACTGCAAGGAAATCAGGAGTTTAGGGAGACCAACACCAAACCAGAGGGCAAACTCTCTTCAGCCTGAACATTCCTGCTTGAGCAGAGGTCTCTGTGAGAAATAGGGAGACTTGAGGAAACTGCTCAGAGACTAAAAGACACAACAGAGCAGATACAGCAGAAAAAATGCTGTGCTCTGTTACAGAAAATCCAGAGAGGCTCATGGTACACTGGATGCAAAGAAAGAAATTTTAGGTCATGCAGAGAGACCTGCAGGAGGATGCTATGAGTTTCAAGGGATGCTTAAGAGAGTAAACCACACCTAGTTAACACCAAAAAAAAAAAACCCAAAGTCAGTGATGAAAATGGTGAAAAAAGATAGGCTGTAACAGTAACACACTGAGGCACAGAACTGCTACATGTCAACATTATAACTTCACAAATCTTTAAATTAAAAAAAAAAATGAAATTAAAACAACCCACAATAACAAAACAAATAATTCCCCACATTGCAGGGAATATTGCTATTTTTGCCAAATGACTAATGTGTCATTGAGAAAGAGTGGGGAGAAGATGAGCACAAGGAAAGAGAATTATAATGGCTGGAAAAGATGAGCAAACTGGGAAGATGCTGCAGAGAACGAATACCTAATGCCCCAGATTGGTAACCTGGGAGAAATTCAGAGGCATTCCCCAGACATAAGCTGCCAAAATGGCTGACAATGCACAGGACAAAAGAGGAGGCAGAGCTACTGTGATACCCTTCAAATTAAAAAAAAAAAAAAGGAAGACATACAGGTGGAAAAGTTACACAATCCTATTTTTGACATATCTGAGCAAAATATTACAGTGCATGCTCTTCAAGAGAACTGCAACAAAAAAAAAGCCTAACAAAAAACCCCAACACAACCAAAACCAAAAAAAGAGCCCCACACACTAAAAAAAATCCTCACACAAAGGAAACTCTTTTTTCTTTTACCCATTGGAGGGACTGTGATTCAACCTGTATTTACTATGAAAGAAAGAACAGGCAAGCAACTGGAAACCATTTCACAGCTCCTTTGTGAACTCTGCTCAAGAAAAACTGAAATAGAGGCAGTAACCCAGTAGGAAGGTGGAATTGGTGAAAAAGCAGCATGATTGATGAAATATCTCTATGCAGGCAGCCTCCTTCCTCTTTTGAAAGCCCTGACAAGTAACTGGTTTAACCTGAACACAGTAATTAAGAGAGACAATAGCATAAAATCCACTTGAGGAAAAAAAACCCCTTAAATATATTGATGAAAACTTGCAGGAGAACAATTCAAGTATTTGTCATCCGTGCTACAATGGAACAGACTGGAACAATCATAAAAGACTCTGCAAATGCTTCTAAAAAAAAGTAACATCAGAAGAAAGGGGGCTAGGTCTAGAGATGTAAGGATGGGGCACTGAGAGGACAGAGGGGCAGATGGCCAGGTCAGAGGGAAGGTACCACTGGTTAAATCCAAAAAGACATGGGAATACATGGGGCAGGATGGCACCAAGGGTCACCACACATCACATTTGTCACACTCGAGCACACTCAGCGTCCCAGGGAAACTCAGCTGCATCAGAGGGGAAGGGCAGAGCAGCCTGCTGCACCCTCTTCCCTTCAGCACCTCCCTGCATGTTCATAAAACACCCAGGAAATGCTCCACAACAGACAGGAACAAGGCTGACTGCAGTGGAACTGAAACTACATCCAATTGTAGTGTCAGCCCAAAAATATCCAGCTTGTGGGGTGCACAGGCTGGACAGGCACTGGAAGGGTCCCAAAACTTCCCCTTGTGCCAGCATCAGGAGGTCTCCAGGAGCAAAGGAACCAGGGACAAGGAACAAAGCTCACACACATGGGATTTGGAGCACTTCACTGCTCCACAGCATGGAGAGAGACAGGAACAAGTTCTAACGTTTGTAGCAAACAAGTGTTTCTAGAATAACTGTAGAATAATGGCAAAATTCACACCTCAAGTCTATAGTCTGACTATTGATTGGGACTGAATGAGGATCAGATAACCATGAGGTCACAGAAGTGAAGGGTAACATGCATGTGACCTTTTATCACCAGGATCAGGGTTCAGCAGAAATGAGATAGGAGAATTTGCTCTGGTATCTAATGTCAGTATTAAGCTCATTTGATTTTCTCTATTCTCTGTACTCCCACATAAAGGTTTTCCACATCTATGGCTGCTCAAACACATTTCCTCAGAACATCACAGCCACCAAATGTGCACAGCACAAAAATGAGTCACAGCAAGTACCCAAAACACAATGCCACCCTAATATCCATCTAGCACTTCCAACACTGGCACCTGGAAAACGCCTCACAACAGAAATATTAGAGGAATGGCCATCCACACAAAACAGACATACCAGGAAAAGCAAGCACTGCTTATTATTTCTTTATTTACTGTTTTATTGCTTTTAATAATTTCAGACAAAACAGCTCCTTTAAAAAAATGATTCATGCACTTTTAAAGGCACCACTTGTAAAGTGCTTAGGTAAACATCATAGTAGATATTATTGCTATCTATGGAAGAAAATTGAAATACCTGCATTTGTTCATTTCTGGTTGTAAACCACTTAAGGAAAGCCACACTGACTGCACTATGCACTAGCCAAAGCCACATAAATCTTATTTATCAGATATCCATCTCCATTACACTTTGAAGCACATGCACACACTTTCTGTAATAGAAAGTCAAAATGCACAGCCACCTCTTTAGAATGAGTTTCAGCTCCTGCATGAATGAGCACATTGTAATGCTATGACTGAACAAAAACTGAGGGGCAAACGCAGCGCTGGTAAAAATTCAAAAATACTGCTGCAAGAACAAACTGCTGCTGGTACTGAGCCAGTTCTGTATCCCATAAACATCACCGAGGGTGCTGTTTAGCCTTTGCTGAGGAGCTGGATGCGAGCAGGAGAAGCTGTGCTGGAGAAGGGCACACAGCAGCAGCCTCCTGGCCACTGCTGCAGTTGCAGGCACAGCTGCATCTGCAGCTCCCTCTCCTTGCTCCTGACCCATGGAATATGGCACAGGATCATGGAATATGGCTGCACAACCACACAGCCACTGGGGACTGGTTTGCCTTCCCAGCCAGGGGCTTGTATGGTTCACAAATAAGAGGCGGAAACCCACAGGATGAAGCCAGACATATGTGCTGCTTCCCCAAGCCAGCAGCACGAATGCAGCCAGCCCAGCTTCCCCTTTAACACAGCATTCATGAGTTGATTTTAACTCTTTCATCAAGGAGCAAGCTAAGAACAGTCTGGTACAAATCCCCAATTTCAGATGTTATGCCACCTCCACCACCTCAGAAACCTTGCAGCTGAATTTTCACCTCACAGCTTGGGCAAGCTGGGGAGTAAAACTGATGTAACCCACTAAAAACAACAACCAAGGACTACTTGACTACTTTTATTCCCAGCAGTATAAGGAATGCTGCAATAACAGCATGACCTTGCATATTAAAATATGATGATCTAGATGGTGTAACAGCAACTTGTTGGCTACATAACTGACCACAACTGCCCTGGGGAGGTCACTGCATGCATTGCCCCATGCTCTTCCTTAAACACTCCCTGCTGTCCACCAAAGGTGGGATATGGAGCTAAAGGCTGTGTGACCTGACTCAGGGTGATTGTTCTGGACAAGAACCTTATCTCTGAGCATCATAACTTCTTCTGCCTGGACCTCCCCTTCCTGCACGCTCAGATTCAGCAATGTGTTTGTTGTCCCATAAAAAACACTGCTGGAAGGTATTGGCAGACAGAGACACTTTGCCTGCAAACCGCTGTCTGAAGGCTCACAAGGTGAGGAAAGTCAGAGAAGGGCCACTGAAAGTCAGTAAGGAAGGTAGACAACACAGGACAGCATGAAAGAAAACAAAAAAAACATCAGAGATATTTGAAAATGTGGAAAAGGAAAAGCCAGCTTCAAACAAGATCCTCCTACAATGTCATGAGTTTGAGAAACACTGCTGTGTGGAATATAGAATACCTGACCCAAAAAGGACAGGGGGAGGTTGGAAGCAGGGAGGAAGGGCCAGAATCCATGTAGGACTTCAGGAATTACTGAAACAGGCTTCAAAAGTGGAAAATGGAGAAAACCGAGGAAAGCCTGACTGCTGACCGTTTTCAAACGTGTAAATGGAGAAATAAACGCAAGAGTATTTCTCGCAGACAGGATGTGCTTTCCCTATTTTTAGCTTGGCCCTCCCAATACAGCTGTGCTGTGTCTGGGATCCACAAAGCACCTGCCTGCCTGCCAGACCAAGCCACCAGCCTGCACTCGGAGCTCTCAGGGCTTGCTCACCACCCACAGAGCATTTCCATTTGAGTGAAAGGTGCCTGAGTGCCATTCACAATGCTGAAGAGCCAGCAAGCCATCACTCGAGTGCCACTGGTCTAGGAGACATCCACTTGGGCAAAGAGAATAGATGTGCCAAATTTCAAAATGTTATAAAAGCAGAGCACTGTCGCAGTTGGATCCACTGCACAGTCATGGAAACTGAGAGATCAACTCAGCGCCATTTTCAATTACCAAAAGCTTGTCATAACATGTACAGAGCAGTGACAGCATCCCAAAGGTTTACCTCCAGGGCACAAAATTAAATAGCTATTACCCAATATGAGAAATCACATTTTAAAGCCTCTGTCTTTGAATATGACAAGTATCCACAGCTCTTTTCAAATGCTAATTTTGTCTATGAGAACAGAAAAAAAATCTCAGAAAATTTAGCAGAGAGACATCCACAATACCTCATTTACTAGAAATGCACTGATAAGCACCTTTAAAAAAAATAAAATTGGCTGGTGTCTTGCTGAAGCTCAGCAATTTGATTTCAGCTACCCAAAGCACATAGCTATTCTACACATTCTTCACACTTTGAAAACACAAAGAACACCACCATACTGGTTTAGAGGAAACTAAAAGCTTGTGTCCTGACTCGCAGCTGCAGAGGGCCAGGGAGGCAGGTTCTGATCGTGTATTGCATCCCCCCAAAAATCTTGCACGATGAAGGGTCCAGGTGATAAGCATCTTCTATTGTTACAGCCTTTTTAGAAAGGCACACAAATATTTCCCCATTATAAATAGATTTAAAACGTTAACATGCCTGGCAAAAAGCCACGGCTAAACTCCTTCCAACAGTCACGCATGTCAGCTTCTCCTAGTGACCCCTAAATCTGATTCATTTACGGCAAAGAGATCACTTTGACAGCCACCAGCTTCTCCCAAAAACGCACGCATGCTACCTGCAGGGCCCTGCCGCTCCACATACGCTCTCTGACGGAAGGATTCCGTGCTAGCCATTTTTATTTTATTTTTTGGGAGAACGCCTGCCTGTTCCAAAGGGGGATGGAGGCGGCAGCGCCCAGGTACGAGCACCGAGCACCAAACCCCTCCCATCCTTGGCTGGTCCCGTTACCGCCCCGCTCTCCGGCCAGTCCTTTGCCCCGAGAACGGAAGGCACCGCGGGGCCGGTACCTGACACACCGGGAAAACAGGGAAAACCAGGGAAACCGGGGAGCGGGGCTGAGCTGGGCACCATCGCGGGCCCGCGTACCTGCCCGTCCCGCCGGCTCCTCGGCCCGTCCCCTCTGCTCGCCAAACCCAGCCCCGCTGCCGTCCCGCTCCCCGGTGCCCCCCAGACGGTGACACGGGGATAACAAAGCCCGGCGGAGCGACGGCGGCGCTCACCTGCCCAGCGGTCGCTTCATGCCCTCGGCAGCGGCGGAGGAAGGCAGGCGCAGGCTTCGCCTCAGGCTGCAGCCCTTGTCGAGGGGCCCGGGCACGGCGGCAGCGGCGGCGGCGGCGCGCTCATGCTCCACCGTGACCGACTCGTTGCGTTTCCTCATGCCGGGGCGGGGGCGGCAGCGGCGGCGGCGGCGGAGACGGCGGCAGCGGAGCGGGGCCGCGCTCACTCGCCGCGCGCCCTGCCCGGCACTGCCCGGCCCCGCCCCCTCGGCGCGCCCGCCAATCCCCGCCCCCGGCCGCGCCCTTCGCCCCGCCCCTCCACCGCCCCCGCCAATCCCCGCCTCGGAGAGGCCGCGGCGCCATCTCTACTGCGGGCACGAGCCCGGCCGCCATTTCGCTGTGGGCCGGGGCGTTGAGGGGGCGGCGCTGCTGAGGGCGGGAGCTCTGCGGGCCCGTGAAAGAGTCCCTTGTGAAAAACGCCAGTCGCTTGTTTTTAAAATTTTAAAAGTTTAAGAGTAATAAAATGGTTATAAAAATAGTCATACAATTAGAGTAATAATAATTTGTAAAATTTGGATTTAGGGCAATATGAGACAAAAGAAACAAAGAGTTACGGATGTCCGGGTACCTCTTTCTGGGCAACATAAGCCCGAAAAAGGACTCACGTTAACAGAGGATTAACCCTTAAAAGCCTGTTGCATATTCATACACCTCATACATGATGCATAAATTCCATTCAAACACAGGATTCTGTCTGGTCAGTGTCAGCTTCTTCCTCTTAATCCTGACAGCATCTTCAGAGCTGAGCGAGGCAGGAAGAAATTCATTTCTTCTGGTAATGGAGCAATCAATTCCCTTTCTCTGAAAGATTTAGGTGTCCTGGGGCTGCTCTCTGGTGCGAGTACCTCATTCCTTTCTTAAAAAAAATCTTACATACATGGTTTCTATTTTAACATTATGTTATAACCTAAAACTATATTTAAAACACTACCTAAAAAATTAATACAGCATAACTAACATAACACATATAATATTCATTTTAGTATTTGCCAAAAGCCAATTGTAAAATACGCATTTTTCACACGGCACAGCTGGTTCAGGGATGTGAGGAGAGTCAGAGCCAAGCTACTGATGGAATCGGCAGTGGGAACAGGGACGGGGAAAAAGGCTCTTTGATGGTCAGAAGTGTTATGATACCACACTAGAAAGTAGGTCCTCATTTGACTTATTCCCAAAGAGGAACCACAGAGGCAAGGCAAGGAAGTTACAGAGCTTCCCTGGCTTTGTGCTGTGAAAAATGCATATTTTAGGATTGGCTTTTTGCAAATATTAAAATGAATATTATATGTGTTGTGTTATTAATTCTCTTAAGTAGTGTGTTAAATATAGTTTTAGGTTGAAACAATATGTTAAAATAGAAACTATGCTATGTAGGATACTTTTTTTCCTACAGAAAGGACTTGCACTGAGATAGCAGCCACAGGACACCTAAATATTTCAGAGAAAGAGAATTTATTGCTCCATTATCAGGAGAAACAAACTTCTTCCTGCCTGGCTTGGGTAGGACTACGCTGTCAGGATTCAGAGGAAGAATCTGAATCTGACCAGACAGAATCCTGTGTTTGAATGGAATTTATGCATCATGTATGAGGTGTATGAATATGCAGCAGGCTATGGCATTTAAGGGTTAATCCTTTGCTAGTGTACCTTTCTGTGAGTTATCCTCAGAAATTACCACACACACCCCAGAAATCAATGCACAAGATCCATTCTGAATTCCAAATTAACCCCCATGGTGGAATTCTGGTCGACTTGAGAGATGGCTGAGGCCATGGTCCACTATAAACCTTACTTCTGCTGCTGTTGTAAGCAACCCAGGGTGAAATTCTGCCATCTCTGCTCAACAAATACTGGATCTGAACAATGCAAAACAGCTGAGGAAATGTGCTGACACAGGATTTCTTACCAGCCAGAAATTCTACAAAACATGTACAGGAAGAACAGGAAAATCGAGTCAGAGTAAAGGTTGGGAAAGAATTTGGGATTTCTTAGCTCAAGGCATGAACAAAGATTACAATAGAGCAATAGGAGAAACTATTGCTATGGGCAAGGGCACATTCCAAAGAGTTCCTGTGTGTGTGGAGTGATCCCAAAGGGGTCTGGAGACAGACCATGGGGCAAGGACACAGCCTGCTGGACTACAGCAGGGTAAAGCTCCTTTCCATCCTGTATTCTTCAGAGGCAGCTGCACCTGGATTTACCAGCCTGTTCTGGAGATGAGGCAGACTGATGGGAAGCAAAGGACAGCAAATGAGCACTGATCCTAAGTAACGCTCCCAAGAGAAGGAATGAGAGCTGTGTTTGGCTGTGGATGAGCTCAAACAAATCTCCTCAAAACACAGAACCCAGAGCAGGAGATACCGAAGGGAACTGGAAAGACCAGGGGAAAGTTCTGGTTAGCAAACCACTGTGAGAAAAGTCTCAGGAGAGCACAAGGATATTCAAAGCAGCAGAGAAACCAGAAAAGGGGCAGATCCATCTTGAGATGGTACTTGAGAAGGAAATGAAAGGCAAGGAGAGGTGAATTGAGGCAGAGCAGACACTGCAACGTCCTGCTAAAGGCAGCCTCTGGAAATGCAGAGAGGCCTGCTAGGAGGAGAGATTTCTGCTCCTCAGCACCATGGGCTTCTTCATCTGCTTGCCCAACTGTCTCCTAGCTGGACCATGCAGAGAAAACTATGAAGAGCTCAGATGGAAGGTGGAGCCATCCTTTAATGCTGAATTCATCCTTCCTGAAGGCAGGGCAATCTCCCAGCCCCTCACCTTGCAGTCCTAGCTCAGGGGCTGACTTTGTGGCAAGACAGGACTGCTGGGTCTGGCACAGCAGGTGCTGCAGGCTGGTGGCATAACAAGGCTTGTAGCCCCAGAGCAGGGTGCAGAAGGTGAGCTCAGGACTCCATGTGTTTGCCAGGAGGAGGTCACAGGGCTTCTCCTGCTGGATATCAGTACATGCAGAAGCATGGGATTGGCAGCAGCTCTGGCTCAGTGATGCCTTGGTGGGCAGTCCCTGATGTTTGAGACCGCAAAAGATTCCCCACTGACATCCTCCTCACTTTCCACCCTTCTGGAAAATTTGGAGATGGAGGCCTTCACGTTTTCCTAGCTGTCCAGGAAAAAGTTTTCCAGGTTTAACCCTCTGCAGAGTGCTGTGGGCAGGCAGGTGCAGAATGAAGGTCTGGGGCCAGGCAGGTCAGGAGGCAAGGAAGGAGCGGTGGGCAAATGAGGGGCCAGAGCAGGGAGGAGAGCTGGGACTGGTAAGAGCAGTCAGAGATGTGGAGATGAGGAGAGGCTTCCAGGGAGTCCTTCACTCCCTGGGCTGGGGAGCATGATTCCCCAGCTGGGAGCATCCCTGCTCTAGGATGCTCCCCGAGGAGATAAAAGCTGTGTCCATGCCTGGGCTCAGCGGGATGAGCCCTTCGGGACACATGGGCTTGGCATGGGACGGCCCTGCCCCCCGCTGGCTCCCCTTTGCCTTGCACCCCATCCCCTTTTACCCACCGCTGCTCCCCCGACCCTCGTCAGTCCTCCAGGGAGTGCCCACCACGCCTCCATTCTCCCAAAGCTCCCAAGAACTCCCTGCCCCTTGGAATCCTTGCCCTTTGCCTCGCAGTGCCCAAGGACTCCCGCAAACACTCCTGTTCCTTTGAACCCCAAACACTCCTGCCTCACTGAGCCATCCAGCAGCACTGCTGCCCATGGGGCTCTCCAAAGGGTGCTCCCAATTCCCCCTTAGCCCCTGGAGGCCCTCGGATGTGCCCCCTGCCCTGCAGATGCTCAGGGGCTTCTCCTGCTGCCCCCTGATAATGCCACCTTCTCACCCTGCCTGCATCCAGTGGGACAGGAATTTTCCAAGGTTTTCTTCCATTTCTGCATTCTTTTTGGAGATGACCTTGATGGCCACAGTGTCAGACAGAAGTTAGGCACAAACATCAGTCACTTGACACCAGGAAAAAGTCAGGGACCAAATACCAGTTTGGTGAAGCTGAGTTTTACCAACCTCCAGGACCAAGGAAAGCCAATCCAGAATTCCATGTGACAGCTTTTGACAGGGAATTATGATAACTACAAACTCTTCAAGCAAGTGGCTTTTGCCTGCTCACACTGGCAGAGTTTCCTGCTCACAAGCACCCAGATGGTTGTGCTGGGGCTGGGGTCATTTGTGCATGACACAGAGGAAGAACAACAGAAACCAGAACCTTGCTCTGTTCCCAGGGATCAGGTCAATGAAGATGATAAGATCAATAAGCTGATGCACTGATCTTTCAAAACACTCTTAGGGAACTTCTTCCTCACATGCCACACCAGGTAAGTTCACCCAATGCCTGAAAAGACTGTGAAGCACCTCTGATACTACCCAGAGCTTTTTGCCCACCTGCACCACCTGCTTGAAGGTGACACTTGCAGGCTGTTGGACACCATCCTCCCCCTGTGAGGATGCAGAACCACCCGCCAGTGAGCTAATCGGGCACCCCCATGTGAGCAGGGTAGTGTCCTAAACCCCTGTCCCAGGAACAGCCTTCTCCATACCAGCAGCCACAAAGCTCCCTCCAGCTGTGCTGGGCTTCGCAGTGCTCACAGGGACATTGTCACCCTTGGATCCACCAGTTTCACTCGCCCCCTTATTCCCACCAGCAGCCCCCCCAGAATTGTGTATGGGAGTACTGATGAGGCCCACAAAGATGGGGTGCAGCCCCGGGGACCAGCTCAGCCTCTTGGGGCTCCTCCTTCTCGAGCGATGCAGAGCAGAGCAGGAAGGCGGGACAAGGAGAGCTGACACGTTTCCTCCCGCTCTCCAGGAGCCCCCTGCAGGCGCTTGCCGTGTCCCGGCAGCGCCGCAGGCCCCGGTCCCTCCCGCGGGAAGGAGCCGGGCCCGAACCCGCGCCGGGGCCGCTGCCCCGGAAGAGCCGCTCCCGCAGCCCCGCCCGCTAGGGCGTGCCCGGCGCCCGCGCGCCCCGTGGCCAATCAGAAAAATCGGCCGCCCTGCGTCAGCGGCACGCGGCGGCGGCGGAGGCTGTTGCTAGGCAGGCCGGCGCGCCTGGCCCAATGGGAGCGGGGCGCTGCGGCCGGGCCCGGGCGCAGGCGGCGGCGGCGGCGGCGGGCGCGGAGCGGTTGGGGGCCGGCGCTCACCATGCCCTACAAGCTGAAGAAGGAGAAGGTGCGGCCCCGGGGGTGGCGGCGGCGTCGGGGGAGCTCCCGCGCGCGGCGCGGCGGCCGACGGCTCGCTCCCGCCGCCCCTCCCCGGCGCGGCCTTGCCTGGGCTCAGCCCTCGGGCGGGGGCGCGCACGGGGCTGTGGCCGGCAGGGGGCGGGGGCGCGGGCGCGCGCCCGCGGCGGGCGGGTCGGGTGGCGCAGGAGGGCGGCGGGGGCGCGCGCGGGCCCGGGGGAGGCGGGCGGGAGGGTGCGAGGGGCGGCCGGCGGTGCCTCCGTGCGAGCCCGGCCCGGCCCGCCCTGCGCGCTCCGCCGGCCGCGGGGATGCTCCCGGTGGGGGAGGTACGGCCGCACCCATGCCCCGGCCCCGCTGCTCCCGCCGCCGGCGGGGTGAGGGCCCCGATCCGCCTCTGCCGCCGCCCAGGGCGGCTGGGCCGGGGCTGTGGGCGTCCTGGCACCGCATATCTCGGATGAGGCCGCGCCCCGCGGAAGGGCTGGGTGGGCACCGGGCCCTGTCACCCGGCGGGGTCAGCCCGCGGTGACCGGGCCGGGAGATGCCAGCATCGCTCCTGGCTCGGAGCTTGGTCTCGCCCTGGGCGCCAGCGCCGCGGGAGCCGCTCGGGATGGGAGAAAGGGCTGGGAGGGGATGTCCGGAGCAGGGCGTGCTCTGTGGCTGCTCACACCTGAGCTCTGCAGAGAGATGCTGACATTCTGGGCAAGGTGGAGTTTTCTCTGATTGTATTCTCATCCTTTCAGGAATCTCCAAAGTCTACCAAAAGCACCACAAAGCCTGGCAGCAGCAGCAGCAGCAGCAGTAGCGGGAAGGATGGTGGGGCAGAGAATTCAGAAGAGGTAAGGCTTTCACCTTGGGTACAGCAGTGTGCATGTGCAATCTTTGGGGAGGAATAAAATCTTTCATTTTAGCTGCTTCAAGCTGTTCCACCAGATAACACATGTCACCAGGATCTTAAGAAGTCGGAGAAGGAAAATTGCCCCAAAGGGAACAATGACTATGGATGAGACCAGCTGATGAGTCTCATACCCTACAGACCTGCAAAAAGACATTTGGCAAAAAGCTGAGGGCAAGTGGTGCTCACAGAGGTGGGCAGGGCATGGCAAAGTTGGCTGCAGAAAGAGACATGCCATGATTATCAAGGAGGTGGAAGCCTGGCAGATGGGAACAGCCTCCTTGCTCCTGTCAGAGCAAAGTGCCATCAACTCTGTTGTCACTTTGTGTCAGAGTGGGAGAGTAGTAAGAAGCAATGGGAAAAGATCTGTTCTTCTGAGGCGTTTTCTGGAGGAGTGAGATTAGGAAGTAATGGATAGGAACACTTGAAAGAATGAACTGCTAGAGATTAAATGGCTCTCCTTTGGTATAACAGCCTTGTTGCTGAATGCAGCGTTCCTCACAAGAAGGCACAGTCTGTATTCCCAGATGTGCAGTCTCACTCTCAGTTTGGATGTTGCCAGGGTAGATACATTCGAATGGCCTCAGCAGAATATGATAGTATGATAAGCTGTCCTTAGAGTTAGCACAAAGTTGTGTTCAGTGGAACTTTTCTGGTAGTCCTGAGTTTGCCATTCAGGCAGTGGTTGTGGAATTTGAGAATCGTCCCAGAAGAATGTTATAAGCATGCATGTATGTGTGGTTTATTTATTTTAATGCTGCTGTTTGGCAAACAAGCTGTGCCACTTCTACATCCATAGAAGCTTGTGTGCTCTGTTCTTGTCTGGGACACATTGCACTTGTCATTTGGAGGGTTGGGCATGGGAGAGATGTAGGGCCAATCAAGACTAGGAAGAAATGTGTAGTACAGTGGCATGGCTTTAGTCAATGTTGTTTTAGAGTCTACTCCAAAGCACAGATCTGCATTGCAGAGCCTCAGAAAATAAACCCAGTACAAGCAACTCAGTTTTGTGCTCATGCCTGACCTGCCATGTGGCCAGCAAGGAATCATTCTTACATTGTGTGCTTTGGAGCAGGCAGCAGTTTTGTAGCTCCTCCATCCTGGCCTTTGCCTCTATCTGTTTTATTCTCTCAGTTTTGTGCTCATGCCTGACCTGCCATGTGGCCAGCAAGGAATCATTCTTACATTGTGTGCTTTGGAGCAGGCAGCAGTTTTGTAGCTCCTCCATCCTGGCCTTTGCCTCTATCTGTTTTATTCTGTGTATGCAGCTGAAAACAGCTTGGTGGGAGAGCTGCCTGCAGACTCCAAGGGAGTGAGAGAGCTCCTGTGTTGGCATTATGGGTCAGACTTACCTTTTATTTATGTGTAACTCTTTGCTGAGTTCACAGCTCTGGAAAGGTGTAGGAAAGTCTGGGTCTTGCAATGGGTAGCCAGCAAAGCAGGTCACTCAGAAGAAGGGAAGAATGTCACAGGTGACAGGCTCCCTTTTGTGACCTGAAATGACATGTAATATTTGCCTGGGTGCAGGAGAAACTTAGGAGTGATGTGTCTAAAATTCCCTCCCACAAAACATAGCTAGCCACTTCCTCATACTCCAGACAAAATCCAGCCCTCCTTTAAGATGGAAAGCTGCCTCTCCTTTGATCATAGGAACAGAGAGCAGAGCAGAAAGGAGACACCTCTGCAGTGTGTACTGCCACAGGTCTCTTCTTCCTTTCCCTGTTGAGTCTGCAGTGAAGTTTGTTCCTTCTTGGTGCTTTCCTCTCTTTGGAGTACTCTGCTGCAGAATGGAAGAGAGCTCTTTGCTTGATAAGAAGAAATGTATACCAGTTTGAATGCGATTTTCTTGCTCTTCAGGAAACACAGAAAGGTATTTTGACTTTCACAATGGGTGAGGAATTAGGTAATGTGTGCTGGGAGCAAAACTCCTTCCTTATGTCAAAAGCATGAGGTGGTTTGACTTGTGAAATGCTGGGAGTGGAGTTGTCTGGTGGGGTTGATGGGCTGAGCCCAGCCTGGATACCTCTGCTGCCATTGTGAGAGTTTCATGCCCTGTGAATTCTCCTGTGGAGCTATGCTTGGTTGGTTGCCTGTTCTAGGGTGAAAATTGGGTGCACTAAAAAAAATCTTTCCTTTTTCTTCATCTCTCAGTAGATGTTTAATGGGCTTGCAGCAGGGGAGCAGCCATGTGGGCAGCCCTCCTCCAGTTTGTGCTTTTCTCTCTCACACCATGCTCCATGGAGCAGGGAAAAGAATCAACTTTAATTTATCCTGGTACCAGAAAGTTATGATTTGTTTTGCAGGCAACTTGTCTAGCTGGTGGGATGAGTAAAGCTTGTTGCAGAGCAGCTCTGTTTTGATGGATCTGGGCAAATGCAGTGGACAAAGAGCTCCTGTGGGGATCTGTGTGGAGGGAGGTGAAGAGGGTAGGAGCCAGTCCAGAGCCCCCTAAGCAAAGTGCTTTGTTCTGTGCAGCAAAGGAGCTGATCTGGAAGGGCAGATACGTTGAAAAGCAGGCACATCCACGAGGGAAGGGGAGTGTTGGATTCTCTCTTAAGTCCAGGGGTACTGCAGTGCTCTCAGTTTTACTCCAAGATGAGCATCTCTCTGATGTGAATAGCCAACACAGCCCCTGGCTTTGTGGGGGCAGTTTGCTGTGGGAGAGACAAGGAGCAGTGGAGTAAAACATGAGAGCAGGGAGTGGGAAATGAAAGGTATGTTTAATTCAGTCCCTCTGGAGCATGATGAGTATGTGAATGCAGAGAATTTCTGGGTAGCTATTTAAGGAGAAAAAATAAATAATGTCAGAGACCAAGGCAGCATTGAATGAGAGGATGAGAAAGAGTTACTCCTCCTGGCCAGAAAGACTGGGAGAGGCAGCTGGGTGGGGAAAAAGAGTTAATGACCTGGAAGTGGGAGCAGGCATTAGCAGCAGTAAAGATGGGAGTTGCTCTGCAGCCTCGAGGGCAGCTTGGAGCCTTGCTGATGAGATTTGCAGCTCTGGGAGAGGCTGTGCCTTTTCAGTGAGCTGCTGTATTTTCATGTTTTGCACATATCTCCATGGGGCTTGTTACTGCAGTACCTGGAGTTCATTATTCAGAGCCAGGCATTACAGTGTGTTCGTGCTACTTCTGAGGCACAGAGCCTCATTTTAATAGGGAAGCTGTGTAACAGCAGACAAAGAGAGCAGGTACTGACTTGAGGGATGGGAAGGGAAGAGTCATCTGAGGAGGAGGAGCTGAGAGCAGATCTGGGCTGGGAAGCTTAGCAAGCAGGGGATGCTCAAGGGAGCAGTGAGGCAGAAAGGGCTTCCCGAGTGGCGATGCACCCAGCTGCAGCAGGAGTGCCTGCAGAGGTGAGGTCATGCACGGCTGGGGGAGAGCAGGAGGAGCCAGCACAGCTCAGTGGGGCTGGGGGAACAGGATCTCTGCTCTCTGGGGTGAGGAGGAATGGCACAGAGCAAGCTCAGGGCCTGGGGCTCATTGGCTTGTGCAGGCAAGTTCCTAACTGGGAGGAGAGGTGGTGGGAACCAGCAGGGAGGAAGTGCTCTGGAGGCAGGGAGATTGTGTGCAGGAGTTCTAATTAAGTTTCATTTAGGGGTGAATGAAATGAAACCCCTAAATTTCATGTCCTGTTTGCACAAAGAGCTGCTCCACTGCAGTGGGGAAAGTGGGGCTACCCCACTGTGCTTGGTGCAAACACCTTGTGCTATTCTCTGGTCACTTCAGTGTAACAGGCTCAGCAAACAGTGTCCCCCAGGCTGTTGGCTTTGTCACAGTGTGTGAGCCCTGCTTGTCAGGAGAGGCTGAGCCTGCTCAGGGAGGGAGGTGCCTGCAGCCATGGAGCTGGTGTTGGTGTTAGGGAAAGAGAGTCTGTACATGAAGAGAAAAGCTTTCAGGTTCAGTAGTCTGCTGTGTTTTCAGGGATGGAAACTTCAGGGAAGAAAGTGTTAGGAAACTTAAAATAAGCCTCTACTGATTCATGTGGCCAAGGTAGGAGGTGTTGAATGCAGCAGGACAGCAGGCCTGCCACAGGAAGCACCTCCTGAAAGCAGGGATTCAACTTGATCCCAGAAAGTGCCTGTACAAGCAGCCCATCATAAACTCTGCAGCATATGAGTGTACCCAACCTCTCCAGCCATCAGGTTTTCCCTAGCAATCTCAGCTGTGGGACTTCTGCATGTACATGGCTGTTTCTTAAATAGCTGGCAGCTAAACCTGAAACTATGGTTTGTCTCTCTTTGTGCAAGATGTTGGAGACTGGTGGACTTTTCCAGCCCCCTGATGCAGCCTGTTCACATGCAGTAACCACACCATGCTCTGAGCATTTGCCTGTGGGGTTTTTGGGTGGATGAGGAGTACACAGACATGTCCTATCAGCTAGGAGGGCCCATGTGTCCTGCTTCCTTCAGTGTTACCTGGGAGGCCACCAGTGCAGAGAGTTTCTCTCTCTACCATCTTTGCTCTGTGGTGGCTCAGCATTCAGATTTTTTCCCTTCTTCCCTGTGGAAGGAGAGTGATGCAGAGGTGAGGATTCCCAAAGGCATCTGGACAATATTTTGAGTGGCTCACACTGCCCTGATAGCCAAATATTCAGGGTGAGGAGTGAACTTTTCAGTCTTGGGGGCTGGCCAGCAAGGCTTTGTCCTGGCTTAACTGATCATAGCCTACTCTTTAGGATGAGTTGCCTCCAGTTTGTAGTCTGGGCCTGCTTTGTTTGGCAGACACTGCAGCTTTTATCACAAGCTCATCTGGCTCCCTCCTCTCATCATGGGACAGCACTGCTCTGTGAAGGGAATTGAAACAAATGTAAACTGTAGAGAGTTCAAATCTTGTTGTCTTCCCCCCAGCTTGGCTTGGAGCTGAGCTTGAAACAGAACCACTCAAGATTTCCTTCAAACAGAGCCAGACCAGAACTAAAATTTTTTCTGATTTCTCATTCAAAGTAATGGCTTGGCAAAAAAAAAAAAAAAAAGGATGTTTTGCCTTGGGCCCTGTTGTCCATGAGGAGTCTTTACACTTGCTCTAAAGATCCCAATCTGTAGAGCAGCATCTCCTTGTGGACAACTTTCCCTGTTCCTACCTTGCTGCCTTCCCACGTGCTGCAGGTACAGTAACTCTTGCTCTTGCACTGCAGTGCTGTGCTGCACCTCTTTGGAAACCAGGGAAAGGAGTGTTCTGAGTAGCTGCAGCTCAGCCAGGAAGAGACTGGACATCTGGAGGGTGGCAAGCTCTGCTGAGCTCCTGCACTCCCCTAAAACCCTGCTGCTCACTGTCCTGGTGAGGTCTGCACTCCTACCACTGGGCTCTATGAGAATTATGGGGAAAGAAGGAGGTGATGTCCAAGAATTCCACTCACCTCTGCTCCCCATCCATTGTGCTGTTCTTGCTGTGTCCTAAACAGGTTCGTGCTGCAGCTCCTTGGCTTCATGTAGCAGCAGGAAGGAGGTGGCTCATGCAGCACAGCCAGGGCAGGCTGGGTGCTGGTTCCAGCTAATCCCTCTCTCTGCTTCCTGGCAGGATGTTGCCCTCTTTTGTCTGAGTTTTCCACAGGTTGGGTCAGTGTGAAATTAAAGGGTCAGTTATTGAGTCATTATGGTCCAAGTGGGACTTGAACCAAGAGAGCTTGAGCAAGGTCAGAAGAGAGCTGAACTGAGCAAACACTGGCTTGAGTTTCTGGTCACATGCTAAACATGAGAAAGTGCCTCTGGTAGTGCAGTGGGAGAGGAGAATGCAGGCAGAGAGTTTGTGTGGCTGAAAGGAGAGATGTGGGAAAAGCCCCTCTGCAGAAGTCCAGACAGCAGTGAGGCAGAGATGGGAGAGAGCAGCCAGGATGGGCTGGCAGAGCCCACAGGCTGGGATCTAAGGTTCTGTATGTTTGTGTGCATGATCCATGTGGTTTATAGGTGCTCCTGGACCATGAGTGCAGCAATGATTGCCGTGGTCTTCGCTATTGCCTTTCCAAGGCCTTTATGTCTGCTCCGTACTACATGCTTTGCTTTTTCACAAGTGATTCCCTGCACAGGGACAAGGAAGCAAATTGCTGCTTTTCTAAACTTGCTTGTGTGTGTTGTACAGAGTGCTGCAGGGACAGCAGCACGCTGAAATTTCTGTTTGGAGTACAGAAAGTTCTTATTTCTGCTCCATGTAATTTGTCACAAGATGTGACTTTGCTTTCCACATCCATAGCACTGGCTGTGCTGAGAGGCTCCAGTGTTCTTTGTGGCACCTTACAGACATGAGTAAAACTGATGTTTACTTTGCAGGTATGCTGCAAAGGCAACCAGCAGCTCTAGAACTGGTGAGATGCCCTCAACTGCAAGTACAACAGTGAAAAACCTGCCAGGTTTCTTCATTCCAGGAAGATGCTGGTGGGCATCTGCTTATGAGGCTTGTAGCTAAAAGCTTCTGAGTTGTCTTTTCCTCCCTCACCAGGCCCAGCAGCCTCAGCAGCAGCCTCAGCAGGCCCAGCAGCAGCCACAGCAGCAGCCAACCTCAAACAAGCGGCCCAGCAACAGCGCTCCCCCCCCAACCCAGCTGAACAAAATCAAGTACTCAGGGGGACCCCAGATTGTGAAGAAGGAGCGCCGGCACAGCTCTTCCCGCTTCAACCTGAGCAAAAACCGCGAGCTGCAAAAGCTCCCAGCCCTCAAAGGTAAACAGGCAGTGGGGTGGAAGTGACCTGCCTGGCAAGCTGCAGTTTCTCCAACTAGTTACATGGAAAGGTGCTTGGCTTGTTAGCACATAGAGAATCCATGGATGGTCTAAAATAATCAGAGTATTCTCAATGCAGACTTCATACTTACCTTCCCAGTTGAGGTATTTAAACCTGCTTCTCTGTACTGAGGATTGGCTCAGATTCTTCAGCAGGTTGTGCAGGAAGGTGGTAAAGTGCAGAGACCTTGGTGCAGGCTGTGCTTGGTTCCTACATCCACCCATTCCTGGGGAACGACCAGGCTTCCTCCTCATTGTATTTCCATTGCAAATTATGATAGTGCAATTGAACCTGTTCACATTAGGGCAGCTTGGTATTAGCACTTAGTGTACATTATATTGCAATTAAACATGAGTATGGACAAGGAGAAAGCATTTTCAGCAGTCATTGAGGCAGAGCCATTTCTTGGTGCTGCTCACAGACACAGACAAGCCTTTGGGGAGGGCCGAGGCAGTGTGTAGTTTCCAGTTGTATCAAAAAGAGAATTTGTTAATGTACAACTCCTGCCATCCTGGCCCTGTTTTCTGGCAGGAGGGTTAGGCTACAGCATGTGCTGCTCAGCTCCCTTTGTGTCTCTGGGCTGCAGGACATGGTTACCACTGCTCTCCTTTTTCAGTGTACTTTGTACACAGAAGAGATCAATGCTTATCAGGTTAGAAACTGCTGCCACGTTTGAAATCCCCTCATGGGATTTCTCTGCCTCCCTTGTCCCATGTCCATAGCAGGGATAACAGTGCCTCAGTTCAAGGACAGTGTGACAGGGGAGGGGGAAGCCACAGGGGGAGCAAAGCACAGTGCTACCTGGGTAAAGCAGGAATGTGAGGTGCCTGTCTGCAAGGACAGATGTCCCTGCTTTCTCTGACAGATGCTCCTCCCCACGAACGAGAAGAGCTTTTCATCCAGAAGCTGCGGCAGTGCTGCGTTCTTTTTGACTTCATCTCTGACCCCCTCAGTGACCTGAAGTTCAAGGAGGTGAAGCGAGCAGGTCTCAATGAGATGGTGGAGTACATCACACACAACCGAGATGTTGTCACCGAGGCCATCTACCCTGAAGCTGTCATCATGGTAGGGCACAGAGCCAGTGTTTGTGTGGCTTTTGTGCCAAAGAAACAGGGAAGTGTGGGAGGAGGAGGGGATGGGGATTTGTCAGAGAGGAGTGTGACCCCAGTCCTAGCCATTCCTTGTCTCCCCACCTCCAGGAAGAGAAGTGTGTGTGGGGGTGGTGGTAGTGACAGTGCTTGCTGTGGGGAGAGGTGGCATCTCTTGTCTCTGGCACAGACTGCACTTGTGCAGAGTGTAGCCCTGCAGCCTGCAGGAAGGGATCAGCCTATGGGCACATCTGGGACAAATCACACTGCAGTGAAGGATTTGCTCTATGGAGGACCATCATGAGGTGTCACAGTGTCATTCATGCAACTTTTTCACTCACCTCAGTTTTCAGTGAACCTCTTCCGGACACTCCCACCATCGTCCAATCCCACAGGAGCAGAATTTGACCCTGAAGAAGATGAGCCTACATTAGAGGCTGCCTGGCCACACCTTCAGGTGAGGAGCAGTGGGGGATGTAAATCTGGTGAATTTATCTCCCAGAAGTTAAGAGTCTATGTAGAGGCTGCCAGCCCTGCCACTGCTGCTTCACCAGCCTGCAAGGGTTGCTGAGGAAAGACCAGGCCTGCCACCCAGGGGTCAGAGGTGGCTCTTAGGTAGTGCAGGAAGCAAGGGTGTCCTGGGAACTGGGTGATGCCTCTGTGCAACATTCTCCTGCAGATGGCTTTAGACAGACTAGATAAAAAGGGTTAGGAAAGTGACAAGTGAGCGTGGTTCAGCAGAGCTCAGCAGTGGAAGTCAGGAGGAAAGCTCGAGGCACTGGCACAGGGATGTGTTGTCAAGCAGACAAAGGCAGAAAAAGAGGCAGGTACTGCAGAATGAAGCAGAAAATACAGAGAAGAAATAAGCTGTCATTCTGCAGCAGTGGTTAATCATTTCTCACTGCTGCAGTTGACATAGGGATGTGAGCATTGATGGAAATAGCGTCTCCTCAGCACCAGAGTGCTGTGAATGCTAGGCAGCATTTGTTTCTCAGAATTGAGTCAGCAGCAGCCAGCATGGATTTCTGGCAACTGAATGCTGAGCTTTTTGGTCAGCACCTCAGTTTTTTCTTTACTACTGTCCTTGGCAGCCAGGCCCTACCTGTAGATGCATGGTCCTATCATTCCTTCAATTCCAAAGTCAGACCTTTCAGATGCATTGATCTTGTTTGGCCTAGTGGCCCCTCAGGACCGCTAGGAGAAATGAGAGTGGACTCAGTCCTCTCAGAGAACAGCAGGACCAGAAGTTGATGTTTCAGCACTGACAACCTTCTAAAAGCAAGCTGCCCTGTGTTTTCCAAGTGGGACACAGCATGCAGCTCTCCTGGCTTAGTGAGGCCAAGCCAACCTTGAGTCAGCACCCAAGAGGCAGAGGACACTGCATGTTTTTCTGGGGTCAGGACCCAGGAGGCAGAGGACACTGCATGTTTTTCTGGGGTCTGTTTCATTTCTCTGCTCTTCTGTGATTCCGTGGCGTATCTCAAGGGCATCCAGTGAGTCTGAGCCTTTGACATCTCTGGAGATTTCTGATCTCTGTAGGGATGAAGATGTGAGAAGAGTTTCCCAGGCCTAATGTGTTAATCTGAGGAGGTGGGTGTTATCTTTGGGAGACCTGAGGTGATGACATCTCAGGCAGATTTGTGCAGCTTTTTGCCATCAGAGACTCTTGCCCATTAAAGCAAGGGCAGCTGAGTTGATCCCACTGGGTAAGGAAACACTGGCTTTTATGCTCCTGTTTGGGCTTCCCAGCCTTTCCCTGAATCCATAAGGAGAAGGAAAACATAAAATGTGAGTAAACACTGGTGAGAGGACAGGGAGATTTCTAAGTAATCTCTCCTTTTCCCCCAACAGCTGGTGTACGAGTTCTTCCTCAGGTTCCTGGAGTCACCTGACTTTCAACCAAATGTAGCCAAGAAATACATTGACCAGAAGTTTGTGCTATCTGTAAGTAATTGCTGCCCCTGCCACTGTGCACCACCTTTATGCAGGAGCTGCAGCAGATTTTGGTGCTTGATGCTGTGACTTTTCTTTATTTGTCCTGAATGAGCAGACAGAATTTTCTGTGCAGGGCAAGACTGTGTGAGCTGTAGTCACTGGAACTCATAACTCATTGTACAGGTGGAGGAGGGCACAGGGGCCTTGCAGGGGAAATCTGGGGATGTGCAGCTCTGTAGAATGTGCAGGCCATCACTGTGCTTCTGAAGGTGAAAGAAATGATGATGGTTGCACCTTGTGACTAGGAGGTGACATTTTTCAGGGAAATGACCCTGTGCTCTGGGTGCTGAAGGCATCACTCAGCTGAAGGAGCTGTTTTTGCCAAGCAGGAGCAGTGCCCAGTGCTGCTGCTAGCTTTGCCCAGACAGGCAGTGTGCAGGCACTCACTGAATTTCTCTCCCCACAGCTGCTGGATCTCTTTGACAGTGAAGACCCCAGAGAAAGAGATTTCCTAAAAACTATTCTGCACAGGATCTATGGGAAGTTCCTGGGCCTGAGAGCATATGTGAGGAGGCAGATCAATAATATATTTTACAGGTGAGGTCTTTCTTACTACCATGTAGACTCCCTGTCTCCAGCATTTTTCCTTCCTCTTGCTTATCGAACTGTATCCAGCATTTGGCAATGACTTCTCATCCTTCTCTTCAGGTTCATCTATGAAACAGAACACCACAATGGGATTGCAGAGCTACTGGAGATCCTGGGAAGGTAAGGGCACTTTTGGGAGTCCCAGAGGGCCCATAGTGAGAGTGGCCTCCAGCCCAGTGTGCTGTGTGAAAAGGCAGTGCCTTTCTTCAGCAGTCCTTGCAGGAGGCACCTCTTGCAGAGAATGTCTGACAGAGCATGAAGTACTCCCCAGTGTGCTGATACATACAGTGGTAGCCTTCTCCTCCCCAGATCTGTCTCCTGTTCTTTATTGAGTCCAGTCACACTTGCTGTCTTGCCTCAGCAGGCAGTGAGAGAGCAGAGCTCCTCACAGCTCTGAGAAGCCCTAGCAATGGGCAGCCTTCTCCTCTCCCAGGTTTCAGCTTCCCTTCTGTTTGTGGCCCTCTTGTGCTGCCACCCTCCTGTTCTGTAATGCACAAATGTGAGAGTGTTCACAGGGGTCTTATGTTGGAGGAAGAGACAGAGATCTGACTCCATGTTCCAGAAGGCTGATTTATTATTTTATGATATATATTACATTAAAACTATACTAAAAGAATAGAAGAAAAGGTTTCATCTCAGAGGGCTAGCTAAGCTAAGAATAGAAAGGAATGATAACAAAGGTTTGTGGCTCAGAGAGAGAGCCTGAGCCAGCTGGGCTGTGATTGGCCATTAATTCCAAACATCCACATGAGACCAATCACAGATGCACCTGTTGCATTCCACAGCAGCAGATAATCAATGTTTACATGTTGTTCCTGAGGCCTCTCAGCTTCTCAGGAGGACAAAATCCTAAGGAAAGGATTTTCATGAAAAGTTGTCTGGAACACACAAGACTCAAGCATTGAGCTCCTACGGTGCTGGCCTTCCCCAGAGGTTCTGCCTGAGTGTGTGTGGGGCTGAGCCTGGCAGGGACAGAGCAGAGCCCAGGCTCCATCAGAGGCATTTCCCTGTGGTGCCTGCCAAGAGCAATCACTGAGCTCAGTGTGAAGGCTGGGGTGCACTGACCACACTTTTGGGGGGTGCTTCCTCAAGGGGCTGGTGAGAGGCACTGTATTTCTGCTGGGTCAAAATTTGAATAATACTCTTGTTTCTTCTCAGCATAATCAATGGGTTTGCTTTGCCTCTGAAGGAAGAGCACAAGATGTTCCTCATCAGAGTCCTGTTACCACTGCACAAAGTGAAGTCTCTCAGTGTGTACCATCCACAGGTGAGAAGTGCTTCAAGTTCAAGGGCAGATTGGGATTTTGCAAGAGCTTATAGCTGTTAATTGCTCTATATGTTTATATTAGTTTAAAAGCTAATTGTTTATAGCTATCCACCAGGCCACATTGTAAAAGTTTTTGCTGTGAGATGTTCTGGGCTCTGTCCCATACTATAGTGGTTATTCCATTCTTGTGCTGTCTGGGCCTGTGCCACTGGATTATGGAGAGTATTCTGACATTTCCCAGTGTCTCAATGCTGTGGCTTGCTTTGTCTTCCTGTGCTGGAAGCTTGTGAAATATTGGGGGCCTGCTGAAAGCAGAGAGGTAAATTTCCTAGCTGCAGTCATCAGCCTGTGCATGTGGTGTATCAGCTATTAGTCACCACTGAGGTATGTGGAGAAGTTGGCTTGCTAGTCTGCTAGATTGGTTTAGAAATTAATTTTTTCCAATTTTGAGTACATAACAGAAAAATAGAGAAGATGAGAACTTGGGATAGGAAGTGAAAAAATATGGGTACTAAGTAGAGATGTCTGTTCTCTCAGCCCTGTTTCTGTGGGGCAGGGCTTTGTGTCAGTCAGGTTTGTTCTTCCCATTGTGTGCAGCTGTGCTTTCATCTATCTGAATGTATTGGCTGTGGACTGTTCTGGGTGACTGAAGTTTTGTCCTTTGAATTGCACAAATGTCCTGAGCTCAGGCCCTGCCTGCTTGGTCTTAAAGTCTTCACTTGCCATCAGTAAACTGGATTTGTTTAGAGCTGCAACATAATGGGCATGGTGTTACTGCCAGCCTAGGAGGTGGTATGGTAGCACTTGGGTGCACTTGAGGAAGCTCTAATCTTGCCATGTTTTTTTCCTGCAGCTGGCATACTGTGTTGTACAGTTCTTGGAGAAAGACAGCAGCTTGACAGAGCCAGTGAGTAATCTTGCTTCACTTCTGTGTGACAGTCAAGTCCCAAAAAGCTTCACAGCTTCCTTAGAGCAGCCCTTTTTCACCCTTGCTGTAAGGAGGCTGGGATTCACTGGTATTGTTTGCTGGGTTTGCCTGGCTCCCTGCGGGTAGAAGGGGCTGTACTGCTCATGTGCAAGCCTTTAGCATTCTCTCCTGCAAGCTTCAGGAAGGTGGGCTGCAATCTTCCTCTGTGTTCAGATCTTGGTGTAGCAGAAGGAACAGGATACCAAGCTGTTCTTCCAGGGCAGAGCTTCTGGCTAATGAGGGATACTGCAGAGACAAAATACATGACCATCTGATGGAACCAGAGCTTGTGGGGGCCCTGAAATAGTAAGAGTTCCTCCAGACTGCTGGAGTTGGCTGCAGAACTGTGGGGATGAAGTTAGGAACCTGGGGCACAGCATCTACTTAGGAATGCCACTGTTCCTTCGTGAAAGTATTCTCCTTCCAGCTTTAGCATCAATTTGCTACTTTTGTAGAGGTAAGTGACATTGTAGACACATTTACCTTCAGGAAATGGTGCTGGGAAACAGCAGGTTCTAAAATGTGAGCAGTGTAAGTGGTGACCTCACATATTCTAGTTACTGTCTGCACAAACCTGCAGTGTTAACCAGGCTGAATGCCAGCTTGGCAGAGGGTGCAAGAAGGAGACAAGTGTTTCTCCACCCACTGCAGGCCAGGAAATGTCTTCTACAGAGCTGAGTTTCACAGGCTCAAAACAGCAGATGGGCAGAGAACACACACTTCTGTCAGTGTAGCAGGGAGCACCAAAAGTGTGAGTGCTTTAATGAGTAATGCTGGCTGAGGTCGTTCTGTTCCCTGGCTCAAATGTGTGTGCTCATGGTGAGCCTGCCTGTGCTGGGTAGAAGCTGGTCAGCTGCTGTCATCTTTCTGGCTCCACAGCTCTGACACCAGCAGTGCTGAAACAGATCTCCTAGCTTTTCCTTTAAACCTGGCTCCTCCATTTCCTATGTTCCCAGAAGCCTGCTCTGAAACAAACCACTTCAAGTAGCTTCCTGACTGTGCTGAGTACTTCCTGTGGCTGACATCCAGTGCTACAGCCTCCTGCCAAAGCACCTCAAAGGTTGAGGGAGAAGAGAGGAATAGAAATCTGTCAATATTTCACTTTGCAGCTTATTCAGACAGTAAAGCTCTGTAGCTCATCACTTTTTTCTGGATAACTGTTCAGTGGCCCCTGGTACCGGGCCCAGGTGGAAAACAGTGGAATAACCCAATTTCACTACCTTCAGTGTGTGTTGTGTTTCAACCAGGACTGTAGTGCCACAACTTGGGTTCTGTTGAAGCATCTTGCTTGTGAAGGTTTTGAATAGAGCCCCCTGGTGTTACTGAAGGCTGGAAGAATTACAGGGCTTATGCATCAGCAAATCTGAATGCACAGGGAGATGTTACCAGCTGGAAGGAGGCCAGATCACTCCCTGGGTCCACACTTGCCTCAAATGGCCCCCCAGAAGCTTGCTCAGCAAGGCTTGACGTGGTAGCTCTTGTCTCAACAGCAGTCAGGTGAACAAGGCCTCAGAAATGCTCAGGAATAGCAAACACAGACTCCAGACACCTTAGTTTGTAGGTGAAATGACTTCTGAGTCATTGAGGCCAACTCTTGCCTGAATGGCAGACATGAATAATGACAAACATGGAGAATAATGGACTGCTGGTTTCTGAAGCCTTGAGTTGGCAGAAACATAATGCTCAGATATATCTAATCCTGTGTTGCAATGCCCACTCCTGACCCTCTGCTGCTCTGAACTTCCTCTCAAGTGCCAACTTCAGGATCAGGTA
The DNA here is from genome assembly GCF_047830755.1 of Zonotrichia albicollis. Taxonomy (NCBI): domain Eukaryota; kingdom Metazoa; phylum Chordata; class Aves; order Passeriformes; family Passerellidae; genus Zonotrichia; species Zonotrichia albicollis. The sequence goes on from NC_133821.1 coordinate 14,132,549, forward strand.
GCTGAAGTGCAGAGGTTTGAAAGGGTAGCTCAGCTGTGTGTGCCTCTGGTGTCCACAGAGTAAGCATCCCTTCTTTCAAGAGGGGAAGGTCTGCAGCATCTTGGATCCTGCCTTTGCAGTGTCTAGAAGCAGATGGGTAGGAGAAGAAGCAGTATTAAAAATAAAAAAATTAAATCTAGTGAGATATAGTCCTTCCCTATTCTTGTAAGCAATGGTTTTACTCAGCCAGAAGTTGCATCTGCATTGTTATATTTAATTATAACCATTAGGTGAAAACTCCATGAACTTGTCTGTTCCATTCTGGAGTCTGCTTCAACTTTGAATCTCTACAAAGTCTTGCAAGAATGAGTTCCATAATCCAGTTACTTTTGTGTGAAGCAATATTTCCCTTCCTTGTCCCAAACCCATCCATTGCTTTATTTATTCAGTGCAGACAGTATTCAAGCTCTGCAGTGTTTTGAATAATGACCCTTCAGAGACCTTCTCTATAGCATTTCCAGTTTGATTAGTTGAACTTCTGTGGTTACTTTGCACTGTCTGCCCACTGCTGCCCACTCCAATTTCACCCTTCTGTGCTAAGCTGTGGTGGGGGATAAGAAATTATTGTAAACTTTGTGCTTGTAATAAATCATAGCAGCCTAGGAAGAGCTGCCCCATGAGTGTAACTTTGCAGAATTTGGGCTTTTGTCTTCTTTCTTCACTCATCACCCACCCTGACTCACTGAGAAACTCTATTCTCTTACTTCCTCCCCTCTTGCTGTTGTGACCAGATACTTAAAAATTTATTTTGCAGCTGGTGTTGACTTAGAGCCTCTAACTGTCTCTGTACTCTTCCCACTCAGGTGATTGTGGGCTTGCTGAAGTTCTGGCCAAAAACTCACAGTCCCAAAGAGGTGATGTTCTTAAATGAGCTGGAGGAGATCCTGGATGTGATTGAGCCATCTGAGTTTGTGAAAGTTATGGAGCCCTTGTTCAGGCAGTTGGCCAAATGTGTCTCCAGCCCACACTTCCAGGTAGGTTGCAGTTCAGGGAGGAGATGGAGCATTGACTTGTAACCCACTTGGCATGTGAGGGTGGCACCACAGTTTTGGGCATGTGGAGTTGTGACCAGGGCAGGTATTGGTGTGACACCTGGTGGGAAGCAGTGAGCCCTCAGCACAACCACAGCCTGAGCCCATCCAAAGAGAGCACAGAGCAGATCTGTGCAGTCTCTCCTGCTGCTCTGTGCTGCTCAGCACTGGGTACTGCAGAGGCTGGGGCTGCAGCACAGGTGCTCTGCCACCTCCTGTTCTGCCTAGCAAGGACAGAGGACATCCATCCAGGGTCACCCTGCTGAAGTAAAACTGAGCACTCTGCAGTGTTGGAGAGAGGCCAGCCAAAGACACTGTGCTGGGAAAGTCCTTTGTTTTATTCTGGCACAGGTAGTAAAGAGTGAGGTGTACTGGAATCTGTTTCTTCTTTGTTTCCACTGAAGGGAAACTGGTTGTAGTAGCTGGCTAATATCATCTCTGTGGTTGGTTTAAAATGTACAAGGTGGTGGGACCTGCTAGTAGCTCCTAGTAGGTGTTCTTCACTCATTTGTGGCAGTTTTAAACTGCCATGAAGAGTGCCCAGGAAGGAGAGAGCTTGCTGGTCAAACACATGGTTGGGCTAGGTTTAGGTGGAGTGTTAAAGAAGAAATGACTCAACCATCTCGCAGTGAGACTGAGTGCACAGTGAGGCAGGCTGGCTTCAGTTTGTCTTTGGGTATAGAGAGGTACAAAGTCATGTGTTTACAAGGCAAAAATAAGGTCAGTCTAGGTCACACATGTATGTAAAAAATGAGTTTTGTGTAAAGGTCTAGGGGAGCATGATGGAAACCAGCTGGACATGGATTCCTGGTGTGGTGGTGGGGAACCAAAGGACTAATGTGACCTTTGGGTGTGGAGGCAGCTACCAAAAGGAACTAAGGAGCTGGAATTAAGTAGGGTAAAGGCTGGAGGAGAGACATCCTGTACTTGATAGCAGCCCTCATCTGCTGCCAAACTCTGAAGAACAATGCTGAGAAACCTGGAGAAGGTGCAAACACTTTAGAGCCTAAGAGAATTAACCCCAAAGGTGTCCCATACAGTCAGGCTGAACAGTCTGCAGCTTGTCTGAAGAGCAAAATTAGGAATTGACTTCTTGGTGAGTCTGAGCACCTTGGTGGGAATGAGTTTTCTCTGAGTGGATTGTGTGGTAATCTAGCAGAAAAAAGCTTAACCAGATCTTGAAAACCAAAGCTAGGTAAGTGGACACAAAATGAGTTTCATTTAATTTACTTCTGTGGAATATTAAGGGGATATAGCAAGTTCTGCATTATCTGAAAGGCAAAACTGAGTCTGGATGTCTCTTTTTCTAGGTTTTTAAACCATTCTCAAGCTGGCACTAAATGCAGAAATTAGCCTGCATTGTCTGTCCCTGTGCGGAAACTTGCTTGACTTGTTTGTCTTGTTAGAGCAGGATGGCTGCCCCAAAATTTTCCATATTTTCACCTTTACTAAATCAGGGAGTTGAATTGTGGGACTGGTGACTGAAGCATGCTTCAAAGCCCTGAGAGACTCTGTTGTGGGAAAGCCAGGGAGGAGTGGAACTTTACAGAGGACAGGCTGAGGAAATGAAGAAGGCTTGGAGCTGACCTGAATTGGGACCTGTAGTAGATGACATTGCTGTCCCTAAGTGTTGTGCAAAGAGTGTTGGAATCATGGGTGTATTGACTTGTCTGTTCAAGAGCATGAGGTTTGTCCCAGAAAAATGAGAAGTGTCTGGCAGAGGCTAAGGCAAAGGAAGGATGGGTGGCCTCAGAGAAGCTCATGAAGGTCAGCCCTGTGCTGTGGGGAAGCATGTGGGCTCCTTGGCTGGGTGGTGGCACCACAGGACTTCCTGGAAGGAGCCTCTTCAAGGATGCCTTTGTCTCTTGCTGCAGGTGGCAGAGCGAGCGCTGTACTACTGGAACAATGAATATATCATGAGTCTGATCAGCGATAATGCAGCCAAAATCCTCCCAATCATGTTCCCAGCACTCTACAAGAACTCCAAGAGTCACTGGAACAAGTAGGTCTTTCCCCCATGCTCTGACACTTGCTGGGTTGTTTGACGCACTGGCAGTCTTGGGGCGTGCTGCTGCAGTGCAGCAATGCCACAATGCATGGGCTTGGTGGTGGTATCAGCATGTATCATGGAAAAAGATTTCCTGAACCCTCTGAGTTTTCTGTCAGCACCCAGGAAAAGCAAAACCCTTGTGCCCAACCAGTCTGTCAGTGTCCTGTTAGGGGGACCCTTCATTAGGCAGTCCTGCTGGGTCAGTTCAACTGCCTTATTCAGGGTAGTATGCCAGCAGCATAAGGGAAACCACTCAGCAGGTCTTCCATTTTATTTGGTTATGTTCCCTGTTGCTGGTGACTGCCAGTGCCTGGGAAGGACTTAAACTGACAGTTCATGGAGTAACATTCCTTATAAATATAAAATTGTGACAGGTTAAGATTCAGGGACTGACTGCCAGTGAAAGTATCTGACTGCAAAAACATATTCAAAGCAATTCAGAGAAGCTCTAATTCCCAGTAAAAGTATCCAGTGTGTAGAGTACATTTCTTACCCACAGGGGAAGAAGATGAGTTCAGCCTGGTGACTGATCCCAGTAGTTATAATGGAGTCTTCCCTAACTCACTCCTATTCTCAGCTTACTTTTGTGCTATTTCTTTAGGTGGAGCTCGAGTGACTCTTAGTCATACATGACTTTGTTACTGATTGGTGTAAAATTCTCTCACTTTGCTCAGGTGTAGTCAGTAAAGCACAGAGCACGTGCCCTGTGAGGGGTGGTCACACTCTGGGGTGGGGATTTTGGGAAGGGGATGTGTGTTAGTGCAATTGTGTTGTAGTTAAAAAAACTCATTCAAGGAGGGGGATTTTGGGAAGGGGATGTGTGTTAATACAATTGTGTTATGGTGAACCCAGCTCACCCAAGGAGGGTGGCTTTGGGAAGGGGATGTGTGTTAGCACAGTTATGTTATGGTGAACCAAGCTCACCCAAGGAGGGTGATTTCACCCCATTCCTGGCTCAGCCACAAGACAGCTCCTATCTCCCGTGGCTGACAGGCCCTGTGCAGTTTATCAGCTGCACAGCACCATGGAGATCCCCTCCCTGCCAGGACTCCAAGGGAGCTTGGCCGTGGTGTTCCCACTCTGCTCCACCCTCTGTTCCATCCCCTCAGCAGGGGCTGTGACTGCAGGTTGTGTCTGTGGGGAACCATCCTGGAGCAGGCTTGGAGCACACCAACAGCATTCCATCCAGGGAGCAGCAGCTGCATTTTACCCTGTAAATCCTGTACTGTTACAGCTTCTGTTAGGATGTGAATATAAGTTTTCAGTGTCCTCTAATTTTGCCCCCAGCCATCTCTGCACAGCATGGAAAAGGGCCACAGCAGAGCAGAGTGGCTTGCTTCTGCAAGGGTTGGGGCACCTGCATTTACCAGCCTTGGGGCCTTGAGTCTGCACAGAGTTTGATACCTGCCTATCACTAAGGCTGCCAGAAGTGTGCAGTAGATTTTCCATCTGACTTCTGGCTGCTTGTTAACAAATGTCCCACCCTTATGTTCTCTGTGACCAGAGAACTTGGCTAATACAGTGTCTGAGTCCTTGATACAGGAAAAACAGAGAAAGCAGAACTAACTGGGCAGCTGTCCATGTCAAATATTGTCCCCTGTGTCTGATTCCTAGATGCTACTCTGTTTTATGGTTCTCTTATCAACTTCCTTTCTTCTGACTTCTTCATTTAATTCCTTACCTAGTTAATTCAAGTTTAATTAATTTGATTTACCACACTTCCTTTAGTGAATTAGCTAAAAATTAATTCTAGGGAGGCTGGACAAGTCCAGAGCTCAGAAAAGGACTTTATGTTCTTGCCTGAAACCTTTCACCAGTTCCATGTGCCTGCAGCAGCCAAGATTCATGATTCTGCTGTTCCTGTCTTTTCTGGTCTACTTCACAGTGGTATTGCAGAAGAAGATCTGCAAATGAAAGTCTTTTCCTCTTATTTCTCCTTGTGTTTGAGCAACATCCCCATCTTCTCAGGGCAGGATGAGTCCCTCAGATTCTCCTCTTCCTTCACATGATTCATCTGTTTGGTCAGACATCCTGCTTAAGTCCAGCAGGGTTGCATCTCTCTTCAGTATTCCATTTGCAGAGCTGGTAGAGACACAGAGTTTAGTCTGCTGAATCTCATCTCTTGCCTCTGGGTCAGGTATTTCAGAGACAGCTTCAACACTTGTTTTCATTCCCTGGGAGAGTCTTTGTCCCACAGGGAGTTCACACAGAGTGCAAGCTATCCATAAATCACTGGCACAGAGCTGACTTTCCTTCTGTGATATTCTGTGTGCTGGTTCCCATCTCTTCAGGGCTTCTGCCTGACTTTGTTTTGGGCAGCTCAGCAGAAAAGCTCATGACCAAATACTGGCAGCCCAAACCAGTCATTGTGGATGTGTGGTGTGAACAGTGGGAGGCACTAAAGCCCCCTTGAAAACAGTTTTGAACAGGCCCCTAGCAACCTTCATTTCCCACTTGTAACTGCAAGAAATGAACACATGAATGTGTATTTTTGCACTCATTAATCTGACCACAGCAGACCTGTCCCAAGATCTTCTCTTTCTTCTCCATCTCTTTCCCCCTGTTGTACAGTTCCTGCTGTGTTTATGGAAGGGATTTTACCTTGGTAAGAGCTGGGATTGTGTGAGAGTCTTTTATCACCTCACTGCAGAATGAGTTGCTGCTGCTGTTGCCTCCTGTCTGTGCTGCTGGTGCCAGCTCAGCTGGAAGAACCTGCCCACCATGACTTGTTCTCCTTTCCTCCTTCCTTTGCAGGACAATTCATGGGCTGATCTACAATGCACTGAAGCTCTTCATGGAGATGAACCAAAAGCTTTTTGATGACTGCACACAGCAATACAAGGCAGAGAAGCAGAAGTGAGTAAGAGTTTTTTGCCAAGTAACTTGAGCTTATCCTAAAATCTCCTTGGGGTACAGTAACAGATGGCAGATGGCAGTAGGCAGAGGGGAAATGGAAAGGTGGTAAGTAATTCTGTCAAAAAGTAGGATTCCTTAGCCATAACTATGAGTAGGGATGAGGTGTGCCCTGATAATAACCCTTTCAGTCCTGCTGAAGCAGGTAGCCTAGAAAAGGCTGACAGAGTTTGCTGAGTCATGAGCAAATAGATTGCCACATAGAGAGTACTCAGCTTTGTTCTGCCTTGGAAATACTCACCAGTTCATAAATGTTGTAGTGATGTCAGTAGAATCTATTGCTTTAGAAAGGCTTTTCTCAAGAGTTTTGCTGCAGTGGGCATAATGCATCTCTCATGCCACAGGATGCTTTCAATTTTCCAGTGATAAAGATGGAATAATTCCTGCAGTTTCAAAGAGTGAATGGTGGGGATAAAATCTGTGCTCAGCAAGTACCTGTGCCATGATGCTGTAAAGAGGAAAGAACTCCACTTTTTCTGCTGCCTTGTGCTGATTTTGGTGCTTCTATGGCTTGCCTTGGTGAGCTGAGTCAGTCCAGTAAGCAAGAAGGAATTTTTTTTTTGTTTTGGATCTATTTTCTGCTGACTTAGTGAAATAAAATAGTAAAACAATGCTCCTCATTCCTGGATGAGCCAGGGCTGCTGGTGGGGAGAGCAGAGCTGATCCTTGCTGGGAGTGTGGAACTCTGGGGTACATTCTGTTTTGTGAAATAGGAGTAAGTAACTCAATAACAAGTAATAAGTTGATTTATGAATCAGACCTTCAGATGAGTAATCTGCTTATGGAGAAATTAAGGTTTTTTTAGTGTCTAAAATGGGAGCAAGCAAATTTTCTTTTTTTCCCATTCTAGGGCGTTTATGAAGCCCACCAATATTTTCACATATATTTTAAGTGACAGTACATTTCCTACAAGATCTACCTGGTGTTTCCATCAGGAGTTTTCTCTCCCTTATTTAGCTGCTGGCCTGCTGAAGGTGACTGTTCCCAGCACTGGTGTGTGACTGATGGAGAATTGTTCTGAAAAAGCTCAACAAAACAGTGCTGTCCAATAAAAGGATGGGTAGTGCTGCAGTTTTCTGCTCATGTTAGGATGATTTTTTTTTTTTTTTGTCTAGTGCCTCTGTGCTTAATTAGGCTTCAGAAAACCTTGTACTGTGAACTAGAAAACATGTGTGGGAAGGATTGCATGTGCAAACAAACTGAGTAAATAGGAAATGGGGAAAGAGAGAGAGAGAGAGTTGTATGTTCACTGTTGGGCTGCAGCCAGATGTTGAGAGGTCTGATTATGGCTTAGCCTCATTTTTAATTAGGTAGCATGTCTACAAGTGCCATGCCAGCTCAGGGCTGGTGGTCATGAGGGGCAGACTCTGCAGGAACATGTGGAGAGGCTGTCTCTCAGTGCAAATGGGCTGACTGCACCTTTCCAGTCTCCCCAGACGCCTTTAAACTGTTTGGATTATCAGAATCCTTTAGAAAACCAGTGAGGAAGTTGTGGCAGGTGGTGTCTTGTCCTGGATGGGTTATTCATTTGGGGTGTTTTGGGGTTGCTTTGTTGGAGGTGTTTTTGTGACTCTGTGTTTTCTGGTGGAGCAATCTGGAATGGAGCTTGGCAGCTCCATTCTCATTCTGAGCCTACGTGACTCTAAAGAGTGTGATGTCATTACAGAGTATAAGAACTTCCTTAACATGGATACACAGGGCACTAGAGAGACTAGTAGCTGGGATGAAAGTCATGTAGTTAATAGAAATAAAGCTGAGATTTTAGTGCAGCTGTTTAAAGTGTAGAAGAGAATAACAAGGGGTGGTGGATGCTCATCTCTGTTTGTAGAGAACGTTCACTGTCCTTTGATTTATAAGTGACCCTGCTGTGTGCCAAAATCTGCCAAGTTCAAGAGCTGTGCCTGGGCTGTTCAGGCAGCTCTCTGCTGTGTTATGGCTAGAGAGAGATGGAGCAGTGGGCAGTGGAACCCCAGTTCTGTTGGAAAATGCAGTTTGTCCCTCTGCATCTGGGAGCACCGGGAAAGTGTGTGTTTGAAATCCAGACTGGTGTCATGGCATTACCCCAGACACTCTGGTGTTAAACAAGACACTCTGCTCTACTCCTGGCAGCACAAAGCCAGGCCAAAAGTGCCTGTGCAGCCCAGTGTTGCCACCCTGTGCTCTGAGGTGAGCGAGGAGCATGCCTGCCTACCCTCTGCTAGCCATAGTGTGTGCCCTCTTCTTGCTTCATCTCACCTGTAGATTTAGGTAGAATTAGGGGTTTCTGAATGACAGAGCTGCACTTCCCCTTGCCTGCACTTTTCTGCTATCTCTTGCTTTTATCATGCTGTGAATAAAAGCTGGGCTTTCCCCAGGAGTTCACACTTGCTCTCGCTCTCTCTGTGCAGGGGAAGGTTCAGGATGAAGGAACGAGAAGAAATGTGGCAGAAAATAGAGGAGTTGGCTCGACTGAACCCCCAGGTGAGTGACAACAGCACCTAGGATGAATGGGACAAGAATGTGCTGGGGGTCTTGACCTGCTTCCTCAGCCCATGAAAACAGGTTTTAGCATCTGATCTCAGCCCTGTGGACACTGCTGCTGCAGTGGTGTGTCTCTCCCAAAAAACAGCATCCTGGGAGTGTGGCAGTGTTTTATCAGGCTGTCCCTCTGTAGCACTGACCTCTAAGTACTGCCCTATAGAGAGCATGTGTGTGTTTATGGGCCACACTGTGAACTGCAGCGTGCTGGGAGTCAGAGGGCACAGGGGAGGGGAGGATACCCTTCCCTGCCTGTGTCCCTCCTGCTGCCTTCCTGGGGGCCAGAGAAGGCAGCTGGAAGAACTGTGCCATGCTGTGTTATCATGCTGGGGGAGAAGGTGTGGTGTTGGATGGAGTGCTGACTCTGCAGCTGTCTGTGTTGCCTGCAGTACCCCATGTATTATGCACCTCTACCCTTGCCTTCTGTGTGCTGTATGGAGACGGAGACCCCGACTGCAGAGGACATTCAGCTCCTGAAGAAAACGGTGGAGACGGAGGCTGTGCAGGTGCGTAGGGGACTCGAGTCCTTTCACACTTGCTCCCAGTCCAGCCAGGAACTCAGCATAGCCACAACTGGCTCTTTCCAAATGTTCTGAAGGTAAATGCCACTACTCTCACCCTTTATCATTAAGAGATCAACCTGTGGTATGAAGAGTGGAGTTTTTCTAACCTTTTCACTCTGGAAAAAGTGCCAGTGGGATTTGCTTGTGTCCTTTTGGTCTGTTTGGCTCTCAGCCTGTTCTGAAGCATGCTGCAGTGCCACCCAGCATAACCTAGAGCAGTTGGAGTCAGAGGCTGAAGGCATGAAGGGGTTTGCTACTGATTCCTGACTCCTTTGATTTGTTTGTAGATGCTGAAAGACATTAAGAAGGACAAAGTTTTGCTGCGCCGGAAGTCTGAGCTTCCGCAGGACGTCTACACTATAAAAGCCTTGGAGGCCCACAAGAGAGCAGAAGAGTTTCTCACCTCAAGCCAGGAGGCTCTCTGACGGGCTCAGGAGCTGGCCCAGGAAGCTCTGCCCCATCCCTTTCCTCCAGGGGTCATGGAAATGCACTCGGTTCTCATGTATAAGTAAGGAATGAACATGGTGAGCTGTGCCTGTCCTCCACTCCATCTGCATACCTCCAGGGTAGATCTGGTTTTATGTTAGAACTTGTATCTCACCACTGTCCTGTCCTCCTGCTTTTTCTCTGTCCTCCTGCTTTCCCACCTTGGCTCTGCAGGCATTAGGGGAGCCTGCCTGACCTCTGCTTTTATCAGCCCAGGCAGGACTCACTTCACTGTGAGCTGCCACCTGATTTTACTCTGCTAGGCAGCCAGAGCCTCGCTCAGGGCTCTGTGTTGGGCAGAGCCTGCCGTGCGTGGCTCAGTGTGCTGCTCCAAACTCCAAGTGCCCATCTCCTCCACACCTGCCCCTGTGCAGCCTGTGCAGCTGAGCCCTGCCATGGTCAGAGGCCAGGCTAAGCTTGGGGCAGAAGCAGAGTTTGGAAGGCTCTGCTGTCTCTCCAGCCTGCCTTGGGGTGCAGCTCCACAGCTGAAGGGTCTTAATGTACAGCAGAGGAAATGTTTACTTCCACCTTTCTTTTGCTACCAGCCCCTTGTTTTGTTCCCCTGTTAGTGGAGTGGGGGTTCAGTGCTTTGCCACCCCCAGTTAAGCTGGGTGCAAGCACTACATACTATTGCAGTCCTCCCTTTAGAGCATCCTTAGAAGCTCTCTTGTGAGAAAGTGAATTCCTTCTGCTGTTTGTGTTGGTCCGTGCTGACTCATTTCCTTCCTGATGTCTCGGGTTAATTGTGGGCCCAGAATTAACTTCCCGCTTTGTAGCAGGTGTCAGCCACTGACTTCTACTTTCTTCCTCTACCTGCTCAATTAAAATACTCCTGCAGCTCTCCCTTTGTCTCTGTTTCCCATCCTTAGCTCTTCAGGGCCAGGGTTTCTAGGAAGCTTGTGCTGCTAGTCATTTCTGCAAGCTAGTGGAAGCAATGGCTGCGCCTCCTGGGGCGTGGCCGAGTTTGAGTGTTCACTTGTCTCCTCATTATTATCAATGGCTAAGCACTAGTGCTGAATCGCTGCTTCCGTGGGTGCTCTGAGCAAAGTTCACCTGTCCTGTCACGTGTGCACCTGCTGTGCCCAAGGCCCTTGTTAGTTATCACCTGGTGCATCAGGGCCCGTGCTAACTTAGCATTTAGAAACACTTGCTGATAGCCCAGGGGCTTGTGCAGCGCTTGGGTGCTCCTGTGATCCAGCTTTCACCCGTGTTGTTTGTGGTGCAGACTCAGTGCCAGGCCGAGGTGCCACCTGGTTTGTCATAGAGAGGGAGTCCTTGCTTCTTACCTGCTGTGCCTGCTTTCTTGACACATGAGCTTCAAAGTGGGTTTGCAGTAGTGCAGGGAGCCTGCGGGGTTGGTGCTAGCCTGGCACTGCTTTGCAGCAGCACGGGATGCTGTAGAAGGTTCTGGTGTATCTGCTTGTCCTCACCAGGAAACCATTTCCAGGTCAGAGCATCGCCCCCTCTAATCTTTGTGCTGGTGTGCAGCACATCTTCCCTCCACCCCAGCGAGGCTGTTCTGACCTGTGTACCTGCATCCCTGCCCGTGTAGCTCCCTCCTCCCGGCTCAGCCCTTATCAGGAATGCCGCCATCTCTTGGGAGGAGCTGGCGGGTGCATGTGCGAGATCCCCCAGTCACGCCGGGCCCCACCTCCCCTCCGTCTCACGCAACGGGCCAGTTCTAGTGTCAGGAGACTTCAGAAACACCTCAGGGAGGTTATTGCTTATTTTGAACATTAGTCTGAGCTCATGATCAGCTGCCAATCGATTACCTCACGCCTGGCACAGCATGTGGACGTGCACCGGGTGGTGCCAGAGCAGCTCAGCTCTGGAAATGAGGGCTGCCAGGCTCGGGCTGGGCAGGAGGCTCCTTCCTGTCTCAGCACAGGCTCTCCAACTGGCTGCTTAGCTTTGTGCTGTAAGCCAAGACCTCATTTTTAGATTGCTACAGCATGGTATGCCCTCACTTGAGCCTGCTTGCTGCTGGGCAGTGGCTGCCTTTCCCTGCTGTGGGCTGCTCTGCCTGCAGAGGGAACAGAACCTTGTGGTGTGCAGGGGCTGGCACTGTCCTGCAGATGATATGTGTCTGCTGGCAGCCCCTGACCCTGGCCAGAGGAATGCTGCTGGGGTTGTGCCATGTGCAGGGGCAGGATTGTAACACATCATGATTATGTGCTGTACAGCTTTGATGTTCCCATAGCTTTTTGTGTCTTGTTTTGGGTCAGGGAACTTAGGCTTAGTACCTTCACATCATCCTTTGTTTGCTGCCTATTCATTCCAGTGTCCTGGACACGTCAGAAGGGGACCATGTGAGACAGGGGGGAGTGTGCTCACCCTCTCACCACATGTACTGCTCATAGGCAGACCTGCATCTGCCACGCTACAGCTGCCCCTCGCTCAATACTTGGTTTCTAGCATTAGTGCTGCTCATTTCTGCCTATGCCTTTCCCCACATCAGCCAAATGGACAGAACTGGAGCTGCCTCTTCCACTCCACCTGGCTTGCTCCTCCCAAGGGAAAAAGCAAAACTACTGCATTCACACCCTGGACACAAGTATTAAGCTGCTTACAGTTCATATGTACATATGGTGTACTTTATTTTCAGTAGAGCATTACATAGTATGAAAGTGTTGGATTTTGTACAGATGTCCCTGTATGTACAGAACTAAATAAAACCAATCTCTTGGAATGACACATCATGCTCCACCTGTGATATTCCAACACACAGACCCTATCCTGAGAGGAGGGGCCCTAGCCTGGAGAATGACTTCTCTGGTACTGTCAGCATGGGGCCAAGTCCAGTGTTTGTCCTGAGGGAATCTGGGCAAAGCCAGCCAAGCCCCATATGCATCCAGGCATGGAAACCAACCTGCTTCCTCAGAGGTAGAGGAAGCCAACACAAGGTCATCACACTGACTTATGCACCAGCCAGAACCCAGAAAAAGGAGTGGGAAGGAAAACCAGACAATGTCAGTGGGACAAACTGGGAGGTTGATACTGGCAAGTCCTGTCAGCACCTGGCTCAGAGGCAGTGGGTGCTTCCAGGGCAGAGGGAGGGCTGGGGTTTGGAGCCCGGGTCCCGCAGCGCTGCCCTCAGTTCCACTGAGGCCGGGGGCCGCCGAGGCTCTGCCGGGCCTGCAGCGTGCGCTGCACCACGTCCTTCCACTGCTCCTCCGAGATCTGGTTGGCCCAGGCGGGGATGCCCAGGGTAGGCAGCTTCACGCTGGCCATCGTTCTCTTCACCAGCTCCACATGCTCTGGGAACAGAGAGGCCGTGAGACCGCGGCGGAGCCCCGGGCGGGTCCTGCCGGAGACGCGGTTACCTGCATCCATGGGGATGGAGCTGTGGCTGCTCTGAGCCGCGGCGCCTCCCGCTGCCTCCTCCTCATTCTCCTCCTCGCTGTCCACCGGCGGGTCGGGCAGGTGCAGCCTCAGCATCTGCGGAGAAAGGCGGGCAGCGGGGGTCGGGACTGCGGGTGCCGCCACCCCCGGCCCGGCGGGAGGCGCTGGGCGGTACCTGCAGCCGCTCCTGCAGGCCGGGGCCCGCGTCGCCGAGGCCCTGCTCCGGTTCCTGGCTCAGCGGCTGATACAAGTACCCGCCGCCCTCCTCCTCTTCCTCCTCCTCCTCCTCCTCATCGCCGCTCCACCCGGCCGCGCCGTCAGGGCCCTCCGGCGGCCCGGGCTCCCGGGGACAGACGCGCTCGGGGCCCATGCTTCGCACCACCGCCATACACCGGGCGCGGCGCCGAGGAGGTGCCGCCGCCGCCGCCCGGAACCGCCGCGGTCGCCGCGGGGCACTCTGGGTGTTGTAGTCCCGAAGCGGCCCCGGGCGCGGTGGGTGGTGCCGCCGGCACGCGCCGCCGGTGCCGTCGCGCGTCGCCATCGAGTGTCGCCATCTCGGTCTGGGCCGGGGCCGGAGCAGCGCGCCGGGGCCGGGCCCGGGCGGGGCGGGGAACCCAGGGAGCCGCCCCTGAGGGGGGCCGGGGCCCGGCACCGCGGAAGGGCCTGTCGGGGCCGCGCCGCTCCGGCGGGGGGGCGCCCGCGGACCCGGGCGGGGCCACGCCGCACTACAAGTCCCAGGGAGCGGCGGGAGCTCGTGTCGGAGCGGGGCTGTCGGCGCTCCTTGTACGGGCACAGGTACGGGGCTGGGGCTGGGGCTGGGGTCGGGGCCGCAGGGGTGGGGGGAGCCGGCGGGGCCATGCCGGGGCCGGAGGAGGCTGAGGCCGGTGGGCCCCGCCGAGCCCCTCCGTGAGGGCCAGGGGCGCGGGGCCGCCGCCCTGCCCGGGTGCTCTCGGCCGGGCCCGCGGGCGGCGGGTGGGGGCGCGGGGCGCACGGAGGGGCTCGGGCGGGGAGCGGCGGCCAACGGTGCTGGAGCGTGTCCGGAGCTGGGCAGAGGAGCTGCTGAAGGGTGCAGAGAGGGAGTCCTGTGAGGAGCGGCTGAGGGTGCTCAGCCCGGAGGAAAGGCAGCTCAGGGGAGACCCTGTCACACTCTACAGCTGCCCGAAAGGAGATTGTCACCAGCTGGGGGCCGGCCTCTTCTCCCAGGTAACAACTGACAGGCAGGTCAAGAGAAATAGCTTCAAGCTGCACCAGGGAAGGCTTAGATTGGATGTTAGGAAAAACTCCTTCACGAAAAGGGTAGTCTGGCGTTGGAACAGGCTGCCCAGGGAAATTATTGAATCACCATCCCTGGAAGTGTTAAAAAAATTTATAAATGTGGTACTTTCAGGACATGGGTTAGTGGTGGGCCTGGCAGCGTTGGGTTAATGGCTGGGATCTGTGATCTTGGAAGTCTTCTCCATCCTTAAAGCATTCTGTGACCCCACACATCCCCATCCTCCCAGGCAGGTCAGTGTTAGGAAGGCTGCCCTTCTGCCCTGGCATGACCTCTGCTGTGCTTTCTCTCTCCATCCCGTGGGCTCATGTGGTTTCAGACCCTTTATTCTCTCACCCAGTCGTGGCTGGCATGGGGCTGCGTGCCAGTCCCATGTGCCAGGCAGAGGAAAGGGAAGGCTGGCACCTGTGAGCACCACCCTGCCCGGGGATCAGTGTCGGTGCAGCAGAGGGGCGGAGGAACAAACTGATGCAGCCCTGTGTAAAGCTGTTAGCTCGGCTTTCCTGAGCCTGCTTCCCAAGCCAAGGGCTGCCCTTGGCCTGGCACAAACAGCTTGACAGGCTGAGCCAAATTCCTGATGGGGAGCTCAAGCAGTGACTCCAAAGCTTAGGCATACTCCATAGAGAAGCTGGGGTTTGGGAAGCAAGGTGAAGAATGGAAGCCAGCTGAGTAGGTGCAGAATCCAAATATTAAGCAAAAGTAAGTGAGCAAAATATTTGGTGAAAAATAAGGAGATGGTGAGGCTGGCTGTGGGGATGCCACTGGGATAAATTTGTGCCTGAGCAGTGTGGCCTGTGGTTCCTATGGCCAACATGAGCTTCCAGAGCAGGCTCAGCGCACGAGCTCCAGGGCTGTTCTAGCACCATCTAATTTACTGGGGCTGGAATTGCATTGTGAGTGTCTGAGCTGTTGAATGTGCAAGCTTGCAGTTTCACACTGCCTTAGCACAAATGCTCCAAGCATTAGATAAATGTCAAGCACAAGTGAAGAAAGCGGGTTGTTCTCATGTTATCTCTAACAGTATGTTGGATGTGCTTGAAATAGAACAGTCTATATGGACTGCTGTGAACTGGCTGGGCTATTTTAAGGGTTACTAAACCTTGTGGCTGGTGTCTTTTGGGAGACAGGACTGAGGCAGCCACACGGTAGGATTTGTTCTCTGGGGCAGCTTTGCAGGGTCGGCTGCTCTTCTTTGGGTTCTGCTGTGATTCTGGGGGTGGCAGAATGAGCCCTTGAAAATCCAGGCTGCTGGGTTTGTCCCCCTTGCTTTGGGAATTGGGTGCAGCAAGGCTGATCTGAGCAGGTTTTAGGAATGGCTCTAGGTTTCCTTCTGTGTGCATAGAGGAGTGAGAGAGCCCAGGGAGCTCCCTTTGAGCAAAGTGGATCCAAGGATATATGGGTTTGCTTTAAGATCATCACCTGGCTGCTGTACTTGGAGATGGTCAGTAGCTTTCTATCTTGAATTAATTATTTTCATACCTAATTGTAGGGTTTGGAAATATCAAGCCTAAAGTCAGTAGAACAAACAAGTGAAAAATCTGACTGAAACCTGCTTTGGTTTTTTTGTTGTTGTTTTGGGGATTTTCTTCTATCTGTGCCACAGTGTTCAAGTCAGCACAACAGTTTTCGAGCATGTGCTAGTGAGAGATTATTGAGTGATATTTGTGTTGATCTCAGGTGTCCATGTGCTGTGTTGTTAGGCTCTTGTTAGTGTAAGCTGCAGCAGTTGGGATGAAGGTTCTTGCAGGCATTAAGTGCATCTTGAGGCAACAGCACAAGCAGAGATATGGGAGTGCTTTCTGTAGGTGCTGTATTGAAAGAATGCAGAGCTGAATGAAATCTGATTGTTCCCTGGCTTAGCAGTGCAATGCTCCAGGTGCTTTGTGGCAGAGGAACAGCACACTGCTGTTGTCACTTAATTTCCAGCATCACCAACATCAGGTACTTCACCAGTAAGTGAAGCATGTCCTGATTTTTAGAAATGCTCTTATTCCATAATGACAGGACCTACCAGGGGTTTCAGCATTTCTCTGCATCCTCTGTGCCTTACTGTATTTCTGGCTAGATCATGGCAGACCAGGGAAAAGGGGAGTTGTGAAGATTGCAGGGTTAGAAGTAAGAGATCTGTTCATTTTTGGAGAGTGAAAGTGAGGATCTAACACGAGTCAGTGGAAGCAAGGATGGCTTGAACAGAAGCTGTGATTCTGTGTGCCTCATCCTGCAGTGCCCTCCCAGTTCTCTAATACAATTTGCCTCTGTCTTGTCAATATTTTTGTGTTTTATAGCCTACATCACTGTTACTGGTGTCCTAAATGAGAAACCACAGAATGTACTTTGCATAATCTAATACTGTACAATTGGGGGAAATTGTTAGTAAGTTGTTTCTTATCAATTTTGCTTTTTCCCCTCTCTCCTTGGCTGTGTCCTCTGTGATCTGTAAAGAAATCTAAGCTGTAGCTTAATGTCAAGTGCTGCACTTCTCCTACTAAGAAATCCTCATAGGAATGGGACTGAAAAGTGGTTTATTTATGTCCTCATTTATGTCATAAAAATTAGCATTGGAAATCAAACTTGAATGGAACTCAACAGTGTCCATAGGTGTAGGACAGAAAATATAGTTTTTTCTCAAAATATGTGTCTAACTCTTATTTGCAGATAGTGCACAGAGGGGGCTCAGAGGAGGAGAATGCTTTGGGATGGAAGATTGGTCTAAAGAGACAATTGTAAATAAGGCAGGCAAGGAGAATCTGGAGCTGGGCATAGAAAGCATGGGGTGGAGCAGGGGAGGCATCCTCAGGAGACAGGGCTGTGCAGGGAGGAGGGGAAGCCAGGCCTGTGTGAGGCTGAAAAGGGGCAAACAAATCCTGGTGGTGGCAGGAAGATGTGATGGTTCCAGGGCAGGGTTGTGGCCAGTGGCAGAAGAGGAAGATGAGAGTTTGCATGGGTGTTTTTGTTACAGGGTACAGAAGAGCTCTTGGGTTTGGAAAATCCCTTCCAGCTTGTTAAACCCTGTGTTTCCCCATGGCCTGTACAGATTACTTCACACTTCTGGTCACTCTGTCTTGGTGAAGTGTTCAGATGAGTGTTTGCTTTTCTTGGCTCTGAGGAGGGGCAGCAGGAGGCTGTGCTGGCAGAGCTCTGTGTTTGCTCTAAAGGGGTATCCCAGCACAGAGCCAAGGCAAAGCACAGCCAACTTCCATCCCATTGCCCTCTCCACCACTCCAGACCTGCCAGTCACCTGGGGAAAACCTTTCCCAATAATTGTATGAAACAGCATTCCAACATTGTTGCTTCAACCTCAGCATCTTTCTGGCAGTGCCTGGAGCTTCTCAGTGGACCAGATTTAACCTCTTGGGATGAGCTTCCTTCTGATGGGAATGGCAG
Source organism: Zonotrichia albicollis (assembly GCF_047830755.1). Taxonomy (NCBI): domain Eukaryota; kingdom Metazoa; phylum Chordata; class Aves; order Passeriformes; family Passerellidae; genus Zonotrichia; species Zonotrichia albicollis. Next base: position 14,150,147 of record NC_133821.1, read on the forward strand.
AACTGCTGGGGCAGGGTAGCCAGCTCCTGTGGCAGTGACAGGACCAGCATCCTTGCACCTGGCTCAAGGGAAGTCCCAAGGGTGAGGAAGAGTGTTCCCAGCCTTTCTGACAAAAAACACAGGGGCCTTGGTACAGTGCCTGCCAGCTGTGCTCCTCTACCTTAAGTAGGAATCAAGCAGAGAACTTGGAAATAAGATTGATCCTCTTGGTCCTCCTGGATTGGGCTCAGTCTGAAGGGTATTGAAAATATTGATGGTGGTGATAAAGACCAGTTAAGCTCCTTGAGGAGTATTTTACAGAATCACTTAAACAAGAAGAGATTAGGAGGGAAACATTGGTTAGATTTTTCAGGAATAACTTGTGACTGAGGCAGGAAACAGATTTAGATATGTGAAGCCTTCAAAATAGCTTGGAAGGTGCCTTTGGTGGGTTCCATGGAAACTCATCTGTTCTGTAGCTTTGCAGAAGACTTATGCAAGAGTGCTGCCTGGCTTAAAAAAAAAGATGCTTAAGGAAAAAAAGCTGTTAGATCTGAAATTGAAGCATGGCCTGTGGAAGATGGGGGCTGTTCCTGGGCCCTTCTGGAGCACCCCTGCTGGAGCAAAGCTTGCTGCAGCTTTCTGTGTTACTGACTGTAGTTTAGGTTAGGGTGGTTGCTGCAGGAACAGGCAGGTTTGCAGGAGAGACTCCTGTTGCAATAAGGCTGCAGGATGGTCTCTGTTTGGGCTTTGCATGTGTCCTATCAAATTAATGTACAGAGCATGAAAACAACTGAAAAAATAAATAACTTTTAAAATAAGCTACTCAAATTTTAATGACATTTGAGAGTTCTGGAATGAGGTGAGTGGTTACTGAATGGTTTTGAGCTGCCTATGGAGTCAGTGGATGATACTGGAAGTCTAAACTCTGCTGCATGCCAGGAGCTCCCTGTTGGTGGCATCTCTTATTCTCCCTTATTCTAAAGGAGGGATAAATGTGAGAGTGTGGGTGTGCTGGGCACTGGGGTGGCCAGGCTGCTGGTGGGCCTCGTGGTGAGCAGTGATTCCACTTGACTGAGGGGCTGGGGGTGGCCTGCTGGAGCAGAGCAGCACAGCACTGCCCCTCTTGCTGCCCTCCAGCCAATTCAGAAACCTAAAACAGGAGAGAAGTCCTCCTTGCCAAAATGAAATGGGACAGAGCATAGGAATTGTATGTGTAGGAATTTAGTCCTTGTTCAAAGGCATCCCCAAATTTCTTTGGATTCTTCAAAGGCTAAAACTGATTGTGAGATGGGAGCATGCTGAGTGAACCTTTCAATAACCTAGAAACAAGAAATAAGACAATTTTATTTGTGCTGTCTGAAACACTGACATTTCTTCTAATGCCTGTTTTCAGCTAGGAGAAAACTGTTAAAAATCAAACTGAGCTGCTGTTTCAGAAGCACCTGGGCAGGACTCTCCTCTTTGTTCTTACATCCAAAGGAGAATCTCTGCAAGAATCAGCTGTGGTGACTTCTCTAAGATATGATCCAAGCCATCTGTTTGAGGAATGAAGGATATCAGTTGCTTAACAAGATGTGATGCTACAGAATTTTCTTAGTTATTGCCTGGGTTTGCTATGGGAGGAAAAGACCTTTTCTGAGCATCACCAAAGAGCTTTTTACCTAGATTAGGGGATTTCTGCTCTCTTGTGTTAATTAGCTTGAACCCTAGTGCTCAGATCAATGAGTCCAAATGCTAATGTTGTCACCCACCCCTATAATGGTGTGAAAAACGCCAACCACTTGTTTTTAAAATTTTAAAAGTTTAATAGTAATAAAATGGTTATAAAAAATAGTAATACAATTAGGGCAATAACAATTTGGACAGTTTGAATTAGGACAATATGAGACAATAAATACAAAGAGTTACAGACGTCCGGGTACCTTTTTCTGGGTAAAATAAGCCCGAAAAAGGACCCACGTTAACAGAGGATTAACTCTTAAAAGCAACAGCCTGTTGCACATTCATACACCTCATACATGATGCATAAATTCCATTCAAATACAGGATTCTGTCTGGTCAGTGTCAGCTTCTTCCTCTGAATCCTGACAGTGCCTTCGAGGCAGGAAGAAGCTCATTTCTTCTGATAAGAGGGCAATAAATTCTTTTTCTCTGAAAGATTCAGGTGTCCTATGGCTGCTATCTTGCTGCAAGTCCTTTTCTTAAAGAAAGTATCCTACATACCATAGTTTCTATTTTAACATTTTTTATAACCTAAAACTATACTTACCACACTACTTAAGAGAATTAATACAGCATTACTTTCTAACACAACACATATAATATTCATTTTAATATTTACAAAAAGCCAATCATAAAATACATGCATTTTTCACAACGGGAAGTTGGTTGCTTTATGTAGGGGTGATTCTTTGGAGTTTTTTTGTTGGGTGTTTTGTTTTTAATCTTTTCCTCTGCTGTTTCTCAGACCTGATCCAAAGAGCACGCTCTTCCCTCTGGGTTTGTTCTTTTCACCTTCACCGCTGGCTCTCGCTGCGTGTTTTCATTCATGCGCACAAATGGCTCTGACATGACCGTGACGTGTGCGTGCCCAGGCCCAAGGTGTTTGGCTGGGGCTGCCTGTGCAGCCACCCTGAGGGGTTCTGTGTGCAAGGGCACCTCTGCTTGCTCCTCTGAGCCCAAGAGGAACATTCCCAGTGGGAGGCAGGTGAATGAGGTCACACTGAGGTAACCTTTGCAGCAGGCATTCAGGGAAGGGTGGATGTTGTTATTTTGGCCTTGTGTGTGCGTTGCAGCCCTTGCAGCGGCCTCGGAAGCATGCGGCTGTGGCACTGGGGGCCCTGAAGAGCACCTGGCTGGCAGAGGAATGCTCCGCTGGGCAGTGCACTTGGAAGGGGGCCCACGCAGGGTGAACCACGCGGCCGTGGCTGTGGGCCACAAGGTCTATTCCTTCGGTGGCTACTGCTCGGGAGAGGACTATGAGACCCTGCGGCAGATCGACGTGCACGTGTTCAACGCAGGTAAGCGTGGCCTTGTATAGGAGTCCCTGTAAAATCTGTGTACTGTGTAAGTGGCCTTGCCCCAGTCCTAGTTATTCTAAATGAGCTATGGCTGTGAAGTCCTTAGTTGGGCAGCAGCTGTGGCTCGTGAAGGCAACTAGGATAAAAAGGGGGTGGGTTGAGAGCCTTAGAGGAGTCCTGACGGAGCCACAAGGAACAACACTGCTGAGAGGAGCTGCATGTGAGAAAGCCAGCCAGAAGGTATGGACTCTAGAAATATAATAACAACAATATGATTATAGCATGTCCTCGTGAGCACAAAGGACTTGGCTTGCTGGGCTCACTGCTTTTCTCACCTGCTGATGCCTGACATGTTATACCCTGTAACATGCTGTCTGACTCTTAAATTTCCAGAAAATGTTGTCAGAGTAGGTAGAAGCCTTTTTCTTTGTGCAGCCTTGCATTTTCAGCTTCAGGGGCTCTAGTTCATGTGACTGCTAGGATAGGGACTCACTGTGGTGGTCACATAGCCAATGGTTTGGTTTGTCCTTGTTCTGTGCAAACACAAAGTCAGCCAGGTGCAAAGAGGTGATATGGAGCTGGCTCAGGTCCCCCGTCATGGCAGCATGTCCATGTTCAGCTGCCCATAGCGCGGAAGGAGCACGGTGTGAGACATTGCACTCGCTAAAGATTCCAGGTGTAGACATCTGAGCTGTTTCCCTGTGGGGGCAGCTGACAACTGGAGTCAGTAGGGGCATGTGGCTAGGAGGGAGGCCTTCCCTTTTTGGTAACAACTATCATGCAGATTCACAGCATAGCTTAGAAAAGCATCTGCAACTGGAGCCATTTGTGTAGGGTAACCAGTACCTGTCATGAGGCTGAGTTGGAGCCATGGTTGTGCTGGCACAGGCTGTATTTCTTGATTGAGTGCTCCTTGAACTAAAGAGGTTACTGAGCTGGTCCCTTAAGCATTTCCCTGTAATTAGGCAGGTGATTAAAAAACTGCACAGATGCTTGGGTGGCTCCAGCTAAACAGGGCCAAGAACAGAGAACCAATGACCAGTTTTGGAGACTGGACAGCATGCTGAATGCCCTGTGAGCACCCACCCGCATGTAGACAAACCTAGTTTGTCTGTAAAATGCAGTGAATTCACTCCTTTAAGACTGATATGCAGCAGGGATAATAGCATTGGTTACAGAGGGCTGCCAAGGTGACCTGCTCTCAGGGTGGAGGGGGTGTAGCTCAGGATCCTGTGAACAGTGACATTCACCTCTGTCCAGAGGGACTGGGCTTTTATACTCAACACAGCTGAATGTTGTAGAACGTGCCAGGTAGAGCAGCATTATCTTCTGGGGAAGCATAATGACTGTGCCCAAAGGAATGCTCTTGTGTTGTCTTTGCCTCTTACCACTCCCAAGTATTAAAGTGTCAGAATGCTGCAGCCACCACAATGAAGGTGACAGTGGCTTCCCAAGCCCTTGCTCAGCTAGCACTGTCAGGTGGCAGTGCCAAAGCCAAGATACCAGATTTTGAATGAGTCTTCCAAAGATGAAAACTATGTTTTAGGTAGGAAGCATCCAGTCTAGCTTGACTTTAGCATTGCATGTGCTTCCTCAGTGCCCTTTCTGCCTGTGGGGTAGATGCCCACCTTTTGAGATGCCTGACTTTTCCCTTTCCCTATGTTAGTATTTCAGAGGAGCTGCAGACTGTTTTCTGCTGTATTTTGTATCAGCTCTGTGTAGAAAACAAACCTGGAGGCTGTATGTGGTGGAAGGAGGGTGACTGGTGCTGTTATGTAACACTTGCTGTGGCTCTTGCACTGTGATTAAACCCTGTAATACCTGTTGACTGTTCTGGCTGCTGCTGGACATGACACACAGGAAGGGGAACCTGTAATCCCAAAGAACTCCTATTAGTAATGCAAGGTTAGCAGGGAGAACTTGAGTACAGATGGGGTAAAGGAGGCAGACAGCCACCTCATCTGTAGCTTGAAAACCAAAACAAAAGCAAACAGACCCAGTTCCTACAAAACTGCTGGGTTGTTTTACTTAAACTGTGCTTGTGCAAGTCCAAGTGATGCCTTCAGGTGTTCCCTTGCATTTTTCTGCAGTGAGTTATTCCTGTGCTGCCCATTCTCCCAGCTTTGAGTCTCTTCAGCAATCTCACTGGCTTGAAGTAGTGTCTGCATTCATGGTCCCCTCTGTACTTCTTCATTTTTCTTTCCCTATTTGTTTATGTATGTGCTGTACCTTTCACTCACAGTCTAGGATGAGCCAGAGTGGAAACCTTTTCAATGAATTGTTGTAGAACAGAGCCTGGTTTTGCCTTCTGTATTTCTTAACTAGCTGCTACTTGAGGTCAGACACAGCTTTCTCTTGTTTACTCACCTGCTTCTGCCCCTTGTCACGGGGTAAAAAGCAACACACAGGATGGGTTATGAACTGTCAGCAATGGGCTCAAACTTGTGTTTCCAGTGTCTCTACGCTGGATCAAGCTGCCTCCAGTGTGGACAAACAGCCGAGACCACGTGAGGGAGGTGCCCTACATGAGGTATGGGCACTCGGCCGTGCTCATCGACGACACCGTCTACATCTGGGGCGGCCGCAACGACACCGAGGGAGCCTGCAACGTGCTCTATGCCTTTGATGTCAGTAAGTTCCAGCTTCTCACTGCTCCTTGGCACAGCTGGTCTTGATCACACCTCCTCTCTGCCCCCCAACTTGTTTTCTTGTCGCTCAGTGACAGTCTGGAGGAAATGTTGTCACTGTCTGTTTGAGCAGTTTTAGAAGTGGAGTATGGTGGCCTTTGTGCTTACAAGCCTTTGGGCAGAGATTGCTGATCTTTTCTAGTAATGAAAATGGTTTTAATTTTTCTATCAGCTTTGTGTGCTCTCTCTGATAGTAGCAATAATTGAAGTGTTCTCTCTATGTGATATAGTATTCCTTAATTGTGGCTCTTGATGATTGTGGTTCCTCTCCAGTGTGGTTCTTCTTTCTGAAGGTGTGAAGGAGAGTGAGGAACAGCACAGGAGTAGTCCAGGACAGGATGGCAAAATCAGGGGAGACATGAGTCAAGTTAGATAAACCTGAAAAATAAACTCCTTGAGCCTTTTAGTTGGCTTCTCCATAGCATTGCTGGAGCACCTCTGGAGAAAAGGCGCCATCAGGAACTGCATGGACACAAGTGTCAGGAAAGAAAAGGAGTATATCTGGATTCTGGATGCAAGTCCATCTAAATACTGGCCAGTAACTGTCTTACTGAGCTTGCAAGGAAACTGCTTGCTCTGGTGCTTGGTCCATGGATCTCTTCTTTATCAGGAAGAATCTTACAGCTTATGGCACAGGGTTTCCCCCTTCCTTCCCCTGCCACATGCAGCTGAGAAGCCACCAGTAAAGCTCTGCCTACATAGAGGCTTTGTAGTGGGACCTGCCCAGTCTCCCTGGCAGCTGCAGTGCTTTAGCATTAAGTGAAAATTTACAGAAAGTCCTGCTCCAAACCCTCTGCCGCTGTCTGTACACACAGGCCTGCCATTCCTGGAAAGTGTGGCTGGCAGTCACAGTGCGATGTCTGCAGTGTAAGTTCCACTGTAGGAGTCACATCAGGCTAAATAAAGTCCTGTGTGCGTGCAATTTTGTCTCTGCAGTGTTGAGCAGATCCCAAATTGAGGTTTTTCCGTGCTGCAATTGGGTGAGCTTTTGCTGATATAATGTGACTGAGTTTGGAAGCAGCCCCAGGGAGAGAAGGAACTCGATAGCCCTGGGATGTCACACTAGAGCTCCCCAGGGATTCTGCTGACCTTGCAAGACCCTTTGTGTGGTGCCAGCTGGAGCATAGGTGGACACTTGTGTCCACAGGCCAAGTTCAGGGAAGTCATCCTCGTGCTTTGGCTCCACAACTCTCTGAAATAAGCACTGTTCTTGGCAGCCAAGGGCTGTTAGGGAGGGTGGGGAATGTCTCCTGCAGCCTCAGGGCTTATCTGTGCCTCTGGGAGCTCTTGGGGCAGGTGCCTGTTAGTGCTTGGCACCCAGTCCTGCCTTGGCTCTGTGCTGCCCTGGCATGGAGAGCAGCTCTGCCTGGATTTAAGTCATCTTCTAAATCAAGCCAGCCCCTGGAGTGTGCAGGCTGAGGGGCAGAATGTGTTTGGTGCAGGCTCACAGGGAGCATTGTGAAGGGTGGAGAGTGAGCAAGAGGAAAGGAAGAGTGAGGAAAGTGAGAGAATGTAACAAGTGGAGCAGATAAGACAGGGAGAGCTGCACTGCAGAGGTGGAGATATGCACAACAGCTAACATGGAGAACTTGTGATTAAATGATTTGTATCTGGTTTTGAGAGCTGTTTTTCCTCAGTCATGCTCAGTTACTGAGCATCTCCACGCCTTGAGGTCAGTTGTGCCACTTAGCATTATTGCTTCATTGTAATAGAAAGTGTGAATGCAGAGTTGATAAGTGACTCACGAGTACACTCTGCAAGAGATTCTGTAAAAGTAACATTGTTCAAGCCCTGCTGTACTACTCACACTTAAAATGTGACCTCTTTGTCAGGTCTGTGGCCATGCCAAGAGGCTGAGGATTCTGTCACTGTGTCCCTCTGTGGGGGCTCAGGCAGGTAGCCTTGCCCAAAGAAGCTTGCAGCCTCTCTGGCAGGGCATGTGCTTTGTGAGAAAGCAGGAATTATTTTTGCCTTAGAAATTTAAGAACAGCAGTAATAGAACTATCCCACCCCAACTCCTACTGTGTTTTCTCAGCATTGCCTCTTGTTTTGTTTCAGACACACACAAGTGGTTCACACCAAAGGTCTCTGGAATGGTCCCAGGGGCAAGAGATGGGCACTCAGCCTGTGTCCTGGCAAAGAGCATGTTTATCTTTGGAGGCTATGAACAGCTGGTGAGTGATCGCTGTAACTGTTAATTGGTGAGCCCTTGGGAAAGAGGGTGTTGATACCCAGGACACTGATAGAGGCAGGACACGGGGGTGTGTTTGTATTCCAAGTCACTGTCATTTTGTAACTTAGCAAAGTTATGGCATTAGTGCCCAGGTTATGCTAATTGTTTTATGGAGAAGATGGTTGGAGAAGCAAGTCCAAAAAAGTGTTGGATTTTTTTTAAATTCCACAAAACATGTTTACCACAAAGAGGTAAAAATTTAATTTTTTTCTGGCTCATTTCTCAGCCAAATGTAGATACATAAATACACAACATTTTTAATAAGTATATATTGATCTACATTTATTTTAATTTGGCTCAGAAGTGAGCCAGAAAAAACACTTTCTGCAGTGTTGCTGTGAGGTTTTGTCCTAGTCTGGTGTGTGTTCCCTGCAGTCTCCACTTGCTCTGACATCTTGATGATCCCTTTCAGCAAACATGTGGTTGCATTCCCATTAGGAATACCCTGAGCCAAAGTTCATCCTGCAATAGCTGTCAGTGTACCTAATGCTCTTTTTAGCAAATCCTCATGATGTAATCTTAAAAAGTGGGTAAATAAAAATTATCACCAGATTCCAGAACAGATGTGCAAAGTCATGTCTGTTTGTTTGGAAGAAAGTTTGAGCTCTGTTACAGAAATTTCTGGGTTATTCCTTCTTTTCTGAGGGTGGTAGGCCAAATCCATTATATTGATCACAGCAGCAGGAGGGGTTCAGATGTTTTTTTTTTAATCAAGACCAAATAAACCTCTGGCTGTCTTGCTGCTCTCTACCTTGCCTGGAGGAGCAGGAGTCCACATTGTTTGTGTGAATGCAGTGTCCTCCAGGCAGCCAGCTGCAGATGGGTTTTGTGGGGCCTCAGAACCTGGAGTGTATTTGCTCCTGGATGTTCAGCTTCCCAGAAGTAATCTTGGCTTCTGCATCTCCTTAGGCAGCCTTAGCAGAGACAGTTTGACTGTCCTGCTAATGCCTCTTAGCTGCTGCTACATGGAGAGGAGGCAAACTCCTGCCATGAATGTATTGTGTGCAGGACAGCCTTTGTGGGAGGAACTGAGCACCAAATAAATGGGAAAGCTGCAGGAAAAGACAGGACACCTTTGGGAAGAAACGGGCTTTGCTTTCCTCTTGTTAAGTGATAAGTGCTGCCTGAGCAAGCACCTTGTTTCTTAGGAAGCTCTGAATCCAAAGGGATGCTCCAGCTCTGCAGGGCAGCATCCTTCTGGGGCTGGATGTGACCAGGCTTCTCAGTCCCTTTGTGACCAAGCTGCTTTTGTGTCTTCCAGGCTGACTGCTTTTCAAATGATATCCATAAATTGGACACCACAAACATGACGTGGACCTTAATCTCTGCCAAGGTCAGTGTCTGTTTTTCCCTCTGGTTTGTGGAGGAACTTTTGCATCTGCCATTCTCTGGGGTAGCTGCCCACACTTGTCTCACAGCTTCTGGCTGATGTGGCTGGGCTCTACAGGCTGGGGAGTTCTCCAGGAGAAGGCAGCCACCCAACTTCCCCATCAAGATGTGTTATTTCCCTGGCTGATCTGCACTCTTTCTTTTGTTTTTATTTTCTATTCTGTCCCTCAGGGTACTCCAGCTCGCTGGAGAGACTTTCATTCAGCTACCATCATTGGAACAAAGATGTACGTGTTTGGTGGCAGAGCTGATCGCTTTGGGCCCTTTCACTCTAACAACGAGATCTACTGTAACAGAATCAAAGTGTTTGATACAGAAACCAACTCCTGGCTGGACTCCCCTCACACCCCTGTGCTCCCTGAGGGCAGGAGGAGCCACTCAGCCTGTGAGTGTGGGTCTGCCGAGGGTGGAGGGAAGTTTCTGCCACTCAGCCTGTGAGTGTGGGTCTGCTGAGGGTGGAGGGAAGTTTCTGCCTCTCTTAGAAGGAGTGTTTGCTCTGCTGGGCAGGGTTGTGGGTTAGAAAGGGTTGCACAAAGCCCAGTTTCTGTGCAAAGCTGCTGCCCACCAAAAAGCCTTGCACTCCCCACTGCACATGAAGGTGATATAAGGAGAGGTGGACAGCCAGCACCACGTTGGTTTGTGTTTGGTGTTGGGTCAAGGACGTGCTGGGTGCCCTCTGATGTCTGTGCTTACTCCCTACAGTCAGCTACAACGGGGAGCTCTATGTATTTGGTGGCTACAATGCACGCCTGAACAGACACTTCCATGACCTCTGGAAATTCAATCCAGGTATTTATGCTTCTGACTTGCTGCAGTGATAGTGCTCCAGGCCCGCGGGCATGTGAGTGCTCAGAGGAACGTACTGTCCAAGGAGTGCTGCTGGGGGGGAATGGCTTTTGGCTCTTCTGACAGCAAATCACTACTGTGCCTATTCCTCCTTGGGATGTTCCCAGATCTCAATTATAAAATAGAAAATGAGGTATTGCTGAAAGACATATTTCATTGGAAAAACTTTGTCTTGTTCTTAAACATGCAAAAGTAGTGACAGAAGAGAAGATATGGGAAAGAAGTAGGTTTTAGGGAAGAGAGAGACTATAGCTGGAGAAACCATTCAACTTGAGCTGCAGGATCACCATCTCTTGGTACCAGCTCAAACTGTGCTGCAGAAGGGAGGTTCTTCAGCTGGTACCCTGAATCTCACTCAGCTGTGAGCCAGTTTGGGGTCCTCAGGCACGTTTCACTGTCTAGACTCATTTTGTTTGCTAATTACTTTGTAGTAAATTTACCTGAGAGCAGCCAACCAGCTGCTTCCCAAGCTGATTGTGAGCTGGCAGAGCTCCTCCTGCAGGTTTCAGTCCTGTGCTTTGTCGCCCCCAAGCATCCTTGCCGCAGAGAGCAGCAAGAACTAAGGCTGCTGTCTCCACCTGGCCCAGTTCTCCACGCCCTCCTCCCACAGCCGAGCTATCCCAGCGGCTGATGCACCTCTGCCCGGCTGCTCTGCGATCGCAGCCTGCCAGCAGATGGCGCTGGTTCCTGGATCTTCCTCCTCCAAATCCCGACCGCAGCAGGCCCTGGGGAAGGGAGGCTGCCTGTCTGTCCCTGCAGCTCTGCCCAGCACAGCTCCCTGTGATGTGGGACCCGCAGCCGTGGCAGTCTGTGGGTCCTGGTGCTCAGGCTTTGCAAGTGAAAGGCCTTGATGGGGCCCTGAGCAACCTGGTGTAGTGCAAGGTGTCCCTGCCCATGGCAGGGGGTTGGGACAAGATGGTCTTTAAGGTCCTTTCCAACCCAAACCATTCTATGCTACGACCTGCAAATCCTGTCTCAGCAGGCAGAGCTCCAGGACTGTGACTGGCACTTCAGGAACAGCCTCATGGAAGTGCATGATTGGCCATTAATGAGGAAGTCAGGGGAGAGGCTGCATATTGGCTAGCTGGTGTCTGTGGGGTACTGGGTCTCTGCTTTTCCTGTGATCTGTTTAAATTCATGGCCTGCTTATAGCTGGTCTTGGCCAGGCTCTTGTGACAAGTTTTCTCTCTTTTCCTCCTGTTAGTTTCTCTTTCCTGGAGGAAGATTGAGCCCAAGGGGAAGGGGCCATGTCCTCGGCGCCGGCAGTGCTGCTGCAGAGTGGGGGACAGAATCATCCTCTTTGGAGGTACCAGGTGAGTTGTGTGAGGTGGCTCCTCCAGAGGCTTTGCCAGCCCCTTCAGCACAGTGTCCCTTCACACTCTGACCCATCAGATGGACTTCAGAGGCACGTGGCAAGTGTCAGCCTATCTGACAAGTGTAGGTAATCATGGACATCAGGGTCCCCTGAAAAAAGGCCATGGAAGAGATTGAAGTGTCATGTAAGCTTGTAAATCTTCTGGTGACAAGCCATCTTGTACATGTAGAGACAGAAGGGTGTAACAGGCTGCTCAGGAGGGGCTGTGCAGTGCTCAAGCTTTCTGGTAAAGAGGTTGTGGGGATAAGAGAAGAGATCCTGCTATCAGAAGGACATGTATCTCAGTCTGCTGTGTCAGAGCAGACCTCAAACTGACCTATCTTCACCTACATGCTGCCCTGCTTCTCCCACCAGAGCTTCTTTCTTCCATTGGCAAGTGTGGGTTCTGCTGCCAGGCTGCAGTGGGATGTCAGCTCAGCTGGGAGCTGTTTGAGGAGCCTACACACATGACAAGACAGTGTTGCCTTCTGCCAGTGTTCCTTAGCAACGTTGCCATTCACAACAGGGACCTGGTGTTATGGATTTAGCTGTCAAACACTGGAAGTGATACTGTCAGGGTGCAGGGCAGCTGGATGTGGCCAAGAGCCTTAACAGCTGCTAAAAGAAAGGAAGTGGCCTATCACCAGGACACACTCCATGCTGTCTGGAGTGACAAATTGCAGCTCTGGAGCACAGTCCTGCTTGCCAGTATCTACCTTGCAGAGACATCTTAAATGCTTTCAGCTCTCCACATGGTTGGGAAAGCTTTGGGGCTCTCTCTGGGTTCTTGACAGTAGCTTTTTGGGGATGCTTCTGAAGCAAACTTGGGGCACAGAACCAAGGGTGACCTGACCATACCAGTGTGTGATGGGGTGAAGGGGGAGTGTGCTTAGCTGTAGGATGTCCATGTCACTTTGAGGGAGTGCTTAGTGCAGGTGAGGTATGCAGAGGTGCTGAGTTTATCCAGTCTCCTCAAAGATACTGGCTGCTGCTCAGTACAGCAGAAGGTAAGGCTTTAGGGGAGTTTTGGGTGGTCCCAGATTCTGTGCTGTGTAGATTTGTGTTGCAGCAGCAGCTGAACTTTGATGTTAAGCCTTGGCACTCCTGGGAAATGCTAGCATACCACAACAAATTTGACACCAGCTTTTTGGAGTTTGGTTCACCCTTGCCAAGCAATGCAGCAGTGCCTTGTCTTCTCCATGAACCACTTCAGAACTCAGCTTGTTGCTTAGGTCAGGCTCAACCCCAATACAGGCCCATTCATCAGCCATGGTGTGGGCTGGGAAGAGCTGCTGGCAGCCAGGAATGCAGCCAGCTTGGGCTGGAGGGAGGGTCTTGGGGAAGTGGGAGGTGGGGGTGGGCCATGCTGGCTTCCTGTAACAGTTATCAGGTGTATTCTGGAGCTGCCTGGCGAGATAAGAAGTTTTCCAGGAAGTCGTTGTAATGGAGAACTCCCATGGGTCTGCCTGCTGACCTGTGCTCCCCGGGCTGGCCAGGGGGAGGGGTGGGGCTGTCCTGCAGGGATCCTCAGAGGATGAGCCGGCAGGCTCAGCTTTCTAGGGAACAGCACTGGGGGATGGGCAGCAAAGCCCCTTCGTGTCTGCCTTTCCAGGATTCACACTTCCTGCTGAAGAGACGCTTCTGCAGGCTGCTTGCTCCTAGGGCATCCAAAAGCTTTGTTTCTTTGGTAGTCCTGGCCAGAGCTTGGTGATTTTGCCCCAGCTGTGGCCAGGAGCAATCCCTCACTTGTGTCCCATTTAAGGGACCAGGAAGCTTGGTGTTCCCATTAGCTGTGTCACAGTTGTGGCCCTGGTCTGGTTTCCTCCCAAGCCCAGCAGCAATTCAGTGTGCAGAGACCATCCACAAGGAAGAAGTAGGGGGAGAGAGAATGCTATAAAACAATTTAGCTGAAGAGATGCTGATCCAGATTTGGCTTGGGACTGTGTTTTCCCTGACAAGGCTTAGGAATTCTGGCTCTGGTGAGGGAATAGGGGCTGTCACTGAGTGCAGGGTGAGTTGTTTTGCAGCTGGAATGAGCAGCTTTGCTGGGCTCTGGCTGCCAAAGGTGTGCCCTGCACGCTGCTGTGCTGCCTGGAGGTTGCCTGGTCTTGAACTCCAGGCTCACTCTGCTACTTTCCTTTTGGTGATTAAAGGCACAGACATGGTGCCTGCTGGCTTTCCTTTGATAGATAAGGGATGGCCTGGGGTTTCCTGTGACGTGGATGTGAGATTAGATTGTGGTGTGGTGAGCACAGAGGTGGAGTTAAAGGGGCTCCTGCCTGTATCCGGGCAGATGGGTCCCATCAGCAACAGGTCTGTGCCAGCACTGAGCTGTGCTCTCAGCTTGGCCTGAGGTTGTGGGGACCTGGGGGAGCAGGTACTGTCTCATGTCCCATGAGTGTGAAGCTTAGTGGGGAAACAGAGACACAGGGGCAAGGAGTCACTACATGAGGTCAGTCCCAGCTAAGAGGTGAGGGGACACTAAGTTGTTTTGTCACAGACCAAAGCAGGACTTAAAACATTTTTCCTTTCTTTTAAATTCTCCAAACAACCATCAGCCAAGGGAGTATTTTCCCCTCTTTCAGCACAGGCTGATCTGTCTGTGCAAGGAGATGTAGTGTCCAGTCTCTCAGGTGCTTTGGTTGTTCCATCAAGACCACTGTGGCAGGAAACCATAGGTGAGGCTGGCTGTTCCCTAGAAATGCCTGGTGCTGTAGTTCCTCATCAGCATTCCTGGACCAACATCAAATGGGAGTATCAGTAAATTGGAATTGGTTTAAAATGACTACTGCATTGCTCAGTGCTCAGCTACAGTCTTCTGAAATGCCATCCCCATTTTGGCTCAACCACTCCAGCTGTGCCTGGAGTCCAAAGTGATTCCTCAGTCAGACTGAGAAATGTCTGTGCTTGCCCTGCCATGCAGATGTTTAGATGTTTTCTAGCTGCTTTCTCTACACTCCTCTCACAGCATCTGAGGGGCCAAGCTGAAATAAATGCAGTAGATCTTAAATACATGAGAACAGGAGTGATGGACAGGTGAGGTGAGGGGGAGGCTCATGGTGGAATCATCATGGTCATCCATGAAAAGGAGGCAGATCTCCCATGCCCTGCAGAGGAAATAGTGTGGGTTTCTGCTCCCTGGCTCTTGTGCAGCTCTGCCTACTCTGCAAGGAGCTGAGAAAGTGATGACTCTGAGTGCTCCTTGGGACTTCAGAGGGGATCACAGGGCCCCTGCCTGGGACAGGGACATTCCTGGGCTTGCTCAGCCCTTGGTAAGCTGGTGTATAAGAATTTTGGCACTGACTGACACACTGTGCTTGGTTTCTGCAGCCCATCTCCAGAGGAGGGAATGGGTGATGAATTTGACCTGATGGATCACTCAGATCTCTACATCCTCGACTTCAGTACGTGAGCACTTCCTGCCCAGCCTGTACCTCTTACTACAAGGTGTCCTGTGAGCAGGCCCTGCTGTGAAGCACCTAAATGTGCTCTCTGTGGCTGCAGGTGCCATGTCCTGGAGCCAGACACCTGTGTCTGACCAGTGTGCTTGGCTCAAGGCACAGCAGCCAGAGGTGCAGCCATGCTTTGTGCACTCCTGCATGCAAGGCCTCTTGTGGGAGCACCCCAGCCTGTCCCTGGTGTGCACTCTGTCCCTCAGACAAGGCTCTGCCCTGTTTCCTGTGGCACTGACTGCATGCTGCTGGGGCCTCCATGGTGTCCAGTCAAAGGCTGCTGTAGCTAAACTGCTCTCTTTTCCCAGGCCCCAGTCTGAAGACACTGTGTAAGCTAGCAGTGATTCAGTACAGCCTGGACCAGTCCTGCCTTCCCCACGACATCAGGTATGGTGTGCCTTGCTGGGAGCTCACCCTGGGTGCTCCCTGACCTGCCTGAGGGCTGCCCAGGGCCCTGGGCACCTTTGTGGGCTGGGCTGGAGACTGTAGCTGAGGCTGACATGAAGCAAAGCTGCTCTAGCCCTGGGCACTGTGTTTGTGCTTTCTCTGAGTGTGTGTCCTCTTGGTGTGTTACAGATGGGAGCTCTCAGCCATGACAACCAACAGCACCATCAGCCGCCCCATTGTCTCCAACCAGGGCTGAAGAGAACTCGTCCTTCCACCACCCTGCCCTCACCCCTCCACATACTGACCTCTTGCTCCACTGCCTGCATGAATTTTTAGCCCTTTCAAGCAAGGAATGTGTGAGCTCAGTTTGTCTTGCCCTAGCTAGACCTCCCTCTGCCCTTGTCATGCTTTGGGCAGCACAAGGGGGCAGGCAGAGCTGGCCACTGAGGGAAAAACTGTCTGGCCCCAGCAGCACAGCTGTGACCCCTCTCCTCACTGGAGGAGCTTCCTTTCCCTTTGCCTGTGGAACTGCAGCTGTGCTGTTCGGTGTGCAGCCACTTTCCAAGGGCCTGAATCAACTCTTACCACCAGCCATGGCCCTGGGGTTGATGTCAGGGTCCACCTGAACTGTTCCTGCATTGCCTCGAGAGCAGGAATCTCTACATCTGCTCCTGCCAGCACTGACAGCTTCCTGGCACTGAAGGGCAGGCCCCAGCTCCCAGCTGAGCACAGTGTGGGGGCCTGGGCCCAGCTGGACACTGCCCAGCTCCCATTGTAAAACAGCAACTGGGGGAAGTTTTATAAATGGTGAGGCAGACGTGGTTTCTGTGTGTCCTAGCAGATGAACTGGGGGAGAAAAGGCTTTAGAGGGGAGAGACTGAACCAGGTGCTTTTCCCTGCAGCTGCAGGCACTGGTGGCTTGTGGCAGTGGCTGATGTGAGCCACAGCCCTGCCTGGGGTGGGCAAGGGAAGCTGGGCCCCCCTCCAGCAGCACTGCCATGGGGTACCTGCCTCCTGCCCAGAACTGTGCTGTCCTGCAAGAGGACAGAAGGAAAATGGTGTCTGTCTCCTTGGGCTGCTCTGCCTCAGGTAGGTGGGTGCTCTGGAGCTTCCTGCTTCAGGGCTGGAGGTGGAGGGATGCCTGGGACAGCCTGCCTGCCTGGCACAGAGGGCTGTGCTCAAACCCTTTTTCACCAACATGAGGCATCTGATGTGAAGAGGAGCTCCAGTGGCAACTGCAGTGGGGCTATTGCAGAGAAAGCTAAGGAAGCACTTGGGGCCTTTCCTGGGATGTAAAGTCACAGGGGGTGCTGAGATGGTGGTGGCTGCATGCCAGGAACATGGGTGGCAGAGGGCCCAGGCTGTCTGCCCTGAAGGCTGGCACATGGCCAGGGACCAGTGCTCATCCATCAGCACGAGGTTGCAGAGGTGCCTGGGCTCCTCAGCCTGCAGGAGGTGGCCAATGCAAGCACAATGGAGCAATCTGGAGTGATGTGACAGCAGTGAAACCCCGTGGCAAGAGAACAGAAGGCGCCACAATGGTGACAAGAGCTTGTTCTTCACACACTGGCAGCACTTCGCTGTGAAGGTGATGAGCATCATTGGCCTGGAGGGAAACAGGCTCTGCTGTGACAGCACATCTGGCTGAGGGGGAGCAGCTCCAGCATCCTTTGTGGTCCTTGGCACCTGCAGGTTACCAAGAGGATTTAGGAGAGCATCTCCCATGTGTTATCCAGCAGCTCTAACTCCTTCCCTCTATCAGCTGCCTCAGCCACAGGCCCTCTCTCAAGCTGTGAAATAAATGGTGGAGTTTTTTTGCTGTGCACTAAAGCACCAAGCTGACTCTCCTTGCAGGCTGCCAGGCACTAGGAAATGCCCCCTAAAACCCAGAGTCCCTGTGCTGGTCTGTGTGGTGCTGAGCACAGAGGCTGCTCAGTTCTGTCACTGGGAGGAATCTCAGTCTCTGGGGCAGTGAGTGGAGCCAATCAGCCCCAGAAAGGCTCAGCACCCCATGCCAGCTGCCTCTAGGAGAGCAAACCTTTGTGGGGGACAGGTCTCCTCTGGGAAGGAAAGGGGCTCATCAGGGAGTGGAGTCACTGACACCCCTCTCTTCTTAAAGGGTTCTCTTGGGTCCAGGGGTACTGTGGCTCTAACCTGCCTCTGCCAGGAACCTACTGCAGGCCTGGGCATGGCACACTGCTCACCACCTTGGTCCTGGTGTTTCCACCTCTATTTTCTTTCTTATCAGCTCCTTCTCCCAGCTCCCAGGTCAGTCATCAGTGGTGCTGGAGAGCAGCTCCCATTCAGGCAGACTTGACACAGGATGTTCTGCAGGGCTGGCAGGAGCTGGGCAGATGTGTGCCCCACAGGGAGATCCCTGCTGCCTTTGTCACTGCCCCCTCCTGAGCGGCAGGTTTGCTTTAAAGACCCTGGCTTCCTTTTATTACTTCCCCTCTCAAATTTCAACTGCTTGCAAGGGCTATTTTTAGCAGCCTGCCTTCTAAAAATAGCCCCGAGCTGTTTGGAGTTGCGTCACAAGAGGTAATTCTCGCCCCTGAGTGGCTTGGCCTCTGCGCCCCGGGAGGCTACAAAAGGAGGCCGGGAGCAGCAGGGTCAGCAGGTTCAGCCGCAGGCGAAGGAGGCAGTGGTTCCCTGCCAGCGGTTCCCTGCCGGCCCCAGCCATCCCAGCCCCGGCAGCATGACCATCTTCTGCAGCCACTGCCACCGGCCACTGCAGGCAGAGATGAGCTGCCTGCCCGCCAGGGCCAAGCAGGCGCCCAGCGCCCCGAGGCCCTTCAGGTGAGCTCTCTCCCACCTCCTGCCCTCCCTCAGGGCTGGGATGGCCTCCCAGAACCCCGGGATAGCTACTGTAGGCTCTGATGGCCCTTGCAAGGTGCTGACACCAGCCTGGGACAGCGGTACTGCCAGCCAGTGCATGGGGAGGAGGTGCAGGAATTTGGAGGGGCAGAAGTATTTTAGGTGGTTTAGGAGGAAAGGCATATTGTACTGGGCTGGGGTGCACATCCCAGCACTGGATGTACTTTCCATCCTGGTGGGGAGGTTGTGTTACATGGGCTCAGGTCATTGTCCAGCCTGGTGCCCAGCAGGAGAGGCACCAGCCATACCAGCAGCGTGTGCCCCTGGCTAGGCTGGAGCACCTCTGCCTGTGCCTACAAGGTTTGCTCTCCTAGAGGCAGCAGCTGGCACGGGTGCTGAGCATCTCCATATCCCCGAGCTGGCAATTCTTGCCACAATGACAGGCAGGGAATGCCATCCCTTGCCCTCCCTGGACAGGTGTCCCACATGGTTGGCTTTGCAGGTCAACCAAGAGCGCTTCCAAGGCTCGCCGAGACCAGATCAATGCGGAGCTGCAGGCGCTGCGCTCCCTGCTGCCCATCTCTGCCCAGGAGAAGGAGCGGCTCTCCTACCTGCACACCATGGCCCTGGTGTGCCTCCGCCTGCGGGGGGCTCAGCTCTTCCCTCCAGGTACCCTCAGCACTGCTGCACTCCACGCTCCCTTGGCTCTGTGTGGGGCACTGCCCCTGCCTCATCCAAGACAACTCTTCACCCTCCTCCCCCTGCAGGCTTGGCTCCTCCTACGGGACCGGCCCTTGGCACAGAACTACTCTCCCTGCTCCCGGGGTTTCTTCTTGTGCTCTCAGCAGACAGCAAGCTGGTCTACATCTCAGAGAACGTGGCTCAGGTCCTGGGCCTCTCTGTGGTAAGGCCTGCTCACTGGGCATTTGCAGTCACCGTCCCCATACCCATCCTGGTGCCTTCATTGCCTGCACGGCACGCTGCCCCAGCAGACACTGGGCTGTGGCTGCAGCAGGCTGTGCACCCACGATGGCAGCCAGGGCCCACTGAGACAGGCACAGTCTCTGAGGGCAGCCCTCTGTTTGTCAGGTGGAGCTGCTCGCTCAGGGGGACACACTCTTTGACATCCTGGATGGGCGAGTGGGAGAGGATGTGCACAAGAAGCTCCTCCTTGCCCGGGAGGAGCCTGGCAGGGGTAAGGGACGCCTTGGCTGGCATCTCATGGATCTTGCCATCCTGCTCTGTCCCTTGGATGTGATTCCAGAGCAGGGCCAGTCCTGCTTGGAGCAGAGTGAGGGAGCTCCTAACCCACTCTGAATGGTTTGTTTCCCTGCAGAAGTCACTTTTGTCAGCGAGATGCGCACGTCCAAGGCCTTCCGGCTGCAGCACGGGGGCAATCGGGTGGTGGCAGTGTGCGGGCGCTTTGTGGCCCTGCACTGGCCACCCTCCCCCTCCAGCACAGCCTTCCTGGCTCTCTGCACACCCCTTGTGCAGTCACCCACAGATGGCGAAGCTGCTTCCCAGGATGACATATTCCAGAGCATGCATCTCCTGGACATGACGTTTATTGATGTCACGGAGAGGTGAGGGGTGCCTGTTCCCACACAGTCCCAGCTGTACATCTCAGCCAGCAAGAATAATTCCCTTCACCCAGCCTGTGTATGGGATGCAGGCTCCATACAGCACTCAGTCTCCACTCCCCTTGTTTTCCCCAGTGTCACCTACCACCTCGGCTACCACCGGGAGGAGCTGGTCGGTCAGTCGTGGTACAGCCTCCTGCACCCTGAGGATGCTGAGCTGGCAGCTGCCCAGCACAGGGCCCTGGGTGAGTGTCACACCCAGGAACGTGTGTGCTGTCCCCTGGCCCAATGGTCTGGTTATGCCTGAAACGTGGCTATCCAGGATAGCAGTGCCAAAGTGAATTCAGCACTCCCTGTTGTGAGTCCCTGCTCCAAAAAGGATGAAGTGGGGAAGTGATTACACGCCCCATACGCTGTCTATAAGTAGTTTCCAAGCTGGGGGTGGGCATCCTGCTTTGCCACGGTATACAGAAGAGGGACAAGCCTACCTCAGCCCCATCTCTGTGTTGCTTCTGTCCTGCTGGGGCTGGCGGCAGAGCCCACCGGGGCAGCCTGCGGGGCTCTCCCGCACCCCGGGGCCGTGCCCTGCTGTGGCTCACGCAGTCCCTTCCCTTGCCCGCAGCGCTAGGCGCCGGGGCCGGGCCGGCAGCGGGGACCGCTGTGCTGCGAGTGCTGCGCAGGGACCGCGCCTGGAGCTGGCTGCGAGTGTGGGCGCGGCGGGACGGCGGCTGCATCACCTGCACCTGCCGCTGCCTCAGGTGAGCGGGATCCCGGGAATGGGGGCTGCATCACCTGCACCTGCCGCTGCCTCGGGTGAGCGGGATCCCGGGAATGGGGGCTGCATCACCTGCACCTGCCGCTGCCTCGGGTGAGCAGGATCCCGGGGGGTGGTGGGGCTGCATCACCTGCCGCTGCCTCAGGTGAGCGGGATCCCGGGGAATGGTGGTGCTGCATCACCTGCACCGGGCGCTCAGCCAGGGTCCGCAGGCTGTCGCTTACCCCGTGTCCCCGCAGGGAGGAGGAGGCGGCCCACCTGCGCTCCCGGCAGCCCCGCGCCACCGCGCCGCCCGCGGGCGCGGATGTGGCCCGGCTGGCCGAGCAGCTCCGCGCCCTGGCCGACAGCCTCTCGCCGCCCGCTCCGCCCTGCCGCTGGTCTCGTCCCGAGGAAGCCGAAGACGATGCCTCTGTCTGCCTTGGGAACTCTCTGCTGCACCACCCTCCTGCCCAGTTCCTTCGGTTTCCCTTCGAGCAGAAAATAGGGTGCGACATTCCAAGTGTGCTCCCACAGGTGTGGAGTGCTGAGAGGTGCTGACACCCCTTGGTGTGCTGGCTGTACCTGTCCTATGCAGGCCGCTGTGTGTAACCACAGTTCAGCCTGCTAGTCACGTCCGACAGCTGCAGGTGATCCAGCTGGAGGCCATGGCAAACCTTCGTTTAAACTTGGTGCTCGCATTAGAAACAGTCTGGGCTGCGATAAATACGCCATCAGGACGGCTCAGTCCCGCAGCGCAAAGGGATCCAGATCTTGCACTTAAAAACATTTATTGACTTCTTAGTTGGGTATCGCCAGGGCCTTTGTGTACATAACCCGTTCCTCAGAAAGAAAGGATTTTTTGCTTAAAAAAAAAGGAAAAAAAAAAAAAGACAATAAACAGCGCTCCCCCACGTGACCGCCTCTGCTCCGCTTCCGGTTCCGCCGGTGCCGCGCGGGCCGTTCCGGGGGCGATGGGGCCGCGCCGTGAGGGACCGGGATGGGGACGGGGACAAGGACGGGGACGAGCCGCCGCCGCCGCCGCCCTCACAGAGAGCGAGGAAGAGGCGGCTGCGGAGCAGGCGCTCGGGAGGAGGCTGGAGCCGGCGGAGGAGAGCTCTGGCTCCAGCGACGAGAGTGACGACGGTGGGAGCGTGGCGGGGGCTGGCGGGAAAGGTGAGGGAGCCCGGCGGGAGCGACTCCGGGAAAGGCGGCACCTCGGCTCGGTTTGGTGGGAAAGGAGCTGCCAAAGAGCTCGGTGCCCTCTCGTATCCCAGCTCCTGCCCAGCTGAGCAGCTCGGGATCAGCAGCGGGGTTGGGTGAGAGGTCCCTGGACCAAACTCGTGTAGGGGCCACTTTTCCCCGGTGCGGAAAATCGCAGAACCATAAATTGATTTGCTTGGAAGGGGTCTTAAAGCTCACCCATTTAACTCCACCCTCATCTGGCTCCAGGCTGGGTTGCTGTGGGGGATGTCACAGGTCTCGGGGACAATGCTGGGTGCCAGGTCAGGTGTGCAGGAGCTGGAGAGGCCCTGGCAGCACAGCAGAGGAGAAGGAGCAGGCGGTGCCCGGCTGTGTGGGCTGAGGGCCGGCATGGGGGCTCTCATCCACTGCAGCAAACACAGTTTGGTTTCCCCGTCTCAGAACGATCCGAGTGAGAATGAAAACCTTACAAATAATACAGCAAAAGCCCTTGAAGGGAATCGTGAGGGAGTGGGCATTGGTGTTATCTGCAGGCACAGCACAGCGTGTCACGGGTGTTAGGAGTCTCTGGTTCCTTGTGAAAGGTGTCCAGGGTGTGTCTGTGGCGAAGGCACATCTCTGCAGGTGACATTTTGGCAGTGGGTTTCAGAGGTGGGCAAGGTGCCTCGCCATCTGTTGTAGGCATTTTGTTTTCCTCTGGTGAGCAAAGCTCAGAGAGAGGATAACTGGCAGGCACTCTTTCCTTCCCACAGCTGGATGGGAATGGGAACGGGAACAGCAGCTTTGCTTTTGCCATCTGTCAGGGCACTCTGTGATCTTGTTTCTGGAGCAGGAGGAGTTCTTTTGGAGTCCAGCACTGATTTTGTCTCAGCAGGGAAGGACTGGGCAGATATCAGGCATTTCTTTAGGCCATCTGTGTGCTCTGCTGGTTGTATAGCTCCCTGCAGGTTCAGCTGAGGAAGGCATAAGGTGTCCATGTGCCACAGGAGTCTGTGGGAGGAGAGGAAACACAGGAGGCTGTGCTAGAGAGCAGGAAATGCCCCTGTTATCTGCAGGTAACAGTAGCCTATCAAGAGGTTCAAAAAGAAGGAAACAATCCACAAAATAATGGATGAAGGGGAGAAGTGGCAGGAGGGAAAATTAAATGGGCAACAAATACAGCAGAGAACAGGTAAGTTATATACTAAGGGGAAAAAATGGAATGAAAAAATTGGGAAATTAAGTCCTCAAGCAAGAATGCAAGGAACAAGGAAAATAAGCTAATCCTGCCTTTTTAACCAGAACCTTTTCACACACACAGTTGCCAAATCTGCTGCCCAGCAGTGAATGCCTGGTGGGACCACTCACTTCTGCTCCAGAACAGGCTTTTTTTTTTATAGTGATGTTTTTATCACTGTGAGGGGTTAATTCAATCTCCTAGAAATAGGCAGTAGGATGTATCTTGTGGACTGATACTACCATGTGGAAATAATTTTCCCTATCAGGTTTTAGGTAGTCAGGTTTGGTCTCCTGTACCAGTGATGAAATACTTTATCATGGAAACTCTGCATGCCTTTGCTTTGTCTGATTTATACCAAATCTCCTTTTGGCATCATTCTATATGGTTGTCTTTATCTCATTTTCATTGAAGTCTTTGCTATGTAAACAGCATTGTTTTGGAATTTCAGCCAAGTGGAATATTGGAGTGCAAGTGATGGCGCCTTGTCTTCATCAAGTGCTGAGAGTATCTTCCACTTCGTAATTCCTTTCTTTTAATGCTTTATTTGTCCTTTTGGTTGTCCTTGTTCCAGATTTGGATGGGGTGGGAAGCAGTGCAATGAAATCATGCTGTATTCACATTTCCTTTGTCCCTTGTGCAGCAGACTGGATAGTCCCTGCTCCTGTACCCCACCTCAGAGCACTAATGAGCATCATTAGAGCAGAGTTCCTGAGCGTTCAGAGCAAGCAAAATGAAAACATTTACTGAGGCAGCTCTTGACTGTGCCCATGATGTTTTCTGGATGATGAGAGTTGTTTCTGAAGGTCATGGTTATTGCCAGGATGAGAGTGCTTGGGATGAGTCCATGCTCTGAGCCAGTGTGACTGACTGACCTCGTGTTGCTTCCTGAATTTGGCAGAGCACACAAACCTCGCTCATGGGACAGTTTTGTGTTTGTGTGGGAAGGGTTTGGGAGTGAGTGGGCTCCAAGAGCAGCTTGTGGGGCACCTGGTATCCAGCCAAGGTATCAGACAGGCTGTGATGGTCCCTCCTGGGCCACACTTGGTGTGTTTTGTATTGCAAAGGCTCAGAAAGACCATGTGTCTGTCACTGCTCAGGGGTGCTGAGCAGGCAAACACCACCTCAGTCAGTTTGCCAAGGCTTTCTGTCACAGAAAGGATCTTTCCATAGGATCTTTCATGGAAAATCCTTTCCTTAGGATTTTTCCTCCTGAGAAGCTGAGAGGCCTCAGGAACAAAATGTAAACATGGATTATCTGCTGCTGTGGAATGCAACAGGTGGATCTGTGATTGGACCATATTGGTTGTTTCTAATTAATGGCCAATCACAGCCTAGCTGGCTGGGACAAAGAGCCGAGCCACAAACCTTTGTTACCATTCCTTCCTATTCTATTCTTAGCTGGCCTTCTGATGAAACCTTTTCTTCTATTCTTTTAGTATAGTTTTAATGTAATATATATCATAAAACAATAAATCCAACCTTCTGAAACGTGGAGTCAGATCCTGGTCTCTTCCCCAGCCCAAAAATCCCTGTGAACACGGTCACAGCTTTCCCTTCCAGAAGGGACACAGTGCAAACCCTGAGTGGAATGAGCATATCCAAGTGCTGACTGAAGAAATGCTTTCAGTTGTTGGTTCTGAACACCTAGAAGTGTAAATCTAGAATAAAGAATAGTATGATAATATTTTTGCATTCTGGTTATAAGAAGCATTAAAGGTTACTGATATTAAGGGATATTAAAGAAACATTAAAATAGGAAAGTCAGGACTGAGAGGTGACCCCTCAGAATTCACAGTGCCCAGTGTAGAGCTTGCACTGCTCTTTGTGCCAGGTAAACACTTTGTACTGGTCTTGTGTGTGCTGTGGAGTGGAGAGAGAAGCAAAGACACTCTGGGGAGAGGGGAGGCTGCTCTGTTCTGGTGGTGGAGACTGAAGTGATCAATGGCAGAGAAACCAGAGGCTGAGAGATGCAGTGCTTTCTCCCTGCTGTGCAGTTGTACAGGGATGGCACCACTGGGCTTGTGTCACTGTCCCAAGCTCTGAGGCATCCCTCTTGGTGGAGTTTGGGGGTGAGAAGTGCCTTGAGGAGCTGTTCAGCTCAGGTGTGCTCTGTGCTCTCTTCCAGGTCAGTCTGACATGTCTTTTGAGGAGCTCCTGCGGGTGCAGAGTGATGCAAGGACCAGAGTGAGCAGGAAGGTGCCTGCTGGGAAGAAAACTGCACAGCCTGCCAAAGCTACACTGAAGCAGCAACAAGGCAAAAAGGGGTAAAGAGGCTCTTTTGTGATCAGAAAAATGTGTGTGTGTGCTCTCTGCATCCCAGAAATTACACTGGGAGCTCCTCACAGCAGTGATGTTGCCTTGGAGCTGGCATAGATCTCCTTTAATGTACTGGACAATAATGCCTGTCACTATAGTTTCATTTGGGAATGGTCTGGTGCTGTTTTCAGAGCTCTTAATATCCTGTTCTCTTCAAATCCCCAGCAGCCACCTGACAGTTAAATTGGCACTCAGTGCCTTTATACCCTCTAAATTAAGGCACTTGTAACCCTTGGCATGGTGTGCCTCTCAAGCTCTGTCACAGTGTCCACTGTGACCTGAAATAGTTGCCCTGCTGGTTCCTAAACCCCTTCCAGCTTATCAGTATCTTCTGCCTGGCTCTCACTGCCTGGACTTACAGTCACAGACAGTTGTTCTGGAATTCCATTTATCCTTCTCTTGCTGTCTCATCTGTGGCTTGTCCGTGTTCATTTTCCTTTATTCCCTCTCTACAGAACTTGCCATCACAGACTTTTCCCTGTATTCACCACAACAAAAGCTATCTTACCTTTTTACAGTTCTCCCCAGGCCCCCACTGCTAACAGCAATACCCTTACCCCTTATTTGCAGTAATTAGGTAGTTTTCAATCCTCAGAGTGATTTGAATGGGTTTCCTCTCTTACACTGGCACTGCCTATCTTATTTCTGAACCTCTGCTCAATGCACAAGCAGAGAACACAAAATACATTTCTCCTGCCATAAAGAGTTGGTTAGATAATGTTTCTGCTTTACTTTTTACTCAAGACTCTGGGGGATTTTGTGTAGTGCAACATCATCTCTCAGTGTCTCTATTTCTGCCACACAGTTTGCATAATTCTGCTTTTGTTTAATTCCTCTAATCCTTTAAGGAATGTATTGCTGGAAATCCCACATGGTTTTTCTCTCATGTTTTTGTTATGGAAGTGAGCTTCTTAAAGAAAGGGCTTCAGGGAATTCCCTGGCACTGAGATGGTTTCAGCAGTGACTCCAGAGCATTGTGCAGGGTTGTAGTCTCAGAGGATGTGGGAATACACTGAGCACTGCCCTGAGAGGGATTTGGAAAACCTGTGGGGTTGTGGCTGGCTGTGGCTGCTCTCAGCAGGTGTCCCTCAGCAAGTTTGCTGTCAGCAGAAACATGGGAGGAGTAGCTGCTCCACAGAGGGCTGTGCTGCCATTCCATGAGACCTGGGCAGGCTGGGCACAAAGAAGC
The DNA here is from genome assembly GCF_047830755.1 of Zonotrichia albicollis. Classification (NCBI taxonomy): domain Eukaryota; kingdom Metazoa; phylum Chordata; class Aves; order Passeriformes; family Passerellidae; genus Zonotrichia; species Zonotrichia albicollis. The sequence goes on from NC_133821.1 coordinate 14,176,572, forward strand.
TCCTGGAATTCAGCCATGGTAAGGGCAGGCTCCTGCAGAGAAGGACCTGGGGGTCCTGGTGGACAACGAGCTGTCCTTGGGCCAGCCCTGCCCTGGGGGACAAGAAGGCCAACAGGATCCTGGGCTGCATCAGGAACTACAGTGCCAGCAGGGCAGGGAGGGGATCCTGCCCCTCTGCTCAGCCCTGGGGACGCCAGTCTGGAGTGCTGTGCCCAGTTCTGGGATCCTCAGGACAAGAGAGACACGGAGCTCCTGGAGAGGATGAATCCACTAGAGGGCAAAAAAACCCCAAAGAAACATTAGGGAACTGGAGCATCTCTCCTGTGACAACAGGTTCAGGTAGCTGGGACTGTTTAGCCTGGAGAAGAGATGACTGAGAGGGGACCTTATCACTGGAAATATGTAAAGGGCAGGTGACAAGAGGATGGGGCCAGGCTCTTTTCAGTGGCATCCAGAGACAGGCAAGGGGCAATACAGAAACACAGGGAGTTTCACCTGAATATGAGGAAAAGCTTCCTCACTCTGAGGGTGACTGAACACTGAAAGAAGTGCTCAGTGAGGTTGTGGAGTCTCCTTCTCTGGATTTATTTAAAACCCACCTGGATGCAATCCTGTGCAATCTGCTCTAAGTGACTCTGCTTTAGGAAAGGTTCCTTCCACCCCCAGCCATTCTGTGACTTCATGAGAAGAATAATCAGTTCAACACATTATTGATGCAGGTGGTGGGTTTTCACTTGATACAGAGGAGCTGTTCCAGATTCTTTGTAGGGTTGTTTTAACCACATTTTGATATATTTGCTTGTTGTAACCTTCTGTGGCTTTTGACTGAGCCACCTCTTTGCTTTCTATATCATGGTAAGGATTGAGCTGGGAGAATCTCTTGTGCAGTAATGTTCTTCTGAGGGTCCAAATGACCTCATAGTATATCAGCTTGGGCCTCACTCTGGCATTTGCTCCTCTTAAATCCATTTTTCTTGTTTTCAGGCCACTGGAGATGTCAGCCAAGAAGCCTGTACCTTTCCTGAGACAAGTGGTCCCTGTTAGGAAGAAGGTGGGTGCTGCCCCTCCCCAGCTCAGGGCTTGTCTTAGTGCTGCTGAAGGGCACACACTTGGGAATGGGGCTGCTGCAGGTGGCACAGGCTGCTTCTGGAGGACAGGGCTGGACCATGGGGAGTGCAGGCAGTGACAGTGTTTCCATGGGGAGAACAATGGGTGGGTTGGAGCAGCTGCAGATTAACTTGAGAGTTTGTGACCCAGATGTTTCTAGAAGATGCAATGACAGCCTCCAATGACAGTTCCACTGCAAACTATGGTCATTGTTCTAATCCCAGAAGTTCAGATGTCCATCTACTTTCCAATCTGAATCTGACTTTTGACCTATCATTGCTGGATCATTGGAATATGGTAATTTCCACAGTTAGAGACCTCTTTGTCCCACCCTTTTTGCATGACCTGACCCAGTTAATCTGTGAAAATCTGGATAGGTATGAGTTTCCAAATCCAGCACCTTGACAACACACATTCAGACAGCTCTTGGTCTGGGAGTTGCAGGTGTTTGCACTCCTGCTGTTATTTTTGGCTGTTCCTGGGTGGCAGACTGGCACATGGAGATGTCTGTTGTATGATAAACTTGATGCAGGCATGACTTTGGGAATGCCACCTTGACCATTGAACTCAGTCTTTGCCAACTGCAGATATTTCAGTGGTGGGAGCATCACATTGCTGGGGAAAAAAATTGGCTGATCCATGAAGGGAGAGTCAGCAGGCTGTTAACAGGATAACAATGGCTACAGCTCTTGCCTTCCTGCTGACAGGTCCAGAGAGACCCTCGATTTGATGACCTGTCTGGAGAGTATAAGCCTGACATATTTGTGAAGACCTACAGCTTCCTGGACAGCATCAAGAAGCAGGAGAAGGAGGTGATGCTCTGTGCCTGTCCTTGCCTGGAAGAACCTTGCTTGGCAGGGGCTACTTCTTCAAAGGCTTTTCACAGGGGAGGGGACAGGCAGGCAGTGATGCAGCTTTCTGCTCTCTTCTCCTTCTTCAGATGGTTCAGAAGCAGCTGAAGAAATGCCGGAACATGGAGCAGAAGGAGAAACTCCAGCGGCTCCTGAACCGTATGGTGAGTTCAGTGAGCAGCTCCTCTCTGGGGGCACTGGCAGAGAGGATGTGCCACCTGAGCTCTGCCCCAGTGCTGACACAGGCCATCCTTTTTGTACAGACACAGCAGGAACAGGCACAGAAAAAACAGCAGAAGCTGAGAGAGAGGGAGCTGTCTTTGAAAAGACAACAGAGGGAATTGGCCAAGCAGGGAAAGAAACCTTTCTTCCTAAAGAAATGTAAGTACTCGGAGTGAGCATGCTGCAGGGGCATCTAGAGGGAGAACTGCTGGCAGGAATTCAAGCTCTGGGAGCAAGGTGTCCATACCATCCCACACAGCCATGGGGGAATTATTCCAGTGCTGCTGCTCAAGGGAGAAGCTGGACCAGGGAGGGAGAGGTGGGAAGGGGCTGCTCTGGAGAGATGTTTTGGGGCTTCAGTTTAAAACTCAACTTCCTTCTGCTCTGCAGCTGAGAAGCGGAAATTGGAGCTAGCTGAGAAGTATGCAGAGCTGAAGAGGAGTGGAAAGCTGGAGAGCTTCCTGAACAAGAAGAGGAAGAGGAATGCCATCAAAGACAAGCGCCATCTGCCCTCACAGAAGAACTTGTGACTGTTGGACAGTCGTGCTGTTGTCTGGCACTGGCTCATTCTGCCTTGGCCAGCCCTGGAGGATGGTTATCCCTCTTCCCAGGACCTGCCTTCCAGTGTGCAGTGATGCTCTAAGGCAGCAGAGCAGGGGCTGAACTGAAGGAACTACATTTATTTTGTAGCTGAAGTATCTGCTTTGCTTGTGGTTTAGATCATGCCTGGGTGGTGACAAGTGTGTCATGCAGATGCTGATGGTGATGACAGCTGTCTTTGCCCTTGCACCTGCTCATTTCTAACTCCAGCAAGGAAAGCCTGAGTCCTGCCCTGCACTGCTGGCTCTACTCCAGGTTCTCTCAGACTTCCACTGAGGCAGAAAAGGATGTGGGACAATCCCTGCTCAGAGCAGCAACCCTGACTTCAGATCAGGTTGCTCAGGGCTGCTTTGGTGGGATCTGGTAATGTCCAAGGACAGATGCCTTCACCTCTCTTGGCCTCTGCTCCACTGCTTCAGGTTCTCAAGATGGAACTTTTTGTTCCCTCATCCAGGAACCTGTTTTTACTTTATTCCCACTGTCAGTCTGTTACAGTCAAAAGTGTTTGACCTTAGGGGTGTCAGTGCCTCTCTCCAATATCCCACCAGCCCTCTTGCTTCTCCTTGTTCCTTTTTCCCCCTGTCTGCCATGGCTGTGCTGACAAGGGGATGGCTCAGATAACCCCAGCGTGAGAGGTCAGAGTGTGCTGGGAGAGTGCCTGGGCACATCTGTGCCCTGTGGGTGGCCACAGGTGTTTGGGGCGTGGGGACAGCCTTGCTGGGACCAAACATGGAGCAAGGAGCAGGTCAGCCAGCCTGAGGGTGCTGCTGAACCACTCACCTCCACTGTAATTCCTGTGGGTGAAGCAAGTTCTGCTCTGGTGAGGGGATTAAGTGGAACTGGGGGAAGGCAGTAGCCATGGGATGTGCCAGCTTGGCAAGAGACTGCTGCCAGGGCCTTGCTGAGGGGTCACTCCTCAGCATTCCTGACTCCCTGTGTCCCCATCCCCTGCTGCTTGTAGGTCTGGTGCAGCAGGTGCACCCCCAAAGTGGTTCTGCTTTCCCCTCCTGCCCCTCTCCACACGCTCTGCAGACACCCAGTCCCACAAGGCCCCCAGAAGAGTGGGGGAGATTGCTTGCTGGCAGGGATACAGAGAGGAAAAGGCTGCAGGGCTCAGGTCTTTTATTGCAAAGAGGGAGATACAAAAAAAGGACAGTCACCCCTTTTTGGGTCCCCCCAAGCCTGCAGCTGGCTGAGAGGGGTGACAACAGGGGGAGGCCCAGGCCTTGCTCCCCCTGCATGGGGACCTCAGCTCACACAGTGGGGAGCAGGCTGCTGCCAAGGACCACACTGGAGCCAGGGCCAACCACAACAGAAAAGTGGGTGACCCACTGTGTCCCCATGCAGCAGCCAGAGAGCAGTGCTGCACAGGGAGCCTGGCACCGGGTGGGGCTGCCTGGCCTCACCCAGACACACCTCATGGCAGGCGGCCCTGGCCTCATCCCCTGCTCTGTTGTTTTACCAGGTGGGCTGCTGAGGTTCCAAACTGCCCTGCAGCCTTGCAGAGGCTGCTGAGGTTCCAAACTGCCCTGCAGCCTTGCAGAGGCTGCTGAGGTTCCAAACTACCCTGCAGCCTTACAGAAGGTGCTGAGGTTCCAAACTGCCCTGCAGCCTTGCAGAGGCTGCTGTGGGGGCCCTCACCACGCGCCCCTCAGGGCCCTGAGCGGTTTCACCCAGGGAAGGAGGGAGCGGGGTGGTTCCCCTCTGTCCAGGCAGGGAGCTCCACAGCCTGCCCCGGGTCTGTGGCTCCGGCCAGGCGTGGAGATGGCCAGGCTGTAGCTCCTGCTGCCCCGTCACGTGTTGTCCTGGGCCAGCTCCTCGGGGCAGGCAGGCTGGTCCCGGGCCTTGCGCAGCCCCGAGGGCGGCTGGGCCGGGGTGCTGGGCTGCGGGTCCGGCCCCGGCCCAGGGGGTGCGTGGTGCTGGTGCCGCTGGTACTGCACAAACATGCAGACCTTCATGCCAATGGCCAGCATGTTCTTGCCCATGAAGATGCTGGAGACCCGGGCATCCCTGAAGAACACCATGTTGCTGCCTCGGATGAAGATGGTGGCGATGTTGACAGTGAGCATGCTGAGCATGGGGTAGAGCATCATGCGGTGCGGCACGATGCCGATGCCCTGCATGCTGATCTCGCACAGGGACACGCAGGGCAGGACCAGGAGCAGGATGTAGCAGTAGAAGAACATGATGCCCTCAGCCCAGAGGGGCAGCCCTTTCTTCTGGGGCTCCCACAGGTTGGCCTGGATGTCCAGCACGTCCAGCATGTCCACAATGACCCAGAAGAGGCGGTTGCGGAGATCCTCCTTCTTCTTGAATGTTCTGACGTACTCCATGTGCTCCGTGGCCACTAGGAGCACGTAGAGAGCTGGGATGCAGATGGAGAGCAGCAAGGTCAGCGCTTTGCGGGCGATGAGATCCAAGCTCTTCCGGTCAGCTTTGTAATTCTGGTATACAAAGTAGACTTTGATCTCCAGAACGAAGACGTAGAGGAACCAGAGGATCATGGCGTATCCTCGCTTGGCTGTCTTTACCTCTGCCCCAACCCAGATAGCCACGTAGCGGAGCACCAGCAGGAAGCAAATGTCACCCACTGCCACCATGACACAGATGCCCAGCTTCCTGGAGCCCTGGCTCTGCTCCACCAGGTAGGCATCCATGAGGACGAGGCTGGTCATGATGAGCACTGTGGAGAGGCACACATGGGGCTTGCTGACAGGTGGTGGGGGAACCATCCTGCACAGAGGAACAGGCAGGGTCATCAGGAAGTTGCTGAGATTTCCTAGTCCCACCCTTGGGCCCCCTTCTGCCACCCTCTCCTCAACAGCTGTGAGTGGCTGAAAGAAGGGAGGGAGCCATTCATAGATTTCTCCCATCCTATGTGCCTGGCTTGTTCCAAACCTGCACATTTCTAGCCAAAGAGCTCCTGAGACCGACCAGGCCATCCTGGTGGCATGTGCTGGCTGAAAGCCAGCTCCTAGGAAGCGCATGGTGGGGCAGGCTGGACACTTGGGATGCATCAAGCACTTGGGATCCCACTGCCTTTTCTGGTAGCTCATCACACTGACTAGCCTCTGCCACCATGAAGGTTACATGCCTTATTTTCCATGGGATTTCCCTGCTTTTATTTTCCCCCCACAAGGCAAGCTAAGACTAGACTTACATGTTTAACCCAAGCAGGCCCTTAAATGCTATGATCCAGGACTGCTTTTTTTAGTCTCTTTATTTTTATGCACAGCACAAGATGAAGCCTGGGTTTTTTTAGCCTGGCTGTCTTGTGGGGTGGGAGGGAAAAATTGGCCAGATATTCAGTTTCCTTCAGGTTAACACCCCCAAGAGCTTTGCCCAGAGCTATTTGCCAATGCCCACCCTGCCCCAACACCATAAACCAAATGCAAGGAACAGCAGCATGAGCCCAAAGCTCCAGCACACAAGGAGCTCTGCAATAGGCCCTGAATTTCTGTGGGATGCTCAGCTTTCCTGGGCTGGGGCACAGCAAAGCACTGTCCCCAAAAGCACCCTGCCTGCCTTGTGCGGCACCAGGGCTGTCACACTCCCTCCCCTGACCGAGCACAGCTGCAGGCAGCTGCCTTCAGAGGCAAGGAGGGAGGACAGAGCTGGGGCCTCACCAGGCAGAGAAAAACTTGGCAGCTGCTCTGGAGGGGAGCCAGCCCCCCGGATGAAATGGAGGATGGAGCTGGGCTGATGACTGTGTGGCACAGCGCTGCCCACGCCGAGCCCGCCTCTGCCACGCCTGGGCTGTGCACGCCCGGGACACCATCCTGCTCATCCAGGGGACAGCGTGCAGCTGGCACCTGAGCACCGAGCAGGATGGAGGCCGCACGGTTCATGGTCAGCCCTGCACACGGCCTGACTGATGGCCCAGGGCGCTGGGCACAAGCTACCTGAACTCCTGCTTTTTGGCTTTTGAGGGAGCAGGCGTCCGGCGCAGTCGTGCATCCCTGGGCCCAGCAGCATCCTGGCACGTTGCGGGAGGCAGCGAAGCCTGAACCTGTCAGACACAGGTGCCTCTCAGGGGGAGGCAGCACAGGCGGCGGGCACGGGGGAGCCCGTGGATGTGGCACATCTGGAGCATGCCACACGCCCGCCGGGGGCTCGCCCGCCTGGCCTGCCCGAGCCTCCGCGGGGGCTGGGGGTACCCCGGGCCCCGGCTCAGCACGGGGCTCAGCCCCAGGCCCCCAGGAGCGGGGCCACCCCGCTGAGCTCCGTGCCCCGGGAGCGCCGGCCCCGCCTGCCCCGAGCCCCCTGCCCACAGCGGCCGGGCCTGCCGGGGGCGGGCGCTGCCCTCCGGCCGCGGGGGCCCGGCCTGCTGCCCCCCCGGCTCCCGCTTACCTCGGGCGGCTCCCCGGGGCTCAGGGCGGCGGCGGCGGCCCCGGGCCCGGCGCGGCATCGCCCGGCGCGGCCCGGCGGCAGTGGCGGTTCTGCGGCGGCGGCGGCGGCGGCGCTCGGCCCCTCCCGGCGGGCGGCGGGCGGGGACTGCGGCGGCCCCCGCCTCACCCGCGGGCCCGGCGCCGCCCGCCGCTCCGCCGGCTCCGGGCACCCCGGCCGGGCTCGCTGCCGCTGCCGCCCCGGGGCCACCGGCTGCATGGCCACCCTCTCCAGCCCCGGGCAGAGCTGGACCCCGCAGGCCGCAGCCCGGCAGAGGCCCTGGGCGAAGCAGCGGGAAGCCTGGCCTGACAAGGATGTCTGCCCTCCGGGAGGGACTGGGGCCGCGACCGCTCCTTGCTGGGGGGAGAAGGCAGGGGAAACATGGGCTGACACCGAGCAGTGGCGGTCTGCAGGGTCCTGGAGAGCCCCAGCCTCGCCCGGCTCTGGTACAGGTGGGCTTGGCACCACCAGGGGCTTGTGTGCAGATAAAGCAGGCCAGGGAAGGCAAAAGGTTTCTATGACATGGTGGACATACCTCTCTGCAACTGCTCTTCTATCAGCCTGAGCAGCTTTTTGCATTTAACTCCAAACTTTCTTCTAAGTGATTCAGGTGTTAGCTACACAGGGAAGGTTTTTCAGTGTATTTCCTCTCTGGCTTTGAAAGGCTCATTGTAGATACGTGTATTTTGGAAGACAGGGAAGCTCTAAGATCTCTGGAGATGGGCTATGAGCAAAACCAGGCATAGACCTAAGTGCAAGTGACAGAGTGCCAGGGGAGGTGCAGCCCTCCTTGCATCCAGCTGCTGACAGAGTAGCTGTAGGTCCCTGTTGGATCTAATGTCCTGGGGCATTGCCACCAGGAACATATAAATCTAACTTGTGGTGTCCTTGGGAAATGGAGACCCTGGACCAGTATCCAGGCTTAGCTCAGGCGTCCCACAGTGGGTGTGGACTGGTTGATGCAGGCAGGTGGAGGGAGCAGAGCTCTGGGTTAGACAGGTGCAGCAAAGTAAGGGGTTTGGCTGTGGGAGCATTCTCCTAAGCCAGGAATAAACTGCAATCCCAGAGGGGCTGGAAGAGCAGAGAAACAAAGCAGCCAAAGCAACCTGCCTCCAAAAATGAAAGGAGACCTTGCAACTCGAGTGAAGAGCAACGTGAGGCACAAGAGGGCAAGCTGACACTGCAGAAATCGCCTTCTTTCCCCCAGGACACAGAAGCACTGGCTCTCTCTATCCCAGCAGTTTCCTGCAGGATGCAGTAGGAGCAAAGGGCCTCTGTCCATGGAGGCACCCAGGGAGGGGGACACCACAGAGGTATCCACATGACAGAGGTGAGAGAGGGCTGCTGGAGGAACCTACCAAGCAATGGGACTAAAGACAAGATGATTCATCCATGAGCTGGAATGATAAAACCCCTCCACTGGAGACTGGGACAGGAGGTGACAACATTTGTGTGGGAAGCAGTAAAGAGCTGCTTTGACAAGGCACATAAAAATCAGGAGCCAGAGCAAGAACAGATACTTGTGTGCTTCTCTAGAACACGATGCTGGAGCTGGGGTGCCAGAGTTGGTGTGTGGATGCATCTGTATCATGGATAAAATTGAAAGGAACCAGAGGGGGTAGACCAGGGTTCCCAGCTGCTCTCTGGCTGCTGCCAGCTCCAGACCTGGGTGGAGAAGCATTTTCAGCTTAGCCCATGAAACCTGCACTTTCAGTGCTGTGAAAAATGTGTATTTTATGATTGGCTTTTTGCAAATATTGAAATGAATATTATATGTGTTGTGTTAGAAAGTAATGCTGTATTAATTCTCTTAAGTACTGTGGTAAGTATAAGTTTAGGCTATAAAAAATGTAAAATTAGAAACTATGCTATGTAAGTCTTGTTTTAAAGAACACTTGCAGCAAGATAGCAGCCATAGGACATCTGAGTCTTTCAGAGAAAAAGAATTTATTGCCCTCTTGTCAGAAGAAACGAACTTCTTCCTGCCTCGAAGGCACTGTCAGGATTCAGAGGAAGAAGCTGACACTGACCAGACAGAATCCTATGTTTGAATGGAATTTATGCATCATGTATGAGGTGTATGAATATGCAACAGGCTGTTGCTTTTAAGGGTTAATCCTCTGTTAACGTGGGTCCATTTTTGGGCTCTTGCTGCCCAGAAAAAGGTACCCGGAATGTCCCTAACTCTTTGTCTCTATTAATTCAATTTGTCTAAATTGTTATTACTCCAATTGTATTACTATTTTTATAACTCTTTTATTACTGTTAAATTTTTAAAATTTTAAAAACAAGTGATTGGCGTTTTTCACAAGTGCCATCACTGGCACTGAAAAGTCCCTTTTCAGAGATGGGGAAATCCATCAGTCGTGTTAACATCCCCAAAGGGGAGCTGTGGGAAGCAGAGGAAGTTTGTCAGCAAGGGACAGCAAGCAGTGGCTGTAATGGAGAAAGGCAGGCAGTGGCCTGGGGACCGTGCTGAGAGCTTCAGCTGTGACACATAAAAGAAAATAAGTAAAAATAAGCTTTTCTGAAGGCACATTTCAAATGGGTTACCTGGATGCTGAAGAGCATTTCCCTGATGTCCTCAAGGATCATATCCACAAGGGAGCAAACCTCAGCAGGTGGCTGGCACACAGAAAGGTCTCAGCATAAGAGGAGCTGAGAAAGCAGTGAACGTGATGGCAACTCTACCAGCCTCTGTTTAAGCTGGAAGATAACCAGGCTTTGGGACTTGCAGTGAAAAACACAGGATAATTTTGACCCCAGAGAGTGGGGAAAGCCACCATGTGTGGAAGAGCACAGCTGTGGGTAGGTCATGCTGTAGGCACAAAGTCAATATAACATGAAGACAGGAAAAAAATGAAGAGTGGGCTATGCAGACACGCCCCCAGATAAATAAAGCACATTGAAACAGCCTGAGAACAAATATATAAATATAAATTCATCTGTAAAAAAGACAGAAGGCCAAAAAACCCCAAGTGAGCTGCAAGAAGTACTTGAAGGGAACTGGCTGGAGGGAAAGAGGCAGAGAAATGCACCTCAGTCCCACTGAACATCCTTCCAGGGGAAACACAGCAGAAAAGAGGAACCTCATCAACCAGAAACTGCAAGGGGTGGCTGTGACAGCTAAATGACCTGGGGACGTGCCCTGAGCTCCAACAGCTCTGAGAAAGAATCACGGATTGTAAACCATGGCACAGCCCCAGGGCAGAGCAGAGGTGGCTGGAAGGGATGGGCATCCCTCAGGAAGGTGGGGGAAAGGGGGAGCAGCAGGAATGCCAGCCCTTGGGAAGTGCCTGGAAGGCAGTCACCTCAGCAGGCTGCCCTGGGCTCAGCAGGGAGGTGCCTCTGGCCTCCTGGAACTGAAAACCCGGAGCACTCAATGCTATTAAAGTACCCACAGATAGCCAGGAATGGTGACTCAGACTAGAAAGCAAATGGATGAAAGCAAACAGCTGGGGAGGGACTGCAAGGGGTTTTCTCAGGGTAAATCATGACCCTAGATCTAGGAAGCTCCTCTGGAACAGGCAGCTGCTTTTGGGGAAAAGCAGTGGTGATACCCAGCTGAGGTCAAACAGTGGTGGGTGAAAATGCTGCGAAAAAGGCCATGACCATTGTGTGACTCTGGCTGCAAAGCCAAGGTTTCTACATTAACTGGCAGAATGCTATGAAAATGCAGCAGCTCATCCTTGGTCCAGCTGCTCTTACACAAAGGCCTCTGCTAAGATCCCCTAGAAAATGTTCTTAGAGAACCAAGGCTGTCAGCAAAGGTCCTCTTGTGCATTAATGACCCACTTAAAGGAAAGCAAATGCATTAAAGCAGCAATCAAGCTGTTTTGTGGGCAAGTCAGGAGGTCTGGGCAGCTCTGCTGTGATCCATGCCATTTATCAGATGCAGAAATGGGCTGGGAACAAGAAGTAAAAGCTTGATGATGGTTCAGATTGTCCATCTAGTCAAACTGGAATCTGGTGTGAATTCCCAGCACATTACTGACCATCCTGAACCTCAACAGCAGGGCAAATGTAGACCTGACAAATGCAAGAGAAAAGAAGAGGTGCAAGGGACAGATTTCAAATTATACATCAGTATTCAGGAAGGTGCCCCTGAAATGTTTACTGGTAACATTTTGAAAACACAGTACTCAAGATTGACAGTAGAAGCCATGGATGTTTTAGGCTGCTTTGCAAGCTTATACTGCTGCCACTTTTCTGAGTCTAATTCCTCCACTGGCATGAGCCACATTTTACAATCTGCCTGGAATTAACACTGCATCCATGGAAAACTCTGACACTGCTAAATGCATCCAGAAACACAGGTCCCTGCAGAAGCTGCTGGCTTTTGATTTCTGCTTTGACCACTATTGACTTGGCTGTTTCTTTCACACAGTTTTCAGTGCAGCTCTTGGACCATCTCTGCTTCCTTTTGGGAGCCCTCAGCCAGTACCACCCTATTATGATTATTTGATTTCTCTGACATCCCATTTTTTCAAGAGGCAGAGGCATTTCAGACAGATGGAGGCAAGGTACAGGAGGGGAACTTTTATGTTTTCTACCAGAACAGAGTACACTTGTCCAGCTGCAGTGTCACAGGCTTGCCCTCACCTCTGTCCCTAGGGATGCTCTGCCCTGCACATGCTTTAAATCTGAGCTGTTGAAGCTCTGGGCACGGTCTCCAGGTCACAAATGGCTTTTACCCATTGTTTTGCTATTTTGTGGCTGCCACCACTTGCAGTTTTTGGTCGACGAGGTTCCTCCTTTTGCTGCATTTCCCTGGAGACCTTCAGTGGGACTGAAGGGGATTTCTGCTTTTCTCCCTGTAGCGCGCTCGGAGTTCCCAAGTGTTTCGAGGAAAGAGTCAGGCAGAGGTCTCGGCTTCCTTTTGCCCTCAACCCGCCGTGCCCGCGGCTCCAGCGGCTCCGTTCGTCCTCAGGCCCATCCTCCGGCCGGCCGGCCCTGGGGTTCCCCCCTGCGGCGCTCCATGGCTCGCCATCGCCGCCACTCACGCAGGGCCGAGGCTCTGGACAGCCCCGGGGATTCTCCGCCGCTGCCGACGGACAGACGGACCAGCCCCGGCGGCAAGACGCTCACCCGACCGCGCCCCTGGGCGCGCTCCCGCGGGCGGCGGCCGATGCGCTTTAAAGGGAGCGACGCCGCGCCCTCCTACCCCCGCCAAGCCGGGGCAGCGGCGCCTCTCCCATTGGCTGGCCCCGCCCCGCCGGCCTCTCTGATTGGGTAGCGGCCGCCCCGACCCCGCCTCCCGCTCGGCTCCGATTGGCTGTTTGCCATCAGTCGGAGTCCTCGCCCTTTCTCCCGGCTCCGGTTGGCTCGTGCCCGCGCCCCGGCCGCGCTCTGATTGGTTACGGGCCGCGAGGGAGCGGGGGCGCGCGCGCGCGCGCGCGCCGGGGTGGAGGCCGTCGCTGAGGCGAGGGGCTCGCGCCGCCCCCCAGCGCCAACGGCGGCGGCGGCGGGATGGCGGCGATGGCGACGGCGGCGGCGGCGAGCAGCGTGCTGGGCCCGGGCCCCGCCGCGGGGCCTCCGGCGGCGGCCGGCGGGGCGGCCGCGACAGCGACCGCGATGGGCAGCCCGGTGCCGATGCCGGTGCCCATGAACCTCTTCGCCACGTGGGAGATCGATCGGTCGGCGCCGAGCTGCGTGCCCAGGTGAGCCGCCCCGCCGCCGGGGCCGCGCGGAGCCCGCACACGAGCGGGGCCGGAGGGAGGAGGCGGCCCCCGCAGCATCCCCGCTCCACGGCGGCGGGAGGCCCGGCCCCGGCAGCGGCTGATGCGCGGCGAGCCCCGGCGCTGGCCCCTGCGGCGGGAGCGGCCCCGGGGGGCGGCGGGCAGGGGGCACAGCGCCGAGCGCGGCTGCGCTGCCTCCATGTTGCAGCCCCTGGCGGGTGCGTGCCGCGGTGGCCCTGGGGCTCAGAGGGGCTGTATCGCGTATCGTCGTGGCCGTGCTCGGGAAAGCTGCCTCTGTCCCCACGAATGAACGGTGACGGTCCCACAGCCGCTTCCCTGGAGCCAGGCAGTGCCCACCCGCATCCCCGGGCCTGTGTCAGCTGCGCTCCAGACCTCGGGGAGCGGCAGGAAGGATTCACTGTGCTGCCAGCTGAACTCTGAGCTCTATCTCTGGTAGGGCTGGGAGACAAGCTGGGTGGTGTGGATGTCATCACTGTCAGTACGGCTAGGTGTGCTTGTGAACACCTGTCACAGAGCCAGCAGGTGCCTGGTGTGTTAACGAGGTGGGTGGGTGTCCTTCGGCTCACTCATCTTACCAGACTCGGATCAGGTCTTCTCATGGAGTTACAGGGCAGATTCAGGAAGTGACCGTGGTTTCTCGTGTCTCTGGGCTGTGGTGTGTTGTCTGCGATGATGTATTCAAGTGTTTCACAAAAATTAGAGGTGAAATTCAAGAGGGTGAGCAAAAAACCCGTTCCTGTAGGGCAGCAGGATACCAGCCTTTGTGAAAGGGCTTTGCTGGATGAGTGTGTACAGGGAAACTCAGTGACTGTGTGGCCAGATGGGCTAGAGTAGAAACGTTCCAAAATACTCCAAGCTACTAGAGAAAGCCTCTGTGATTGTGGTGCCCAAGGGAGTGCTGGGCTCAGCAGGCAGCAGATGTGAAGGAGTTTGCAACATGTGTCTGCTGAAAGCCTGTGCACCTTTTGATGACACATGCTGAGGCTGTTGTGGGGAGCAGGAAGCAAGTGATCATTTCATAGCTTTAAAGTGACTTGAGGTGTTGTTCATTTGTGGGCAGCTTACTCCCAGGCTGGAATTTGGAGAGCAGGACAGAATTATCAGGTTGACTTCCTGTAGAAAAAATTTGCATATGCAAAGTACGGAGCTTAGTGATGGTGAAGGATGTGCATGTTTCACAAATGGAAGTGCTCCAGGAGCTTGGGAGAGGAGAACTGTTTTGGGCAAACCACGACAGCATGACTGAGAATAGTGAGTCTGAGTGTAGAAGAGTGTAGAAGTGGGTTACACGGGTGGCAGCATGCCAGTGGGTGAGAAGTGATGTGTAATCAGTCTGAAAGTTGTTTGTAGAACTGGTGTTTGGCCCAGTGGATCCTGTGTCTTGTCACAAGGACAGTTTCCATTAGCATTGTGTAGATGCTTGTTCTAATGCACGAGTTCTTTGTGCGCTGCCAGCCCGGGGGGCAGCCATCTGACACAGCTGCTTGCAGGGAATTTCTGTGAAATTCATCTGAAATATCATCTCTGGAGTATCTTCAAACACAGCATCTGCTAAGATGGGAGGAAGCTAATGGAAGCTGATTCTTCCTTCAGAGCCATGGCTCTGACATGATGTGCTGTCACCTCTGTAGAGTCAGCAGGTCTGGAGAAGCCCTGCCAGTGGCCACAGTGACCAGTGTGGGACTGTGGTGCTTCTGTGTTTTCCAGCCTTCTGTTAGCCCAGGCTTTCCTGAGTGAGCAGGTCATGCATAGGCACATGTCAGACAAGTGTTTCAGTTAGCTGAAGGGAGCTCAAGCCCCAAAGCTGAGCTGTTCATGGTGTATCTGTGCACTGTGCTTCCTTATTGCTTGCCTGTGTTCTCTCTCTACTGATCTGCTGGTGTGTGGTAAAGCCTTGATGTGTTCTTCTTCTTCTTCTTGATGTGTTCTCTTTTTCTTCTTGATGTGTTCTTCAAGACAGGAGCTCTGCTGTACCGTCCCTGTGCCCAGCACAGGTGGTCCCTGCTCTCACTGTGCTCTGGGAGTGGTGGCAGAATAATTTCCACCCATGGGCAATAATGTCCTTGGGCTTCTCTGTCCCTTATGCATGTGTAGTCTGCATTTTTTCATACTTATGGATATCTGGAGAAAGAAGAACTTTGCACTGGTTTTAATGCTATAGAAGATGCATTTTAATGCATATTGAAGATGTCCCTGTGCTCCTTCTTAGGTGTTTGATTTTCTGCAGCTCTGGCTGCTGCAGGAGTGGGGCTGGGCTGGGTCAGCCTTTGTGGGGGTGCTTTGTGCTTGGCTGTTATGCAGGACAGGTTGTCCAGGCCTTCAAGCTACCAGAAGGAGTCTGGGCTTGGATAAAATACAAATGGGCAGTGGGAAGTACAAGCCCCAGTGCATGGAAGGGTTCAGTAGTGACTTCTGATGCCCTGCAGGAGGATCTTGGCTTTCTGAGCTCAGCTGTTGCCTGTAATGGAAGGTTTTTTCTGGCTGAATCGGGCATGTGCCACTGAATGAAATCCACATTTATTTTTGGAGATTGCCTTGCTGTCTGGATGGAGGTATCATCCCTCCTGCTGGGGTTTTTCTCCTTTCAGGGCCAGGTTGGGAGAGATGTGTGACCTCTCAATGACCAATCTATGAACTGACTGAGCACAGCCTAGACCATGCTGCCTTTGGCTTAAGTGGCTGCAGGGGAGCCAGAGCTGAATTTTATGCACAGTGGGCTGTTGTGCAGAAAGGCAGAAGGAAGTAAACACCTGGAAATGATACAAAATGCTCTTTGCATCTTCAGTGGGGCTACCCATGGGCTCAAAATGATTGGTTTGCCATCACAGTGCCTTAGAGGGAAAGCAAACCTGCCTAATTCACTATGCAGGATGTGAAGCATGCTTTGGCTGAAATATCCATCAATCAGCCTTAACTTCCACTCACAGTTGTCTTAGTAGAATCTTTATAGCAGTGTTCTGAGGTGGGAGTGTCTTTATTGAGATGCCTTGCATGTAGGTCCCCTTAGGGGCAGTAGCAGATTTTCCCTGTGTGGAGAGGCCAGAAGTGAACCAGAGCATTGCCAAGGTAAAATGTCCGTCTGCATCAAGGTAATGCCTCACTGTGTTCTCATTGTTTTGTGTGTTGGGAAAAAATGTGTCAAAGGACTTGGTGCAAACATGCTTGAGGTCTTGTTATTTCCACATAGTGGTATTTTCCACCTCTTTTAATAGGACTGCTCTTTTTATTTTTTTTCTTTTAACATCTGAGCGTCCATAAATGTGAGTTCTTAATTAGGAAACAAGATAAGATTGTGTGATTGTGTTCACTTTTTCCATGACACAGCTACTGTGTTCAGTGTTATGTGGATGTTGTTTCAGTGATAAGTAATCATATTTCTAGTTAGAGGTGAGAGATACAAGTTGTGTTTTGGTTGCTGCATCAGTATTGCTGCAAAGGCAGATTCTACCTGTGCAGATGCTGCTGCTGCAAGGATTGGCACTGAGGAATGGCACTGCAAGGATTCAAATACCCTGCATTTCATCCACAATGCCTTGTATCTCAGTACAATGCATGAGGAAACATTCCAAGTCTTGCTGCCACCCACACAGTGTGCCTGAACACAGTGTCTTCTGTGTTAGAGAAGCATTGATTGATGGAAATGCATGTTCTGGGCTCACTTTGTGACACTGTGTGTGTGTGTACCTTCAGGATATTACATTCCAGCAGGTGCTCTGGATTCTCTATCATTATAAATTGCAAACTTTTGTTTTGGAGAGTTACAGCCTAATGAATGTCTTGGAATGAGAGCAGTTATTGCAAGTACAACTGGGAGTATCCCAGAAGTGCCAGCTGGGGTGATCCTCTGGAGTTCCATGAGGTGACTGCTCTCGTCTCTGCAGCCCAGCTTTCCTGTTTGGGCAGCCAGTGTCCATTACCTGGTGGAGAGCAGGTTAACTCTTTATTTGTGCAGGTGTGGTTGCATGCTTCCATTGCCTGAGGAATCCTTTCAGTGACAGTTCCTGCCCTGTGGTGTGGAGTGAAGGAACGCGCTCTCCTCTGGCACAGCCACATCCAGGGGCTGCTGTGGGCTCAGGGGTCTGTTCACTCACAGCATAGAGCATTCCCTGTCTTTTCTACACCCCCAAGAGTTTCAGGAGCCTCTGAACTGGGTGTTCCTTTAAGAAATGCTTATTCCAGCTGGAAGAATATGTATTTATCTGCCAGAGATGTTCTTGAGTGGTTTCCTGGGTAAATCAGACATTTTCATGGTAAACTTCCAACCTCAGCAAAACCTGTTCTGTTTGGATAAGCTACAGAGTTGCACCTCTGGGAATGTTAAATGATTCCAGATTGTTCCTTCAGAAGACACTGTGATTCCTGGACAAACTGATGTAGCTTCAGACCCAGAGTGCTTGGGAGAGGCCACAATTTCTTGTAGGGAAACAGTCTCTTATAACTGGTGATATGCCCTGTTTGAATTATGATTTCCTTGCGGACCTATATAGAAAAAAACAAAATGTTCTAAACAGCCATCAGATTGCTTATTATTCTTAATATCATGGGCTTGGCTACAGGCCTGCAGGATAATATGTCTCATATGTTGTCCACTATCTGTAGCTCTCTGTGGCAGTAGAACACATTTGGGATTTCTTCTGGCCGTGTTTGGTTCTCCTTTTGAGCATACAATAATTGAGCAGAACCTGGGACAAGTGTGCCCTCCTGATGTGATTGATGTGGGTGTGCTCCTTGCAAAATGTTCATAGTGACTTCCTTGAGGGTTTAATTTTATTTGGAGGACCTGTCAAGCTGCATCCCAGCCTTGTTTTCCAGTGCTTCATTCGTTAGCCAGGCTGTGTTGCAACAGGTCTCTGATGGTTTATCAGAAATGTTCCATTGTTCTTGCTGTGCTAGGACGCCACGAGTGCACATTCCCCTTCTTCTGGCATCCTCAGTCACTTGTGGCTGATCTTTGGCAGCCATGTTGTTGGTGTACAGCCCACCCTTCTCTGGGATCACAATCCCCAGGGCTTTGTTCTGTCAAAAGAAGGAATTACTGAGCACCAGCAGCTTACAGGGTTCCCTTAGGGATCCATTCTGTGGTTTAAGTCTGTGCTGATGCTTTTGTGTACTTGTTTGAGCATGGAATGACTCTAGATTGAAAGCTGTGTCTCCTGTCAACTTTAAAAGTTGTTTCCAAAGAGAGCCAGAGGTAAAGAACATACTGCATTTTATAGCATGCCAGGTGAGCATATGGCCAGAGCTGTTTTCCAAATACCTTGTGGTGTTATTTTGTCCAAGCTTTCAGCATCCCAGCTGACAGGGAAGCTGTGCTTCTGTTTTGGTTTGTTTTGATTTTTTTTTTTTTTAACTACATCAAAGCTGGTGAATCCTGTTTTGGGAAACAAGAAGTGAGAGTGTCTTACTCCTCTGTGTGGGATGTGGCAGCAGGAACTTGTCTCAGCCTCTGGGGAAGCAGACAGCTCAAGTGATGCTGCTCTTGTAGCTGGAAGTCTCTTAGCTAAATGAGGCTTTGTTTGGATACTTCAGGACACTCATAGCAGCGTGCTGGGAGCAGAGCTGCAATATTTCAGGTGCCTGAGCACTGCAGCTGTGGCTCCAGAGACCACTCCCTGCTCTGCAGTGTGATTCAGCCTCGGTGCACACAGCCCAGCACCAGGCTGACGTTTTCTGCTGGCCTGTTGCAATGCCCTGGCCTTTCTAGTGCTGCCATCTCTCATGCCCTGCTTTGTGTACTGTGGTCTAACTCAGTGAGGGGTTCTGTTCAGTAAATTAGAGCTCCTGTTCTATGTTTGTTCTGTGTTTTCCTTATTTACCTACTCATGCTGATTTTTAAACTTCCATTTCTTATCATGTTTCTTATTCTTCAGTGTGAGCATATTTTAAGTAGCATGAGATCCAAAACCAGGCCATGTGGGACCATTTCCTGGACAAAAAATGTCCAGGTTCCACGCCCAGCTATGTATTTTAATGTATGTATTTACTGGTTTTCTGTATATGTGATAAATAAATTCTTATCAGTGTAGGCAGTTCAGGATGACAGCAGAACTCATGTCTTTAGTTCCATTTTCCAAAACTGAAAGCTGTTAACAATTAGGTGTTGGACAGTTGCAATGGTAGCAGGGTTAGAATAAGAGTAACTCCCTGGTTAAGGGTTTTGCTACACTTTTCTTTAATAGCTTTCTCTACCAGGAGAGAAGATCCTGTTCATGCAAAGCCTCTCTGCTGTTTCATTTCCTGTAACAATTTAAGTATCCATATTATTTAGATAAGTATAATTTAGGTTTACATTGTTTATGTACTTTTAGAAGAGCTCCTGTGTATTTAGGATTTCCGTCCATGTTCCTTCAGCTGTTTTCTTTTAGTCTCTTTTCTGTCTTATCATTGCTCCTCATTTTTCTCATTGCTCCTTTCCCTCAAAAGCCCTGCCTGTGCCTGTGATACTTTTGACACTGTTCTCACAATTTTTCCTTGCTTCTGGCTTTACTTGCATACCTGTAATTGAGCAATCTTTCAATCTTAGTCTTCATTTTTCCCTTCTCAAAGTAGTTTGATTTTTTTCCTCATAATTTAAAGACTATTCCTTGTGAAGCTCTAAGCTACATCTAGTTCTTGTATGGCTTGTGTTTTTCAGCTGAACTATGTTCTTGATCTGCTTGGGTTGTTTTTTAATGGCTTTTACATTTCTTCAGTGTTAATGAATATCAGCTTTTTTCTTCTAGACTTTCTGAACTTTCTTTTATGTGCATCCCTGAAATAAGTCCCATAAATCAACATTTCTTTCAGTTCTCTCATACCTTGTGCTCAAGGCTGCTTGTTCCAGATATTCCTTCCTTTCCTGTGTGCTCCTTTGTCAGAAGCAGAATCTGAATGTCCTGTTTGGATTTCACCTCCTGTGTGTATGAATAATTTATTAAATTTCTCCTTGATGTTTGTCAAGTCCCTTGACATTTCAAGCTTTTCTTCCCCTGCCTCTTATGTTCCTTAACTTCCAGTCAGACAAAAGGACAACATTCCCATTGCTCTGCAGTTACACTGTGTTCATCTCATCTGTGTTGCTGAAATGTTAATATTATTTGGAGGTGATTTTAGCTGCTGCTGTACTGATTTGTGGAAGGATGGACAAGCTTTGTTTCAGGCTCCTGCTCCACCCACAAGGATCTGAGCAGAAAACTGCATTGTACAGGCACTGGTTATTAACAGCTTTTGTTGATGAAAAGCCCAAGAACAAATGTGCCAGCTTTGCAAGAATCACTCTTTTGGGTGAAGAATCTTAACTGTGCAACTCTTTAGAATTAAACTTTTTTCAATTTTTTTTTTCCTTAATTTTTTGAAGAAGCCTCAAAAACAGATGTCCATGGTGGTTTGTCACTCTTTCACGGGCTCGTATTGCTTCAGTGTGTTGTCCCAGGTGTAACTTAACCCGGCACAATGTTCTGAGCCTGCAGGGATTCAGCTCTCAGGTGCCTGCCAGATCGAGATAAAGCAGAGGAAGTGGAAAGGATGACAATCTTGTGTCCCTGCTACTTCAGGAGTAGCAGTGTAATGAAATGTGAACTCTGCATTAAGCATTAGTAGGAAAATGTAAAGTACACTTCAGGGAGGCTGCTGTGTGGCATGATTGCTTTTTGCCAGTGTGTGTGTGTAGATCTTTACCCTCTGTATAATGGAAGGAGTTGGTGTGTGTCAGTGACCTAACACTGACCTCATTTCACCGCTTTTCCCAGCGTGGCTGCGTTGGCACAGCACTCTTGGAGGTGCATCCCTGCAAACTCTGCCAGGTGCTGAGTGTGAGAGTGTGGTCTGTTCTGCATCCCCATCAGCACTTTCTCACTTGGTTCAAAGGTGTCACCGTGTCTGAAGCACTTGTGCTTTCCTTTCTGCAGAGAAGGCTGCAAGTGGTGTTTTTGTAATCACCACTTTGTGGTGGTTACTTCATTAACACATTTTATTTTAGCCTGGAGACTGTAACGAGCTGTTCATCAGCAGGGCCCTGACAGGCTTGGAGCAGGTGTGGTGCATTTGCACCTTGACTGCTGCTCTCTGCTAAACTGGCGCTGCAGCAGCTTTTGTTAAAGCAGCCTTGGATTTGGGGACAGCTGGTGCAGCAATTCTCTGCATATGGAAATAGAAAATTTCAAAATCTGTTACAATTTTGAAGAAAGTTCCCTGATATTGGCCATACTATTGCTGCTGCCTCATTTCAGCATAGCTAAAATGCTCTAGAGAAGATGAGTGTGCTGCTGCAGACTTCACTAATTCTTGTCTGTCCTGAGATGGCTTTTGGGTAGAACCCCAGTGAACAACTGGAAGTTTTAACACAGTGATTTTAAAGCAGTGACCAGGTAAAGATGGAGTGTGTCCCACCTAGTGTACCCCTTTTGTTGCCTAGAAAAGAGAATTTTAAAAGTTCAGCATGTTACCATTGCCCTGTGGAGTGGTTAGTAAGCTCTTTTTAAGGTTTCTGGGGAGGCTGTTACACATCAGCAATGAATTTGGTCATGTGCTCTTTGCTAAACAAGTAAAAGTTTGAAAATATTGTTTGAAAACAAAGCAGAAAGATGACCTTGTGGTTAGGACACTGAAGTGAGGCTTAGATTCAGATCTGAAGTTGCTTGCTCTTCTAGTTGAGGTATCCTTTTCCCTCCCTGAAGCCACAGCAATGACTCACGTTCCTGTTCTCCCTACTTTGCTCACAGCTGTTTCCATGCCAGTGTTGCCTTTTCCTTGCATGTGATAGGGAGAAAAACCACCTGAGAGTGAGAGCACTGGCAGAGTTTGCTTTGCTGCCCAGCCTGCCAGATGGGAATCCCCTGGGAGCTGGTGGAATCTAGCTGAGATTTGGGGAGCAGTGTGTAGAAATGATTTGGACTTTCTGCTGAGGTTTTAAAGGCTTTGTGCTGAGAAAAGCTATTGCTCCTGGTTGAGGCAGTGAGTATCTGCACAGCTTGCAGTGAATGTCAGAGAGGCTGATGGCTCTGTGACTGGGTGGAATGCTGTGCATGCTGGGCCAGGGTTCAGGCTGCTGGGGCAGATCCTCATGCATCCCCAGGAGATGCTTCTTGACAGTGTCCTTATTATCTGGAATTCAGCTTGTGTGACAGGACATGCCAGGAGGCTGTGGCACAGCCTCACATCCTGTTGTGGTAGATGCTGCATGATGTGCTGCAGTGAAATGTTGCTTGTTTTGTGGGGGTTTTACTCTGTGCTTTGGAGGGGGAAGCAGAGGTGAAGGATTCATCCAACAGTTAAAAAGTGGCAGTGACAGATTAAATCTTATGTCTCTGCCCAAATCCAGATTTAGAGTTGAGGTCTGGATTGCATCACTCTAAGAGCAATTAAGTCTTGCTGTAGCAGGGCCTAGGAAATGTAGTTATGTCACTGCAAGTCTCCTGTTCACACAGTGGGGCAACACTTGCTTGGTTTGTCCTCAGTTAATTTTCCTTTTTATTTTTTGTCCCTCCTTCCCAAATATTCGGGTATTGTGAACAACACAGCCAGTGAGTTGTAGCCTCACACAGAAATCTGCTAGGAAATTACACAATGTCTGTCCAGCTCTCTCAACTTCTGATCTGTTTGCCCACTTTTGTACTGTCTTGTCATGGGCAACTGCCCCAAAGAACCACATTTCATAAAATCTGTGGTTAAAGGGAGCTTGGAGGTCCTGTTGGGTCCCCTGTGGTGGAGAATTGGCTGCCTTCCAATCCCCTCTTTGCTGGCTGGCTGTGCTGTGGAGGTAACTCAACCACCTCAGGGTTTGCTGTCTTTTCTAGTGGGATGGTATTGAGAATCTGGAGGGGGAAAGGAGGAGAGAAGGCAGTCTGGAAAAAGCTGATATGAGTGCAGGAAAGGGGGTGGGAGAGAATGGTGCATTTTCATGCTAAGCTGTTTCAGCTGTGTTCTCTCCAGTGATGCATCTGTGTGGGCTTGTGGTGTGAAAGGATGCAGAGCTGAGAGATTGGTTTCAAGGAGTCTGTTTCATTCATGGTTTGTGCAGCAAGGTGCACTTGCTCCCTGCATAGGTAAATGTGCCTTTAAATCCATGAGTAGGAGGCAAAATTAACCCAAAATTAACACTCCTCTCAAACAATTGGAGCAGGAACAGTTTAACTGCCACCCACTTGCCTTGTAACTTCTGCCTACTCACAGCCCAGGCAAGAGGAGGGAAAGGAAATCTCTTAACCTGATTATTGTTTGTGACTACAGGAAGCAATCCAGTTACAGCAATACTTTAATCCTGACACTGTTGGATCCCACTTAGAACAGAGAAATCTTGGTTTCATACCCTTGCAGGCAGGGATGTGGTGCCTGTAAAGAAAATCATCAAACCTCCCCTTGCTGTGGCCTGAAAAACTGTGATGAGGCTCCACACTGAGCACTTGGAGCTTGTTGAAAGAACATGAGAACAGTTGGCCCCAAAATTTGAGTCTTGTCTATCTGTCTAGGTATGGAATGACTACCTTTGTAGATCTGAGTGTCTTTTGGGGGAAGTTTGAAGCTTTTAACAGATCCTGATAGTTGTGCACTCATGGGAAGAGGAATCTTGAGAAGCATTTTCCAAAGACCACTTCTGCCATTGCAGCCATGGTTATTTCTCCTCTGGGAGCTGGCAGAGCTGTGAGATTAGGGAAGAAACCAGGCTGTGACAGCTTGTGCCTGTGACAAGGGAAATGGTAAGATGCAAAAATGTGAAATGGTGGGGGGTGAACTGGCAGGAGTGGTCACATACCAGCTAAACACAGCTGTGAGCAGAAGGCAGAATAGGTATTGCCCCCCAGAAGATTATTTTCTTTTTGAGAAATGATGAGGCACTTGTCTTGTGTGCAGTCCTGATTGTTGCAACAAACACTCCTGTTGACATGAATATGAATAGGTTTCACGTCCCAAGTGACCAAAGGTTTATAACTCTGCTTAATTACAGCCTAATTTTTTTCTAATACTGTGAGAGTAAATGACTTTTCAAGGAGACCTGACTGTGAGATGTGCACAATATTGGAACTCTCTTTGGGAAAAAGGCAAAATTAAATAGATCAAGGTTTAAAATCCAGGCTAAATTTGTGTGAGAGAAGCTCCCTTGTCTGTGCCTTTAGAGTAGGTGTGTTTTCAGGCCAGACAAAGTTTCCATTGAGGTTGGCAGTGTTCAGTGTAAATGTGTCCCAGGGTGGTTACAGAACATCTTCCTTGTGACATCACAGTGCTCCAAAGGAGATTATGAAGAGGAAGTGTAGAGTTACATGGTGTTTTGCCAGCACTAATTATACATTTTACTGTATAAATAAAACAGGTGAAGTTTCAGAATTCAGTTCCTGTTATCCAGAATAACCATTTGTTGCTGATGGCTCTCTGGAAGGATCCCTGAGTTGTTGACAGTGCAGGTGAATTCATATGTGAAAGTTTCTCTGTCTAAGGGCAAACAGCAACATGGGGGAACTTCCTCAGAAGCAGCAGGTGGAACAACAAATGCTGAAAAAGAGAATCTCCTAGAAAGAAGGAAGGAAGAGAATAAAAGAGAATAGAAGAGATTAAAAAAGGAAAAGAGATTGGTTGGTGACAGTGTGAGGAATTCTAGATGTATCTTTTGTGTGTCCTGGTTCTTATTTGTTCACTATGAGAAATGAAGCCACTGAAGGGAAAATAACTTGGTTCTTTCTGGGCCTGAGAGAGATAATTTCAGGCTGCCTCAAAGAAGACTTTTGAACAACTACTTCTTCCCTTATTTTTGCAGTAGGAAACATCCCTACAAATTAAGTGTTATACAGGACAAAAATGGAGGAAAACTTTTCCTATCCTGTTGAACTGAAAGACATTTTGCAACTGTGTCATTAATTGTATAACTGTGTGACAGCTGTCAGCACTGCAGAAACTCAAGCCTGTGCCATTTGCTTATTATTTCTCTGGTTCTCACAGTTCTTAAGTTTTTACTCTATCTTAAAACATCTACGTTATGTAAAGGACAGGAGAGGCTGAGTGAAAGCCAGCCATGTTTTGTGCTTGCTGATTTTCTTCCTTTCCTATTTTCAGGCTTTGTATTACCTTGAGATTTCCCATTTTTCAGCTTGTAAGGATTAAGCCTTCATGTTTAGGATTAAATAAAAGGGGTGTTGAAGGAAGGAGTCTGTTCTGTGCTTGGTGACATTGGTTTGTGCAAGGACAGCCTGCAATGTTTGGGAGGAGAAGCAGCTCCTGAACAAACTGCTCATGGACTAAATCTGCTGATGACAGATGGTTTGGGGTGGAACTGCCTGGTAGTAAAATGACCAGGTCAGTGAAACAAGATAACAGAGAGATTTTTGGGGTTTGGGAATTTGCATGAGGTTTCATACAATTGATTCAAAAGAGCTTTTCAGTCTTGTACTGTGTTGCAGCTCACGCTGCCAAAGTTCAGCCATTGCCAGTCTGAGATGCTGAGTTTGGTTTTGACTCGTTGTTGTAATCTTTGCTGCAGTGTTGTCCTTCCCTCTTCTCAGGGGCTCCTCCTTTCTCTGCAGCACAGTCCTGTCTCTCTTCTCAGGGGCTCCTCTTGGGCTCTTGACCCACCCCTATTTATCTCAGTTACCTTCACGAGCTACAGCTGCTGCCCAATTAAGGACCCTGCAGCTGCAGCTCATTTGGAGTAACTTGGAACCACACAGATCTTACAATACAACATATATTCAGGCCCCCACATTTCCCCCCTTTTCTTTTAACAATAATACAATTACAATACACATACAGTTCCAGCTCTCAGGCTGCCACAGCTCTCGGCTGTCCTATCTTCTATAGTCCCAGCTCACTGGCTGATATTCCAAAGTCCCAGCTCTCAGGCTGCCACAGCTCTCGGCTGTCCGGGGGATTCCATACCTTCTTGTGATGTTTGGCTGTGCATTCTTCATCACACGGGGTCACCGGTTGTTGTAATCTTTGCTGCAGTGTTGTCCTTCCCTCTTCTCAGGGGCTCCTCCTTTCTCTGCAGCACAGTCCTGTCTCTCTTCTCAGGGGCTCCTCTTGGGCTCTTGACCCACCCCTATTTATCTCAGTTACCTTCACGAGCTACAGCTGCTGCCCAACTAAGGACCCTGCAGCTGCAGCTCGTTTGGAGTAACTTGGAACCACACAGATCTTACAATACAACATATATTCAGGCCCCCACAACTCGTTGTCTGAAGATTTACTGACTGGAACACATTGATTCATTGCTTGTGCTGAGTTTCACCACAACGTTTCACTGTCATTGAATTGCCCCAATGGAAGATAAACTTAAAGCAAATTCATCTAAGTGAATGCTTCCTTTGCTCTGATTTACACCAGCTTTGCCTTGGGGAGTGAACCTGATGAGCTCTCTTGCAGTATTATGTGGGTATCCAACAAATAGGCCCTAAATATAATTTATTTTTTCTTCTCTAATGGAAGGCTTTGAGCTATTAGAAACTAGGAAAAATCCTGCTCTTCCATATGGATATCCCTGAGAACAAAAGTGTTTAGAGTTCCCTAGGACCCACAGCAGTATTTCTTCCTTGCCTTCCTGTCTTCCCTGCCCTTGCAGAATTTGGCATGTGCTTTCTGTTGCAGTGATAGTAGGAGGTTTCTTGTAAAGCTTTGTGATTATTAAAGGCAGGCTTTGTTTTCTTTTTACTTTGCCTGCAGAGGTTGTGCTTTGGAGGATTGTCATCCTCTGAATAGCAAGGCTAGCAGCTTTCTTCTTCTTAAGAATAAAGATCTAATTTTGAAGATGTATGCACATTTTGCACTGAAGGAAGATAGCTAATAAAATAAGGAATTTCCAGTGTATTTCTTTGTGGCTACAGCTACTAGATGAAATGGATGAGAGGCTCCTAAATCATCTGTGTGTTGTGAATTACTGGGCTCCATCCAGTGATAAAAGTGGGTGTAAAATCCTGCTCCTAACTCCAGGCAATTCTGGAGGCCACAGGTCCATATCATACCAGAACTGAGAGAGCTGAAGTGTGAGGTGTGTGGTTGAGTTTCCCCCCTGTCCTTTCAGATGCATTTCAGGCTGTTTCTCAATGGCTCTTGGCAGACTTCCAGCCTCTTGCTGCCTTGCTCAATCATCTGCAGTGTGAGTAGTTTAGTAACACACCAAGAGAATTACAGCAAGCATGAGGTGGTGTGGCTGCCTTGTGTGAAATATTCTGCTGTGCCCTGGGAGTTCAGGTGGAAAATCTGCCTGGAAATGGCTTTTGGGCTTACTGGTTAGTATGAGTTTTGAGTGCAAATCCACCACTAACTCCCAGCAGCTGGAGATAAGTTTGTAGTAGTTGTTTTCTCTGAGTGAGTTTTCTCACCAATCCAAAGGAGAATGGAGGAATGTGGCATGAATTCTGAGGAGCTGCCCCTTTGTAGAAGAGCTTTGCCTTTTTGGGACTCTCTAGAAGTAGCAGCAGCCAGAGGGCAAAGAGAGGATGTGATGAAAATCCAAACATGGCTACTGGAAGGATGCTTTGCTTTTCATTTCTTCAGCCATGGTAGCTGGCTTCCATCTTCTCTTCCATGGATCTGGTTTGGTGTGGTTTGGTAGAGAGGAGACAATCTGCCAGCTTTCCAGCATTTTCTAATGCAGCTGTCAGTGAGTGGGTGGGTGGGCAGAAATGCCAACTTTCCAGGCATGACTGCGCGGGGGCGTGAACGGCCCTGGAATCCGGTGAGGGGCGAAGGCCAGGGCCCCTGCGCATCAGAAAACAGCCCCCCTCGGCGGCTTTGGCCTCGGGCTGAGCTGGGTGTTAGCTCGGAGCAGCGCGGTGAGAGACGAATTAGGAGGCGACCACTTGCTGGGGGTAAACTGTCGGTTTATTACAGAAGAACCAACAAAGGAGGGGAAACACCCAGCAAATGGCCCCGAACAAGGGGCAGGAGAGGGTTTTAAGGGAAAAGGGGGGAAGAAGGCAGGGAAACCCGGCTATCCAATAGAAATACATATTTGGAGGTACGAAACATAACTGATACACTAAAGTAACCAACTGTTATAAATCATAGGAGGAGCTCCGGGGCTACAGCCAACCATACCTCACAGAGAAAGGAAAATTCTCGAAACCTGGGAGGAGAAAAAGAGTGATTGACTGACCCCAAGGAGGAAACAACTTTCACTTTATAAGAGAAACCAAGGGAGGAGCAGTTTCATTTCCATAGCAACATAACTGGCAGGGTAGCAGCAGGAAGTAATACAGAAAATGGGGGGAGCAAACTAACGAACTTAAGAACACACCACAGCACATGACCACCCCTCATCTTTACTCCTCCCTGTCAGGAGATATCTTCCAGTGCTCTGTCCTCCATCCTTTTTTATCCAGAAGAAATGGGAAGGATCTACTAAACTAACTATCTGACTGGAGAGGCTTCTGGAGGGCTAGGTAGTTATAAATGTTATTTCTTAGAAAAGGAAAACCAAGATTTCTGAAGGCACTTCCTCTCAGTTGCTTCTTCCCTGGGAATATGGAAAAAAGAAAAGCTGTCTGCACCCCTTCTGGAAGTGGCCTCAACATTTGGCTGACTCTGGTGTGGAGCAAATCCTGCAGATGTTCTACAGGTGCTGGGGGAGTTAAGATATTTACAGTTCAGATATCAGGGAATTCTCTGAGCTGTAATGATCCATGAGGATCATCAAGTCCAACTCCTGACTCCATATAGGACAACCTAAAATTCTCAAACTTGTCAAAACTCAAAATTGTTCACTATGAGGGTGAATAGCCCAGAGAAGTTGGAAGTTGTGGATCCCCTGTCCCTGGAAGTGCTCAAGGCCAGGCTGGATGGGGCTGTGAGCAGCTGTGCCTGCTCATGGCAGGGGAGTGAGTGGGAGCAAGGTGATCTTTCAGGGCTCTTCCAACCCAAACCAGTCTGATTCTGTGACAATTGTCCCCATGTCTGAAGAACATCTCCCTGGCCATATGTCAGTTCAGGATGGGAACCAGAGCTCTCCAAAATGTTATAACTCTTTGTAGGTGTAAAGATTTTGGTGCTGTTTAATGCAACAATGACCTTGAAGTTGTTGAGCTTCAGTGTTGAATTTGGCTTCCAGGAATGAATACAGGACATCAGGCTGCTGCTTTGTCTGTCTGTTACAAGAAGTTGCATCTCATATCTGAGGTGCTTTTCAGCTCTGCTGCCTTTTTTATTCTGTGGACAGGGGGTAAATTTCAGAGATGGCTTGACACCAGCCCAAGTTTTGGAGCTTGCTGATAAAAGATGGATGCTGATAAACCTCCATTCCTCTGGGTTTTTTTGTTGTTTTTTTTTTTTTTTTTTTTGGTGGGGGATAGAATATAAGAAAAAGAAGATAGTATAGAAAGTAATCTTACCCCTAAGGAGTTGCAGCTGGGCCAGTTATCAAAGATTAGGAACAGGCCTGACTTTAACATGCTCCAGTTGTAACCAGTGAGAAAAAGAGTGCTATAAAAGAGTGGGGTGGCTGGGTGAGAAGGGAACTGGGGTCAGTGGCTGCTTTGTGAGAAGAGTCAGTGCTCTGAGGAGTTGCCCATGAGAAACACCAAGGAGGTTTGAAACTTTTGTGATAAGGAGACAAAAGCATGGAACCCCTGCAATATGATGACAACAATTTTTGGTGTGTTGCCATTTCTTTTTTGCCTGAGCAAATAGGTTGTTTGTCTGTGCTCTACAGATCAGGCCAGCCAGACCTAAAAGACTTATGGCCCTCCTAATCTTAAAAAAATAACGAGAAAAACTTCAATGGGAAGTCTTACATGGTGAGGTTTAGAGGCTTACATTTTAGATGTAAGATGAATGGTTTTCTCATAAGTATCTTTTCAAATATCAACTTGCTGGGTTGTTTTTTTATTTTTTCCAAAGAGTATGATTTACATGGCACCTTTCATGGGCTGTGGTGCAGGTAGCTGAGATGCATGACCCAAGGCTGTTGTGTGAGCTCTCAACACAGCACAGCCAGCCTTGTCCGTGGAAATCTGTGCAGCAGGGTGCAGGATTCAACACAGGACAAAATAGGTGAAATAAAAGTACTCAAATAAAGCCAACAATACTTGAGGAACTGAGGTGTGTTGAGGGAGAGAAAGGTGACAGGCACCCCTCAGTGGCTAATTGCTGTTGTCTTATCTTAACTGGAAGCCCTGCATGCCTTTCTGCTGGGTGATATGTATGGTTGGCATGACAAGTGCTTCCTGGGGGTGATTCATGCCTTGATTGGGTTCTTCCAAAGGAAGGTGGGAGAGCTTTGTTCCTTTCTCAGGCCCAGCTCCAGATCCTCTCTGCTGGGACTCAGCAGGGACACCTGCAGTGGCACAGATTGGCAGCTCAGCCTCACAGCTCTGCACTGGCTCTGCTTCCAGCACGTGCCTGATGATGTGAGGAGCTGGCTTAGTGCTGGCTGCAAGGAAACAGCTCATTGTGTTTTAGGTTCGTTCTCTGCTGGATGAACAGGCTGAGTCAATGTGTCACGTGCTCAAGCACACAGTGCTGCTTGGGAACCACAGGGAGGGAAGGATACCATTGTATTTGCAGGGTGTCTTGATGAAGGAAAGAATGATGAAATTGGCTTTATGTTTTTAGAAGGTTTGTATTGTATTTTGGTTTTAAAAATGTTAAAAATTATTTTATTTTGTTGTTTTTTTATTTTTTTTTAATTTGGGTTTTTTATTTTATTTTTTTTTTAATTTGGGTTTTTTATTTGTTTTTTTTCTAATTTGGGTTTTTTATTTGGTTTTTTAATTTGGTTTTTTATTTGTTTTTTTTTTAATTTTTTATTTTTTATTTGTTTTTTATTTGTTTATTTGGTTTTTTATTTGGGTTTTTTATTTGGTTTTTATAATTTGGAGTTTTTAATTTTTTTTTAATTTGGGTTTTTTATTTGTTTTTTTTTATTTGGGCTTTTTTTAATTTGGGTTTTTTTATTTGGGTTTTTTTTATTTGGGTTTTTTTTATTTGGGTTTTTTTTTGTTTTTTTGGGGGGGTTTTTTTGGGTTTTTAAATTTTGGTTTTTTAATTGTTTTTATTTTGGTTTTTTATTTTGGTTTTTATAATTTTTTATTTTGTTTTAAATTTTGTTTTAATTTTTTTATTTTTAAAATGTTTTTATTATATTTTTATTTTAATTTTTTAATTTTATTTTTGAATGTTTAATATTTTATTTAATTTTTCAATTTTAATTTTTAAATTTAAAAAAAATTTAATTTTTAATTTTTATTTATTTTTAAAATTGTATTTATTATTATGCTATACTATACTAAGGAATATAGGTAGTAAAATATATAATTTTTTTTTATTTTCTAAATTGTATTTATTATTATGCTATACTATACTAAAGAATACAGGTAACAAAAGATAACAAAGAAACTCGTGACTCTCTCCAGAGTCCCAACACAGCTTGGCCCCAATTGGCCAAAGAGTGAAAACAACTCACAGCAGAAGCTAATGAAATAATCTCCCAACACATTCCACATGTGAGCACAACACAGAAGAAGCAAATGAGATAAAAATTTGTTTTCTTTTTTCTCTGAGGCTTCTTAGCTTCCCAGGAGAAAAATCCTGGGCAAAGGGATTTTACAGAGACTGTGAACACCACAGGATACAGCACTGAGTTCTGGGAGTGGGAATTGGTTCTCCAGCTCCCTGCCTACACCTTCTGAGAGGAATTGTCAGTGTTTCCAAAGAAGTGGGGTGTTACTTGATTTCTGTGAGCATCTGGGACAAGGGCCTGAAAATGAGCCTGGTGGGGAATTGTCCAGGCTCCTGTGGGACCCTGGCTGTGGGCAGTGAGTGTTCCTCACCCCAGGTATCTGCTCCCTGCTGCCCTGTGGGTGCTCTCTGATGAGCACAGCTGGAGCACAGAGGCCAGAAAATGGAGCTGTGCTGTTTTATCTCTGGGAGAAAGGCAGTGGTAGAAGGAAAGGTCATTCTGACTTAGTGCTGATGTAAACAGATTAAACCCTCCTCTTTATTTCTTCACAAATGTGTTTTTCTTTTGATTAATGTGGGTAGGTAGCACTCCTTACATTTTGTTTTGTGTTGGTTGGTTGTTAGAGTAAGGTATTTCTCACTGAGTTGCCAGTTCTAATGGGGATGTTATCAGGTGTTCTCTTCCCTGGCACATTTTTCCAGGTGACTCCTTGAAGAAAATTCTCTGCAGGGATGGAAATATGTCTCCAACTGAAAAAAAAAAAAAAATCTTCCAAAAGCACCAAAGCTCAGTGAAGTTGCACTGAAGTACAGGGATCCCAAGGACATTGCTTGTGTGTGTGTATATGAGAAATAATCCTTTCTCTTTGTGTTTGAAGCTGTTACAGAGTTTCTAGTGCACAGAGGTGTTTTAAGCCCAAATTGCCGTGGTGTATCTGGGGCTCCAAGTAAATATTATTCAGCAAGTGGATGGCAGGGAAATTCCCAGGGCTTTGCAATCTTTTGCTAGAAACAATTTCACCAGGGGTGCAGCTCTCAGTCAGGGGTGTGTGCTGGATAAATTATCAGTAGTGCTCAGATATCAGCTTTATCTAAAACAGTGCAAACTGAAGAAACAAGTGCCAAAGCAGCTAACAAATACCTCCACAGTCTTTGTTCTATGACTGAAATCTTCCCTTTAAGCCTTTCTTTTTGCAGAGGGGGGTAACTGACCTTGAGTCTGAAACCCAGGGCTGCAGTGTCTGCGAGCAGATAATACAAGTGTGTGGGAGACTGGCTCAGCCTGCCTTCTGAGGAGTAAGCAGCCTTAATCTGGGGAGCTGGAGGGCTGGTTCATGCACAGGTGTGCCCACAGAGCCTGCTCATGGGGACCCAGGGACAGGTACCCTGTGCTTTATGTAGCCATCCAACATCCAAGGTGTCTGTAACAGATGCAGGAGCTTCTCATAGTCATGTGCTCCATCTCTGTCCTGAGAGTTTGGTTGTCACCTGCATCTTCTGGATTTTTCCTTCATATTTCACAGCTGTTCACATTGCTGGGTTAAATCTCTTTTCTTGCAGGAAGAGTTAAACCACAGATCTTAGGTTTTGTCTGTGCACATTTGGGGTTTATTATGTTTCACCTGTATTCAGTTGCAGAGTTTTGGCATCCCACAGCATCCCCAAAGGTGAGGCTGGGCTTGCTGTCAAATCAGGATATTCCAGAGGGAGGCAAAAGCCCCACTGATAGAAATGTGAGTGGTGGATTAATCTCTTGTTTCTGTTGGAATAATTTGATCTTTCTCTGTGGTGGTTCCAAGCAGTCAGAGGGGCTGACAAGAGCAATTGCATTAAGCCTGCTTAACCCTTGCTAATGCTGTGAGCCAGAGATATTGCAGTATTGTCTGACTGAGGCTTAAGACACTTGTTTAATATCAGCTACTTGAGTTCAGGTTTTGAGAGAGGATATAAACAAGAAGAAAGGGAAAACACCCAGTTTTATTTCTTTGATTTTTGGAAAATGCTGGAAGGTGCTTTAACTTATTTAGCATAAGTTAAAGCATATTCAGCATTTATGAAGTAGTTCTGAGGATTAATCACTCAAGTAGGTCCAGTTTGATGTTTTTGTTGCCTGTTGTGCTGAAGCAACACAGGCTGCTTTTTAACAGAGAAAAATCTGTGCTGCACACCCCATGTGTGCTGCTCTCCAGAGTGTCATTCCCTCAAATGGAAAAACTTGGAGAATCAATCACAATGGCAGCTCAATGATCTGCCTCCCAGTACCTTCCCAGCTTGGCTTTGCTGAATGCTGAGCCTGCACTGGCCATGCCAGCTGTTCTGCTGTCCCTTGGAGATCTTCCATTCATAAGATTGAGCTGGGCTGATCTTACTTAGGCTTGCAGTCCTGCTGCCAGAGAACTGGGTAGCTGGCTGTCCTCCAGGTGCTGAAAGGGCTTTGCTGGCAGAGTGTTCTGAGTGTGGTGGTCTCCGGTGACACGGAGTTGTGGAGTTGCTCTGGCAACCTGCATAGGTTTCCTCAAGCCCCTGCCTGGTTTCTGGTTTCCAAATTGGCTTTGTTATTCATCCCACTTTGGAGAAGGGACACTGTGGGCTGGACCTTGGGGCAGCAAAGCAGCCTCTGAAGAGGTGGGGGCAGAGAGTGGTGCCTGCCTGCCTTCCCTCCAGCTGGGCACACCAGCCAGAGCCTCTGCCTCCCTGCAGCCTCCCTGTCGCTTATTCCTGCTGTACTTGTAGCTCAAAAGTTGTTGTGTCCTGGCCCCATTGCATTAGGTCAGACTGATTTGAAAACCCTAAGCTGTTTTCATTTTAAGTGAAAAAATATTGATAACTCAAGCAGAAATATTGCTTTAAAGCAGTGCTTGCTTCAAGAGAGCTCATTCCTCTGAAGTTCATTTGAGTGGAATGTCGTTCAAAAGAGGCCTTGAGTGAAGCCCTTGGAAGGCAGAATTTTCCAAGCTTTTGAGGTAACTCAGGGCCTGATGCTTCCTAGCTGGAATTCTGTCCCACACCCTGGAACATGCAGCCTGTGCAGAACTGTCCCTTTCCCTGTGAGCACAGTGTTGCAGCCCTGTTGGCTCCACATTCTTGAAAATTTTCTTCTTGAAGCTCCATGCCTTCTCATGAGGATGCCCACAAGGTCTTGGGTGATTCTCTTTGGGTGTGAAAATGTGAAAGGGAGAAAATGAAACTTCCTCTTTTATGTGGTTAGCTTCTAACAGCTAAGCAGCCTAAATAATTAAGTCCTATACACAGCTCTAATATAGGATAATTAAGGGTTGGAGAAGGATAAAATTATCTTTTTTTTTCCTTTTAAATAATATTTTAAACACATCTTTTTATAATGATGCATCATGGGTTATTATATGCATATCTTGATTGAAATTTTCTCAGGATCTGATCACCCATCCCAGCATAATAGTCTTGTTTTCCTGCCCTGCACTACTGCATACTTAGTGTTCAGGGCAAGCTAAACATGAAGTGTCTATCAAAAGCTGTTCCAATTTTTGTTTTCACTCTTACAGGTTCTGCATAACTGATATCTTGATTAAAATATAAATCATGTAGTTTTTTTCCCATTTATGTGGAGTTTAGTAACAAGTGGAGAAAAAAGATAAGCTTAGTGAAATGCTAGTTGGAGTTCCATATGAGCACGAGTTGCTTATGTTTTGGGCTTGATATGTGCTTGGATCATGATCATAAGAGTTTAGAGTTGGAGGTTCTGGACTGTGGACAGCAGAAATACCTTTATATTGTGCAAGTCATGTGGTTCACTTAAAGTAACTTTTGACTTAACTTTTCACAGCCTTGAGCCTGAGATGTTCTGGGTATTATTGTATGTCTCTGATAAAAAGAACAGAGAAGCAAATATGTGCTCAGGACTGGGATTGCTGCAGAGCTGATAGTGATCTCAGAAACCACAGGAGTGTCATGTTCCTCAGTTCCTAGATGGAGATGCCTTGGAATGCCTGTGTGAAATGCTCCAGGGCATTATGAACCTGCAGCCTGCATGCTGCACAGACCATACATGGATAAAGAGGAGCTGTTTATTGAATGATAGCACGAGTTCTGATCTTCAGCCTGGCACAGGACTGTACCTGTCAGTGTCTGTGAAGTTAACTCACTGTGAAGAGGGAGTGTGTGGGGAGCTCTGGCACACCTGATTTGGGTTTGCAGCCCCCCTTGGGTCTCCTGGGTACCACAAACCCACCTGAGTATCCATGCTCAGACTGCTGTGGAGGTGATGGGAAATGCAGTAAATGAGGGGAGACTGGGGGTGATGCTGGGGGCACAGAATTGCTTTTACTTGTTTCTGCTTTTGCTCTTTGAGAGTCGTCTTAAATATTTGTATTACATCTCATTGCATTCTGTGTCTTACTTGCCAAGACTGGTTGCCTTAGTCACCAGGGCTGTGGTAACTAGGACAACAAGATTAAGCAGGCAAATGTAGAAATAATGGTAATAACTTTCTCAACTCTTCCTGCAATTGGCTTGTATGAACAAATATCCTGCATGTGGGTGACTTGTGTCAGCAGTCTGTTCTCCCTTTGTGCCTGACACATGCTGAAATCCTGCAGGTGACACTACCCAAATCCAGCTGTGCTGGTGCCCTCCTGCAGCTGGAATAAACCTGTCAGGGCCATGTGAATGTTGCTGTCCATCTCCTTCCTGAGCAGGGAGCTGGAACAGAGTGCAGGGGACACTAAAGGCCAGCACTTGTGTGCTCAATAGCTTGGTGGCAGATTCTGAGTGGGAAATATGGACCAGTGTCTGCTGGGATGGGGAGGCTGCCTTCCATGCAGTTCCTCCATAGATGTTGTCCTCTCCTGGAATAGTTATTTATGTGTTGATTTGTTTGCTCGTTGTCAGACTGAGGAGGGTCTGGGAAATGGTAATTGTTGTCCTGTCTCATTCCTCAGGATACTGTTTGCACTGTGGGTATAGTTGGAGGTCAGCTTTTGATGCAATTTTACTTTGCTTTGAGAGCTGGCTGTTTCCATCCCACCAGGCAAACCCAAATCCTGACTTGGGACAATGAAGTTGCATCTCCCACCCCACCTTGGAAACATGTTGTTCCTGGAATCTCTCTTGCTATGTCTGCACCTTGTGTCTGCCCTTTCTGCAGTAACAAACCAGGGCTGTGTTATCTCCTCTAGAAAGCTGCCAGCCCCATGAATTTGGGATAGCAAGGCATTTGTCTAGTATTCCTCACTGCTCTGTGCATGGTTTTCCTTCTCCCTCCTTGCTTTTCCTTCTCCCTGGTTGTTTTCTCCCAGCTGAACGTGACAGGGAGCTGCAGTGAGCACAGTAAAGGGATTCCCTGGATGCACAGGCCTCTTTTTTGTGGAAGCCTAATAGGCTCTTTTGAACACTCTTGACAATCTCTGATTGATCTTTCATGTGGGGGAGGAGGAGGGTGATTGCATCCAAGGAATTGTGCTAACAAAAGACCCAGTGCTGTGGTATCTGCCTTCCCTGGGGAACAGCTTCCTCTGCCTTTTCTCCATATGTGATTATCCTGAGGAGTGCATTCACCTCTCCTCTGAACTCTTTATAGCTGCAAGCAGCATTTCTATTAAGGAACTGTCAGATATTTCTGAACTAAGTTTTTGCTTTCAGTGGTACCCTTTTTGTAGCCTTCATTTACGTTTCCTTCTCTGATGTTGTTTTCCCCTGACTTTTGTCCTCTTAAAAACTGTAACTGGCTGCTATTTTACAGTCACTTGCAGTCTTATTTTTGCCCTTACTAACCACAGTTAGATAGAGTCAGATTCAAAGGTGTCCCCTCATGGCTGTTTTAAAAACTTTTCAGTATTATTCTGGGCTGGAGCTAGCTTTTATTTCTTTTATAGGCTTGTTTTACAGTTTGATCAGTGAACCAAGAAAGCCATGTTTTTGTCCCTTCTGCTTCAGTTGGCTGGTGCAGAGCTTCCTGTGGGCCAGTCTCAAGATAGTGTGTGCACTGGCAAATGTTTTTCTGGAAGCCTGAGCTGAGGATAACTCATTTCAGAAATGTTTAATGACGTCCTGTATAAAATTTGGAGTACTTAGAAAAGAAGGATGGTGCATCTGAACATACACTGGACAGTATATGCCCAGATAATGGACACAAAGGAGTGCCTCTGTTGCACCAAATGGTTTTGTGTGCACTTATTGTGCAGGAAATCCTTCACTGCAGCCACAGATTGCTGTGGGTTGGTGGGAAGGGTTGCATGATAAATCACCTGTCCCTCCGTTTCCTGAGTTCTTCAATAGGCATTCTGGTGCTTCAGTGAGCACTACAAAACTGTGCTGTAAAGAGACAAAGTGGTTGGTAGGGTGTTGAACTTGTGAAATATGTTACAAATTTAAATTTTCTTAGTGAGGGTGTCGTTGGATGGCTGCCTGTGCCCGGTGTGGCTGTAATACAGGATGTGGTGAGGAGGCACACCAAGTTATTTATGGACCCTTTTGCTAGGTGAAATGTGTGCTGTGATAGCTCCTGGCTCTGCTTGCAGCTTGCTGAGAAGGTGAATAGGCACAGTGATCCTTGGAAAGAATGTCCTGTTCCACTGGGGAGTGAGCAGCTGCAGGTGCCTGCAGTGTTCAGTGTGGGTGCTGCTTGCTGGCGCCCCAAGGGCCCTGCCAGCCTGTGAGTGGCTGTGTGACACTGCTGAGCCCCAGCTGCAGCCCCTTGGAGAGTAGGGACAGGCTGCTGGGGAACTCGTGGGAGCTCCCAGTCTGCACGGAGGATCAGGAGGAAGCAGTCCTCAATCAGGAGGTGGCATTTGGATTCTATATTGATGTTGGCCATCTCTCTCTCTGCTGCCTGCAGTGTGCCATGCTTTCCTCAACACAAATCACAACACCAACAGGTACTAGGCCAGAGTGGTCCAGTTCTTTTTGAGGCTGCCTGTGTTACTGAGTCTGAAACTCTGGAGCCTGTAAAGGACAGTTGTGCTTAAAGAAAACTGCCAGGGAACAGGAAGGGAGCATTTCATAATATAGGCTTATCTTTGACTGGCTTCCCTATGGTATTTGAGAAAGCACCATTTGTCTTGTTTAGGAACTGTTTGCTTGCAGAGATGCTGGCACACACTTGTCCATGTGAGGAGGCACATCCAAACATCAGAGGATGGTTCAGCAGGCTTGAGGAGAGCATGTGTACTCTGGAGCTGTTGGCTGCAGCCCTAACCAGAGGGAATCCCAGAGATCTTGGCTGGTCTGAGAGTGTCACTGCTGTCTGTGCTTTGTGGGGGTACTGGGGAAAAGGGAATACTCTTGTATGGCCTTGGCCAAGCATTTGTGGGAGTTTTCCTATTGCAGCCAGGCTTGCTCTGTCCTGGTTTGGGATCTCATGACCTCTGCATGGGCCCTCCTGCTGGGAACAGCCTCACTATGCCATGGACAGCAAACAAGCAAAGGGATCTGGGTGTTAGCTCCTGTCCTGAGTAGCCATTCTTTCACTGGAAATGCAGTGTTATGAGCAGTTCAAGTCTTTGATGTGCCTTGCTAGTATGGTAACATTTGGGCATCACAAAAACAGCTGAAAGCTGTAGTAGATAAAGCTTTTAGGAAAAAGAAGTGCTCTGTACTCATCTGCCACTCCTGGTGTGGGGCTGGTGTACACTGGTGATGCATGTTGGCTGACCTTCTTTAGCAAGCATGTTCTAAAGCAAAACCTGTTAGAACCTTCCAGTGAAGGAAACAGTGGCAGGTCTAGGAGCGGTTTTGGCTGCAGTTTGGCTACACATGTCAGATAGCAGTTTTGGAAACCCTGAGGAAGAGGATGGTTTTGTACATTTTGTTTGGTATTTAGAAAAATTTTTATATTCTCTTAGATAAATCCTACAAATCTCTTCCGTAATCCTGAGCAAGTCTTGGCTCTTGCAGACAAAATCAGTGAATCCATTACCTGTCTGCACTTTCCTCCCCTCACCTGGCTGCTTTCACACTGGCAGCAAGCAGCTCTGATGGCTGTTGCTGGTGATTAGCAGTAGCTGCTGCTGCTGGCTGAGTCATGCACGGTGTTGATGCCCTTATCCTTTCTCTGAACCTCCTTATCTCACTGGTGCACCTGACCCAGCCTGGAATGCCTGCCATGCCTTGTCCTGGCTCTTGTGTCTCTCTGGGACATGACCTGCCCTGTTCTCTGCCTCTGGTGAGTGTTGCAGTGCTCTGAAATCCATCCCTGAGCACAGAGGAATGCTCCAGGCCTGTGATGGAAGAGAAGATGCCTGGGAGGCCTCTGGGTGGTACTCAGAGCCCTGTGTGGTCCCTGCAGCAAGTGGGAAATCTGCTTCAGAGTGTTTAGTAGAGCAGCTGGGTGCTGACCAAACCAGAGAATAAAGAGTGAGACACTCTTCCAAGGGCTGGCTGGAGCAGGACAGGCCTGGTAAATGTGCATACACACTGAAATGGTGATGTTTGGTGCAGTTAAAAATGCCCTGCCCAGTCAGATGAGAACAGCAGTGGCTGATGGTGTGGATTTTCCCTTCTATGGGGATAGGAAAATTAAAAAAATGAGGTGCTCCAATTCAGCACAGTGGTGCTGAGTGAGGTCCCATTTAATGCACTGCACTGGCCTCTTTTCAGTGCCTGCAGCCTATCTTGAATGGCCATTCCAGGGGGGGAATGCTAACCAGGACACAAGGCTGTGAGGAAAACTCTAGGCAGTAGCAAGAAGGCAGCCAGGAAGACAAGGAAAGGCAGATGTATCTTCTTGCAGGACACTGTTTTCTTCCCATTTGCCTCCTGACTGAGGATGAATTGCTTGATGATACCTTGCTCTTGGTAATGTATATCCTACTGATATTATTTGTTTGCTCTTCCCAGCATGACTTTGCCTATCCTCCTCCCCTGTAGTGCAGCCAAGTTGCTGCTGTGAGGATAAGAAGCCCCTTCCTTTGCTGTACCCTCAAAGGCAAAAGGAAGGAGGGTGTCATCTGTCCTTTGGGATAGCTGAGCGTTGGCTTTGGGTTTGGTCTGTCTAGGGGCACATGGAAGGAGGGGAAGAATAGTCATGTGGGAAAACAGGCTGCATTTCTTGGCAGGCAGAGCTGTAAGCTGTGAAATGCTTCCTAGGAAAGGAAGGGGAAAGCATAACCTGGGGAAGTTTTGTTTTCTGTGCTTCGTGCTTTAGGATTTCCTTTGTGAATGTCACTTGGGAATTGGGATAAATGAAACCTACTGCAATTTGCAGTAACAGAAGCCTGCTCTGGATCCAGCAGCAGGGCAGACATGTGCTACTGGCAGCAAGCTGCTGTCAGGATGCAGATGAGCCAAAATGTCTGTCTGATGGCAAGGAGAGGAATGCTGGTCGGCGGCAGGGCTCTTGTGCTGCACACCACCTTGTGTGTCTTGGCTGAGGGACCTGAGACACAGCCACTGTTTGGTGGCTCTGCCCTGGCTCCTTGCTTGCTGACCCAGGAGGGTGCTGTCATGTTTTTTGGCCTTTGCCTCTTACTGTGTTACACTCTTTGCTGCAGCTTGCTTTAGTTGCCCATCTCGGGCTGCAGCAGCTGCAGTGGCCTGAGGGCAGAGAGGCAGGAGTGCGCTGGCAAGCCCTGAGTGCCCTGCCTCTCTCTCCCTTCCCTGAGGGGAAGCTCTCAGAGCAGGCTGGTGCTTTCCTCCCAATCCATCTGTAACTGGTGCACCTACCTGTGCTAATGCCTGATCTGCAGAGCCCGATGAACTGCTGCTGTCCCAGTTCATTGCTGTTCGCTGGCAACAGGGACTTGGTTTCTGAAAGTGGAGTAGGTCTCTCCTCCCCTCTGTGTCATCGGGGGTGTCTCATGCAGGCACCACTTGGGGCTCGGGGAGGAGCTTGTTCTCAGGAATCTGTGGCACATTTCGAAATGTGTTTTGTGTGCTCTTCCCTTGACACCTCGGTAGTGGCTTCACCTGGCCACTCTCCGAGGCGAGCTCTGTGGATGGACACCCCTGTGATCGCATCTGCTTGTACAAGCTGCTCCATGCTCCCGGTGTCCCGGGTTTGTGTGCAGCCCGGCTGCCTTCTGCCCTCTAGCGGGAACGTTTGGGAATAGATGCTGCTCCAGCGTTTGGCAGGGTACAGGAGCATCCAGAGCGTCCCGTGCCTCTGAGCCCCATGGAAATTCTGGCATCTTTCCAGAAGGCCAGTCTCAGAGTTTAATATCACCCTGAATAGTTTAATATCACCTGAGCTGTCAGAATCAGGAAAAATATTAAAGAGCAGCTAAACTGACTCTTTTAAAGGCTCAGTCCACATCTGTGCATCTAATACAAGTGGTGGTGCTGACAGGGATGCACAGAGGGCCAGTGCTGGGAAAGGTGGATGTGTTCTAACATTTGTAGGTGGCACGGAAACTACAGGAGGACCCAAGGTTGGAGAAATCCGTGCAAATGTCCAGGGACACAGTCTTGTCCAGAGAATGCGCTGCCACTCAGGAGTGGTTGGTGAGCCAAGCACTGAACAGCCCAGGATATCAGCAGAAGAAGAGAGCATTTCATGGGCTTGACCCTCACCTTGTGGGTAAGACCTGGCTCTGGGACACAGAGCAGGGCTGGGCAGTGACTCTGGATGCACTCTGGGCTCTTCCCCTGGCTTGTTCCAGCTGCAGCAGGCACCATGCCAAGAGCAGATTCTCCAGATGTTGCACATCAGTTGAAACACTGTTTTGTTATTTGGATGAGATTTTCTTTGGACTAGTACTTGCTTATAATAGTGTTTATACATACTTCTGAAAAAAATCTAAAAGCATATTTTTATACATATACATTTATACAGGTAAGAGGGTGGTAAACATACAAATAACATTTGAAGACTTCCTCCAGAATGAGGAGGACTGTTGTCATTGCTCTTAAGAAGATTTTATTAGTTCTGTTCATACATGGAGTGAATCACTTGTGACCCAGTTTAGTGGCACAGTCAGAGCAGCAGAAAACCTTCTTGCTT
The DNA here is from genome assembly GCF_047830755.1 of Zonotrichia albicollis. Taxonomy (NCBI): domain Eukaryota; kingdom Metazoa; phylum Chordata; class Aves; order Passeriformes; family Passerellidae; genus Zonotrichia; species Zonotrichia albicollis. The sequence continues at coordinate 14,218,706 of NC_133821.1, forward strand.
TTCAAAACAATATTAGTTTTTTTTTAACTTGGGGAACACTTTCTTTTTTTTTTTTTTTTTGCAAGGAGGAAGCTATGCACAGAGTACTGCCCAAGCAGGAAATTGTTGCATGATGCTTTATATTGCCCCTTCAGGGAAAAGGAAAGCAAAAAACTACTTTTTGTTGTAGAAAAGCAAAAAAAGAAGTAGATAAGAAAATGCTTTAATGTCCTCTTGCTGTGGTCTCTAGGAGGTAGAGAATTAGGTCCATTAAATCTGCAGAGAATTTTGACGCTTTTACTGCAGTGCAATAAAAATATTGAGTGAATTGTTCTTGGATAATATGTACATGATTTGGTATAACAAATAGTGATAAGAATGCTTGTAAAATAGACCCTACACATCTGTGTATTGCCCTGGCAAAAAATGGGGACACAATGCAGCTCTGGGCAGGCTTCAGCTGTATCAAAGTTAAATTGCTTAGAATTTATTTTGTGGATGGGGTAGTGAACAATAGACCCAGGAAGAATAGAGACCATAATTAAGCTCCCATGTGTGCTTACAAAAAAGCAGATATGAGGATTTTTCAGAATTGTGGGATTTCATCAGCTGCGGTTTCCTGGGTTAGGGGAATTGACTCAGCCTCTGACAGAGGCAACCAATAATGAAAACACAAAACTTGTTGTACTAAAGCAATGAAATGGTGTCTGCTCCTTCTCTTGGGCTCCCAGATTATACAAACCCCTCCAATCTGGATGCACATGAAGTAAAGATAGCGGAGTGATAGTGCAGAAATTGTGACTGCACCACAAACTGGTCTCATTATTCTACTAAACTTAATTCAGTTGCACTGGGAAGACCAGCCTGTAGTAATACACTGTCAACAGCAGCAACAATATTGGAGAAAGCTGCCTCTTTATCCTGGGACATCCCATAACAGTCCATATCCACATGCAGTGGGAAAACTGTAAGACAGTGTGTGACCCAAGCTCTATTGCCTCAGTGGGTCATGTACACACACAGATATGAGCTGAGCCTCCTAATGGCAGATAACAGCATCTTCAAAGGATGTGACACCTTGAATTCAGCAGCTCTCACACCTCTTCCTCAGGATTTGAATCTCCAAAATTTGAATATTGTGTTAAGCTTTTGGCCCCTCACTACACAAAAGACACTGAGGTGCTGGAGTGTGTCTGGAGTTGGTGAAGGGTTTAGGGAATTAAGTTTATGAGGAGTGCTTGGGGGACCTGGGGCTGTTTGGCTTGGAGAAAAGGAGACTCAGGGTGACCTTATTGCTCTCTACAGCTCCCTGAAAGGAGGTGGTACTGAGCTGGGGGTTGGTCTGTTTTCCCAGGAAACAAGTGACAGGACAAGAGGAAACAGCCTCAAGTAGCAGGTTTAGGTTGGATATTAGGAAAATGTTCCTCACTGAAAGGGTGGAGAAGTGGTGGAATTGAGTGTTGGAATCAGCACCCCTGGAAATATTCAGAAAACAGGTGGATGAGGCACTCATGTGTAAATGGGTTACAAAGTTAGTGGTGAACATGGTCATGCTTTCTTAATGGTTTGATGATCTTAGACGTCTTTTCCAACCTTAACAATTCTGTGCTTCTCTGATGGAGAATATCACCTGTATGCACATTTCAAGTAAACCACAGCCTGATTTAACTGACATTCTCTTATATTACCCAAATCTAGTTCTTTTTGCAGGTGTTTTGTCCTCCTACCTGCAAGGACACTGTGGTGAGCAGGTAAAGCAATAGAAACAGAGCCACTCTTAGCAAGGATAAATGCACAGGGAGCAGGATTACTAGCCTTGGCACATGCAGTGTCCTGGGAAGAGGAGAAATGAATTAACATCTCTATGGACTTCCAATTTGTTTCTGGAGTTTGTCAGGCAGCGGGAATTTTATGGAAAGAATGGGGATTCTTCACATCAGTAGGACAGAGTATCCATCCCTTGGAGAAGAAATATTCACTTTGTTAGAATTAGTACAGTTACCTGTGGTCCTGCATGGTCAGGCAGGAAAGCTTCCTTAACAAAAATAAGCCACTGTGTGTCCTCTGTGACCTCTTGGTGGATGCTTTTGCAAACAACCACTGGAGGCAGTGAACGTCACAAAATGCATGTTTATAAGAGCTTTCCTTTTCAAGATAAGTACAGGCCAGCTTGGTGAAAGCAGAAGTGCTTCAGTGAAATTTGAGTGCAAAAGCTCCAAATTTTTCATTTAGTGAGGGAAAAGAGGCAGCATTTTTTATGATAATACCAGGGAACAGTGAGTACCTCTCCCCAGTAAATGACCAGTAGAGGGGTGTAGGAGTACTGAGGTTGCAGGGGCTGTCAGACTGCCCTGTTGGAGCTCATTTTCTTTGTTGCTGTCAGTCCTTGTTGCTATCAGAATGTAACACAGACATATTTACCATGACTCAGTATAGCAGAAATCCCTGCAGAGTTCCACACCTCAAGAACAGTTGCCACTTGTTCTGTTTAAATATAGGAGTAAGTAAATCCAGATTTATAATTTGTCTACATAAAAGTGATTTTCAGGGATCACACTGTGATCAGTTCTGGACAAAACCATGGGGTAGCTGCTGTGGAATTTGGCTGAAATGTTCAGAGCAGCATCTGATCACTGTGGATTGATCCTGTCCTGTGGATATCTGCAGAGATCAGTGTGGGACTCTCTGCTGCCCTGTACTGGCACTGGACACTCAGCACTGATGTAAATCTGGGTGATGCAGGGATTGGTTAAGTAACAGATCAAAAGAGGATCATCAGGGACAGCCAAGCTGCTTAAAAATTGTGTGCTCTTGTGCTGCAAGTACATTCAGACTCTAGAACATGCATGTTGATCCCTGTGGGAAGGGTGGTGGGATTTTAGAAAGCACTGTTTGGAGAAGGGCTGGAGCTGCAGGGTGCAAGGTGAACCTTTGAGTACCTTCTGTCTTTGAGTGCTGCAGGGAGGGAGAGCAGAGGGTGGAAGGGGGGAATCACTTCTGGCACATGCTGTGGAAAGGACAGGGGGCATGCTACATCATCTCTCACTGTGTAAAATGGATCTTGGAGCTGGAGAGGGATAGAAAGAGAAGAGTGCCTTATCAGAGATGAAAGAACTGCCCAGGTGGGCAGAGCTGACCAGCAGGCATTCATTCTTCCCCTGGAAAAAAGACCAGGTACTGCCTGAGAGAGGAGCATGAAGAGCTAATGAGTGAATTAGTTTTTGATAAGAAGTGTGTTTCTACAGCGAGAACATCTGCCAGGTAGAATTATAACCTTTCCATATCCTCCAATTAAGACTAAATATCCTTATGTAAGTTTTAGTCTTTAAAAGATAATTTTTCATGCAGGTAACTGTCATGAATAAATTAGTGCTGAAGGAAAGTTGGAGTAGATGTGCTGTCCTTGTCTCACATGGTCAAGCCTCATTTTTCTCCATGGCTGGTCCAGCAGCAGTCACAATCAGCACTGGTTAGTGGTGGTTGTTAGCTAAGCTCACTCAGCCTCTTTGCAAGCTTTCCTTCAGTACATCTGATGGAGTGGCTGTTCCCCTTTTTCTGGTGAGAACTCAGTCTCCCCCTCCCTGCCAGAGAGGTGTCTTTTTGTCTTTAGCCATGCTCTCTGTAATTCACCCCTAACCTTGCCTAAGTATTTCTGGGGAGGAAAAAAACCTGCCTCAGGTAATGAGGTTTCTCCCTTCTTACAAGCAGAGGCTCAGAGGGGAAGGATGGACAGGGACCCCTTGTTGTAGTGCTGGAGTGCACAGAGTGCAAGAGCTTAGGGTGTGTGCTCTGGGTTTTGGCTGAAATAATGCAGCCATCTGGCCAAGGAGTGTGCAGAACTCCCCTGCACACCCAGCTTCCTGACTTCTGGTCTCTACCACGAGGGACCAGAACATGAAGGGCAGAGCAGCAGGGTTGCAGTCACAGTCCAGGAAACCTTCTGCACAAGCTAGAATTATTTTAGAAGGGAGGACAGGGGTATGGTAGGAAGTGAGTGCTTGCTAAGCCCTAAACCTGTTCTGTAGTTTGGCTCTGTCCTTCCCTTTTTACTGTCATTCCATCTCTGGGATTGTTCTACATGGCTGCTGTACATCACCATAGCAAGAGCAGGTTTTTTCCTTTAAAAATAAATAAAGCAGGTATTCAGAGAGCACAGTGTGTCAGACAGAAAGGTATTTGGTAGCAGCCAAATCTGTTCTCCAGGGAGGGTGGCCTGACTCAGGTCCAGCACGCTGATATCCACAGAAATCCTGGGAACCAGAGTCTGCAGCAATGGAGCCGTGGAGCACAGAGGGTAACTTGCAAAACACCAACGTGCTCTTACTGCTGGTAAAGCCTGGCAATGTCTGCCTTTGCTCCCTGACACAGAGCTCCTTACAATAGTGTCTGTGGGAGTCCTGCTGCAGGCTCCTAGGCAGGAGATCAGAGTGGCTGGCTGTTCCTTTGAGCAGTGAAAGTAGCTCTTCTCACTTAGCCTCAGGATCCTTCCTAGCTTTTTCCTGGAAGTGCCACTTACCATGCTGAGTCCCCAGGATTTGAGCTTGTCAGGGTGGCTGAAGCTGTATGAAACCTCCTGTGGAGCTGCTTCCCAAGTCAGCTCTGTGTGGTACCGTGCAAGAGGAGAGCTGAGTTGTGATGTCTGCATGGGAACATTTGCCTTAACTAAGTCCAGGATAAGGGTGGATTTAAGTGCTTTGGTTTATAAATAAACAGTGCTGTGGCCAAGGTAGATTTAAACAGAGCTGGCAACAGCCCTGCTTGGGAAGGGATCTCTTTACCACATGGCCTGCTGTTGGACTTCCTGTTGCATGCTAATCCCTTAAGCCTGCTTTAGCTCTGTTAATTTTCCTTCTTTCCTTTTTTCCCCGACGGGCTGTCTCGGTGGCGCGTGAATGCCGGCGTTCCTAGGCCAGGCCTGTGCCTGCGACTGGGCCAAGCATCCAGGCTGCCTTCTGAGCACTGGGTGCCATGTGGCAGGGCCCCAGGGATGGTGGTGCCTGAATGTGTCCCATTCTCTCTGTCTTACAGGCTCTGCAGTCTGCGCCTGAAGAAGCTCACAGTGCTGAAAGAGCTGGACAAAGAGCTGAGCTCTGTGCTTATCGCTGTGAAGATTCAGGTAGGCTCCTCTGCTTGCTGCTGCCTGATGGCAGCGAGCTGAGCCCATCCTTGTGCCCTCTGTGAAGTGCTGGTCTGCATGTCCCTTGCCTAGTGCCACCAACCCTTCTGTCTCAGTTAGCATGCTCAGGGAGATTTTGGCTCTCAGGCAGGTGGGAATGATGCCCCAGGGACAGCAGCAAGACACCTGGTGCTGCCTTGTATCAGGAATGAATTTGGTTAGACACTGGGGCAGAATCTGTCCTGCCTCCCTGCCTGCCTCTGCCAAGACCCTCCTCTCAAATTGCTGGTTGGAGTTTGTCATCCCACTGTTCCCTACCTTTTAAGAGAGGGTCAGTGCTGGATGGTTTCCAGCAGTGCCTTCCATCCAGATCACTCCCTTGGAAGTGAAGGGTGGGAAGGGAATGGTGCAAGGGATCAGCATCTCTGTGCATAATGTTCTGCTGATATTTGTACCCTGTCTGATCTCTAATATCCCTTCCTTTTCCCTGTGCATCCCTGCTAGGCCTGGTGCTTCTACTGTGAACCAGGCAGAAGGGAGGGGAGAGGATCTTTGTCACCAAGGGGACAGGAATTTACCACCATGCTGATATGTGCGATCCCTCCACCCTCTCTGCTGCTTGTAGTGGGGAGATGTGTTCCTGGGGATGCAGGCACATCCTTTACACCTGCTAAAGGACAGCATGGAAACAAAAAGCATCTTGAGCATGCTGTCCTGGTCACAGCTTCCCTGACCCAGCTAGGGTGCTGGTGTCCTTCCTTCGTTCTTGTCAGCTGGCACGACAGCAGCTGATCCCGCTGAAAGCACCGTGGGTCGGCAGCTCAGCAGCTTTGTGCTCCCACAGAGCTCTTTGTGCTGCACACATTAGGATCTAAATCCTGGATTAATGCTGGAAGCTGCAGTATTAGTGGAGCTCTGGGAGCTGGGGTTGCCTTCATGGCAGACCTGATTCACTCTCACGGAAGAAACTGAAAGCAAAATGTGTGAGGCCTGGGGCAGGGAGCGAGGACAGGACAGTAGGAGAGGCTGTGGTCCACACAGTGTTGGTCAGTGTCCCACTTTGTGGCATTTCCATCACTGTACGTGTGGTGTCATTCAGGAGGGCTGGAACCCCTGAGACCTGTGCCCTTTTGGAGCAGGCTTTAGCAAGGAACCAACCTGAGCAGCAGAGAGCTGCCTGGCTGGGCCTTGGATATGTGTAAGCAATCCAGGCTGGGCCACAGCTGCCAGCAGCACAGGGCTAAGGGGCTGGCAGCCAGCTGGGAGCTGTGGGTCCTGCTTCACTGGGAGGGCTGGAGTGATCCCTGACTTCTCTCCTGCACAGTCAGCCCAAGCTGAATGTGCTTCTCTGCATTGGGCAACCTTGTGCAGCCCACTTGTGCTGGGGCTGGCATGTGCTGAGTGTGTCAGCCCTCACAGGCTGCAAATGTGGGACTGAGGAGGAGACTGCACAGTGTGGGACTCCAGCTCTCTCAGACCATCCCCATCCCTGACACAGGCCAATCTGGCACCTTGATGGCAAAAGAAATTAATAGGCCTTAGCAGTCTGAAGCCACAAAGCCTTCTTGCTGCAGGGCTTCTTTTCCTGTTATGGAGTGGAGGCTGCATCCAGGATTGAATTTAAACATGGGCACCTCCTCTCTGCATGGCCCTGTAGCTGTGGCTTCCTGCAAAGCTGAAGAGAACAAGGAGAATGCTTTTACCCACATTGCCCCATGGCTCAGCATTCCTTGTGGGAGTGGGTTGAGCTTGTGTGCCTCCCCAGGCTGCTTTCCACCTGCCTGGCCAGCTGCCCTGGCAGGGTTTGGGACTGCTGGAAGGCAGATGGAGGCTGTGGGCAGCTCCAGCACAGCGTGCCTACAGAGTGGCCTCAGATGGATCCATCCCTCCTGCTCCTCTCCTAGGTAACAGATGAGTCACTCTAGTAAGAAACTGTTTGAAGGCTTTCTAGGGAGCACTCCATCTTTTGGATGGAAACAGCTGATGCATAGAATTTATAAAGGACCTGCAAATTCCCAAGGGGGAAGCTGGGGACTAAAGGAAGGGGAGGCTGTATTTCTCTCACTTCAGTAGTTGTTCTGTTAGGGTCAGGAAGTTGCTGCTCTGAAGGGCAGATTGTATGGAAATAAAGCTCTGACTCTGCCTGAATGGAGCTGCCACCCAGGCAACAGCTCCAGTGCTGGAGACAGCCTGCTTTAAAAATGTGCATGACCCAAAGGACAGTGTAAAGCCTGTCCAAAACTCCTCATCTTCTCACAGTTCCCTTCTTGTCTTAAAAGACAGCTCCAAGGGTGCCATGTGCTGCTACCTGCTCCTTCATCTGGAAATGCCACAGGAATATATAATATTCCATGGATTTTTGAGTGAGATAAAGCCTGAACTACTGTGAAAAGGGGATTTGCTCTCACTCACTTGAGTGTTTTTTTTAAACATTTGTCCCTTGTTATTTGTTGTAACAGACTGGAGCCATCATAGAGCATTTCCTTCTGTGTTTGCTCAGTGTGGCACTAAGAGATTTGGATGTGCTGGCTCAGCTCCATACAGCTGCAGATACCTGCCTTGGTATTGCAACTGATTATGGCATGGAGGGAAACACAGTGTTCCCTGTCAGCAGAGAGACTGAGGCTCACAAACACCCTGTCTTGGGCCATGAATAGAGGAAACAGTCAAAGAAAAAGAAGAAAACAAACCCCAGCACTTCCAGACCTTTCAGCTCCTGTGGCAGGTGCTGTGGATGCAGATCTTCCTGCATCTGCCTGCAGGATATAGCTGGTGACTCAGGTTCAAGCCTTGGAATTGTTGTAGAGAGATGATATTGGCAGTCACTACGTAGGAGACAAGAGTGTGTGCTATGAACTAGACCAGGCTAAAAAGGTTGTTTTCCTCTGCCAGGCCTGCCTGCTGCCTGAAGAAACTTGGGCTTTTTTAGTCTTTCTTACTATGCAGTTTTCTGTTTACATCTCAGTCATGCTTTGTTTCTTATCTCTTTGTAACCACTTGTAGTATTTTTTCACTCCTGCCTGAGCAATCCTAGCTGAACGCTAAATTTGTTTATTAATGGATTGTTCTCTCCCAAAATGTGCATTCAACTTGAATTCTGGTGTTTTGCTGTCTGCCTAGTCCAGTACCTGTATTAGTTCTCTCTTTTTCCAGATGTGGTATGCTGCTCTAGCCTCAACCCTCTTATAAACCATACCAACCAGGACAGATTTACACCTGAAATTTGGGGTTGTACCTTGCAAACCAGACCTGTGTATTGTAGTGAAAGCTCCTGTGTGTTTTCAGTTCTTAGACAGGAAAAACCTATGACCATCTCTTGTCTCTATTGCTTTTCCCTTCCTTGACACTCTGTCATCCATGATTTTCACTGTAACTGTCTGATATTAAGTTTTTTCTGTAGTATTCATAGGGATATTCAACTATTCTGCAGAGAAATTGGTTTTACCTGACATCACTCAAGTTACAGAACAGCTGAGCTACATGAAGTGTTCAGTGCTATGTCCAGTTGAGGTTTGAATTTCTCAAAGGATGGAGAATCCTCAGTATTTCTCTGTCCTTGCACTGTGATAATGAAGCAGCCTTTGTCCCAGTCCTTGCAATTCCACCTGGGTGTGCACTGGCATTTCACTGAGGGATTGGATTCACCTGGGATTGAGGCTGGGTATGTAATTCCTTAGTGGTAAATGACAGTGAGGCACAGGACAGCAATGTTTATGAAGCAAACCATCATTTCCTGAACACATCACTCAGGATATCCTCACCTTTTCTTTGCCATAAGTCCTTCCCCACAAATAGCATCTTCAGGAAGAGTAATTGCACTTCTACTTGTGTTTTGATGAAAGAATAAATCTTTGGTGGGTAATTTCTCTGCAACAAAGAGCAAATGATAGATGTGCTGAAGTAAATGGTCACTGCCATTGTGGCTGCCTATCATCTGTTATCAGAGGAGAGTTCAGGAAGGGTCAGTGTGTTCTTGGCCAGGAAGGCTCACAGATGGTGAAGGGGATGAGCTCCGCCTCCTCTTTTCCGTTTTAGGAAGACCTTTTGCAGGAAAGCCTTGCTCCTGGCACAGGCTCTGGGAACAGCATTGCAGGCAGCTTTTGGGAGGATCTGTGGGTTGTGCCACCCTGCAGCCAAGAGGACCTGGTGCATGCAGACAGCAATTTTCTGCCCCTGAGTCATTCAGTGTCTCTGTCAGAAACCAAGACATAGAGATATTAGAGATAGGGCAGAGTAAAGGAAAGAGTTGGAGTGGGAACGTGGTTAGAGGGCCTCTGTTCCTGCCCTTCTGGTAAAAACCATTTCTATATGTAGAGAGATAAAGACTGTTGCCTGAGGAAAAGACTAGGATAGAGTTTTCTGATCACAAGCTGAGCAAGCAGGGGGACCCCTGTTCTCCTGGACATCCTGACTTGGTCCCAGCAGAGCCATCCTGCTGCTGTGCTTAGACAGGAATCTGCACTGGGCCTGTCTGCTTGGGGGAGAGATGTCTCCAGGACCTGGCCAGGGACTGTATTGGGACCCTTTTCTTTGCCCTGCCTGGCTCCCTCTGGGCCCAGGATTGTCCCTCCACAGCCTGGTGTGACTGTGTTCACAGGGGTCCCAGGATGAGGGAAGAGAATCTGACTCCATGTTTCAGAAGGCTGATTTATTATTTTATGATATATATTATATTAAAACTATACTAAAAGAATAGAAGAAAGGATTTCATCTGAAGGCCAGCTAAGAATAGAATAATAAGGAATGATAACAAAGGCTTCTCTCTCAGAGAGTCAGAGCCAGCTGACTGTGATTGGCCATTAATTAGAAACATCCAACATGGGCCAATCACAGATGCACCTGCTGCATTCCACAGCAGCAGATAATCAATGTTTACATTTTGTTCCTGAGGCCTCTCAGCTTCTCAGGAGGAAAAATCCTAAGGAAAGGATTTTTCACAAAAGATGCCTGTGACACATGGGAGTGTCCCTTCAGGTGCAGAGAGCCAGATTAGGCAGGGCAGCCTTGTGAAGAGCAGCTGCTCCCTGGCAGGTGGGCAAGGAGAAGGGGCAAATGGCAGCTCAGGGGATGCTGCAGGCTTTTGCAGAGTGCTGATAGGCATGTGAAAGGTGGCTCTGCAGGGTGGAACAGAACAGAGTCCAGACATTCTCTCTTTCCTTGTGGACTGTGATCACCATTGTCTTGTGTGTGTGATGCAGTGGAATCTAGTTGAGCTCAGTGTGTGTCTTTCTATCTCATTCCAGGGTTCAAAGCGAGTCCTGAGGTCAAATGAATACATCCTCCCACCTGGGGGCCTGATGGAGACCGAGCTGGAGCTGACCTTCTCTCTGCAGGTACCTGCTCCCCTGGGCTCCCTTACCTGGAATTTTTCAGCAAGCACAACCTTGGGGCTAAGTGTGAAAGGCACAGCCTCTGTGGAGGAGCCCACTGTGGTTGGCCAGCTGCTCCATTGCTCCAGGGATTGTTTAGATGGGCATTGGGGTTTGCAGGATGATGGGTAGGTGCAGGTGGCCTTTGAGGGACACCTCAAAGCTCAGCAGGTCAGATCCTGCTGTACACCAGCATTGAAGAAGAGTTTTCTACCTGTGTGTCGTGCTGAGCTTTGCCCTCATGCTGCCATTTTCTGTGTGCTTCCCTTGCCCAGTACCCACATTTCCTCAAGAGGGATGGCAACAAGCTGCAGATCATGCTGCAGCGGAGGAAGAGGTACAAGAACCGCACCATCCTGGGCTACAAGACCCTGGCAGTGGGAATCATCAACATGGCTGAGGTACAGCGTGCTGGGAGCAGGGGGGAGTCCCACACAGCCTCCTGTGCCAGCTCTGGGCAGGGTCTCATTGCTGTGAGAGTTCTGCCTTGTTGGCTGGCTGTAATACAGAGAGGATGGGCTGCCAGCTGCCATTGTGTCACCCTGTCATGGAGCTTGTCTGTCTATCTGTCTGTCTAGGTCATGCAGCACCCAACGGATGGTGGGCAGCTCCTGGGCCTCCACAGCAACATGAAGGACGTGAACATTCGAGTGGCTGAAATCAGCATCTACTCTCTGTCCAGCCAGCCCATCGACCATGAGGATGGGAATGTCCCCTCAGGTCCTAAAATCAAAGCTTCAGGTGTGTTTAGTGCTCAGAGCTGCAGGCAGACATTGGGGACACATTTGGGTAACAGAGTGTGTCCCCAGCACTGCCAGTGCTTTCCCTGGAGCCATGACAGGCACCATGCTGAGCTGGGGCATTTGCACTGTCTGCTTTCAGATCGCTCCCCAGACATTGATAACTACTCTGAAGAAGAGGATGACAGCTTCTCCTCAGAGCAGGAAGCCAGTGATGATGCTGTGCCGGGTCAGGTAAGGGAGGCCTGGCAAGATGCCTTATGTCCTGGTCCTTTTTCTGGGGCAAGAGTCAGGCACTGAGGTTCTTGATCATCCTGAGCCCTCTCATCCCCTTGTAAACATTTGGCATTGTTTCAGAGGGCTGAGAGCTGTAATACCTCACAGCAAAAAGAAGGTTGACAGCAGTGGTCTGCTGTCAAGTCCATTGTAAGGCAAGGGACTTTGGAGACCCATAGATTTCATCTGTCTGTTTCTGGAGCTGTCTGGTCTGCAGCAGAAAACCCCTGCTGAGCCCTCTCCATCTTGCACCATGATTTTCTCCCTTCTCCCTGTGACACCACGTCAGAGACTCCTCACTGTCTGAGAGAGAGCAGGGATTTTAGGAAGAAGTAGTTCTGAAAATGGTCAGAGGTGGCAGACCCATCCCAGCCCTGTGATGTGTCACTGCTGTTTGCTGTGCTGTACTCAAGGCCATGGAAAACCTTGTGGAAGTGTGCTGATAAAACACAGGGACAAACCCCTGGTCAGGCTTGTTGTGGTCTGAGGGTAACCAAGGTTATTGGGGCAGATCAGAGTGAAGCAACACTGGATGACCAGTGTTTATAAATATATATCCATATGGCAGGTTTATTTCAGAACAACTTGGTTGCAATGGAAAGGAGCTGTGTGGCCATTTTGGTTATTATTACCCATGGTAATAGTATAAAAGTATAAAGATACCACTTCAGAAAATACAAGAGGAAAAGAAAGAGAGGTAAAGACCCAATAAGAGTAGATAGTGGAGAGAGAAGACATCACCAGCTGGGGATTCAGATTTGATTATTGCTTGGTTGAAGTGATGGTCATAGTCTTGCTGGGGGATGCCTGAAACAGGGAGTTCAGTGGTTAATGTGCATTCAGGTTTAGGTGGGAATGCCCAGGTACCTCCACTGGAGTGGGGACTTTTACACTGTCTAACGTAACACTGTGGTTTATGTGCAGTCCTCAGGTGAAAGACCTCAGGAATGAGTCTGGGGGTGCTTGGGGTGGGTAGGGGGGTGGTCTTTGATAGTTTGGTGCCTTCTAAGACTTGAGAGTTCTCTCTCACTTCAGTGTAGTTGAGCCAGTTATGCCACATCAGAAGGGATGAATACCTTCAGGCCTAAGGGAGGGGGAGATGGGGGAGGAAGTTTTACACCTGAGCCAGTTGTGTAAGGGAGGATATTGGTCTGATGAAAAGCATTATCCCATCCAGCAGGGCCTCTTGTGGCCTCTTCCTTTATCTGGCTCAAAACCCTGCTAAACTGAAGTTGGTTTGTCATGGTCAATCTCTGGTGATGGGTACTCATCCTTCTGCACCTGGGCTGTTCTTAGGCAGATCAGAGGCTTCTCCACCACACATCCAAAAATTCTCCTCCTCCTCCCCTTCTGTTTGCTGGGCCTCAGCAAAGCTCACCTGCTGCTTTTGGTTAATGACAAATGGCCATTTGTTCAAGTCATTAACCTTTATCACCATTATCATTTCAGTCTCTCACAAGGGTACTCCAGATTAGCTGTCCCATCATGCTGGGTTAATACAGCAGGAGCCCGTGTCCCTGGGAGTTGTGCATATTGTTAAGGCTAATCCCTGGAAAAAATTTTTCTTTGTGATTCCTGTGCTCTCTGAGCTAACTCTGGAGAGGGGAGAGCAGGAGACCAACACATGGGTCCTGAGGAGGCTGTGTCTCCTCCTATCTTGCTGATACATTCTTCTCTGAAGAGGCCTGGGGACAGAAATGCTGGGGAAGAATGTCTGAAGGGGAACAGTGCTAAGGAGAGAGAAGGAGCTCCATAGAGAGAGGTAGCAGAAAAAGACAAGATTTTGGCAGCAGAGTGAATCAAAGCTTTTCAAAATGGAGAGCAAATGTGAGTCAGGAAAATTTTAGGAGGTGCTGCTCCATGAACACAGTTGTTCTAATGTACTGTGACTTTTTGCTTGCAGGATCTGTTTGATGAAGAGGATGACTTGAGGAAAACCAAGAAGTCCAGGAGGAAAATGAGCCGAACCACATCAATTGGCAGAGTAACATCAGCATTTACAGCATGATCAAAGGGATGGAAGGGATTCACTTTCTCCCCTCTCTGAAGGCAGTGAGGGGTGTTGGGAAGAGGAGATGCTGACACTGGTGCAGAGCAGGGGAGAGGGCCCTTGTCTCTGAGAAGGAGCAAAACTCTTGCCATTAATGAGCTAGCTTGTTGCTCAGAGCTGTATCCCAGTTCATGGCCTGTACTGTGTTCAGCCTGGTTTTGTATCAGTGGTGATCTGTGTGCAGCAGAGTTTTGACTTGCTGCTGTCACATGGTCTCCTTCCTTTCTTGAGGAAGGGGAGGGTGGGCACAAGGAAAGCTGAACTATTAGCACTCCTCTGCATGTCTGCAGAAGGGAGGAGCTGCTCTGCCAGACCCTTCCCCTCCAAACTTCTCATCCCTGTTGACTTCAGCCCTGCAGATCCCTGGCCACCTTCTTCCTGAGTTTGTTCCCCATCTTTTCTTGCTTGAAGGCAGTATTGTTTCAACCAGGTGGTCTGGGGAGAAACAGGATTTAAATGAAGCACTAATTCAGCCTGTAGCAGAGAAAGTATGAATCCTTGCATCCTCCCTCATGCCCAGACTGTGGCTTCTTGTGGAGTACAGAGGTAGTTCCAAGTCCTACAGCAAATTTAGAGAGAGAGAGAGAGAGCAATCATAGCTGACCTTGGACCTCTGGACAGCATGTTAGAGAGAATAACCATGGCCTGTATGTTAGCTTGGAATGTGGTTTGATAGTTTTGCTGATCTTTTTTTCTTCCTTTCTTTTGTTTTAGCAACCAAACTTCAAGCAGAAATTTGTGGCTTTGCTGAGGAGGTTCAGAGTGACAGAAGAGGTAAGAAACAGGAAAGCTGCCCCATCTGGCAATGTCACCTGCAGATGTGCAGGTGTCAGAGTGCAGGCTCCCACTCACTGGGAGCACAGGGTTTGTGAGCTCGGGGATATGCCAAATGTGGTGTGAGACATGGCAGAGACTGGGACATGGCTTTTCCAAAGCCTTCTGCCTCAAGAAAGCAGCTCTGGGCCTTGTGCTCAATTCAAAAAGCACCTTCCTGTTGGGGAAAGGTACCCAGGGAAGAAGAGTGCTGACTCTGCACCAGGAGCTGGCATTGCAGGGGCAATCCTGTCCAGTTAGACTGACTGCAGGCTAACATCAGCCTGTGCATGGCTTCTCTTGGCTGACAGCCCAGGCTAAGTGTGTGCACAGCCAGTGAAGGTCCTCCCAGGTGCCCTAACTGCCAGCAAGTGTGATGGGTGTCTGAGACTCCTCTGGATGTCATGGCACCCTCCTATGGCCCCATGACAATGTCACTGGATGTGCCTCCCTGGGGTGGGAACAGTGCCATGGTGTGCCTCTCGGCTGACAGGCAGCTTGTGCATGGAACTCCATGTCTCCTCACTGCTCTCTGGGCTTGGTCCCACAGGTCCTGGACTCTGACCCTGTAGACCAGACCCAGGAGGTGGAAGAAGACCTGGGCTTGCTCTATGACAGCCTGGAAGAGTGCAACAACAGTGACAGCGGCCCAGAGATGGAGGACAATGAGAGTGTGCACAGCACACCCAAGCCCACCCTGAGGTAAGGGTGGCAGGGAGTCCCTGGCCAGCAGCACAGCCTGTGGGACCTGGAGAAATGGTCTCCAACACCTTTCTGCTGCTTGGGTTAATGCAGGCATTGTCTTGTCTCCACTCCCATTGCCATCTGCTATTGGCACTTCTGGCTCCTCAATTAAAACTGTCCATTAAATCTGATTTCCTTCACATTTAGTCTCATTTTTCTGCCAGCCCAGCATCTGACACTGATCTGCTGGTAGAGCCCTATTTGATCTAAGCCCCAGCTGCTCCCAGCTCTGATATCTTTCTGCCAACAATCCTGGTGTTCTCTGGGCTCTCCACACTGAAGCATGCCTGTCTTTTGAGCCCTTTGTGACTGCTTGGGCCAGTCCCTGTGGATGTGCATGCTGTGTTCCCACCCTGTGTGGAGATGTGATTGGCAACCAGCAGTGCTGCTCCTCACCCCATTCCCAGGCACTGGGGACTTGCTCTGCCAAGAACTGATGACTTAGCACAGGGTTCTCCAGGATCCTGCAGGGAAACCAGGCTTTGCTCCATGTCATCTGTGCTCACCTGGCCTCTCTGCTCATGGCTCTTGTGCTGTCTTTTTGTGAAAAGTTGTCTTTTGTTGTCTTTCTACTTGGCTGCATCATAGTGCACTAGTAGTCAAGCCAAGCTTACTTGGCATTGTTGTTTCTATGGTTTTATATATGACTATAGGATCATAGAATGGCCTGGGTTGGAAGGGACCTGAAAGATCATCTAGTGCCAACCCCCCTGCCATGTAAAGAAAAAACAAAAAACAAACAACCAAAAATAAACCAAAAAAATCCCCTGCCATATATATATAATATATATATATATAGATTAAAAATATTATTTGGTTGGTATCCCCACTGAAGTACTTGGCAGGAATAGCAGGCAGGGTTTGTCACAGGCAACCTGAAATGAAATCTGCTGGATTTTGGAACCCATAGGCCACTTGGGAAGAAACAGGAACATGATAGAAGTTATGTTTTCCACAAACCCACAAATTATTGTGAGGGAGACAGCAGGCACATGGGCAAGCTGCTTAAGTGATCTGCTTGGACTCCAAAAGGAGTTTCACATGGTCTCTTATCAAAGGAGACAAAGGTGCTGTGGGAGAAAAAGGAAGGTCTTTCTGTGGTCAGATAGTGGTTTATGTATATAGACTGTGTGAAACTGTAAGAAAAGTCTATTGAGAGTATTTAAATGTAAAGACAGACCTCCACCCTGGTTCTGCAAGTGCCTACTTGCAAACATTGATCACTGGAACAGCTTTCCAGAGTGAGTGCTGGTTTGTGCTGGTGCCCATAACATTACAGTCTTCCTGGAGTGTTTGGTGCTATTCCTGAAAGGACATCCTAAAGTGTCCCATCCTTAAGTGTCCCTGGCTTGGTTTGGTCTCTGGTGCCTCAGTTTCTGGCAGTGCTGAATGTGTATCCCTTGAATTCACAGGGGAATACTTCACAAAATTCTGGGAGTGTATTTTTTCTAAGGAGATGTGGAAGCTGCCTGCCAAAAGGTGTTTCATGTAGACTTCATGGTTCCCAAGTGCTGTGTAGCCTTCTCAGGGGGTAAATCACAGCCCAGCCTGTAAATTTGAGATGATCCTCACGTTGGATTTCTTGTTATGGAGAGCCTTGCTGGGCACTGTAGACATCTGTGTGAAGCAAGGAGGGCACTGATGGTGTGCAGCCCTCAGCAGTGGGAAGGGGCTGGTGCCCTGGGTTGGGCCAGTGGTGCTGAGAGCTGATCCTTTTGATCAGCCAGGGGTCACACAGCTCCAGTTTGCTCCTGCTCCAGTTTGGAGCTGGAACTGAGGCTCTTACAGGACCTCAAGTCAGACCTGCTGGTTGAAGGTTAAAGGTGAATAAGCAAATGTCTTCATAGATGACTGGGAAAATGGATGAGACAAGGGGGGCTAAATTATTTTAGAACAGAAAGAGGCTGTGCAGAGGGATTTCACCTAAATCTCAATCATGCCTGTAGGAGGAGAGCTTTAAACTGCAGAGCAGGAAATTGCAAAAGGGCTCTGTGCTTAATGTGGTGTCCTTGAGGGGTGAAAGTTTCTGAATTGCAAGTGAGAGAGGGCACAAACAAACACAGCTTTCATGGGGAAGGGGGAGACAGCCTGATTTAAATGGAGTGTTGAAAGCCAGAGGAAGTATAATATAATCCAGACACATCCAGTGTCTAAGAAAAAGGAAGGAATAAAGATACCTCTTTGTGATGGCAGTGGCACGAGGGGTATGTCACATTCTGGTGGGGTCACTTGGGACAGGATAGAGAAGTATGGAAGAGATGCTGATTGAGGGGTGATCTATCAGAAAACCTACATGTTTTTCTGGTTTGACTCTTGTAATCTCTATGGGTTGAATTTCTGGCTGGGAAAGGCAAGTGTAGAGTAATGACTGCACAGGAGTGGTGACAATGCCTGAGATTTTGTAGCAGAGGATGGAGGGGAAGAGACAGGAAATATGTTGGTAAAAGGAGATGTAATTTATACCAGTGTGTGGCCTGGAGAAAATGTCCCACCAGGGCACTATTGTGACTCTAAACCTGAAGCAACCTGGTCACAGAGCCAGTGAGGGGAAAATCAAGCCTTGACTTTTCCCAAGCAGTGTGTAAACACTGCTGCTGAAGAGCTGCTCTGTGCAGGAGCCATCATTTATTTACAGAGGTGGAATGTCCTTTCAGGAGCACTAAAACCTGACACACACTGTTGTGCCTGGCACAACATACGTATAAATGAGGAAGCTAAAGGAAAATAAAAGGAGCAGGCGGGATGTTCAGAGGAGATATCCTGCAGGAAACTGCAGGTAAATCCTGATGAGAAAAGTAGAAAACAATGGAAAGATACTCTGATAGAGTACTAACAGAAGAACTTCTCTATATCTTATGCCTTAGTGGCCATCCCTGGAAACCTGCAGCCTCATGGCCCTATCTGCACACCGTGCACATCAGGAGAAACATTTCCTGGGAGTTAATGAGCACATACACAAAGCTTAGAGGGAATCTAGCTCTGATCTCCTGCAGCCAAGTCACACATTGCAGGTGGATTCTGGTTGCTGTAAAGGTCCTGGGAAAACTGGCAAGTGAGATCCCAGTGATAGACTCCACTTGTTTCCTAAAGAGTGGTCTTGGAGCAGCCCACAGACTGTGAAAGGGGTCCTTGACAAAGAAATAATGTGTGGAAAAAGAGTAAGCAAAAGTGGAAGCTTGCACTGTAGTGGTGTAGACTGTCCTGGCTTCCCCAGGAATGTTCCTGTGTGAACTATGGTGACTTGAAAACAGGACTAGGAGCTGCATTATGCAACTCTACCAAAATGTCAGCTCAGAGACCAAAAACTTGGCAAATTTAAGTACTGTGCTGCCTGAGGTGTGATTCTGTGTGCAGTACTGAGATCTTCAGAGCCTTGGGAAAGGGAAGGAGAATGCTGCAGTTGGAAGTGTGCAGCAGCAGCAGGCAGAGACAAGGAGCAATCCCTGGAAAAGGGGAAGCAGAAGGGAAGGCAGCAGAAGTCTGTGGAAGCTCTGATGGTGCAGAGGAAGCAGAGAGGTTTAGGGGCACTCTGAAATTGTGATGTTAACAGAGACTGCATACCAGTGGGCTGGGGTATAGTGGCAGCTCCTCACCTGCCCTTCAGGGGTAGGGGATCACCTGAGGCAGAAGGCACCAGGAGCCCCTGCCCTGAGCTCCCAAGGTCCCAGGGGCACCACTGACAGCTCTGCTCCTCAGCTGTGCATCACCCACACACGTGGCTGTCAGGCCCTGTGTCCCACTGAGGACCTCTCCACAGAGCTCTGTGCTTGGGACAGGCCGGTGGGGGTGTGCTGGGGTCATGGTGACTTTGTTCCTCTCTTATTCCTGCCTTTTTCTCTCCCGTCTGTCTGTCTGTCCGTCCGTTCGTCTGTCTGTTTCTCTGCAGGCGTTTCTTTGAGGGAGTCTCTCATTCTGGTTCCCAGACTGAGATCGGCAGTCTGCACAGCCA
This sequence comes from Zonotrichia albicollis, assembly GCF_047830755.1. Lineage (NCBI taxonomy): Eukaryota > Metazoa > Chordata > Aves > Passeriformes > Passerellidae > Zonotrichia > Zonotrichia albicollis. The sequence goes on from NC_133821.1 coordinate 14,237,742, forward strand.
GAAAGGGCAGGATCAAGAGTCGGGCAGCCCTGTGAGTTACACCTCCACCTCCACCACCACCTCCTGCCCCTGTCCCTCCCCAGCCAGCCCAGCACCCCCACAGCACTCTGAGACCACAGCTCCTGGCAGCTCCTGCCTGGGGCTGCTCCTTTCCTTCTTTCCTCCTCTTCTTCCCAGCACAGGCAGGCAGGTAGCGATGGGGGACATCCTCTGGGGCCGCTCCCAGAGATGCCCTGGGACTCCCCTGTGGGAGCTTGTGTTCTGTGAGGCCAGGCACGGGTCACTCACTGGCAGCTGCCCTGCACAGGGTGCTCCATCCTGCTCTGACCCCATTCCCTGTCCCCCAGGACGAGGCAGACCAGCGGAAGCCAGGAGCACAGCGATCGCAGGAGGAGCAAGGAACGGAGGTCCCTGCAGTGGTGAGTCCAGGCTGTGGGATGCGGAGCTCTTTCAAAGCCCAGCTTGTTTTCTGGAGTACCAGGGGTGCCCCCCAGGCTGGGAGCAGGGCTGGGAAGATGAGTAGATTGTGCTGAAGAGCAGCAAGAGTTCAAGGAGTGTTAGCGTTTGCAGGACATGCAGCCCAGCCCTCCCAAGACCCTGCAGCCTTGGCTCTCGGGGAGGGCCACTAGGCTTCTCTTGATGATGGGCACCCATAGTGCAGGGTTTCTCTTTGTTGGAGCTAGGAGAGCAGTGTGTGTGAAGTGACTGTGTGTGGCCCTCAGGAGCTGACATCAGACGAGTCCTGTTCCCGGCTGACCCCCACAGAGGCTGCCATGAGGGAGGGCAGCATGGACAGACTGCCCCAGCTGGGCTCTGGGAGCAAAACTGAGCTCCCCAGTGCTGTGTCCCCCAGGTAAGGCAGCTGTGTGCCCCCTCCCTGGCCTGAGCAAGCTCACACTGGCTCCCTGAGCTCAGATGGGGTTGGTGGAGATGAGATTTTCCTCAACAGTTTTGCTTCTCCTTCACAGCAAGGCAGAGAGCAAGCAGCTGTGGCGTCCCCGCAGCACCTCCGTGAAGGACAGGCAGAGCTCCAAGGTACAAGGTGGCCGTGCCAGCAGCCTGGACAGTGAGAGCTCTCCAGACTCATGGCATAACACCCAGGTGAGCCCACTTGGAGGTTTCTCACCCAAGAGCTGCCAGGCCTTCAGCCCAGGGTGGTGTCCAGGGTGGCTGAGTGGGGTTGGTTAACCTTTGTGGTGCTGCTGTCCCAGGTGCCTCGGAAGTCTGTTTACGATCAGCTGAACCAGATCCTGGTCTCAGACGAGCAGCTCCCTGAGAGCATCGTGCTGGTCAATGTTGCTGAGTGGCAGGGGCAGGTGAGTGGGTGTGATGGCAGCTGTAAGCAGGGTGGATTCTCCCAGTCATAGCAAGGCATCCTAGGGAAACTGACACAAGCTGTGCCCTCCTCTCCCCCAGTGTGGCCCTTCCTTCAGGGAGACAGTGCATTTACAGGGTGCTGAGTCACATACACAAGAGTCAGGTGTGTCTTCTCCATCACACAGCATCTCTGGATCCTCACAACATGATCAGTCCCAGAAAGGCTGGCTAGCAGACTGTGCCTTAGGCCTTCACTGTTTGCTCCTGGCTCCCATGGGTCAGAGCTTTGTTGGATTCCCTGGCAAAGAGCTCCCTTCCTCTGTGGGCATGAGGCCCTGGGAAGCAGCAGAGGTATTTCCCACTCAGAGATGGAACAGTATCACCTGCCACTCCCAGGGAGCATGAGCTCCATCATCAGAGCAGGGTGGGCTGTGAGGACAGGCCCAGTCCCTGACAGACAAATACTTGCCTCCCCCATAGCTGGAGCTCTAAAGCCAAAGGTGAGCAAGAGAATGTGCATGTGTGCAAACATGCAGTTAGATAAAACACCTGTGAGACCCCTTCAGGATCCTGCAGCTACATCTGGCATCCAGAAAGGGTGCTGGAAATTTTTGAGACAGAAGAAAGGTCTTAGTGAAAGGTGGTGAAGTCTTGACTCAGGCCATGCATTCTTGGCTTGTTCCACTTGTCCTGGATAGGGAAAAAAGGATCAGTGTCCACTCCCAAAACCAGCCCCCTTATCCATCTTGACTGCTTATTTTGCCACTGCATGCAGACACCTGAAGAGACAGAAGGATTTTGAAGTGCCACAGTGGGAGAGAGCAAGAGGAGGGAATGAGTAGAGGCAGAATGAGCCTAGAGCAGGGCCCTGCTGTGGTATGCAGAACTTAAATCATAGGGTCCCTGGACCAAACTGCTTATTTCAAGGAGCACAGCCTGGTTCTTGGGACAATTTTGCCCTTGCCATGGCAAGAGTGGTGGCTGCTGTGCTCAAAGGTGAGGGCAAGGGGCTGTCTGGCCCCTAGAGCAGACAGGCCCCTGGGAGGAGCAGGGATGCTCAGGATGCTGCTGTCAGTCACCTGGTAGTTTCAGCCTCCCTGCATGGCACAGGTGGGGACAGGCATCCCAGCTGTAACCTGGGGGCACAGGGCTCAGGGCAGGCATGGACTGGTGCTGGCCAGCACAGCCACGTTCCAGGGTGCCTTAACCTGAGCTCTCTTCTTGGCAGTACGTGAGTGAGCAGCTCCAGGCACACAAGCAGTTGGTTGTATCCACGTGCTCCGTGGCAGACATCCAGGCAGCCTTCAACACCACTGTCTCCCGCATCCAGCGATTGTGAGTACGGCTTGGGCTCAGCCTGGTGGCACTGGATGGCTTCAGAGAGGGGCTGGGCATGGCCCTGGCTCCCCAGGGCTCGTGGACAGGTGTACACCCTGGGGAGAGTGGGGGGTCCCAGTACTGCTTTTGCCCATGGCAGTGCACACCAAGCTGGATGTTCTCAGCAATGGGTTTTTGTCAGCTGGCCTGGCAAATTGTGTCCCCTGGCCCACCTGCTGAGCCACTGCACATCCCTCAGGGTCTCCTTTTCCTCTCCCTTTGGCAGCTGTAACTGTAACTCCCATATGCCTCCCCCGGTGAAGGTGGTGGTGGCAGGGGACCAGAGCTACCTGAGTGTTGTCCTCCGTTTCTTTGTGGAGCAGCTGGCCAGCAAGACATCCGACTGGCTCAACTACCTTCGCTTCCTGCTCGTGCCACTGGGTGAGAGCCACGAGGAGCCCAGCCCCAGGGCTGTCCTCTCCCTGCTCCCCAGACTCCCCTGCCTGCAGCCAACGCTGCCCTTCTCCCCTGCAGGCTCTCACCCTCTGGCCAAGTACCTGGCCTCGGTGGATAACAAATACAGCACTCTCTTCCTGGACACGGCGTGGCGGGAGCTGTTCAGCAGGGCTGAGCCTCCCACTGCAGGTGAGGAGCGGGGCAGGCTGGCACCAGCAGTGTCCTGAGGGACAGCCCAGCTGCCATGGAGGTCCTCATGGCTCTTTGTGCCCACAGACACTGTGGACATAGCAGGCCGTGTTGCCCAGTTCATCGCTGGAGCCAGCCTCTCTCACCAGCTGCCCATCTCCGAGGCCATGCTGACCTACAAGCAGAAGAGGTGAGTGTGGCCCCAGGGTGCCTGTCCTCCCTCATGCAGCCCAGTCTGGGATGTGCCCAGGACAGGAATGAGGGACAAGGGACAAGTGAGTGAGGCCCTGTGTTGCAGTGAGAAGCAGCGTGGTGCTGAGGGGAGCTGGGGTCCCTCAGCACCATTCCCTGCCACCTCCCGGTGTGCTTGGCCCCTCCAGTAGCTGTGACTGTGACAGCCCCAGTGGTGGGCACCAGCTGCCAGGGCTGGGATGGGCTGGGTGGGGCTGCAAGCTGGTACTGTGCTATCCGGGGGTTGATGCTCGTGTTCCAGCTGCACTCTCACCTCTCCCTTCTCTTGGTTTCTGGCACCCAAGGAAGAGAAGTCTCTATTTTGATTTTTATATCAGGTATTGGCTTGTGCTTGCTGTGCCGCTGCCTGGCCCCTCCCTGCCTTTCCCCATGTGCGTCCATCCGTCCCTCTTGCTGTGCAGAGGAGCCGTGACCCCACAGAGGGGCAGGGCTGCCCTCCCGCATGCAAGCCCTTTCCCAGCACTGGAGGGGACAACTCCTTGCCTCCTTGTGTAGTGTGCCCTGTGCTGCCATGTGGGGGACAGGGGGCCTCATGGGAGGGAGGGCAGAGGAGATGGTCCTAGTGGCTGTGAGCCAGCAGTGAGCCCTGCACTGCAGGGCTGCCTGGGCACAAGGTCAGCAGTCACACAGCAGTCGGTGCTCAGCACACCCAGACCCTGACCAGACTCTCTTCCTTCTGCAGCCCCGACGAGGACTCCTGCCAGAAGTTTGTCCCCTTTGTGGGGGTGAGTGAGTTGAGGGGCTGGCAGGGGCTGAGGGGAGAGGTGCAGTGCACAGTCCTGCTGATGCTGGGTATTCTCTGGTTTCTCCTTGCAGGTGGTGAAGGTGGGCCTTGTGGAGCAGTCTTTCAGTGCCTCCGGTGAGTCCCTGGCAATGCCCAGCTCTCTTTTCTGCAGGCGGGAGGCTCTTGGTGTCTCCCAAACCCTCAAACCCACACTTTTCCTCCCTAGTGGACTCGGATGATGCCACAGTCTGCACCCCCTCCCTGCTGAGCTCAACACCAACCTCCAGTATATCTGTTCCCTATGGCAAGGAGACCATCTGCACCCCACCTCCCTCTCCGTCCGTCTGCAGCAGCCTCTCGGGAACTGGGTAAGGAAACCAGGCCCCCTCAGCCTGCGGCAGGGGAGCAGGGGCACCACCTGGGTGCTCCATGTGCTGCCCCTGTTGCCCAGGTCTCCGAGCCCTGGTGTGGAGGTGATGGGCCTGCAGGTGGATTATTGGACAACCCAAGGGCCGGAGAGGAAGAAGGAGGGTGACAAGCGGGAGACAGGTATCAAGAACACCCTCAAGAGCAACTTCCGCTCGCTCCAGGTCAGCCGCATCCCCAGCACCGGGGAGCTGGTGCCCCCCAGCACCATGGCCATGACCGTGGTCACCAAGGAGAAAAACAAGAAAGGTAACCAAGCCCACTCCGGCTGCTCTCTGCCTGGGGGGCCACAGTGCTTTGTGGAGAGGATGGGGGAGCCTGCAGCAGGGCAGGGCTGAGATGTGGCCCAGCAGGGGTCAGTCAGTGCACTGGGGCAGGGGCTCCCACTTAGGGCCAGGTGGGGACATCCTAACATTTCTCCTGTGTGGCCTTGGTCCCCAGTGATGTTCCTGAGCAAGAAACCAAAAGAAAAAGACTTGGAACCCAAAAGCCAAGTCATCGAAGGGATCACACGCCTCATCTGCACAGCCAAGCACCAGAACACCATGTTGCGAGGTGAGGGCAGGTAGCAGCCCCTTGGGGCTGTACTGGGGCAGCACAGGCTGCTGTGGTAGGGCTGTGCCTCACTGCAGCCTCTCCTCTCAGTCTCCATAGATGGGGTGGAGTGGAACGATGTGAAGTTTTTCCAGCTGGCAGCACAGTGGCCAACACACGTCAAGTACCTCCCTGTGGGCATCTTCGGCTACTCGAAGAGTGTGTGAGACATTGGGGCGTCCCTGGAACGGAGCTGCAGTGGGTTGCAGGAGACAGGGAGATGGACATGCTCTTGTCCCCATCTCCTGCAGACCAGTCCCTGCCTGCTCAGTGGGGGGGGATACTGCACCTGCACCCTGTGGGCCAAGACCCGTGAAGGTGAGGCCAGTGAGACCGGGTCCATGCACCCTCCAACACCAGCCAGGACACCATGCCATCTGCCTCCCATGTCCCCCAGCAGCAGCCTGGGACAAGGATTGGCACCATCCAGCCAGCAGGGCCCCAGGATGGGCTCTGGGCCCCACTCTCCACAGATGCACCTGCCAGGCCAGCCCTGTAGCCAGCCAGGGTCCCAGCTGGGCTGGTACCCAGGCAGGTTCCCCAGTGCTGCAGCCAGCCAGACTGCTCTGTGCAGGGGCAGGTGCTGAGCAGGGCCCACCACCCCTGTACCACCCTTGCCAGCCCCACTGCCAGCCTTGCACTGCTGTGCTGGCCCTGCCCTCTGCAGCACAGCCTCAGCAGCTTTTCCAGTCCCACTGCAGCCCTGCTGCTGAGGCTGTCCTCTTCATCTCCCCATCCCTTCCCAACCAGCCCTACCCCAGGGTGCTGCCAGCTGGAGGTGTGGGGTGAGGGCACCTGAGTTTTTTTTTTACAAGATTCTATTTTTTTTAAATTTATTGTATGGTTACTTTTCGGGATTAATTTTAATAAATTAATGCTGTTACCATTATGGCAGGGTATGTGTGTGTGTGTGCCCTCCTGTCTGAGGGCATGACTGTCAGGGCTGCTTGAGCACACAGGGCTATGGCCTGGCCACACTTCCAGCCATGGACCAGCTGAGCTCCCCAACAGACTGCACGGTGGGACTGCGTGGAGCTTGGCTCATTTATTTAAATAAAACTCACACGTGTTTAGGAAGAGATAGACTGGATTCAACCTGAGTTCTCCCAGCCAGGTCCTCATCTACCTGAACGTGGAAAAAGTCTGTCTCCTTTCAGCAGAGGCCAGGCTTGCTGCTGTCTTGATCTCTACAGTATGGAAGGCAACCTGTGGCTGGACCTGAGAAGTGGGGAGCATTGTGGATTCAGCAGAGATGTATTCCAAGATGTGAGGCCTCCCCTCCTGGCGCCGCAGGTAGCCCTGGTTCAGCAGGTGCAGGATGCAGGACAGCACGTCCACGCTGTGGCAGCAGAAGCTCAGGAACTGCACCCCTGGGCCCAGCTCTCCCTTCTGACAGGCGTCGATCACCTGTGGCAGCAAGGCAGCCCCAGTGCAGTGGCTGCAGCCCCCGGGCAGCCCCTGTGCCCCCCGTGCCCCTGCAGCCCGTACCCTGAACACCAGGCTGTCGATGTGCAGCTGCTTCTCCCCCTTGAGGATGCGGGTGATGAGGCAGCACAGGACGTTCCTCTTCCTCTCCAGGGCGCTCACCTCGGCCCCCTCTGTGCGCAGGTACCTCTGCTGGGGCAGCAGCCTCAGCCGGCGGCCGCAGCTCTGCGCCAGGGCTGCCTGGTTCAGCCGCAGGGCACCTGCAGCCAGCACCCAAGCCAGGCTCAGCCGAGCTTGAGCTGGGCCCCGGAGGAGCCCCAGGGCACACGTGGGCCTGGGGGACCCAAGCTGGGCCTCTGTGGCTGCCTGCACCGCTGACACCCCAGCCCTGTCCCCACACGTGGTCCCGAGCCACAGCCATGACACACACGGCCCCTGGCCTGGCCCAAGCCCACACACAGACTGAGCCCACCCACCCAGCCACGCTGACCCAGGCCCCGTGCACGGCCCCAGCCCCACCCCACACATCACCCCGGCCCCACCCTGACACACACACACCTGTGCCCCGAGCACCAACACATGGAGCCAGCCCCTCACCAGCCCTACGAGCACCCCTAAGCCCAGCACCCCCCGGGGTTCAGGCCAGCCCCCCTCCCCTGGGTGCCCCAGCCCCACACTCACCCCCTGGAGTGCAGCTCCCCACCAGCACGGCCTGGCCCTGGGTCAGCGGGGTCACCGCGTGGAGCACCAGGTCAGCAGGGAGCCCTGTGGCCCCCAGCAGGGCCTCCACAGCCACCTCCTGCAGCACGGGGGGCGAGGGCAATGGCCAGGGCTCACTTGGCCCCAGGCCCTGCCCAGGAACGGGGTCCGTGCCCCAAACACCGCTGGAGCCCCCAGCAGAGGGGAAGGGAGGACACGGCCCTGCCCTGCTCCAGCCCCCACCGTGGCTGCAGCCCTACCTGGGCGCTGTTGAAGCACAGCAGGATGTACATCTGCAGCGTGGACACGTGCAGCACGCACTCTCCAAACTGCAGCTCGGCGTGGCCCAGCCACGTCCACTGCAGCCGCCGGGGCTTGCTGCACTCCCAGCCCAGCTGGCTCTGGCCTGCCAGGGACAGTGTCAGGGACAGGGACGGGCACCAGCCTGCCAGGCACTCCCAGCCCAGCACCACTTGTGCCTGAGCTGCCCTCCAGGCTCTGGGCATAGCCCGGCCACAGCACTCACTCTGCCGGCAGAAGTCAGCAAACTCATCCAGGGGGGAGCTCAGCAGCGCCGGGAAAAACCTCCCAGGGCTCTCCATGTAACAGAGAGGGGACACGGGCCAGCAGCGCGGGGACAGGGCCAGCACCTTCACCTCTGGCACCTCTGCCCCCGTGGCTGTGCCCAGCACCTGGGCACGGGGGCACAAGGGCAGCTCCAGTCAGGCTCCAGGACCCCGCCAGGAACGCTGGCGGCCCCCGGGCGCCCCAGCCCGATCCCTCTCACCTCGTCCAGGCCCGTGTCCAGCTCCAGCAGCCGCTTGTCCTGCTCCTGCAGCTGGAAGAGGCTGAACTGCCGCTGCAGCTCCTCCGACTCGGCCAAGTTGCTCAGCATGTCCTGGGGAAAGCGGCTGGGGAAGCACAGCCCGATCTGCTCCACGATGCCTCCTTCCAGCCACGATGGCCCTTGCGTCAGGAGCCGGTCCCCCAGGTAGTGCCTGCCATGGCCACCAGCTGCAGTCAGGCTGGGCTGAGCCCCGGGGCCATCAGCCACCACCAGGGGACAGCCACAGCTGTGAGCCCCGAGGCCATCAGCCACCACCAGGGGACAGCCACAGCTGTGAGCCCTGTGGCCGTCAGCCACCACCAGGGGACAGCCACAGCCCTGTGGCCATCAGCCACCACCAGGGGACAGCCACAGCTCCGAGCCCGGCCTCACCCCACACACGGCACACGGGCTGGCAGCACACACGTGTCCCCTCCCTGTCCCCAGCAGGGAATGTGATTCCACACACTGGCAGCTCCCACGGGCCCTCCACACTCCATGATCCCATAAAAGCAAAGCAGGAGCAGCGCTGCCACAGCAGGCCAAGCTCCCCCAGCACACCAGGCCATGTGCAGCAGGGCCCTGGCTCTGGGCAGACACAGCAGCCTCACCTGTAGAAGTGTTCAAAGGTGTGGGCAAACTCCAGGCCACTGAAGACCACAAAGGGCTCCAGGAACTGCTCCAGCCGCTCCAGAGGCCCCGTGCTGCCCACAGCCCTGCGGAGCTCCTGGATCTGCACATCAAGGTAGCGGGCAAACTGCTCACTCACCTGCAAGGGACAGGGCAGGCTGCAGACAGAGCTCACCAGGTGCCCACAGGGCTGGCCTGGGGAAATGTCCCTGCAGGGAGCACCAGGAAACTCTGGCACTGCTGGGCAGGGCCGAGGGTGCCCAGGCCCCAGCCCAAGGCTGGAGTGTGCCAGGGCCGGGCCCAGCTGGGATGAGCCCCACGCACCTGAGCTGGGCACCACCGGGGTGCCAGGGCAGGGCTCTGTGCTCAGGGGGAACAGGACAGCACCCACCCAGAGCCTGCCCCAGGGCCATGGCCAGGGCAGCTCCCCAGCCCCTGCCCAGGGCACGGCTCCAGGACTGCGCTGCCCCACTCACGTGCAGGGCGGTGAGGAAGGAGAGCTGCAGCAAAGCCCCCGCAAAGCCCTGGCCCAGCGCCAGCACGAAGGCAGCCTGCTGCCCAAAGAGCTCCTCGGTGGCCCCGCGCAGGCGCTGGTACAGCCGGCAGTAGCGCTCCGCAAGGTCCGGCGCCTGCCCCGCCGCCTCCAGGAACCGCTGCACCTGCGGGAGCGGCGCCAGGGCTGAGCCAGCAGGATGTGCCCCTGAACATCCCAGCCCTGCCCTGGCACAGCAGCTGCCTGCTGACCCCCGGGACTCGGGGCCCTGCTGCTGCTGCTGCTGCTCCTGCTGCTGTGGGGCTGCCGAGGTGGGAGCGCAGCTCCGGGGGCTGTGGGGGCACTGCGGGCACAGCAGCAGCAGCCCCAGCAGGAATGACAGCCCGACACCGGACCTGTGTCCTGGCCTGGCTGACACTCGAGCCATGCAGGGTGGCAGCACAGCAGGGCAGTCCCCACATCGCTCCAGGCTCTGTGGAGGCCAGGTACAGCCCTGTGCCTTCCCCACAGGCACTGCCAGACCCCACTCCCTGCTCCAACCCCTCCCAGACAGCCCTCCAAGCTCTACCTGCTGCTGCACCACGCCACGCCAGCACTGCGAGATTCCCCACAGGCCTCTCGACTTCTCCACCACCACCTTTGCAGTCCTGGCCGACACTTCCTTGTTCTTCCGCTCCTTCCCACCTGCCAAGGGTCAGCCTCAGGCTCAGTGTGGCTCCATGGGCAGGCCCCACACACTGACCCGCCACAGCAGGGCTGAGGGGACGCTGGGGAGGCACAGCTGCTGCTGGGGCATAACCACAAGCTTTCCCAGCTCAGAAGCCTCTGTGCCAAGGGATGCTCCCCAGAGGAGCCCCATGGCCACAGCCTGGCCCTCTGCAGCAGCCCCAGGGCAGGGCAGCCCCGGCTCACCAGCTGCTCTGGTCTCCTCTGGCTCGGGGCCGCCGGGGTCCACGTGCACCAGGAGCTGGGTCAGGCGCCGCACACAGGAACCAAAGGCAGCCCTGCGTCCCGGGGCACGGCGGGGCAGCTCCGCGCTCTCCAGGTACTCGCTCAGCAGCCAGGCCAGGGCACTGACACCATCGGGGCCTGCGAGGCCAACCACACTCAGAGCTGGTGCCTCTGCCCTGGGCACGGCACGGCCAGGGCCCGGAGAGCGCGGCCTACCTGGGCTGGTGATGCTCTGCACCAAGGGGGTCACCAGGGCCTCCCAGAACGTCCTGCCCAGTGCCCGGGCTGCCTCCTCGTCGGGAAGGAAACAGTTGGCAAAGCCCTGCTCGTGCTGCAGCGCCCGGTTCAGTCTGCAACAGCGAGCGGGCAGCGCTCGGTGCCAAGGGCTGGAGAGCTCCCGTGGCAGAGCAGAGCGCAGTGCTGGCTCCCTGCCCTGCCCTTTGCCAGGGCACCATGGCTCGCTGGCCCCATGGCCCCCAGCAGCCAGGGAGAGTCCCTTGCTGTCCCCAGGGCTGCCCCCAATGACCCTTGGGGCCCTGGCAGCCCCTGCCAAATGGGGGCTGTGCAGTGCCTGTGGCCACGAGATCCTGCTGTGCCCGGCCAACCTCTGCCAGGACGTGCCAGCCCCTGGGGAACCAGCATCCTGCTCTGGGGGTTAGCCCAGCTTAACCCAGGTGATCCCAAGGTGGCCCTGGCCAGGAAGGACCACTGGTGGCCAGGAGTGAGCAAGGGCCCCTCCCAACCAGCTGCTCCTTTCCCAGCCCTGCAGTCCCCTCACAGGCTGCCAGCCCTGTCCCCCCGGGCCCTGGGACACCAGGGATGCGATGGCACAGCCAGGACACCTCTCACCTGCCAAAGAGCTGCAGCAGCCGGCCCCGGTCTCGGCAGATCTCCTGGCTCCAGGCATGAGCCCGAGCAGTGCAGGACAGGAACGTCCGCCGGCACAGCTGCTCCCTGAAGATGGGCCAGAAGGTGGGCTTGGGACCCAGCACCTCGATGCCACGCACACGTGTGTCAATGCCACCCTAGGGGACAGCGGCACCCTCAGTTCCTGGGGCCCCGATGCCCCTCAGTGCCCGCTCCAGGCCCTGCCCCTGCTCCCCCTACCTGCTGGCACCGCTTCACCCGAATCTGGATGACGGGCCAGAAGCGCGTCATGTTCTCCAGCAGGATCACTCTGCTGTCCGAGGGCAGGATGGTCACCTGCAGGGAGGCGCCGAGCCCTCAGCGTGCCAGGCAGCCCAGGGAGGCTCCCACAGCACAGCTCCTGCCATTCCCAGCTCCCCGGGCCTCCCACCACAGCCAGACCTGCAGGGGGCACAGCAAGGACAGCTCGGCCCTCCCACGGGCACTCACCGCGTTCAGCTCCGTCCTGATGGTGGCAGGGCTGTCCCCGCCCAGCACCACCACCCTCGAGGGCATGTAGCTGGAGTCCTCGCTGGCCACCAGCATGCTCAGCTCCCTGCACACAAAAACACCGTGGGGCTGCCCAGCCATCCCCCCTCCCTGCCCCAGCCCTGCCAGCCACGTCCTGCTGGCCCCAGGACAGAGCCACTGTGGCAGGGCTGGCACAGATCCCCAGGACAGAGCCACTGTGGCAGGGCTGGAACAGATCCCCCAGGACAGAGCCACTGTGGCAGGGCTGGCACTGATCCCCAGGACAGAGCCACTGTGGCAGGGCTGGCACAGATTCCCCCAGGACAGAGCCACCGTGGCAGGGCTGGCACAGATCCCCAGAGCCCTCTCCTGCACACACAGCCCTGCCAGCCCAGCCCCACCTGATCACCACTCCACACTGCATGTGCACGGTGATGAAGTGGGAGCCCGTGCTGCCGTTGGACTCCCAGTAGGTCCTGGGGTTCCTGTCCGTGAGCTTGCTGGCCTGGTGCGAGTTGGAAGAGACCTGCACCTTCTCCCAGCACTTGTCCTCCTTCACCTCCATGCTGGAGCCTGTGGGCAGAGCACATGCAGCTTCCAGCCACCAAGCCTGGGGTCAGCTGCCCCTGCCTGCCCTCACCTTGGCACAGGTTGTGCAGGAAGACATCAAAGAAGGGGATGCTGATGGGCTGCTGGCTCTGGCGGTGCTCCTCAATCTGTCCCAGCACCAGCTGTGGGATGGGGCAGGGCTCTCACCAGGGGCTCCTGCTCCCCTCAGCCCCGCAGGGCTGTGCCAGGCACAGAGCACGAGGCATCCCTCGGCAGCAGGGACAGCCTGGTGCCCCCAGACCCCAATCCCAGCACAGCTGTGCCTCCCCAGCCCACCTGGATGCAGCCAGCCAAGATGCTGCTCGTCAGCTTCTTGTAGAGCCCGGCGAACTTCTCGCACTCCGCCAGCAGCTCCAGCAGGGCCGGCGCCAACGGCGGCACCGTGCTGTGCTTCTCCAGGGCCTTGGACAGAGCCTCGTGGGTGCCCACGTGGCACATCACCACCACACAGTCCTTGCTGGCACTGCCCAGGCGGTGCAGGAAGCCAACGACCTCCTGCAGCACCTGCTGAGACACAGCCCTGAGCACACGGGCACTGCTGGCAGCTCCAGGGCCCCCACAGCCGCAGCTGCAGCTCCAGTGCCCCCCTCCCAGCCCAGCAGCACCCACCAGAGCCTGGCAGGGCACAGCCAGACTGGGCATGGCCACCAGGACAGGGACACAAGGCCAGGACAGCCCCTCCCACCTCTCCCAGTGCTTCGGACACAAGGCCAGGCTGGGGCCACCAGCGGAGCCCTGCCTGCCCAGCCCAGCTGAGGCACAGCCAGCACAGCCACCCTGCCTGCCACGAGCCCCAGGGCCCCCTCACCTCCCAGCTGCTGCTGTGCGTGATCAGCAAGGACACACAGGGCTCCACACACTCGTGCCAGGGCAGCACATCCTCCTGGTAACTGTCCAGGAACCTGTTCAGGATCCTGGGTGACAGAGGGGACCTGCTCAGGCTGGGGCACAGGGACAGCAGGGCTACAGGCAGCCCTGCTTCCCTGCCCCACCTGCAAGGCATCTCTCAGGGACTGGGAACTGAGGCTCCCCTGGCACCCTGCACACCCCACCAGCCCCCAGGCACGTCCTCTGCTGCCCCTGCATGTCCCCACCACACCAGGCACAGCTGCTGTGGCCCCACGTGGCCCTGTGCCCCAGGACACCCCAACTGGCACCTGCCTACATGCTGGGGTGAGCCTGCCCCAGGGAAGAGCAGCCCCACCAGCACCCACACACAGGCACTGGCTCTCCCCACCATGACCCCAGCACTCACACACCTCATGAGGGGGTCCCAGCGCCCCCCAGTCACCCTGCACCCACCTGAGGATGCTCAGGCTCACGGCCTTCTCTGTCCCCAGCAGCTCCAAGCTGCGCAGCAGCAGCCTGAAGCAGCTGAGGTCCTGCAGCAGCTGGGCCACCTGGCCAGAGGGAACGGGGCCTTGGCTGCACAGCTGCCGCTCCAGGGCCACCACCACCTCCTTGCACAGGCTGTCATCGTCCAGGCCACCCAGCAGCATCTGCACGCCCTTGGGGTCCAGCAGGGGCTCTGTGCCTGCCACGACAGGGACACTGAGCCCAGCCCAGGCCTCACGGAGCACCAGCAGCCCCTCGGGGTGCTCTGCCCTGCCGGGCCAGGCAGCCCTGCCCTGGCACCCGCGGGGCCGTGGCACCCACGGGCACGGTGGGCACACGGTACCTGCAGCCTCCGGGCCCAGGGGCAGCCCGTGCTCCGCCAGGCGATTGATGGCGCCGAGGGCCAGCACTGCCTGGGGGCAGCCGCTGCTCTGCCCGGCCCTCCAGCAGCTCTGCAGTGCCGCCAGCAGATCGCAGCTCGCCAGCTGCTCCGCCAGGCCCCGGTGCCCGTCCATCAGCATGTTCACCACCAGCAGGCCGTTCTGCACGCCTGAGGAGCCCCTGCAGGGACACAGCCGTGCCACTCTCCTGCACCCACAAACCACCTGCCCGCCCTGCCCGTCCTTCCCCCTGCACATTCCCCCGGACCTCAGCCCTGTCCCCGCTCTGCCCCTACCCTGGGACCCTCTGCATGGTGCTCAGGGCAGCAGGGATGCTGCTCAGCAGGCTGGCAGAGCCCTTGCTGGAGGCAGAGCCGATGCTGGCGAAGATCTCCCGCATCATCTGCGCGTCGCCGTGGTTCCAGGCCCAGCCCTTCCCGCCGGCGCCTCCCGGCTCCGCATCCGCGGCTCCCACCAGCACCTTCAGGGCCTGCGAGGACGAGAGCGGCGCGGGGGCAGCGGCGCCTGCACCCCGCCCGGGCAGCCCGCGCTGCCCTGCCCGCCCCGGCGAGCCCCGGGCACTCACTCACCGCCAGCCCGGCCTGCTGCACCACGGCGGAGCTGCCGTGCAGCCGCATGCAGCCCAGCACGGCCCGCACGCCGCCCTCCGTGGCAAAGGGCACGCGCCACTCGTAGCGGGCCAGCAGCGCGGCCAGCAGCCGCAGCGTCACCGCCACCAGCGCCTTCTCCGCCGCCGCCGCGCTCAGCAGCTCCACCGACACCTGCACCAGCTTCTCCCTGCAGGGCACAGCACACCTCAGGCACGGCCTCCTGGGGCCCTGACAGCCACCTCCTTCCTGCCCGCGCTGCAGCTGGCACAGCCCTGCCAACCTGGGACACAAGGACACAAAATGCCCCTTTCCTCTGGCCCTGCCAGCCGGCCTGCCTGGGACACAGGGACACAAAATCCACCTTTCCTCTCGCACACACCACCCTCCACGCTCCCACTGCCACCTCCCGCTCCTCCAGCTCAGCACCGGCCCCACCCTGCCCACAGGGCCCTCCCCGGGCAGCAGGAGGGCTGTGCAGCACCCCAGCACTCACCCGGCGCTCCCGATGCCCAGCCCGCCCTGGGCTGTGCCAGCTTGCTGCTCCGACTTGGGCTCCTCCTCCAGCATCTCCAGGATGTGCCTGAGCCCAGCCAAGCGCAGCCCCACCGAGGAGCTGCTGCTCTGGATCACCTCCACCACAGCTGCAACCTTGGCCAGCGAGCCGCTCTCGCTCGGCCCCCTGGAGCTGCCCAGCGCTGGCCGGAGGGACGGAGCCGTCAGGGCAGCAGTGACACCTCCAGAGCTCCCAGGGTGCCACCCAGCCACACACCCAGCACCCACGGGCACCCCCACCCACCTCAGGCAGCCTTGGCTGCCCGGCCCCCGTGCCCTGCCCAGAGTATCCCCTGTAGGGGCAGCAGTGCCGCTGCCGCCACCGCGCCTGTGCCCCAGCGTGTGCCAGGACGTTACCTTGGCTCTGCTCCTCCGTCACCTCTGGCAAGAACAGCCCTTCCCTCTCCAGGAGCTCGCTGAACAGCTGGGAATCCGACTTCTCTGCCACACCACAGCCTTGGGGCGGCCCTGGGGCTGCACAAAGGTCTCCCTCCGCTGCCTTGGCCATCGTGCCCTCGGGGCCGCTGCTCCTGTCACCCTCTGAGGACACTGCGGGGCTCCCTCCGCCATCCTGCTCTGCTCCCCTTCCCAGGAAGTGTCTGCCGTAGACACGGGAGCCCCGCAGGTCCCGCAGAGAGCTGCCCTGGCACCGCTCCTCCAGGGCCTGCAGCACCTTCTGGGCCAGCTCCGCAGGCACCGACAGCTGCACCAGCGCTTCCTCATCCACCTCCGACAGCCACACCATGGCCACAAGTTAATCTCGGGCTCGCCACGCTCCCCACGCCCCTTGTGGCGGCCCCTGGCACCACGGACACAAAGGCTGCACCGCCACAGGCGCCCAGGGCCGCTCCCACTGCCACCCTCCCCTGCCTGTCCCCAGCCCGTCCCACCAGCCCACAGCTCCCACCCGTGCTCAGCACCCAACTGCAGCTGGCAGAGTGACCCCACGGCCTGGCCTCGCCTGTCCAAACCTGCACAGTCACTCTTCAGCCAGGGGACACTGCCTGTCCTCTCATCTCCATCACTGCTCTGCTGGGCCAAGCTCTCCAAGCTTTCCCCATCCCCACTCACCCTCCCATTTCTGCCCCGCCCAGGCTGGCCCTGCACAGCTCACACCTGCCCTCTCCTCTGGGCCTGCTCCCTTCCCCAATGTTCCCTTTGCTCCTCCCTCCCATTTCCCTGCTGCAGGCTCTGATCCCTACCTGCTCTCCCAGGTGCTGCTGGATGAGACAGGTGATCTCTTCCTGCTCCTGTGCTCCCAGCTTCCTCACAAAGAAGAGCAGCTCCCACCACTCGGCACGGCTCAGGGTGTCTGCAGCCTTGGGCAGCCGCTGGCCCAGGTAAGGCAGGGAGTACAGCCCCCCCAAGGGCTTGCACAGGAATGCCTGTGGAACTGCAGGGCAGCAGGGCAAGGGAAGGCACTGTCAGCTCTGCCAGCTCCCCCATCCTCTGCTGCACACTCATCCCTCATGCTGGGCAGAAGAGGTCCCCACCATACCACAGCTTGCTGGGAGAAAGGAAGGTGACAGGAGGGCAGTGGGAGAGTTGGAACATGCTCAAAGGGGCTGCTCACCTGCTCTCAGTTTGTGGTTTCGTGTCAGGGTGTTCACTTTCTCCTGGCCCTCCAGCTCCTTCTGTTCTGAAGGCCCAATGATCTCGACCATGTGCCAGTGAACCCAGTAGGTACAGCCCAGAGCTTGCCAGTACACCTGGGGAAGAAAACCCAGCACACACCCGGCTGGCAGAAGGCAAACCCAACCCCACCGTGCCCACGCCAGGCTGCAGAGGAGAGCAGAGGAGCCCCTTGGATGGTACCTGCACCGGGGGCACGCCGTCGTTGCTGCGGCGGAAGTCACCCTCGTCGCCGGCGCTGACCTGCTCGTAGTCCTCGAGCATGCGCACCCTCATGCCGCTCACCAGCGTGGCCTGCACGTACTCCACGTAGCTGCTGCGGCTCGGGAACGCCGAGCGCGTCCTGAAGGCCACGGGCTCCTTTGCTGGGCACGTGGGGGCTGCTCGGGCAGCAGAGCTGGCCGGGGGCTTGTGCTGGAAGATGGAGCGGGCAGGGCGAGGCTGCGGGTCCCGCCTGTGCCTGTGGCTCCAGCCCATGGCGTGCACCAGCTCCGAGATGAGGTTGGCCATGGCCATGCTGAGCTCAAACTCCTGCTTCACACGGCTCCTGTGCTCAGGGACGGGGCTGGGCACAGCACAGCCCTGCTGCTCCTCTCCCTGCTCCACGCTGCTGCTCAGCTTGTCCAGGAGAGAGGTCACACACAGGTAGCGCTTCACCAGGACAAACAGCTGCTTCCCAGGGATCTGCAACAAGCACCGCTCTCACACTCAGCCCCCAGCCCATTCCCAGACGCTCCCATGAGACCTCTCAGCCACCCTGCCCTCCCTGCTGGCACACCAGGCTCTCCAGGTGCCTCTGCACCACCCCAGCCTCTCACCAGGCCCAGGCCCTGTCCCAGCTCTCCCTACAGCCAGTCCTGCTCCCCTGCCCACCTTCAATCCCCTCCTGTCCCACACAAGGGTCCAGCCCTGGCCCCGCTCCCACCCTCCTGCCCCTCACGCCCCACAGGCCCAGGGCTGGGGGCGGCCCTGTCACCACCTGTGGGAGGTGAATCCCCTCGAAGGACAGGCAGGGCTCTGCAGAGGATGTGATCTCAGCAAACAGCTCCAGCAAGGTGCAGCGGCTGTCAAAGTCCATGTGCTGCTCAATGCCATCCTGCTGGCTCAGGGACAGCAACACATGGGCCCAGATTCCTGCAACAACAACAAAAGCTCTTCAGGCCCCACAAAGACAACCCTCACCCCAGCTCCCTGCCAGAGACAGAGCTGCAGGGAAGGAACGGCTTTGCTGTTCCATGTCACCTGATCCACGTTCTGTCCCTTCCTCTGCAGTGGCAACATTTTGCTCCATGCTGTATTTTCTCTACCCCTGACACTGAGAGATTCTCACAAAGCAGCAACCCCAAATAACTGATTCCAGAACAGGGTCCAGGGAAGAAAAGAAGTCAAGGTTTAACCTGAATCAGCCCCTCATCTGCCCCACTTCAGAGCTGCATAATCTCAGGCACTAGGACAGGGAAAGCTGGATCTGCTGTGGGATACACCACAACCAGCAACCTTCCAGCTGCACCCCAGGCTCATCAGCCACTTCCAAACCAGGGCAGCCCCTCTGAAATGAGAGAACTGGGTGAGGACCAGCCTCTACCCACCAGGGTTGTGTCAAGGCTACATGGAAGGAGATTGTCTGTTCCTCTAAGTGTTTCCAGCCAAGAACCTTTTCACTGCAAAAAGTCAAAGTAAGAAGGAAGCCATAAACAAGAACATAAAGAATCACAAACCTGGCTGACAAATGCTAATGGATGCAGTGAGGAGAAACAAATCTGATCAGTCATAACAATTAGTGAGGACATCTGGACAACAATTAGTAAGGACATCTGGCATGTAAGAATGATTATTTCTCAGTAAGATTATCTGATTAATTGGAATTGGCAAGGAACACAAAAGGGGGTGCAGAGAAAGGGTTGTAGAAGGTGCCAGCCACGTTTAAACCACAGCTGGTCAGTGTGTTTGTCTGACAGTCCTGTACCTGATTGACAGAGTTTGTCCTACTTTCCTATTGAATCTTTACTAGTCCGTCTCTGCCCTGTGTGTGTGCTACAAGGACCAAGTGCCAGCTGCTGGTGAGACCTGCACGGGTGGCACTTGGTACCACAAACTGGGGCTGTGGGAGCCCTGTGCAGTCAGCCAGGGGAGCGAGTGACAGAGGTGCCATCACTCTCTGGATCAAATCACAGATTTGAGCATGGAACACCAGTTATCTGGAAGACTGGTGTACAGCTGACCCAGATCAATGGCTCAGTTCTGATCAGGGCTGTAGGAGTCCCTGGCCTGGCATTCCAGCTATTGGGCAAGTGCAAAGGTCTCTCCAGTGCTGGTGCCTGGAGCTGGCAGGATGCTCGGTCATCAGCCACTGGGGAGAGAACAGTGTGTGTTCTGAAGAACAGCTGCTGGAAGGGAGGCAAGTGAGGGGCTCAGCAGGTGAAGCAGGACTGCAGTGCCTGGGGCCAGTGGGAAAGGGTGAGTGTCTGCATCTTTGCCAACCCTGCTGTGCATGTAACTCCTTAGCAACACTCCATGCTGGAATAGCAAGGGGGAGGTCCTGGGTCCAGACCAAGGTATGAGGTGGGTGGGGGCTGGTGCTGGAAGTCTCAAGGGATGTGTGAATGTGGACTGTGGAACAAAAGTGCTACAGGTTTACTAACAAACATCAGGCTTAACAAACTGATGAGCAAGGGGATCCCTGAGACCGGTAGAAGGGCTTGGAGCCAGGCACAGGTGCATGCTGGTACCCAAGGAATCCGTGAATGTGTGTGTACTTGTGAATCTGGAAAATGCAGTGTGTGCTGGCAGGAGTGACCTTGTGTCTCTGCCAGACAAAGAGCAGGAGGGGACACGGCTGGCTTGTGTTTATGTGAGTGCTGTAAGTGTGTCAGAGTCCTGCCCGTGTCTGCGCTCCAGGATGGGCAATCAGCTTTGCTACTGGTTGAACCTGCAAATGGGAAAGTGCCAGCTGCATCCCTCAGCTTGAGAAACTCCAGATTCCCCAGGCTGGGCTCCAGCAGTGGAGCAGGAGAGATGCTGGGGCTGCTAGAGGAGACAGCCACTCTTTACATTCCCTCACACTCCTAAGAGTTAATCAGCATCCCAGCTCAGAAACCTGGCAGGGGAAAGAGTTTCTAACTCCAAGAGCAGCCCAGACAACTGCAACCACGGAAATCCAGAAGATCCCGACTGATTCTTCCCCTTTTGCCGAGAAGCCCCGAGACACACTGCTCCCCAGCACCTCACCCCTCCCGAAGGCTGGCACCCCCAGCTGCCCAGCCACCCTCCCCAGGGGCCCCAAGCAGGAGCAGCCCCCACCTGCATCGTGAGCCCCCAGCGCTCGCAGCATCTCGCCAGCGCCGCGGCGGACGCGCCGCTCCCTGTGGCACAGCATGGCCGTCAGCAGCTCCAGGGCTCCCGCCTCCCTGAAGGCACCCGCCAGGGAGCCGATGCTGGCGTAGGCGCCCAGCACGTGCACCGTGCTCAGGACGGAGCACTCGGGGCTCCCGGCCTCGGCCACCTGGCGCCCGGCTCGCCGCACCAGGCTCCTCACGTCGGCCTCCATCTCCAGCAGCGAGGCCTCGTCCAGCGGCGCCGTGTCCGGCGCGACTTTGTCCGCGGCCGACGGCCTCGTGTGGGCCAGCAGCGCCGGGCAGCTGGCGCAGACCTCTTCTGCAGACATCCACAGGGAGATGCTCTCGGCCTTGCTGTCTCCAGAGGAGGCACCGCCGCTGCCTCCCGCCGCTCTCTCTTCCGAGCTGACCACGCTCCACCGCACCAGGTATTCCGGCCGCTCGTCGTGGCCGCGCCGCTGCCGCAGCAGCTGCTCTGGGTGCGCCTGCAGCTTGGGGCCCAGCTGCACCGGCAGTGTGCCGGCGTGCTGCTCCTTCACCATGGCAGCAGCTGCGTCTGCAGGGACAGAGGGGAAGCAGGAGTTGGGGAGGGGTGGCTGAGGCATGCTGTGGCTAGAGATCCGTGTTCCCGTGTGTCACAGGGCTGGTGATATGGCAATGCAGCCATTAAAATGTGCTTTTGTACCGGCTGTACTCAAGGACAGTGCTGTACAACCCTAACACAGCAAGTATGAGATACGGCTCACTTATTCCTTGGAAAGCCACATATATGGAGTTACAAGATAACAGGGTAAAACTCGGTGATTTCTGGCCTGCCATACAGACTGTGGGCACGGCAGGAATACGGACAGCAGTGCCCAGGAAGGGCAGCTTTTCCCAGGAAGCTCAGCTGTAACACCTGGCTGTGTGCTGATGGAGCGAGGTACCCGAGCCAGGCAGAGCCCACACGCTGGATCAGGGAGAGCCCACAAGCCAGTGCCGGTCTGCGCTGGAGGGCTCCGTGCACATCACCGGGCCGGGACCGGGACACGGCGAGGGACAGGCCCGTGCCCGGGGCACACATGCTAAAGGCGGGATGCACGCAACTGCCGTCCCCGTGGAGAGGGCTGGTACGGGCCGGCCACGCCAGCGGCACCATCAAAGCTCCTTCCAGGCGCGGGCAAAGCGAGAGCTCGCCGGGCACCGAGCACCGGACCCGGCCCGGTTCGGCCGCCGCACTTCATGCCCGGCCGGCCCGAGGCCGCGACCGAGACCTCCCCTAAACGGCGCGGGCCCGTCCCGGCTCGGCTCCGCTCGGGGCGCTCGCCGGCCGCTCCCGGCCGAGCCCGGCCCGCCGCCCTCCCTCCGCCGCGGGGCCGCGCCGGGGCCGCCGCGTTACCTCCGGCACCGCTCCCGCGCCGCTCCGGCCGCGGGCGCCTGCGCAGAGCCCGCCCGACGGCGGCCGTGAGGGCCGGGCCTGGGCGGGCGCGGCGGGACCGACCGGGGCAGTGCTGGGGACTCCATGAGGCACAGGGAGCACAGAGCGGCACTTGGGGCGCTGAAGGACGGGGCAGGGTGGGACAGGGAAGGCGGCGAGGGAAGGAGGCAGCAGAGGGCCGGGGAGCAGTGAGGCGCTGCCGGGGCTGGGAGGAGCTGGTGTCCGTGATTGGCAGCTTCCCAGTCACCTTGGCTGGAAGCCACCTTCCCGTCCGCTTGCCTTCATTCCTCCACAAGCTGAGGGTGAGAAAAGAGCTCGGGTGTCCTACAGCTAGCTTTGACACGATTGTGCCAATTGACCGCACCGGGTCACCCACCAACCTCAAACTCAAGCCAAGGCAGTCCAGAGCCCTACACTCATTTCTCCCACCAATCCCGCTCCTGCCAGAGACTGAACACAGCAGAACTTGACCTGTCTAAAGTGAGGAAAGGCCCTTTGCATAAAAGACATCAGTAATGTGACAGCGGTAGCATGAAAAACACTTTATTTGCCCCGGGCATCACTCCACTGCTTTGACCCGTGGCAGGTTGACATAGCTTTTCATGGGAGGGAGAGGTTTGATCTTGCGGCCGGCCCAGCCACCCTTGCGGTGCCACAAGCCCGTGTGCGGGCGCTTGCCCAGCCAGCGGTTCCGGCCCGCCTTCCCGATCACCCGCTTGTTGTGATCCACGTTGGACACGCGGCCCACCGTGGCCACGCAGGTCTCCAGCACCTGGGGGACAGAAAAGCGCTGCAGCCCTCCCTGGGGGCACAAGGTTGTGTGCCCAGGCAGTGGAGCCAGGGACAGCACAGCTCCTTTACCTGCATGTGCCTTTTGGACGGCAGCTGCACAATGGCTGTCCCGTTCACCTTCCGCAGCAGCACCCCACAAGTACCTGCAGAAGGCAAGAGAGGAGGCAGCTGCATTGAGCAGCAGGACAAAGTATCCCATCCTGTGACAAGCACATCCCCATGCTGGTAACTCCCTAAAGTACTGTTGTACTAAATGTGGGACATCTCGCAGAAGACAGAGCCTTGAGGAATTAACAGGGCAGAGCTGCCCCTGTTTTTCTGGAGGGATGTGTTGCACTCTAACATGAGAAGAAGATGGCAACTCCCTGTCACTGGCCAGCCAGAGCAGTGTCCCCCTGTCCTCCTCTCCACCTGTGCTCAGCCAAACCCCTACAAAGAGCGGGTTCCCTGTGTGGGAACATACCAGCTGCCCGGATGTACTGTGCTCCCTTCCCAGGGTGGCTCTCCAGGTTGCAGATCAGTGTGCCTACAGGCAGAGCCCCCAGTGGGTATGCGTCCCCTTCGCTGGCTGACACTGGAAGACAGAAGCTGACAAGTTGGGCAAGGAGCAGCCGACGAGCCCTCGGCAAGACCGGCACAGCCGCCCCTGGCCCTGGCGTGCACCTGCCATCCTGCTAATGTGAGGCGAGTTCGTGATGGTGCTCCCTGGCTGCATGTTCTCCGTGGCAATGATCCAGCGCTTGCGGTTGCCGCCGGCCACCAGGGCGATGTCAGCCGACCTGCACGGAGAACCCGCGGCGGCTGAGCGGGGGGCCACGGCCGGCGCGGCTGCCCGGGCCCGGGTCCGAGCCCGCACCCGGCACTCGCCTGCAAGGGTCGTATCGGACGCTGATGACCTTCTCGGCGAAGGGCTCCGCCGGGGCGCCTTCCTCGTAGCGCAGGCGCTGGAAGTCGATCATGCGGTAGCGCCGCTTGTGTCCCCCGCCGATTCCCCGCACGCGGACGCGGCCTGCGGGACACGGGAGCGGCTGCAGGCAGGACCCCCCGCGCCCAGCCGGCCCCGGCAGCCCGCCTGCGCCCGCCTTCCCGCCCGCCCACCTGTGTGGTCGCGGCCGCCCGTCTTCTTCATGCCCACGGGCCGCACGGTGTACTTGGTCCGGCACTTCCACAGCGGGTCGGTGGTGCAGCGCGGCGCCGAGCCGCTCAGCCCGCGGCAGGCGGCAGGCGCCGACAGCGGCCCCGGCAGCCAGGGCTGGGGGCCGGGCGGCAGCGCCGGGGGCCGGGCCCGGCGGGGCCCCGCCGACAGCAGGAGAGCACCGAAAGCGCGGCAGAGCCCCAGCGCCGCCATGGCCGCGGGAAGGCGCCGCCGGACGGGGCGGGGCCGCCGCGGGCTCGAGCTGGGGCCGCCGGCAGGTGGCGCGCTGCCGCCGGCGGGGCCGAGGCGGCGTCCATCTTGGATTTAAAGGGGCTGCACCGCTGAGAGGGCGGGTGGTGCCGGCCGCGGGTCTCGCCCCGCCCCCGTCGGGACCGGGACAGCGACCGAGATCGTCATCGAGGTCTTGCGCCCAGCAGGTTGGACTGGCGGGGTTATGGGGGCTCGGTCGCTCCCCTCGGCGGCCCTGGCGTGGGGAGGACACGCGGAGCCCGGCGGCGCAGGCCGGAGCGGGGGCGGCCTTCCCGGGGCGACGCTCCCCGCCAGCCGGGGGGGGGTCGGTGGGACCCTCGCGGGGCGCTGGGGAGGCCCCTGGGCTGGGGCTGGGTTGGGGCTGGCGTCGCTCGGGGACCGTCCCAGCGAGCCCCGGCCGTTGGGGCAGCGGAGCGAGCGGGGGCGAGGGCAGCGTTGGGGCCGTGCCTGCCGTAACGCTGCGGGTCGGCGCTAAGGGCGCTGCCGGCTCTGCGGACTTTGGAGCCGGCGAGGCGCGCCCTGCGGGATCAACCCCTTCAGCACCGGGGGAGCCGTGCCGTGCCCGCTGTGCTCGGGCAGCTCCCGGTATGCAGGCTCGGTTCGCCCGGCCTCCCCGCAGGCAGGGCCGAGTGCCACGCAGGGACGGCCGGCGGAGGCCGGGAGCCCCGAGGGAAGAGCGGAGTGTGTGCATGGCAACTGTGGGTCAGCCCGAAAACCCGGCCGTGGCTGTTTCCAGGGTGCTGTGGGCACAGACTGCGGGATTCACTGCTCTATAATTAGTCTGTGTCTTCATTGCCGGGAATGGCTTTCAGTGTAACACAAATAATGTATGTTTGCGCTTCTGCTGTGTAACTTATGTGACATGTAAGCGTGCCATAGCTGTACGTACCCACAGAGCCAGCCAGATTTGCCCTCCAGAGCTAGGGAACAAGGACAACAAGGTGCTTTAGGAAAGAAGTATGCGTTGTGAGATGAGGCAAGAGAGAACCTGCGTGTCACCAGCGCTGGGCTGGGCTGTGTTTCTCCTGGGACACGTGAAGCCCTTTCCCTTCTGGGGGAGTCCGTGGGGAGGGACAGGAACACCAGTGCAGTCCTGGTTCAGGCAGGTGTAGGTAGCTGGGGACATGGTGGGGAGCACCATGACAGCTGTGTGTTACCCTGCATGGGATGGCTGTAGCAACAATCCTAGCTGGATCCTGTGCCCTTTGAGAAGAGCAGGCAGAAACTGAACAAGTGCTTCCCAGCAGTACCCGGCCCAGCCCCTCACTGCGGGCTCCAGCCTTCCCAGATCTCCTGGATATGGCCATTGCTGTGGGCACGGCGATGGCAGCCACGCAGCTCGAGGGCTCTCTGCAGCTACCCCGGCTTGTTTTGGGGGCTGGCATGGCGTCAGCAGTGGGGACGCGGGCGAGGATGGTACCCAACAGGATGTAAAACCTTCCGCCACGGGATGGAGGGTGGGATGGAGCAGGGCTTTGGCGGGCTGAGCAGGAGCCCGGTGGTGGCCGGTGCTGCTCGGGCAGCGGGGGTCGGCCCTGCTCCTGGGCTCTCCCGTGGATCCCTGAGGAGGGAGCCGTGGGCTTGGCGTGCGTGGCGCTCTCTGCGCTCCCCGGAGAGCGTCCGAGCGTCCTGTTCGCGGAGCGTGTCCGCATCGCTCCCCTCCCCCTGCCGCAGTGTGGTTGGCTGCCGAGCGCCGGTGCCGCGCCGCCGCTCGCTCCCGGGGCGCACGGAGCCGCGCAGCGCCGCGGCCGCCGCTCCGCCGCCGCCGCCTCCGCGAGCACCGGCGCTGGACAAGCCGCTGCAGGCAGCCAGGTACCGCTCCTGTGCGCCGCGGGGCGGGGGACATTCCCGTGCGGTGACTGAGACGGGCAGGGTGCCCGGCCGTCCTGGAACAAAGGACCGCTTTGATGCGCAGTTTCGGGCAGAGCTGCCCGAAAAGGCAAAAAAAACTTTTTTTTTGCCTTGTGAAGATTTTACGTAGCCAGGTGGGCGCGGGATTTCTCTGTGGTGGTTCTGAGGGGTGAAGGGATTTCTCTGGCTTGTTTGTTTCAAGGATACGCAGCGGGCGTGCCTCCTGCTGCCAGACAAAGCCGGAGAAACGATGACGGAGGCAGGTCATACAGCAGTAGCTCTCAAAGAGCCTTGTTTCGCCCCAAACCGTATTTTCATTAATTAACTGCTTCCTAAGCCTTTCCGAAGTGGAGGTGCACCCTACGGAAGGTGGTGGGCTGGGGGAATCGCGGGTAAGCTTCTGTGAAGGAAAGGATGCGCCTGGGAGGAGGTGTCTGAAGAAGAGCTGGGGGATGGTGCTGCGGTAGAATGCTCTGGCCAGGCAGCCGGGAGAAATCTGCACAATGGTGGGAGGCAGCAGCACATTACCGGGAGCAGCAGGCTTCCCTGCGCCTTGCATAGCTGGCATCTGGCGCTCTGCTGCAGTTCCATGCTCGGCTCTCCTCTAGTGCCCTTGGTCTCCTCTCTGCCGTGCCACCTTGGAGATGTGGAAAACACCCAGCCCTGCCTGTGCCTCTGGGGAAAGAGGGTGGTGTTCAGGTCAAAGATCTGGCCAGCTCAGACACAGGGTAAATAAACATGGCTGTGCTTTGCTGTAATTGGCAGAAGGAGCAGGAAGCATGTGTTCTCTCATCTGCTGTTTTGGGGGAATGTCCAGGTTGAAACAACGGCATTAACCCCAAATACCAAAATGGCTCTTGGGGCACAAAGGACACGGGCAAGATACTGACCTTGGCAGAGTTGCTGGGTAAATGCTTAATTTGCTAGGAAAGAGCCACGTAGCTCTTCAAAGAGCTTGAGCCAGAGATAGTACAGATCCTCTGCTTGTTTTGCAGGTAGATGTTTGTCTCTGTGACTTTGCCTGCCTTGCTGTGGTGTACAAAAGCTGTTTGCTTCTGAAAAAAGTAGCGCAGTCTTGCAGTCAGCTGCAGGTCTTTGCAGGTGCCCCAGGTACAGCATGGAGGGAGTGTGGGCACAGCAGAGCCCTCCAGGGCACAGAGAGTGGCTCCAGAGCTCCTGCTGGTCCCATCTGCATCCTGGTTATCTCCTGTACACGGCTCAGGCACATCCAGTGGAGAGCCCTCACATGAGACAGATGCCTGCAAAGGCACTGGCTCCTGGGAATTACTCTGCCTGCTTTAATACTGCTTCATGCTGTCAGGGCAAGGTAATGGCTCTAGCTCTGTTTTTTATAGTGCAAGACTCCCAATCAGATTCTGAAGCTGGGGAGAGATGCTTGCTCTGGCTCTGTTCCAGCTGCTTAGCTCTTGTCTCTCCACCAGCCTGGAAATGTGTTTTAATGGTGTTTCGCTGTAGTCCCAGGCGCAGCAGATGCAGAGTGGATTTGGTGAGCTGCTGCAGACACGAACAAGTTTAAAAACAAGGTCTTATCAGCTGATCTGGAGGTGCCAGCATAAGCTTGCTGGTGGGAGTGGTGATGACTGCTGTTCTCATTCCAATGGCCTGCTGGAAGGGGCAGGTTTTCCCAGCCAGCTGGGGTTGTAAAAAATATGATGTACAACCAGAGCAAAATAGTTTTATGCTATTGGCAAAAGTCAGTGCTATTTTTTGTTGGTTGGTTGGTTGGTTTTGCTGTTGTTGTTTGTTTTGTTGGGGTTTTTTAACCCTTGTTGATTTCCAATATCCGTATTCTTTGGTGGTAACAAATGGGGCGAAACCTTTCTGGTTTTGAAAGGAATGAATGATCTGATACAAAGCCAACCAGACTACCTGTTCTGTCTTCCTCAGAGTACATAACCATTCTGGAATTGGATGATGCTTTGCTAATACAGGAATTGCTTGCTCTGGTCAATCAGAACAAACACCAGCACCCTTTGCCTTGTCCATTTCCAGCTGTGGGCTGGCAGGTGGGAAGGGTATGAGAAGCTCCCTTGTTCTTTCTGTAGTGGAGTCACTGCAGCCAAGTCCTTGTAAAGCCACCTTATCACCACCTTGCCCTGGGTTTCAGGAAGGTTATGTGACGTTGTGTGTTTCATTAGAGATTGTGGGTGGTAGGGAGCCGAAGGGACAGAGAGGAGTGTTGGGAGGCTCCCTTCAAGCTCTTTCCCTTCAGCTCCTGTCTCCTTGGGACTTGAGCTGCAGATCCAGTTCCTCAGTCCTCATCCCCTGGGCCTCTTGCAGCCTGTTGGTTAGCACAGACATTCCCAGCACAAGCCTTCCAGTATCTAGGGAAAAACCCCAGAGATGGCTTGTGTCAGCTGCTGGAAGAGGCAATCCTGGCCATGATCCCTGGACAGACAGGGATCAAGGCATATCACCAGCACAGTCACCTTGTATTGTGTTATACCTGACTCTGAGGGTTGGGGAAACTGGTTGGGTGAAGTCTTTCTGGGCTTGGAGACTGACTTCAAAGCCACGTGAGGAGATGTCTGGGTGCCAAGGAGAGCCCTGGTTTTGGGGCATAGGGGAATGTGAGTAAGACCACTTCTTGCCTTCACTGCCTGCTGTGTTGTTGTAAGTGGATTGCTTTGGGAATCCAAAAATCCCTGTGGGACATTGCTGGAAGGAAGCAGGCACTGCATTCCCTTTCTCTGGGCCTTGGGTCAGTTTCTAGTGCTGTGGTGCCTCGCTCCTTTGTCCTGAAGAGCTATGCACTAAAAGCAAAAGCATTGAGTTTATCTGAGGAATTCAGATGAAGAATTTTTTTCCTTACTTTTTTTTTTTTTTTCTCCCACAAGAGGATGGTTAAGTTGTGATACAGGGCTCTGAAGAGTTTGTGGGATCTCTGTTTTGGGAGGGGATCCTTTAGTTAGACACAGATACCTGCTTTGGGTGGGGGAATGGACCAAAGACCTCTAAGCATTCATTGCAGTTAATATTCTTCAAGTAATACTCAAGGCAGACTCTTACGGAGGGAAAAGTTACAGCACAAGGGTCCCTCTATAGTGCTTGAAGTCATCAGTGTGTTGGTTTAACTTTACACTGTCTGCAGTGCAGGAAAGGTCTGAGCCTTGGGAAAGAACTTTGGGCAGAAGAAGGGACTCTAGGTGTCCCCTTTTTTGGCAGTAGGATGTAGAAACTTATGAGACCACTGGTGGCAGAGAACATTATGGACATTAGAATTTGAGTGTCATCTTTTGACTTTACAGTTGCAGCTCAGAGATATGGTGGGTGTGACCTCCCAGGATGCTGACTCCTGACTGATGTCCTCTTTGTGTGTACTTAGTGGCTCTAAGGGAGCATCTGGGCATTTCTGGCAACAGTAACAAGCATCACAGAGCACCATTCCTGCTCTGTGCCTCAGCATTTGCTGTTTGCTGGGATTAGAGCAGCTCTGGAAATACCAGCTTGGATGTGGAGCTCAGCAGCACTGGTTTGTCCCTTTTCCCCCAGGTGGCCTGGGGTGGTGACCCTGGGCACAGTGGCTCTTCTGGCAGTGGTGTGGCACTGTGCAGTGTTCCTGGCAGTGTTACTGTGTCCTGGCTGTGCACTGGAAGCCTCAGAGGCCCTGCACAGCTGACTGTAATCTCCTGCAATCTGTTTGCCTTCTGACACTGGTATCCAAATAAGAAAATTTGTGCTCATCACACAGCCTCTGTGATGGCTGCAATTTTGTCCCTCTGTTTGCTTTTTACTGCTTTATTTTATTTTCAGCATCCAAAGTCTTAGGTCTAGGTTTTGTTGCAGGGTCTCTTAGGGTGAAGCCTCGCTCTCTTATTTGCAGTCTCACTTCTGGCTTCATTGGTGGTCACCCAGTCATCCAGAGACCCTTTGTTGCTTAACAGTAATGAGCTGGCAGAGGTCCAAGGAAAGACAAACAAACCAAAAAACCCTCCCTGCTTTTATCAAGTCGTTTTGCTTCCCAAATGTATAACTTTGCTGTTTCTCCAGGTAGCAAGTCATGGCTCACAGGAGGAGACTGGGACAATTATGATGAAGACAAAGCATTTCTAAATGGAAACAATTGCTATCTCCCAAATGTGGTCACTTGTTCTTGCTGTGGGTCAGACTTACTCTTTTTTTCCACAGGAAGCTTTTTTCCAGAACCCAGCTGTCTCTCTGCAAATACCTTACATCATTTAAATATCCTTGGATCACCTTCTCCTACGGAAGAATTTGCTGCTGAAAATTTTGCTGAAAATCTGTTTCACTTCTTCACAGAAAGTGCTGGCAGACCATCTGCAGTTTGAAGGATGCTGCAGTTATTGCCTTGTGCATGCAGGGAGGCAGTGAACTGCATCAACTGAGTTGTGTGTAGACCTGAGATCTCTGTCCTGTTGTAGCTGAATCCTGATTTCCCCAGTGCTTCTCCTCCCCACTCCCATAGTCTTTTCCAGCATTAGGCATCATAACCTAAACTTTAAGATTGACTTGGACCCATTTAATCTGACATCCTTGTAGATGTTGTGGGTTGAAGATACAAGCAGTGAAGCTTCCAGCTCTTTCCTCTGAAAGGTCTCACACGTGGGAGCAGTTTGGAGAGGCAGAACAACGAGCTGCTGCAATTGCTGATGCTTAGCGATTTCGCGGTGGTGCACTTGAATGCAGGAGGAAGGTTTTAGCCTGGCAGGATGTCCTTGCTGATGGATCCCTGGCTGATTGCTGCAGCTGCCACAGAGCTCAGTGCAGGCACGTTCCTGCCCTGCCCTCCAAAGGGAGCAGAAGAGGGGAGATGAGCTGGATGCTGTCGGGAAGGCAGGCTGTTCCTGCAGCTCGCTGTAAATAGGGGAGATGTGCCAACTAGAGCGGAAAGGGGCGGGTGGAGACCTGGGCTGGGACACCTGCAGGTCCGTGAGGACTGCAGCAGCATAAGCTGGGAAAAGGACTCTGCATCTCTCAAGGAGCTCGGTGGAAAAGCATTCTTCCTGTTCCAGTCTGAGCCCCACCCTGCAAAAGGGAAACCATGATGTGTCCCCTCCTCCCTGCAGAAAAGCTCTGAGTGTTTTCTGCCTGGGTAAAGGGCACTCAGGGCCCCTTACTGAATGGAAGAGTGCATATACAGCAGCCTCACCCTGCCTGACCTTGGCACTGGCTGCCATAGCAAGTGTTTCCTCTTTGGAGGGCTGAGCAATGAGACTAGACCTGCCAGCACTAGAAATAAGCTCTTTGTGGGGAAATTCCTGCTTTGGAAAGTTAAGTCAGCTCCTGCTGGTGTTGGTTGCTTTTCTTTTCTGTACAAGAGGTAGCAGCATTCAAAGACTTCTCAGCAGTCTCCTCTTTGTTTTTTTGCTGAGCAGCTATGTGTTGTTCTTAGATTTTGCAGCCTGTGTCCAGCCTGGACAATTCTCTGTCCACTGCTGAGCATGGAAGCATGTTGGTACCCAGCAGAGCTGTGCTTCCAGGATGTCACCCTAGGGGAGAAAGGCTGAGGTTGTTACAGAAGTTTGCACAGCCTGTGAGA